>NC_134537.1:35115823-35718688 GCF_050624435.1 Tenrec ecaudatus
GAGAGATAAATAGCTCAGTAAGCCTCACCTTTCTAGTTCTTATGTCTCTTGCTCTCTGATGGTTCAGTCAAGGTGTAACTGCCTTAGCCAGTTCCCTGCTTCAGCTGGCATGGCTCACTTCCTGCAAGACATCTCTGAGGAGAAGCCGCATGGACCTAGCCACATGGACCTGTGGAGAGCCCTGCCAGTGCTGAGATGCTTACACGCTCACTGATTTGTCTTTCCTCCTGCATTTGGCATCATTGTGTGTGTTTTGTGAGATGGAGGAGCACTTTGTAGATCGGTGTCAGATATATAGGCTAATGTTGGACTTAAGGACTCGGGCAGCACTGGCTTGGGATACTTTCTGAATGTGCACTTACCCCCTATATAAAACTATCTCTTATACATATGAATTTCTGTGGATTTGTTTCCCTAGCTGACCCAGACTAACACCGTCAGTTACGGTAATGGAATTCCATGATCACCAGGGTGAAACACCAATTTCATCTCATCCCTCAGATGCTAGAGACAGTGTTCTTTCGTATCCAGATTCTTTCTGTTGAGTATCCCTTAAAATGAAAGTCCCTTTTCAGACAAACAGGAGCCTTTTTCATACCTGGCCTGGTCCCAAACTTGCTGCCTGGCATCCAGAAAGTGGTTGCATCCCCTGGTACCTACTTTTCTTTTTATGAAATTGTTTGAATGACTATGGCTTCTACCAAAGTCTATTCTAAGAAATAATGACCCATGTCTAGAACATGGCCGTGTGTGGATAGACATGGATAGAAAGATTTGGTTACTGCATTTCATTCACATGTAACGTACCATATAATTGGAACTTTCTAAGGATTCTCTCATATTTCTCACAGAAAATACTTGAGACAAGAGCTACCATTGGACACTTTTTATAGATGAGGATACTGAGATTTACACAGCCGAAGTCCCTTGTTCTAAATCACAAAGCTACTAAATGCCAGTACCGCGTGTGCAAGCCAGATCCTTCCATGATTTACAATCTTCTTATTGCTAATCGATTGTCTTTTGGAGAAATCTAACATGCTGATACACCTCTTTTCTCCTTTAGCTTCATCAGTCCACAGGCTCTGTAGCAGGGACTCACAAGCAGTAATCTAGGGTAGCAGACAGGCCTTATATAGAGATTGTATGGAAAAGATCTCCTGGTGCCAAAAAAGAGGTGGGGAGCAAGCACTTCAATGCAAACAGAAAACCCTGTCCAAAAATAGAAATATCTCCTTGGCTATTCGACAGGCCTCCTTTTCACAGGAACGTCTCTTGGCACAAGACAGGACACACTTCCTGACCTCAGAGAAGCTCCCCAAATGTGAGGTTTGTCTTAAAGGCTCACACTTAACAGATGAGATGTGTTCATCTCAGCTTGCCAAGTCTTGCAAATCCCACTTACACCAGCAACCCCAATGCCCTGTAGGTTCTTTCTCTTTTCTTCTTCTAGTAGCTGGGACTATGATGAACTGGTAACAATATTTCTTGGAAATGGGACGCTTAGACTAAGAGAGTATCAATCAGCCTCCGCTTGGTGGTAAGCAGTATGGTGCAGTGGGCTGTGCTGGCAAGGGGTGCCCAGACAGCTGGATTCTGATCTCAACCATGTGTTTCCCTCCACCTTACTACTACTTCCTTTGCTAGGACTTCCACAGTTCCTGCAGTCTTCCAAATCAACCTCCGCACTCTCTTACCCACTTCCCTTTGCCAGCCACACTAGTCAAGCTGATAGTTGACAATATAAACTGGATCATGTCAGCCCCCTGCTTAAGCCCTTAAATAGCTTCCTATTTCATTCACAATAAAACATCAAACTCTTAGCATGGCCTGGAGAGCTTTGCACCATCTGGCTCCTGCCTACCATTCCATCATCGTCTCAATTTCCTCTCTCCCTAGCTCATTAAGCTCAAAGCACAGGCGCCTTCCTCTGTCCCTCCCTAAACATCTCTGCACTTGCATCTCCCTCTCCCTAGATGGAGTTGACCTGAAATTGCATTTGCCGCTCAATGATCACTTCTTCACAGAGGTCGCACCTACGCTACGAATCTAAACCTACCTTCGTATCCAGAGCCATAAGCTCAGTCAGCACACCAAAGGTTTTGTTTGTTGCTTTTCTCTTCACAATACTTAACTCAATTTTCTAAACAAATCGCTCTTTAGATTTATTTATTTAGTATCTCCTTATTTATTTAGTATCTCTTTCCCTCACTACACTGGACTTGAGCAACATCCATACTCTATTCTAAAAAGTGAAGAGTTTCTAATTTCATTGCAACACAGCCTATTAAGAAAAGATACATTGTAGCACAGCACCGATGGACACACAGCATTCCTCTGGTTCTTTAATGCCCCCCCTGCTCCACTATCATGACCCCAGTTCTACCTTACAAATCTGGCTCGAACAGAGTAGGTACACTAGTACAGAAAAGAGCTCTCAACATCCAGAATCCAGGACAGATAAAGTCCGCAGGGACAGTAATGGGAGTAGTGATACCATGAGGGTGGGGAGAACGTGTGGGGAGAAGGGGAAGAAATGGAGAACTGATTATAAAGATGGATATGTAACACATGCATACATACACACACAGGAGGGATGCACAACAGAAAATGGGCAGAGAGAGACAGTGGACAGTGAAAGATATGACAATTATGACAATATATAATTTATCAGGGATCCATGAGGGTGAGAAGGTGAGGGAGGGGGAAAAAGAGAAACTTATACCAAGGGCTCAAGCAGAAAGAAAATGTTTTGAAAATAATGATGGCAACATATGTACAAATGGATTTGAAAGAATTGATGTATGGGATTGTTAAAAGAGCTGTAAGTGTCCACAATGAAATGATTTATTAATGAAAAATAGAATAGGTATTATGTGCCATCAAATACAATTTTAATTTCACAAGAACTAAAAGTGGCCTCAAACACTTCAAACTCGCTGCCATTGAGCTGATGCTGACTTGTAGTGTACACTGAGTTTTAATGACATGCCGCAGAATCAAAAACCAGGAAGGGGGACTATTTTAGTGGCTACTCTTAAATGTTTAACATATATTTGTAATGTGCCAAAATCCAAGTAAAATTGTTACCACTGAGTTCCTCCCAAATAATGCAAGTTACTAAAACTAAAATATCCCCATTCTTATCACTATTCGGCCCAGGGGTAAAAATTAAAGGCTTTGGGGCTAACTAATAGATCAGAAGTTCAAATCCACAAGCTGTTGCGCGGGAGAAAGACGTGGCGGTCTGTTTCTGTAAAGACGTACAGCCTTGGGAACTCTATGGGGTGAGCATAGAATAATGATACAGGGCAGGAAAGAATTATTTTCCTCCTTTCTCTGCATTATGGGAAACTGGCCCAGTTGAAGTGATACTTCCCCTGTCAAAGTGGTTTTTAATTTATACAAATTAGCAGGGGTGATATATGGTTCAGGTGCACTGGGCATCCGCACTACTTCATTGCCTGGGAAACTGGAATAGAATTTTAGATAACTGAATAACAGAAGGCTGCCTTTGATTTGGTGTCTATGTTTTACAGCAGTGTTCTCAAACAATATGAGTCTGTTCATGATGGACTAATTTCACCCAGCATAATCGAATCTAGGCCCATCCATGTCATGAAGTCTTTCATGGTTTTATCACTGAATCTTACGGATGGATAGTATTTCATTGAGTGTATGTATACTGTTTGGTTTTGATAATGTAATCATTGTCAAGTGTTTTCAGTTCTAGCTTCTTGAAATACCCTTAAGAGGCTTATCCTAAAATATTTTCAATCATTATATATTAGATTTACCACCATGTTTGCCATCTTTCTGCTCATCATTTCATCTTCCAATTCTCCTTTTCCTCAAAATTCAAACTCCTCTTTGTAAATCAATAAGAATGGTCTTTACATGGAAACATCTTTTAGTCTTTCCTATGACATTGGCTTCTCTCGCTTCTGAACTAGCTGTGTGCAGAATATAAAAATGCCAGCCATTTCCGTCTAAGCATTCCCTAAGAATGCCATCTCACCATCTCCTTGATTTTTGGCAATAACTATTACTGGCGGCAAGTCCTGAATGAGTCTATTTATCTGTCTTAACGCTGCCACTTTTAAGTTGTTTAGTCAACAATGTAATGTGATCTCACTATAATGTTTACAAATTATTTAAGCACCTGGTTTCAAGGGGTCACACGACTTTCTCTCTTCTAGACATTTTCCTGTTTGATTATAGAGGCTCGGGCATTGTCTTTCTTTTCGTTTACAATCAAATCCATGTTGAAGCTTCTACCTCTGTACTGCCATCTCTCTGAAGCTCTCATGTGGTGTTTTTCTTCTCCTAATTCCTCAGAGAGGCATTTTAAGCACTTGATTTGATATCATCGCCAATTCAATAGTTTTCCTTCTACTGAATATAGTCTACTTTTGGCCACATGAATAGATTTTCTTTCTTAACATGGCAATTTCCATATAGCTATTCTTAGATCTGTAAAGCTTTTTTTTAAATGCTGCCCCTTTTCTGCCTTCTAGTTCCTATCTCTTATGGCTTGCGATCTTTACATAATCTGGTGTCAATTTGAGGATGAAGAGTGTCGGGGTGGACTCTGGCCTCTTAATCAAGTCACAGCCAATGAGGCATCTGTGTGGGCATGGCCTTCTCCTGAGGATTCTGGAAACTCTTGTATTCCTCCCTGGAGGCAGGAGACACTCTCTCTCTTGGGTCACTCCCTGTGAGACATCCCTGAGGAGAAGCCACATCAACCTACTCTGATGCAACCAGAGTCCTGGGAGCTGAAGGAGCCACGTGGAGACCCCTGCCAGTGCTGAGATGCTTGCAGCTGCTACTGAATCCACAAGACTTCCTACCCACTGGCCTGTGATCTTCCTGCATTCAGCATCATTGCATGTGTTACATGAGTCTGAAGAGGACTTTATAGATAGCTATCAGACATAAGGCCAATATCAGACTAATGGACTTAATCTGGACTGGGCTGGGATGTTTTCTTAAAGTATAATTACTCTTTATATAAAGCTCTTTCTTATCAACATAGGAGTGTCTAGGAATTTGTTTCTCTAGTCTACCCAGACTAACACATGGCTCTTGGTCATTTAAAATAGTCTTGCTTGGATAATCATGCCAGATCAACCTTCTATCTAAAATTTAGGGTATGAAATCTTCTATTGGCTGTGGTTTCTCACTTTTTAATGGTTCATATGCTCTTTTAGTTTCAATTATTAATGTCATGGACTCAACTATGCTCCCCCAAAAAATATCGATCAGCTTGGCCAGGCCATGATGTTCAGTGGTTTGGCAGTTACATAATGATGTGAGCTGATATGATCAGCCAAGCAGCTGAAAGGTAAAGGACTAGAGTAGAACCCAACATCCATAATCAGGTTTGAGTCCTATGTGATGCAAAGGAAGTGTTTTAGGGTGTGGCCTGAATCAGTTTTTATCTTACAAGAGATAAGAGGAGAGAGATTCTAATAGAGAAGAAGAGACCAAAGTACCACCAAGAAAGAGGAGCCAGGTGCAGAGCATGCCTTTTGGATCAGACAGCTCTGCATTGAGAACCTCCTGGGCCTAGGAGTAAACTGAAGCTAAGACACAAGGAGATCTCCAAAACACTTAGTGCACAGATGCTGAAAGAAGACCAAGATCTTCCTCCTGACCTGTGAAGCTGTAAGAGAGAAATCTTTCCATTAGACTAGTCCCCTGAATTTTCATTTCTAGCCTCCTAAACTGTGAAGGAATAAATTTGTTTGTTAATATCATCCACTTGTGCTATTTCTGTTTTAGCAGCAAAAGCTAACAAAGACAACACAGGGATTCTTAAAGGGGAATTGTTTTGTGCTGTGCTGTGCTGGCCTTGAAAGCAAAGGGAGGTGATTTTTGCATTGCCCTCTCACTATACTTTGTGGGTTTCCCCTGCTATAGGGACGTTTTTATGTTAACTTCTCAGATTGATTTTCCTGTATAAAAATGAGAGCTTGATCTTAGATCTTTCCCAAGAACTGGATTAGATTTGGATTTCTAATTCTCCACAGGTAACTCTTTCTACTCATTACACTAATGGGACATGAAGCGTCTTTCAGTTTTCATTAGAAGGCAGGGAGTTGTTTTAAGTGATCATTTCTCATATGGTTCAGTCTTTCATGAGGGTGTATTCCCACCTGCTACAGGCCTGCAGCTGCATTCATGTTGAAAGGACATGCTTTTTACTAATATAATATGAACAGTTCCTACTTTGTGGAAAGCATAGTCCTTTTGCAACTGTTCATATGATATGAGCAAAAATCTTATCAATTCCACACGAATGTCTCATATGCCTCTGTTCTTTAAACCACAAACCCAAAGCCACCGCCATCAAGTTCAAATGCATATTGAACCTATGTAGGATTTCTGAGAATGTTAATATCTACGTGAACAGACAGCGTTGTCTTTCTCCTGTGGAGGACTGGTGGGTTTGAACAGCTGACCTTGAGTTAGTAGCTTGATGTCTGACAAAGGCTGCCACTAGCATTCTTCCATATCATAACAGGTAAAGTCTCATCACTGCAACATTGATGCTTCATGTGCATCTTATCATTAATGTGTAGTATTTTATTCAGGTCAAATTTAAAATCTGTAATATTCAAAACTATCATCATAGAACAAAAGAAGAAAAATATTTTTAGAATGACTGAGTCTCATGCACATTGGCCTCCTTCCTTCTGAGGGCCCAGCGGTCACTTACTTATTCAAGGTATGTAGATTATGCGCCCTCCTGGGCCAGCCACTATGCAAGGAATGGGTATTATAATAGGGAACACTTCAATTAATATGAAAGAAAAAAACATTAAATAACATACTTAATTACATTAGGGAAAATAATGCATGTAAACTAATATTATTTTTCATAAAGACCAGAAACCAAGAGTTGGGAAACTGTTCTCCATGACCACCTTTATTTTATAGCATCATACATTTATGGACCCCATGTGCTCAAAAAATGACTTTTATAACATACATTTTTAAGATTTGAACTATGACCTATCTCCTAACTATAAAAAAATTGCTTAGGAGAGAAACTATTGAAAGAAGTAACTTTTCAGCTAAGAAACTAAATAATTAAATCTCAAATTATTGATAAGCACACTTTTAAGAAACTGAAGATTTTAAAAACCAACAGCAGAGATTTTCTTCTCATTTTAGAAAAACAGTTCTGTGGGGCATTCTCCGTGGCACACAAGTTAGCATTCTGATTTAAGAAATTGACACAAACTTTTTTCACTTTTAATCTACCCTTCCATCCCTCAATTTTACAGAAACATAAGCACTACCTAGTTGGCCTCAACAATGTATCCTTATTATATGATGATTTAATAGATAGACAGTGATAATCCATAATCTTGGGAGAATCTACACAGAAAGAAAAAGAAGAGAAAACATGCAAGACCCATTGTACATCTGAAATTTTAGAAGGTGACACTATAAGGACATGAGGGATGCTAAAATAGGTCTGAATTCTCCAACAAAGCATTGATATTAGCAAAGATCCCCCTTCCCACAAGTCACAGGTGCACGCGCATGTAAATAAGTGTGGGTTTTCCCTAGATAGCAATCGACGCACATACCTAGGCATACTGCCGTTATTTATCGAGTTTGACACTGTTAATTGGCAGTCACTATATTTTGCCACTGACATATCCGTAATAGAGTTGATAGAAAGAAGACTGGGCGGAGAGTCGGAAAGACCAGCTCTGCCACTACTACTGGCAACTCCTAGGCAAATAATTCAACCCACTCTGCTTTCTCCTAAAGCATTCGAGGTGCAGAGTCCTCAAGATCCTTTTCAGATCTCTAACTCTATGATTTGAAAACCATACTGGTGCTTTGGGTACATTTTAGTTCTGGCTACCATAAAAAAGCTAATTGTGAATAGACTCATGGAGCTATGTGGCATATGTGACAGGGACTTTTTACAACTCAGTACTTGGAGGGGGGCAATAACTAGAAGTGAGTAACAAGATTTAAATTAAAACTGGGCCAGGAATCTCTCAGACCATTGAATCAATTCCAATTTTAAGCAATAATAATTAATATACACTAATAATTCAGTATGCGATGGGTGGTTTCCCTTACAGGTGCCCAAACTTCTCTTTCTTGTCTCATGATTAAAAATTACAATGGACCAGGCTGCAGACAAACCTTTAGGCAAAGCACATTCCACCTCTTTGCTTAATGGACTGGCATCTTCTTGCTATTCAGAGTTCCAGAATTTAATATCGGTGCCAAGATAATTTACAGCTAACTTCAATATCTCCTCTCACATTGGGAAAACTTGCCATCTATTTTAGCGCATGAAGTTGATCAAGTTACATTTGCTTCAGCAGAAACATATTAAACCACATTCTAGATTCTCACAAAGATAACACAGATGGTGGGTTTAGAGTATAAATTCTTAAGAAAAAAATTGAATAAATGGAATTATAAAACACTATTAAACGTTGATGATGTAACTTTCAAAATTATACTCATTTCTAGCAAGTGTATTTACCATAGTGATATAGGGGAGCAGGAAAAACTATCAGAAAATCAGCCCTTAGTGGCCCAACAAAGATGACAGTAGGCCTTAGCAGACATCTTAGCACAACATTATTGAAGGCAGTTAACTTTCCACTGGAATTGCTTCTCTCTCCCTCAGATTCTAAGAGAATGGAAACCATACTATGTTCTTTCTATCCTAAGCAATAACATTATCGTGCAAGATACACCTGTAATTGTATGTAACTAGTAATCACATCATACAAAGTACAAGTATAAAGTAAACATGTGAAAGTATTTTAATAACATTTCTTTTAAAATGTTAACAATATCTAATTGATTAAAAATTACTAAAATAGTTTACATCCTTTTTCTTTATACTATTAATGTGTTGGTTACTGACAAACCAGGTGTGCAGAACAGAACTGCTCTATAGGTTGGTCAAGGCCATGACTTCGTGAAAGAAGGCAGATCCCAGCCTATTTCCAGAGGTGGTTTTAGGAGGGTCAAAACTGCCAACCTTCTAGGTAGTCATCACATGCTTAACCAACTGTGCCCCCCAAGGATGAAACTCACTGGGTATTCATATTTTTAAATCATTTTATTGGGGGCTCTTACAATGCTTATCACAATCCATACATACCTCCACTGTGTCAAGCACATTTGTACCTTTGTTGCCATCATCCTTCTCAAAACATTTGCTTTCTACTTGAGCCCTTGGTATAAGCTTGTATAATCATATTTGCATCACATTTCATTTAGCCACATTTCACACACTCAGAATCACATGTGGCGATTAAGTATTGGATAACACAATTATGTACTTGCATTAACCAGTTTGCAATCTGCTGCTCGCCTAAAGGTTGATTGTTTACACCACCCAGAAGCTCCAGAGCATAAAGGTCTGGAGAATTACATCTGTAAAGATTAGAGTCAAAAAATCCTACACAGGTGTTCTACTCTGTAAAATGCAGGGCATCCATGAGTCAGAGCTGACCCAACAGCAAAGGGTCAGACCGCTAGCTTTGTACTCAACCACCAATCGGAAAGTTGCCCTCCTGAACGTACTCAGCACTGGAGAAGAAATGTCTGGCAACCTGCTTCCATGAAGATTACATCCATCAAAGCCCTAGGGATCTGTTTTGCTCTGTAACACAAGAAGCAACCAGGAGGCACAACTAACTAGAGAGCAATGGGGTGTTTTTAGACATAAAATAGTAATTATCTCAGTAACTTGAAATGCAGATCATGAGAATAGCAAGGTGCCAGGCAGGTTCTTGTAATCCAAGACGTCATATGTCCTGCAAAATACATATCAAGAGAAAATATCAGGCAAAATGTATTCCTGAAGCACACTTAATGCCTGCCTTCCTGCCTTCCACCTTTCCTTGCAGCAGTAAGCCAGGCTACACACTAAGCCAAGAACAATTGTGGGCAATTCTGGACATTAGCTCCTGAGAGCCTCAATACTGAGGAAGAGGGAATTTATTAATTATATTAATGAATTATTAATATAAGAATGCCACTGAAGTTGCTGAATATTATGGGAAATAGACTTAGAGAAGCAAAAACAGCTCCCATAGCAACAATACTGTATCCTGCAACATGAGGGATGATCAGCTACACGAAGGCGTTGGTTAAGAGGGAAGGTGGAGAGTAATAGTCTTCCAAGCATGGTCAATTTTGCAAGAGAAAAGGCTACAGGGCAGAATAGGCTTTGGCGAGTTTAGAAAATTGAAAGGAAGCCAGTGTGGCTGGAGATTAGAGATCCAAGAAGAGATGATAACACTCAGAACATTAGAGACCCAGTTGGAAGAGGTGCTATGAAGACAAGGATCATCTGGCAAATACTGGATTGAACAGAATACTCGTGAAAGGTCCGTCTGGGTTAACTGATTTTGTCAAGTGGCCTATCTATTCCCAGACTGATCACCTCCTTTCCTGGCTATACCAACATACTATACTATATGCTATCTCAACATCACTGTACTACCTAGTCTTTCACTTTTAGTTACATTTGGTCAAGAATAGATCTCTCCTTTCTTATGAATTGATTATGTGATATTCTTCCTTCTTTAAAAAGAGCAAAAGACATTGCTTAAAAATAGAGCACAACGTCGCTCAAAGAAGCTGGCTTGAGTGAGCGATTGTCTCACATTTTCTTCATCCTTTGTTAATCTAGAGGATGCAATTATCCGAAAGACAATTTTTAAACACATAAGTAAATAGAATTTATATAATTCATATGAACCATCTCCTGTACTAATACTTCATATTATCCAATTTGTATTTTATTATAAAGAATATATGTATGTATGTATATACTGAGAAATGTCTGCATCTAGTAAGTTTAACTCTTTCTAGGACTAATGGAAATCAATGAAGAGTTTTAAGCTTAAGAATGGTAAGCTCTCCCCCTTACCTTAAGGGCTCAAGAGAGATGTCAAGTGAGCAAATAGCTATGAGGGAGGAGAAAACATGTGGCAGGGAGATAAAAATGTAGCAAGAGGAGACAAATCAAGATATGACTGACATGGATCCAGGGAGCATCTGGGGCAAATCTAGAAATCAGTTTGAAGCACTCCCTGGAATCTGAGTGTATAGGTTGAGCATTGAGAGGGGAGGTCTTAACTGCAGCTACAAATGCGGCCAGCATTGACTTTGTATGAGAATAGCCAATGAGAACGCATGATGAGTGTTTAGAACCCGGCAGTACCCAAAGGCAGGCCAGAAGATCAAGGACACAAATAATTAGCAAGGAGTTGCTTAATATTTTACAACATTTTAAGCACAGTGGGTTGAAAACAGGAAGAATCCAAGAGAGAGAGATTAGAGATAATGTAACTCCTATGAAAGTGTGAAGGAATGATATTTAGAACTGAAGAGATGGGTGTCAGGCTGGAAGAAGAAACAATAGTTTCCACTGTAGCAGGAATAAAGAAGTATAGAACAAAGAGTAATTCGCTTATTTTGAAGCAAAATTGTTGAGGAGGTCCCCAAATATGGTGACTCTTTCTAGCATGTAATTCCCACTCATAATTTCCAGCACATATGTGAAGATTCTAAGGAAAAAGGTGAGAGCACACATGACGTAGTTAGTTTATTGTGGCAATCTGGCCGATAAACAAATATGGGGTAATTGAAAGGCGAAGGGATAAATGGCTCTGTGGGCCTCTCCTTTCTAGTTTTCAGGTCTCTTGCTTTGTGATGGTCAGATCAGGATGCAGCTGCCATAGCCAGTTCCCTGCTTCAGCTGGCAAGGCTCACTTCCTACAAGATATCCACAAGAAGCCACATGAATATATCCCAACACAGCCCTGAGTGCTGGAGCAGCCATGTGGAGACCCCTGCCAGCGCCTAGATGCTTACACATTCACTGACTTGGCTTCCCTCCTGCAGTTGGCGTCATAGTGTGTGTTTTGTGAGACGGAGGAGGACTTTGTGGATTGGTGTTGGACATATGGGTTAATGGGTTAATGTTGGACTTGTGGGCTTGGGCAGCACTGGGTTGGGATGTTTTCTTGATGTGTACTTTCTCTTTATATAAAACTGTCTCTTCTACATAAGTTTCTGTGGATTAGTTATCTAAAGTACCCAGACTAACACAACGTGATTGTGGTGTGTGTGTATTGTGTGTGTGTGTGTGTCCACTTATCAGTTATTTCACTGCAGTGGTTTCCCTGTTGCTATCATTCTGGAAGCCCTTCTAGCAGAATTTAAGTAAAAGTCAAGTCACTCTCTGGTGGGAAGATGTCAAGGTTTCCAGACTAAAGCAGACAAGGACGGCCTGGCAATCTGCCTCTAAAGACAAGTCAATGAAAACCCTACAGACCACAACAAAATCTTATGTGACGTAATGCTGGAAGATGAGCTATCTGAGTCTGCAGGAATGTAAAATGCACAGTGACTGCAACAATGGGCGCAAGAATGTCAGTGACTGTGAAGACGGGGCAGTGCCAAGCAGTGCTTCATTCTGTTGTGCACGGGGTCGCCACGAGCCGAGGCTGACTCGACAGCAATTAACAGCAACTACACTGAGCATCTGCTGAGTAATGGTTCTATCGCTAAGCTACCATAAATTTCCCAATATTAAGCTGCAGGACTGCTGCCGCTATACCTTCTGTGTACTTTAGGCAGACGAAAAAGGCACTGCACTAAGCATCTGAAGAAAGTAAAGCAGTCCCTGACACTATCCCTCTCGTTTAAGTAAGTCACTTGGTTCACGATGCTCTCATATTTGCCTCAGGCATCAATAGATCGATAGATAGATTGTAGAAGAGTAGGTGGGTGACTGGGTATATGGATAGAAAGATGGATGGATAAGAAGTTAATGTAAAAGAAGTACATGTGAAAACACAGTAACAAAAATGTTCTCACATTTAGCTGTTTAACTGAAAGATGAAATACCCCCCTTGTGGTAGTCACATAATTTCATGTCAACCTGCTAAATAAATGTAGCGATGGAGTCTAGCCTGTCAATCAGTTCACAGCTTCATGTTGCCTCTTTGTGGGGATGGCCTTCCCATGAGGATTTTAGGATCTCTCTCTCTCTCTCTCTCTCTCTCTCTCTTTCTCTCTCTACCTCTCTCTCTCAGCCTTCCTATTGACAAGACATACAGAGACTTGCTGAGCACTGAGAGGCTGCCACTGGATTCACACGTCTTTGCACCCACTAGCCTGTGGTCTTCCTGCATTTGGCATCACTGTATGTGGCTGTGTGAGTGTGAAGAATGATTTGGGGACTAGTATTGGAGTTATGGGCTACTATAGGACTTGATCTGGACTTGGCTGGGATGTTTTCATAATAAACAATTACCTCTTGATATAAAGCTCTTATTTGTATATGAGTGCCACGGAATTTGTTTCTCTAGTCAACCCGGTCTGAGACACCCTTTTTTTCCTTAGACTCAATTCCTCCCAACAATATGCTGAGCAGTATATACCAGCACTGCATGTAAAGGATCGAGTATCTCATTACCATTAGGTTCCTTGTATTGCTATTTATTGTTACACCGTGATAAAGTAAAAAAAAAGCATATGCTAAAATTTTAGAGATTTTGCTAATCTAACATTTCATCACATGTGCCATACCTGTTGCGCCATGAAATAAAATTTTAAGGCACTTTTATTCAAACCTTCTTTTTCTTTTTTTTAAAAATTTTTTTATTGGGGCTCATAAGGCTCTTATCATAGTCTGTACATACATCAATTGAGCAAAGCACCCTTACATATTCATTGCACTCGTCATTCACATAATTCACCTTCCACTTGGGTTCCTGGAATCAGCTCGGTCAAACCTTCTTTAACAATTACAAAGCAAGAGGAAAAATGATGGGCCATAAAATACTTAATAAACTTATAAATCAAAGAAACTGATTGACAAATATGTTGAGTGTTGCCACTTGAATATTTATAATGATACATGAGGCAAAGTTGGAGCTTAGATTTGTCAGAGACAGTCTTGCCCCATCCATAACCATCACTGCTAGGGTTCCCCTATGCATTCACGTGGACACAGCAGCTTACAAACGCATGGGCCAGCCATATTTCCTGCAAGCAAGCACTTCTTGTAGACCCCGTAGGCCTCAGTTTATACGTTTTCTGAACATGAACACAGATCTTCTCCCATCCACTCCGCTGCCCCCTTTATCTCTCTTAATTCAGAGATAACTGTACAGTTCTGAGATGACTGACATGTGATATATGATGGGCTGTTCATTGTCTGATTGTTCTGGATCACTCGCTTCCTCACACCTATATTCTTGTGTCAGCATGTAAGTGCATGAATATGTGTATATACACGCATACATACAAGACGCTGGCTGCACCATGTCTTGGGAAAACATCTTAAATAGACTTTGCAATAAGTACTGTGTGAGTCCAACTTCACTGATTTTTTTCCTATGCAAATTTTATCTGTTACACGTCCTGACTGATATATGATTGAAGAACCCAGTGCTTATACACATCACCTTTCAAAATAGGATTTAAATCTCATCAAAAGCTATCTTTTGATATTTTAAAACTTATTATAAATTTGAGAAACCTATCACTCAAGTAAAACACAGAAGGATAACAATTAATTTTAAAGTTCAAAGAAGGTTTTGAAGGATTCATTAGTGATTTATATAATCTTTTTTTTCTTCTTCTACTTTTCCCCACACAATACACGGATAGCAATCAATAGTGAAGCCTGTAAAGGATACAAATCAAAAACAATCAACTTATTGGTGGCTTCATTGAGTTTGTAACACTATTTTTGTACATACCCAATGAAGGAGTAGCTGATAATGGGGAGAGCAAGCTTGTATAATAGAAAGAAAATTAGAATTTGAGTTAATCTCTGGAGCACAGGGGAGCAAAAAAGAAATTAAAATGTGCTGAGTGCCCCTCAAGATACAAGGCTAGTGGCTTTACATATTTCATTGTTGAAATGCCAACCTCTCCACTAGATTGCAGCCTAAACATAAAGTTGACACTAACCTGTGTGGTCCTTCTTTATCTCTAAATCTTGCAAATGGATGGAGTAGCTACTTACATAGCAACGCAGACTATGTAGCATTGATTTTGAAATAAAAGGTAGATTTTACTAGCAGTGATTTTCATTGTCTATGAGAAAGAGGGTAGGAAACATCCACAATGTCTTTGTCTCATGATGGAACACTGCAAATTCTGGGATGATAATCACATCTTATTACTATCAGTGAATCATAACATGCCTTGGCATGCCTGCTTATGGGAAAACCCAACAGAGGAGCTGGTTAAAATTTCTTGATCATATCTCAGAGGATGAACTTTAATGACACCCTTTGTGATTTCACAGAACAGATGAGACAAATTGAAGATCAAGGCTGGCTAGAAACTTAGAATATTAAAATTCAAATGAACTTAAAAGCACACACATACAACACTTGCTGCTATGGAGTCGACTCATAGAGACTGGATGGAACAGAGTAGATATGCCCCTGTGGGTTTACCAGAGTATAACTCTACAAGAATAGAAAATTTCATCTTGCTCCCACAGAGTGGCAGTTGGTTTCAATTGCAGACCTTGGGGCTAACAGGCCAATGCATATAACCAAACACCTGATGCAATCCCACAGGTAACCAGGTCTTCTGTCATTAATGTTCAATATGCTAAACCTGATCTTGTTCTCCAATATAGTAATGAATTTATTTTTGCAGTTGAGATATCAATATACCATTTGGTTTTTTGAACTTAAATATATCAAAGCCAACTATTTAGATGGTTAGTCATCAAAAAATTTTTTTTCCAGTTTTCAGCTGAGTGAAGGAAAATGGCTTAATAAATTGATTTAGGAAAACAGAAGTTACATGAAGAATCCTAAAACTAGATTTCATTGTGTAGCTTAATACATTCCTCTTTAAGTGAGATGGCTATTTTCAATGAATTGAGTAAAACAGATCAATAATATGATTTTAAATTTTGATTATAGCTATTATTTTAAGTGCATAAAACCATAAGTGTTTATGAAAATATACAAAAACAAAAGCAAGCAAATATCAGTATAATGATATTACAACTACAAAAATAAATGCTTTACTATCTTAGAGAACAAGATCAGATTTTATATATTGACCATTAATGACAGAAGACCTGATGAGCTGTGGGATTACATCAAGACCCACATACACACAAAAAAAACAAATGTCATTAAAAAGACAAGAAGGAAAAAAATGAAAGTGGATGTCAGAATAAGTGGAAACTTGTTCTTTAATGTAGAGTAGCTAAAAAATGAAAGAAATAATGGATTAAACAAGCTGGACAGAGAAAATTTCAAAAAGTAAGTTCAAGAAGACAAAGTAAATATAATGAAATGTACAAAGACTTGGAGTTACAAAACTGAAAGAGAAAAACATGCTCAGCATATCTCAAGCTGAAGAAACTGAAAAAATTCAAGCCTCAAGTTGCCAGATTTAAAGACTCTTTGGCCAAAATATTGAAATATGCAGAAAGCATCAAAAGAAGAGGGAAAGAATACAGTCACTGCACCAAGGAGATTTAGTCAGCATTGAACATGTCAAATGGTAGCATCTAATCAAGAATAATGGTTGTGAAGGAAGAAGGTCCAGCTGCATTATAGGCATTAGCAAAAACAAGGCTCCAGGAATTGATGGAATATTCCATCAACTGAAATATTTCCAAAAGCTGATGAAGGACTGGAAGCACTCACGTGACTCTAGCAAGAAATTTAGAATGCCAAAATCCTCACAACTGGACCAATGGACAATATCGTGATAAACAGGAAGTTGTCGAGTTTTCATCTTACTTGGATCCATGATCAATGGTCATGGCATCGGCAGTCAATAATTCAAACGGTGCAAATGAGCAGTACAGACTTCTTTAAAATATTCAAGAGCAAAGATATCCCTTTACACAAAACTAAAGAGCCCTTGCAAACCATGTTATTTTTAATCGCCTGGTATGCGTGAGAAAAGTGGACAATGAATGAGAAAGGCTGCAAAAGAACCGGTGCATTTAAAGTGTGATGCTGGTGAAGATACTGAAAGTGCCATGGGCTCCCAGAAGAACATCAACAGACTCTGTCTTGGAAGAAGTGCAATCGCAATGCACTGCAGAAGCAAGGGGAGTAAGACTGTCTCAAGAACTTCGGACATGTTATCGGGGAAGGGGGTGGTGGTGTCAAGCCCCTGGAAAAGGACATTATGTTTGATAAGATGGAGGATGGGTGAAAAAGAGGAGCATCTCTCAGAAGATGGATTAACAAGTTGACTGCGAATATGGGCTGAAATATAAACAGTTGTAAGGATGGCGAAGAAGCAGGCAGTGCCTTGTGTGTTATGCATAGGGTTGCCCTGAATTAGGATGCACTAGTGACACCCACCAGCAATCCCATATGACATCTCGTTTCGAATATGCTGAGATGGTATCAAGATTGACATATCCTGGATAATTTTCTCGAGTGACGTATAATAGTATGCTAGGTATTTTACTCGATGTTGTGGATGTTACAATTAGAAACCAGTCAGGGGGCATGTCATTAAAGGGTTCATTGTATTAATGAAAACGTATTATTGACAGTCAAACAATTTCAATACAGTGATCACTGGAATAAAAATGAAAGATGAAGGACATATAGAAAGGAAATTTTAAACAGTAAATTAATACTGCTTTTGTGACTTAATTAATCAGATTATAAATCTGTAGATGGTAATAAAAACTATATATTTATAGCAACTTTCTATATCTCAAACAGTAGAATCATATAAATAAGTTTTAAAAACATATATACTCTTTTCTTTTTAAAAAAAATCAGTGAAACAGATGAAAAACAAAATGAGCAAATGCATATCCCCACTTAGAAAAAACAAACCATGTATTAAAAATTTCCACTTACCGGTACTTCTTGATGTTAATATCTATAATACAGAATTATTGATAAGTTAAGCCAAAAAAGAAAAAGGAAACAATGACAACAAAACAACAGAGAAGATACCCATCTTATAAAGCAGTAAAATCAGAATGGCTGTCCACATATAAGGAGACCGACCTAGATTAACAACATCTTCTCTCTCGGCTTTCTGCTGAGGGGCCAGACAATCTAGATAGAGCATTTCTTCAAGAGGAAGATCAGGAACTGCTTACCTATATTTTCATACTATTCCCTCAGCAGGAACACTTCCTTTTTTATCCCTGATTTTAAAAAGGAACTTGGGCATTCATTTAGTGCTAAATTGATTTTGTAGGTTAAAAAAAGAAGCAAAAGTCAAAGCTTTTGATCATTTCCATTTTATTTTGATTCTACTTCAAATCAGTTTTAAATTTTGACATGATAAAAAAAGTTAATAAATAAGCATGTACTAAGTATAAGGCCTACTTCTAAAAACCCACAATTTCAGTGGATAGGGAGTGATACGCCAACGGAGTCGGGCATGCGGTGCAATGAGATTGCCTACTGCAGCGAGACTAGTCATGGGCCAATTCCAACTCATCGTGACCCCACAGGGCAGAGCAGATATGCTCCATAGGATTCTTATGCCTGTCAGTCTTTATAGAAACAGATTGCCTCATCGTTTTCCCATGGAGCACCTTGTGGATTGTGAAGTGCAAACCCAGAGGTTAGCAATGTGACACCTATATCACTGTGTTCCCAGGGCATGTGCAATTAGACTCCTGATAACAACAGCACAAGTCTACAAGTGGCTCACTAAATATCTTTCTCAGAAGGATCATCACCCATAATACTTGGGTAATAAAAAGGATAACTTAAGAGTTAAATATTGTGTTCTAACATTCTCATTTTATTTTTAAATGTTAAATGCAAACCTCAAAAAAAAGGTGCTATGGTAACCCAGGTGTATAGAGAACTCCCTGGTATGCTGACTCACAGTCAGTAACTTGGTTCTGTCAGCTTAGGAAGAATATTCAAATGTCCGTGATCTCTCTCTCATCAGAACGGGCTGCCTAGATACTATATTGACAAGATCAAGATGTGCCACATATTTCTGAATTTCACTAATTGTTGGGATATGCAGCCATGCAGTCTCCCATCTCTGTTCATTTGTTCCTGTGCTCGCCACCCACATTTACTGCCTATTGAAATCTCTCTCATCTTCCACAACCCAGCTCAAATGCCACACTCGGAGTGCGGGGGCTGTGGATAAATGCACTCGGAGAGGAAGATAAAGAGATCAGAGAGGACAAGATCTCAGGGAATGATAGTCATTTTAAGTCCATTAAAAGTGTCTTTGCTTTTTTGTAAGCAACTGAGAATATCTGCAAAGTTTCTTACTTGGAAGTAACGGAGTATTACGGTTTTTTTGTTTGTTGTTTTAAAATGCCATCAACATACTTTCCAGTCACCTCCGGATGGTCTTATACATTTCATTTTTCAGCCACATTTATTAACCATTTCTACTCGATTAGCTTTCATGGTTCTTAGTCCACAATGAGCAATGGATGATTTTATTTATGTAAGCAATGGATGATTTTATCACAGAGATACACTCAATGAGGTAAATGACTGGGTATAAGTGAGGATCCTAGTTTGGCAGAAGAGGGATTTGGTGTTTAAAAAACTACCAATATTTTCTAAGTGTTTATTATGTACGAGAAGCTCAATTAACTGCGATGGAAAACTCAAGAGAAAACAAACTGGGATCTGGGAGACGATGCTAATACATTCAAGATGCGGGCAAGTTGTATTTAACTATTGCGAGAACAGCTCTACGGCAGTATCTTGCACGTGGAGAGAAATTTGAATGAGGAGGTCAGACATTAATCTGTGAGCAATAATACAGAGATGACAGTGAAATCTCTAAAGATGACCTCATCCAAAAAGCAATCATGCCAGAGAAAGGAAAAGAGAAAAAATACATCATTCAGCGAACACTGGTGTTCTCCAAACTGACTCTGCTTCCATGGGCCAACTTTCAACAAGCTCAGCAGAAGAAAAAAAATTGTAATAAAAAATGAAATGATCAGCCAAGTATAACAAGTGCTATAAGAGAAGCATGTGACTGATAAGTAGGAAGAACAGAGAAGGTAGAAAAATGGACTTGGGAAGCAGGCCTGGAATGATGAAGGGGGACTTAGAATGAGCACAAGCAGGGGTGTGAGGGAGCAAGCAAAACATATTTTCTTTACTATATGATGGTACGTATCGTGATAGAGAAATTATGGACCGAATGCATGCCCAAACTCTTTAAACGAAACCCAGCAGGGCCTTGGAACACGCTGTGAAATCTACCTGTGAAAGTCCTGAATTAATTTAGATGTGGTTTAGACCAACTGGAAGCTTAATTGGAATGCAGGCAACAACCTCTCATAAGAATCCTAAAAATTTGGTTAGAATTAAAAATAATAAAGACCTTATTATGAAATTTTAAAGTTATTTTCTCACAGAACATGATAAATAGCAGTGGCCACAAAAGTTAGCCACATCTTGCACTTCGTAGGGATAAAGTGCTGTCCTAAAGGCCTCACAGAAACTCTAATTTTGGAGGGGATTTTTTTTTCTGGAATGATCAAACCAAACCTGGATACCTGTGTTTGATTTCAAACTCATCGACTAGAATGAGACTGATAAACGGATGCTTGCCTTCGGATAAGGAACCAGACTGGTCAACCTGCCTACTATGTATGTCATGCGATTTAAGGTGCATTGAATTCTTTATCTCCAAACAAGTCTTTCTCAACTGAGATGAGGTAAATATTAGCATATTTATTTTCAGTTTAGAAAATGGTGGCTTAGATGGGTAAATCACTTAATCATGTCGCTCTCAGCTTCTAAATTTGTCAACATTACATCGTACATGGGGGCTTCAGAAAATACATGGGGAAAGCCCATAATTATTTAATTCAACTTTTTCAAGTCCTTTCATATTATCTCTACAGAGAAGCTTGAACCTGTGTTGTATGAAAAAGAACATGAACACCAGGAATGACTTCAGTCACATACAATAAGACATGAGATGGGAGGAAGAGCAAGCATGTGGCATGCAGATGATCTCAACTTGTCTAAGGCCTGGCTACCCAAGGTGCGGGTCACTAGAGCAGCAGCTCTTGGATAACCTCAGAGGGGACTCTCAGACTTCCAGAGACTCACCGAATCTTACCGCATTTTCAATTGAGCAAGCTCCCTAGGATATTCATACGCGCACTGAAGTTTGAGAAGCACCAGCATAATGAATCATTACCGTCCTACTATGTGAAAGACTTCAAAGATGAGCTTTAGGAAATGTGCATTAATGACATCTGGGGAAAAAAACAACAACTTTCAAACTAAGAGCTGCCAAAATACAGAAGAGCCTCTGGAAGACAGTAAGTTTCCTGACTTGGAAAGTGTTCAATTAGAAGGTAGACTATACATTTCAGCCAGAACTTGTCCTAATTTACCAAAAAGGTAAACACTGAAGGGGGAACGATGATGAGGTTTCCGCTCCTGTACTTTGGACATGTCATCAGGCTGGGCCAGGCTCTGGAGAAGGACAACCTGCTTGGTACAGTAATGAGGCTTGGAAAAGAGGAATATTTTTGACAGGCTGGACTAACACGGTGACTGTATCGACGGACTGAAATCTAACAATTGCGAGGATGGCACAAGACTGGGCAGGGTCGCTTCTGCTGTGCGTGGGGTCACTGAGAGTCAGAATCAACAGATGGGTCCTGAGAACAGCATCTGGGTCGTGTAGAAAGCACAGAATCCTTCCTTCAGACATGTACATTCTTGCCAATAAGATTAACGTGAGTATCAAGCATATTAAGAATACAAAAGGCCAAGATTTCTTCCTGAAAGGAGTAAAGAAAAACTACCAGAAAAGGACAGAAGACAAAGAAAAAGTACCTGGGTTCAAATGAAGTGCCACCCCTGCTCTACCCAGAAAGGTAGCCTTTGTGAGAACCAGGGAAAATGCGCCTGAACTGTGAAAGCCTATTCAATGTTAATTTCTAGCATCACTCACTGCCATAGTTCATAGTGACCCTATAGGACAAGGTAGAATTGCTCCTGTGAGCTTCCGAGATCCTAACTGCTTACAGGAGTAGAAAGCCCCCTCTTTCTCCCTCAGAGAGGCTGTTGGTTTTGAACTTATTAGTAGGCACCATGTAAATATATTACACAATATGTAACCATCACGCCCCCAGGGTTCTCTTGAATTTATGGCATAATAGGTGTAAATTAAAGATGCCTGGGATATAAAAACATTAGATATTTTTATTTTGATTGTGTAGAAGTGATATTACCTCCCCCATAGAGATGTAATATTTAAAGCACACTTCCCTTCCTAATTCTCTGAGTAGTGTTTTTATTGTTTGCCAAAGGAAGCTGAGGAGAGCGAGACTGAAGCTCTTGATGTTCCACACTTCCCACTAATGCATTACTCCAAACTTCTTACACGATGGTCTGCTGGCTTTTTATTTGTTGTACCATACTTCATTGCTTGCCATTCGAGGATAGGTCCAAAGGTATTGCTACTAGGACTTCAGAGAGAGAGAGAGAGAGAGAGAGAGAGAGAGAGAGAGAGAGAGAGAGAGAGAGAGAGAGAGAGATATGATAGATAGGGTTTTATTAATATGGGGAGGCATGGAAACATATTTAAACATGTCTCTGTGATCAGTGAATGACTGCAGACACATTCTCTTGGTGATACACTTGTCTAATTCTTAGAGTTCCTTTTTTTAAAAAAGGCCTAATAAAAGCCGTAGTTTCCAGAGGGGTCTATTAGGCTAGTTCATTTCCAGGCAGAGAGGGAGGGCAGCTCAGGAGGTGGTGGCCACTCTTTACAGGGATCCCATAAACTTGGCAGCTTATCTCAGAGAACATAAAAATGATCATAGGGGCTTCTTATTAAGATTTTTTACAATGGAAGACTGCATTAATCAGGGGAAAAGCCAAGGGTTTTCTTTTTCATGACAATTAACCTGTTCATTCTTCCTAGGAGAATTTCATTGGGAAAGCTTACTCTAGCCACCCTACAGCCTTGATCTTGCCCCTTGAGAGTTCTATTTGTTCCTAAAAGTAAAAGAAAAAACGAGAAAGAATCCAATCTGAATCCACCAAGGATATCCAAATTGCCATTTTGAAGTGGTGTCAATCAGTGTAGGTAGATTTCTTCTGGAAAGGGTTGAAAGATGGAAATATCACCTTCAGAACTGTATAGATCTAGAAGGAAGATACGTAGAGAAACAATAGTTTCACATTTTGACATTGTTTACACTGTTTGCTTAATAAAGGTTTCTATTTTCTTGCAGCAATTCTATTTTACTTAACCCACATTATAAATAGATAATGGGCGCTTGTCCTATAGTTAAATTCATATTAAAATGAATAGTGGTCATGAGATCTGAAAGACCAACTAGCAACAAATTCGACCTCCTTTGCAGTCTTCTAAGGTCCTAAAACACTATGATTACTATATCAGTGTGTACAGTTTGGCTTTTAATTATGACCATGTGAGACAGAGGAACTCTGGTGGTGGAGTGGTTGTGCATTGGGCTGCTAACTGAAAGGTCAGCTGTTCAAAACCACTAGTCACTCCACAGGAGAGAGACAAGACTTCTGACTCCCATAAAGAGTTATCGTTTTGGAAACTCCAGGGGCAGAACTGACCCGACACAGTTCTATAGGGTCGCTATAAGTTGGCAATGATTCCATGGCAGTGAGAGAGAGAGAGAGAGAGAGAGAGAGAGAGAGAGAGAGAGAGAGAGAGAGAGGTGAGAGCGAGCTGAATCACATTTGGACTTCATCAGACTACATATAAGACGGCTCTACAATGATACTTGTGGTCCATTATTGAGTGTCCCCTACTCCTGATCTTGATCAAATATAAACATATACATTTACCTGGTTTCATAGGGTCTACACCATTGATAAATGTATTCCATCAATACATGTATTTGATGTGACATGTAAACATTCAAGCACAATGCTGGGCTTCGTCTTTTTAAATGAAATGGATAGAACAATTGTTCCAGATGGACTAACCTCACAGGATGGCTTTATCAACACCCTGGTCAACTAAACAGTAAAGCTGCCGATGATGTAATAGAATCCTCCCTTTTAGTTTTAGCTCATAACCAATTAGAGAGCTTCTCTGAGGACACAGAATATTTGATCAACATCAGATTATATCTACTGATTGATACAATAGTTTCTTTAAACACCAAACGAGCTTGTAACACCAAACCCATTGTAAGGGTCAAAACTGCTCTTGCTCTAGATTTCAAATTCAAGGATCAGTAGAAATTATTTTCAACAATGGTTGGGAAGAAAACACCGAATCTTCCCATGCATGCTGCCATCATATGCACAGGAAAAGAAATTGAAAATAATAAAAGGAAACAGGTAAAATATGAATATTCCAATACCAACAGACGATACGAGTGGCTTACAGAAATGAGCATCACAGAAACGTGAAATGCTAACATCTCAGATTAGGCAATACGAAAAAAGACTTCCAGAAATTCATGGAGATATTCTATCCCATTCTTTTAGTTTCACTTTCCACAAACTTTTTGAAGTCTGTTCATATTTAACTAAACCCTTCCCTTATAAGTATTCCAAAATTATCCTAGTAAACATAATTTTAAAAGTCCTGGCAGCATAGTGGATAAAGCATACCACTAATAGGTGAAAGGCGGGCACTTTGAGCCTATCAGAGTGTCCATGGAAGTAGGATGCCAAATGGGACAGGCTACTTTGTCCTGTAGGGTTACCAGGGGTCAGAACAATCTGAGAGCAATGAATTTTGGCCTTTCAAGTCTAATTACATTTCATCAACTTATCATAATGTTAAATGGGATGATTGCCAAAAGTTATGCCAAGCCTATGTCCAGTAAATGTGAGTTTTTCCCTTTTCTATTAATGAAATTCTGGTGGGGAAAAAAAACTTAAAAGATGTACCAAGTTCTACAGACCTCGGAATGTGGGACCAAGACTTGTGGCACAGGTGGTTACACACTGGTCGCACGGGTTACCAGGGCTTTCTACTCCTGCAAAGAGGTAAAGTCTGGGAAACTCACAGGGGCAGTTCTACCCTGTTCTATGGGGTCACTGTGAGTCTGCCTGGCCTTGATGACAATGAGTTTGGTTTGTGGTTTATCCCCGCTGCTTCCATTTCTATTCTTTAATATAACCTTCTCATGTGTAATTTAAAACTGTACTCAAATCTAATCTTCTATATTTAAAAAATAATAAAACAAACTCATTGACATCAAGTGATTCTAACTCATAATGACACTGTGGAATAGAGAAGAACTCCTTTGGGTTTCTGAGGCTGTAAATCTTTACAGGAGCAGACAGCTGCATCTGTCTCTGGAGGACGTGCTGGTGGTTCAAACTGCTGACTTTGTAGTTATCAGCCCAAGGGACAATCTACTACACCACCATGGCTCCTGCCTTCCATATCAGCTCGGCTGGTATAAGTTGCCAACTTTCATTCAGTATCACGCAATCATATTTTTTATCTTGTCTTTTTTTGTTTATTATCTTCTCTTTGGGACTGTAATAGGAAATAAATATTTTTAAAATCCAGTTTACCAGTACTGTTGGTCTTGAATGCTCAAAACTAAAATAATATTTTAAAAACTTAGAAATACAACCAATCTGTTTACTTATATTCATTCATCTAAGTGCACAACAGGGAAATGGAATAGATTAGTTGAATAGAAATATATTTGTTACTTGTTTTTCTAACTAACTATTGAAGATGAATGCCAAATCTTATGGAACTTCAAATCCAATGCTTTCTTTACAAGACATAGAGATACATTACAACATACCCATTTATCCTGTAAACAGAAGCCCTTGTGGCACTGTCAGATAAACGCGGGGCTAATAAACACAAGATCAGTGGTTCTAACCCGCCAGCCACTCCTCAGGAGAAAGATGAGGCCGTCTGCTCTGGTAAATATTTACAAGGCCTCAGAAAGCCTATACCGGGTTGCTAGGCATTGGAATTAACTCAGTTGCAGAAGAGTTTGGGGTTTATCCTCTAAACCCATCAACACCAAAAAATAAACATTCAATATGATAACTCTGACAGGAACCTCAGACACCATCTGATAGGACCCCACTGTTTGACACTATGGACACCAGCATTAGCGTAAAGAAAAGGTCTACTGCAAGTTATGACTCCAAGCCGAGTGTTAACACTAAGACACAGTAACACCTCAGACTGGATCAAAGTCCCTTTTATTCATATTCTTCTGAAGAAAAGAGCTAGGTTTCAAACCAAAAAATAGCAAATACAAAAATGTTTTTCCACACATAGAATATATACTTAAAGTGGGTTTAAGAAGAGGAAATACCTTTAAGATAATAAAGAGTCTACAGAAAGAAGCTTTTTCATTAGATCTAATCAATATTGAGTTCCCCTGCCATCACTTAGTGCTTCACCCAGGAAGGTGAAACCAGAGTAAATATGCTCCCTCAAGGGAGCTTAACCCTAAAATGATTTGGTGGTCTCCATGGCAAACGTAAGGACCAGGCATACCTGACTCTGAAATCAATGGTAACGGTTATTTTTTATTAACCCAACATTAAGCAAGGCTGGTCAAAACAGAAATGGGCCTTTTTCCAAGTCTGCTACACCACCCGTGTCACCTCTACTTTCTGGGTCAAAAAATAAATTCATAAAATAGATGCTCCCCTTTGAACATCCCCACTGAAACATCCGCCTGCATAATTTGTCACTCTGCTGAGAAAAAGGAAATCCATAATTCTACTAGGCAACACTGAACACTCCAGGGTACAAATGGTGGATGGGATGGGGGAGGAGTGACATGGAATTCTGAGCAGTTACTTCTAAGCTACATATCAAATGAAAATGAATTAATCAAAGTTTTTCATTTACTAGCAAGTAAAGGAAAATGCACATTAACCTCAACTATTCATTTTTATACTTGTTCAGCATCTAAACATCTCATCATTTATGCAGTAATCCCCTTGAACTCTGAGTAGTATGGATGCTTTGAGCACATCAGTCACAAACGTAACTCAGTTTTTTCTGATGAGCTGCTTCTTACCATCTATGCAGAGACGCGGAACTGACAGGATGTGTGCCCTCCGGGCACACTCACTACCGAGGTGGAGATGGGTACTTTTACCAGTAATCACAAGACAAGGCAGACTGAACTCCAGACAGCAATTCAGATGCAAAGCTAAATGAAGCCAGTAGCAGCCAGTGATTCATTCTACCTGAAAGGATCTGAGAGCTCACAGAAGACATGAGCATTGAGTCAGGCTTCAAATAATGGATGGCAATGCAGCAGAATGGATAAATGAAGGGTTGTAGCTGGGTGAATGATGGATAGGGAGAGAGGTCAATGGCATCCCAGCAGGAAGAGGGGTGGGGCATAAACCAAGGACGTGAACTGAACAGATGCAGTAAATGTAATCTATGAAAGTCAAGAAGATGGAGATTGGCTAGAGCAATACGGGGGTGAAGAATAAAAAAGAAGCTTGGCTGAGCTGCCTATTTGTGTTCATTATTTAAATAATAAAGTACGATATTCATAGCAAGGCCTGAAATCCACACATGCATTTTTAAAAGACAGATTGTAGTTCATTTTTTTATTTAGATTATTTTTTCTTGAAGTAGAGCTATTAAAGGAGAAACTGTCCAAATGAACACAGCGAAAAACTACAGAAAGGGGCAAAATGATACCAATCAGACCCAAGTTAACCAAGCTTTTGCATATGGTTCAACTGTGATACAGAACAAAAACAGGAATACTCCTGTTGTTTGCACTGTGTTCCCAAGCACATGACAAACAGGTACTATGCACGTCTCTGGCAATAGATGTTTAAAATCAACTACCCGCATCTAAGTTTCTCAAGACACAGAACAGGCCTGGTAGCTACTGGCCCTTGTCTTCCAAGAAGGCAGCTAAAGTATGGCAATAAGGCCAAGTGTCAGCTCTGGCTTTGCCTAGAATCGTATGACCTAATTTAACCCCTTTGCATCTGGGTTCCCTCATCCTCAGGGAGGAAGGGTTGATGGAGTGCACCTCTGAAAAGCCTTCAACCTCAAGTCTGACTTCCTTTAGGCTCAACACCCCATGAAGTGAGACTTCCAAGGTGTTGTCACAGAGGCTCTCCCTCAAGGGCAGAAAATGTCATGGTCTGCTGAGACCAACGTTGTAACCAGCATGAGTTCTTGATTAGAATCTCAGCATGTGATTCAAATGACCATCCCTGGGAAATGGAGTACGCTGCTCACCATCTCCCAGAGATATGCCCTGTTGATGCAATGGAAACCAGTTTCAGACTGATTTTAGCTGCTTAGCTAAGGAGAAGGCCGATGAAAGTCATAAGCTTTAGGGCCTAGGAAGCTCCATCTTCCACATACCGCATGTTACCCTGACCGGCAAGCCCCTCTTCACGTTGCACAGACATTGTGACTGGACGGCAAACTCAAGTATTCACATGGCAACGCAGACCAAAGGGCTGAGTCACACCTCAAAGAAGGGGTTTTCAGAGACAAGGGAGCAAAGTGATCCAAAATCAGTGGCAAGGAGGGTGTAAGGGACCTGGTAGGCCTTGAACAAGGACAATGTAAATGAGAGGAATTATTGAAACCAAAATGAAGGCTGAGCATGATAGTGGGACAATAGGAAAGTAAAAGAAAATAGAGGAAAGACCTAGAGGGCAAAGGGAATTTATAGGGGTCTAAATACAGGCATGTGCACATGTATATACATTTATATATGATGATGGGGAAATAGATCTATGTGCATATATGTATAGGTTTAGTACTAAGGTCACAGATGGACACTGGCCCTCCACTCAAGTACTCCCTCAATGCAATAACACTTTGTTCTATTAACTGGCATTCCGTGAAGCTCACCTTCCCGACAAGATCACTGAAAACAAAGCGGGTGCATAAGCAAATGTGCTGAAGAAAGTTGATAGTGTCCAACTATCAAAAGATATAGTGTCTGGGGTCTTAAAGGCTTGAAGGTAAACAAGTAGCCATCTAGCTCAGAAGCAACAAAGCCCACATGGAAGAAGCACACCAGCCTGTGTGATCACGAGGTGGCGAAGGGATCAGGGATCAGGCATCAAAACACAGTTTCCTTCTTGGCACTGCTTTTCTCTTAGCCTATAGGTGGAGAGGGAGGAGCAGGCAGGCTGCTGCGGAAACAGAGCTGCAGAATGTGGAGGTGGCCCAGTCCTGAACCTGCCAACTTGTTTCCTGCGGAAAAACACTGCAGAGACAATGGCTGAAGGCTCTATGGGGAAAGACAGGAGTGGCAAGGAGCAACTAGGAATATTCTCTGCTCGTCTCAGTGGAAAGTAACTACTTTTCACTCTCCTAGGGACACCCTAGGAAAAGAGGGCCACAGAGGAAGCCTCAGGTTCGATCTCTTTCCTAGGATTCGGGGCCATTGGCCCTTTAGGTCTCTACTTCCCAGTTACAGAAACCCATCCTAGTTTATTTGCTATGAGTTGGCATGGACTTGCCAGCAGGTAGATTTTTTTATTTTAAAGGAACATCACATAAGAAAGATATCCACTAACCCCATTATCACCAACTGGATTCTAGCTCACATGGACCCTGTAAGACAGAGTAGCATTGCTACGCAGGGCTGTCAAGAATGAAACTCTTTATGGGAGCAAATACCCTCATAATTCTCCTGCAGAACACTGGTCGGTTTGAACTGCCAACCTTGAGCTAAGCAGCCCCATGCTTAGCCCATAGCCCCATTAGGGCCTCTTAACATTGCCTCTGCTCTTCATCATTTTTAATGAGTTCTGTGACACTAAACATCCTTTTCAATTTCAGATGGGGTGGTTTTGTTTGGCAAGCCAGTGAGACAAGAATCGCATTCTTTGGGCATTTTATCCTATGGGACCTGTCCTTGGGGAGGACACCATGCTTAGTAGAAGGTCAGCAGGGGGGGGAAGAAAAGGGGGGAAAAAACGCAAAACCCTGGGTGAAAAGAATCGACACAGTGGCTGCTGCAACTCTGGGCTGAAGCAGAACAAATGTGAGCACAGTGCAAGTGTTTCCCTCCATTGTGCACAGGGTCACTAATGGTTACAGCCGATTCATTCGTTATACAAGCTTGCATTTCCCTCTCATAAGTCTTTTCCATACCCTCCTCTAGCTCCTTTTTGACAGTAGGTTTAGAATGTCTAAAATGCTGCAGCACTCTGGATCCACTCCCTGGAGGGCAGGATAGGCTTAAATTATGACCCACTGAAATCAACAGTCTGGACCTGGTCCTAAAGGAGAAAGGGGGGGGGGGGAACCTTCCCTCAGGGAGGCAGAGGTGCTGAGACAGCTGCCCTGCACTGAAGAAAGGGGCTGTTTACACACTTCCTGATCCTCGTGCCATGTACTCCCATTTCTTAATCAACCACCCAAATGCAAAAGCAAAAGAAACAGTGACATTTAGATATACTTACTCGCTCCTGTCCAACATGTCCTGTGGACATGTTGCTAGGAGAGTTCAGTCCCTGGAGAAGGACATCATACTTAGTCAGGGGTACTGGAAAAGAAGGAGGTCTTCAACGATCGAGATTGACACAGTGACTAAAACAATGGGTGCAAACATAACCACATGTGTGAGGATGGCCCAGGGTAGCTTGATGCATCTCACAGCCCTTTGGATATCACTAACAACTTGAAAGATTCAACAAGAGAGGGGAAAAAAAGAAGAGCCTTTTGTAATTTGGGGACACGAGTTAAGAGAGTTTGTCTTATGTATTTGGGCCATGTTATCAGAAGGGTCCAGGACTTTGAGAAGGGAGAACAAACCCAAACTTGTGACTGATGCCCGGGGACCAGCATGGTCACATTACACCAGTCTCTGTGAACCTGTCATGGGCATATTTTAACTTGCAGTTGGCTTCGTTATCAGCTAGGGCTGAGACCCAATGGCCAGTGTCATCTCTAAGTTCTAACTTGGACTTGATTAGATGTACTCTTGCCCCATGTCATTCCTCTCTTTAAGGCAGTGGTTCTCAACCTGTGGGTTGCAACCCCTTTGGGAGTTGAATGACCCTTTCCCAGGGGTTGCCTAAGACCATCAGAAAACACATATTTCTGATGGTCTTAGGAACTGAGACACCGCTCCTCTATCCCATGTCCAGGCAGGTCTACCCACATGCAGATATGCCCACATACAAGTACCAGGCAAGAAGACTGTTACCCAGGCTACACCATGCTTCAAGACAATATTTCATTTATTTGTAATTAGAAATAAATATTTCATAATATAAAATTACATATTGTTTTTGTGATTAATTAAAAATGCTTTCATTACGTTCAATTTGTAACAATGAAAGTGCATCCTGAATTTGAGAATGATGAGGGCAATGAATGTACAAGTGTGCTTTACACAATTGACGTATGTATGGATTGTGATAAGAGTTGTATGAGCCCCAATAAAATGATTAAAAAGAAACGAAAATACATCCTGCATATCAGATATTTACATTATGATTCATAACAGTAGCAAAATTACAGTTATGAAGTAGCAATGAAAATGTTGTGGATGGGGGTCACCACAACATGAGGAACTGTATAAAGGGTCACAGCATTAGGAAGGTTGAGAACCACTGCTGTATGGGAATCAAGACTGGTCCTTAGATTTGGAAATCTTTCTATTAACCCCTGAGAAGAAACTTTAAAAAAGACCATCTAGACTTAGACTCAAGAGGCAGTAACAAGAGTATGATTAGAAGCAGGGAATTTGGAGAACAAATAATAAAAAGTAAATACTGCTATTCCATTAAGGAATACTACTATTCAAATGACTGACACTAGGCCAGACAAATGAGGAAGACTTTAAAGAGTTTGTCTTTTAAGAACCTTGATCAGAAAAGTACCTTTTCTTTTTATTGAAAATAAAAATAGTTTCCTTAATACTTTCTTAATATTTTCTCTGTTGAAAATATAATTGCCTATAGGAATGCTCTTGACCTACACGTAGAGGAGAAATACTCCAAAAACTTTCCATCTGAGTTCAAGAATAAAATAGACAGTCTTATAAAGATGAATATCCAACTTCTTCAGCATATTGTAAAACTGTAAACGCCCAGTTTTCACCTAAACATTCTATAGCACTTCGTAGGTATACATTTTATTGCTTGACCCCTCATTCTGCTTCTGGCCCAGGTTCCCTCCTTCTCAGCAAGGTACCATTCCCTATTGAACTGTTCAGTCAGGACTCATCCTCTCATTTTCTACCCATGATTCAGTTCTTTGAAGGTCCCCCACTCTTCCATCCATGACCACAGCCTTCTTCAGCACCAACATCATCATGGTCAAGAACACCACTTCTCTAGCTTGGTCTCCAGACCCTTTTGTTGTTAGGTGCCATCTTGTTTTTTCTGACCTATAGCAACCTATTGCACAACACAGTGAAACACTGCCCAGTCCTGCACCATCTTCACCATTGTTCCTGTGCTTGAATCCATTGTTGCAGCCACTGTGTCGGTTCATCTCCTGAGGACCTTCCTCTTCTTTGTTACACTTCTACTTTACCAAGCAAGACAGCCTTCTCCAGCGACTGGAATCTCCTGACAGTAAATCCTAAGTATGTGAGACAAGGTCTTGCCATCCTGGCCTCTAAGGAGTGCTTTGACCTTACTTCTTCCAACATAGATCTGTTTGTCCTTTTAGCCGTCAATTGTACTTTCAATATTCTTCCCCAGCACCAGAATTCAAATGCATCAATTCTTCTTTTACATTCTAAAAAATAATAGAGTCCCCTCAAAGAACTTTTGTTTATGTGACTTATATCTACCAATATGTACCATATTTGGAAGTCCCAGCAAAATTCTAAAAATATTTATTAAAAATATTTATCAACATTAATGAAAGCATTAAATGTTGACAAAAAATAACATTTAATGTTTTGTATGCGAAAAGAGTAGTTTGTAGCTTGCATATCTTTCAGATTTCTGTCTTAATAGACATCAGCTGGATTCTCCAAACTGCTTTTGCGCTTATTCTCTTAATTACATAGTTGTCATTGGAGTACACAAAAATTATCTGACCTCACACAGATATGTGGTAAAAAGAGAAGAATTGTAATTTCTCTTTTTAGATGATCATGTGTAACTCCATCAGATACAACGAGTGAAAAAGACAAATATTTAAAGTTTGAATATTACTATGAAACACCATAACAAAACTATTTTTATCTTATGGACCCCGGAAAGGTCTTCATGGTACCCTCAGGGCCTCTGCACTCACTCTGAGGACTTTTGACTTTGACTGATGCCCCAGCTTCCTTATTTGCTTCCATCTGGTCCCCTGGCAATTCATTCTCCTCAACACAGACAAGATGACAATTTAATAAGCAATTCACACCACCCCTTATTTCTGGACCCTAGACGAAAATGCAAAATCCTTTCTGGGAAGCTTATGGTTCTTCACAATACAGCTCTTTCCAGGCTTCCCCAAATCACCCTCACCTCTCTCTCTCTCCTGCTTTCTTTGCTCTGCCTACCCTTCAGTTATTCAAAAGCATCAGTTCTCTATCCCCTCAGGCTTCATGCCAGCTCTTTTCTATCTCGAATGTTCTTCCAATACTCTTTGTTTTCCTTCAAATGGTTCTCCTTTAAAGAGACTGTTCCTGAGCAAATGCTACAGATAAACCAAACCAGCCCACTGCCATGGGGTCAGTGTGGACCCACAAAAAAACCCTGTGGATTTCAGAGACTGTAACTGTCTACAGAAGTAGAAAGTCTAGTCTTTCTCCAGTGGAGTCACTTGCAGTTTTGAACTGCTGACCATGCAGACAGAAGCCCAACATGTAACCATGACGCCCCCAGGGCTCCCATAGATGCCATAGATAATGCCCATTTAAAAACCATCAAATTGCAGCTCTAAGATAGTAAGCAGCTTATTTAATATTCTTACAAATAATGTGTCCAGAATTGAACGCCAGATGTACTAAGCCCATGTACTTATTTATACAGCTACATTGTATTTATACAGCTACATTGTCACTTAAGTAGTAATACACACACACACACACACACAAACTCACATACACAAAGACTAAATGTTTTCTCTCCTGAACTCTCAAAAACATCTGAGCTATTGTTTATGTTTACAGTCAGGAAAGGCTGCTCCTATGCACCTATGTCTCCACACAAGCCATTAGGTGCCCCAAGTGGCAGTTCCAGATACCTCTGAGGCTCCTTCTGGCCCACAGAGACAGACATCCCAGCCAGAAGTCTGATATCAACACATGACAACATAGCTGCTTCTTCAGCCCCAGCCCAGTGATCTCCACCAGCTTCCCCAGCTCCCCGTACTTCACCCTGGGGAGTCTAGATCACATAAAGAGCAAAGCCAACCAGGTAAATCACACCCCACATTCCTCTGAACTCCTAATTAGATTCCCTCATCCAGGAGCTTCCAAGCTTTGGATGGTTAAACTCCAGGTGTCTTAGTTCAGTGTGGTAGACTCCAAAGACAGATGACCTTCAATGTGAAGACAGGGAAATGTGTAGCAGGGGAGCTACTTTCTGACTCCAGGAACGCAAAGCAGACTGTCACTTGAGGTTTCATTTTCTTATTCCTAAGAAGGGGTTACCTACTTCAAAGAGTGTTATAAAGAATAAAAGAGGCAAACATTGTGAAAAAAAAAACACTCTAGATCCTCAAATCACATAGGCAAACTCAAAACCCAAAACTAAGTCTACTGGGATCAAGTCAATTCCTCCGCATAGCAACACCCTATACAGGTTTCCTGATGCAAATCTTCCTGGGAGTGAACAGCCTCATCTGGATTCCAACTGCTGAATTTGCAATTAGAAGCCCAATACAACCCTCGGGCCATCAGGGACTAGGTATTATTAAAAGTTAGTAATGTATAGGCATTTAAAAAAACAGAGTAATCAGTACCAATAAATGTCCCAAAACAAACTACCCTTTAATATCCAATACGTCCTGACCAGAAAACCTGCTCTGTATAAGTAAACTCAGGACTTCTTCTAAAATAGAATCTTATGAGCTAAAGCTTACAAATTATTCTATTGCTTCCTCAAATACAGAGATTGCCTGCTTTCCAGCAAAGTATTTTTCTCATTCTATTACTCAATAATACATACTTCATTAAAACTTTAAAGACTTAATCCCGAGTTACTCTTTGATGAGATCTCTGTGGAATCAAAGGAATCAAGAGATCACAGTAGCTGCTGTTTTAAAATGGTGACATCATTTGTTGATGAAAATGCAATGATATAGGAAAAATATGATTTTAAAAACATAAAAAATATCCATTTAAGCCCTACAGTGGATTTTTGGAGAGAAAGCCTTGGTTTTTGTTTTGGGTTTTTTGTTTTTGCCCTCCACAAACATCAAAGTAAATACCATTTAATTAGTTAATTTTGTAGTTCAAGTACGAGTCACAATTTAAAATAGAAAATATAATAAAATTACTTGCCATGAATGCAAAAAATCACCTTTTATAAGGAATCTGGTCTAAATGTTGGCTTATATTTCAACTTAAAAGAAATAATCGATATTAATCTAAATAATCTATAGCCTATATATTATATAATTGATCTTTACTTCTTTCCCATAATTTTTTAAAGATTCTACTTCCTGTTATGTTTTCTTCCTCTGTAAAAAACAATGTTTGATAGCAAAATGTTAAATAAATATGCTTAAATACTATACACCCACAAAAACAAATTAGAAGCACACTGAAATATTTTTAATTACTTGAATTTTTATAACAACAGAGACAAGGGCTGGCTCAAAAATAAGACAAGTAAGAGTCAACCAAATCTGGTAAAATTACAATCACTGATTTATTTTATATACTTAGCATATTTACATTACATAATTTCAAAAAGAGAAAGCACACATAAAACCAAATATTTAGATCATGAAAAACATCTAATGTTATCTAGATGAGGGGTTTTACCTAATTGTTTATTCACTTATTTATCTGAATGTTCTGATTGAAGGGAGGACGCTAAACTATTCAGAAAAAAACAAGAGATATACCAAATCACTTCCAAGATACAGATTTAGGATAGTCTAGTTGCATTGTCATTTTCTAGAGCAAATCTGATATGAAAAATGACACTAGCTGCCTGCCACAGTCCAGACAGTCCGACAAATCCAGAGATTTTATAAACACCTCTCCCTCTTGTGATCACAAATGTTTTCACTGTGAAGTCCAAGCATAAATAATTATGGAGCCGATGGTTTGCGGAAGCAAATGTTGAGATCAAATATGCCACTGAAGGTGTAAGACCATAGTAATGACCTGCTGCTATTGCTCTGGTTGCTCAGTACCCACAAACCAATCCGACCCTGTCTGACAGAGTAGAACTCACCTGTCTGGTTTTCCCAGTTGTAATCTTTATAGGAGCAGACCTTGGGTCTTTTCTCCTGCAGAGTATCTGGTGAGTTTGAACCACTGACTTTGGTTTGCTGCCATGTACGTAAACATTCCCCACTTGGGCTTCCATCAATGGCTTAACTACAGCAAGGTCAGTGGCATCAACATTTAGTTACTTAGTCTAACAGGTCTTACTCCTACAGCTGTTTCACTCGTACTCACATTAAGACCCAAGAATGCTCCTTTATTGGAAAGTGCACAAACAGAAATCTTATCAAGGCTTGATCAGGGTAGCATGACCTCAGCCAGCTTGCCCGTTCCAGATCAGCAATGCTTTATTTCCAAAGGGGCAAACAGCCTACATGGTGCTTAAGAGGAGCTCTCTTACCCGGCAATCTTTTCTATGTCTTCACTACTGGATTTCCTTCTGTGAGGAAAGCTAGTTAGAGCATCATAGTCTTAGAACTCTAACTGCCTGACTTGGCCTATGCCTCCCTCAATCTCCTTCTTATGGTAATAATAATAGCAACCCCTAATCCAGGGAGGCGGGTAGAAATCCACCAGGAACAGGCGGCTTCTTGATAGGACTTCCATCTCCCCCGTAACTTGTGTTGGGAAACACAAGCGAGAAAAGCCATTTGAATCGAGTTCTAATCTCAATTTTGTCACAAACTAGCTTGCAAACTTGTATATATCACAAGCTAGCACTGGCTCTAGGGTTTCGGGTCTCTGAAGGTCAGGAATCGCCTGCGCAATCCCGAGACACACAATCACATTGCGCTCTGGGGACAGTGTACACCGGGTAGCCTACATGTGTGATGTCCCCAGGGCTGGGTGATGTGAGGGCCTCTCCTGCCAGTTCTCAGGACCCTATTCTAGAATACAGTAGCTTTACATGCTGCGGCCTTCACCAATATAGTTTAAGCATCCCCACTGTGCTATAGTTCCCACATTACACATATTAGGACTCGATGAGCTAAGAAAAGGGGCTGAGAGACATTGAATGTGTCAGCGCTGAGATGAGAAATGCAACCACAAGCTCTCCCACCACACACAAGCACACACCTGAGCCTAATTGTAGAACTTCTGGGGCAGTGTGCCTCAGTGACAAAAATTCTGAGTGTAAATTTCTTATCAAGCCAACTCATTCCATTTCACCTCTTTTCCATTTGTGGCTTTGTTTGTGGCCACAGGATGCAGCGTAGAAGAGCTAGCAATTGCCGGAATAACTCATGTATTAACTGAGCATCACATCAAAGTGCTTCTTATAAAACTGATTCCTTCAACTAGTTTCATTTCACTTAACATTTTCTCTCTCTCTTGTTGGAGTTTAGCAACTCCCCCGACCACTCAAATACAGCTAAAGAACCGTATCGGGAATGAAGATGTGGAAGGTGCAGTCTCTCTATAAATAGGCTCAACCCATGCAATGTGAATCATGGTAGCTGACAGCAAATCAACTGATTAATTATTTGGCTTTGTTAGTAATGATAATAGCACAGTATCATCCTCTAAAAAGCTTTTGCACCCCACCCCCCACCCCATCGCCATGCTTCTGAGGCAGCCTTCAGCGCAAACTGGGTCTATGTTGTGCAGGTACGCGCATGGTGCCCTGGCAATGAGGAACTCTAACTCCTGCCAACTCTGCCTGGTGATTAGTGTGGCATGACAGTTACAGGAAGTTACCAAGCAGGGATTCGCCGCTAACATGTACACGACGTAGCTGGAAAAGAGGAGCAGATTAAACCGACGCCGAAGAAAACAATAAACTTGGCGATTCCTCCATTTTTCCATTCGAATAAGATGCTAAGGAAAGGGCAGCAGAAAGAAAACAATGCCGTTCATCCTTCCATTACCAAACTAAGTCAGGCAAAGTGTCCCTCGGCTTTTACCAAGATGAGGTGAGGGTAGGGTATCTATTTAACAGCATAATCCATCTGTCATATGTCTTACTTTGTTTTTAACAGACAAGACCGAGTAGGATCTGTTCATAAACATCCCATCATCGTTGCAACTAGAGAGCAAGAATTTCAGAAACTGGCAAGTAAGAACTGCTTTGAACTCAGGGTCTTGAAGTCCCTGGTAGGCCACAAAAGGCCTGAGACAAGGCTGCCTCTTCATGATCCCTATGCAGCAGAACAGGGAGCCTCTTTTCTCTAAACATAAATCATTGACTGTGCAGAAATAACTATGTCTCGGCATAAGTAGCCATTTTATATACTGAGAAGTCTACATTAACTGGATATAAACAACTGAGTACGTAGTGGCTTTTGCCTTGGGTCACTACTGGATAATCAGTTCTTTACTCCTGAATTTTACCATTTCAACATCACAGAATGTGAAAATAAGTCCACTGTGGAGAGATTAATATCATGAAAATAGGATGGGCAACTGAAGTGAGATGATTTCCTCACCTGGCTTGATCTCGGGTTTCTAAGCTAATCCACAGCGCGACCCATTCAGAGTTGGCAAATGTTTTGTTGTTATTTTGACCCCAGTGAAGTTATCCCATGTGCCTCGCTCCTGTAACTCAGGAGCGAAAATTATCAAAACTATCAAGATGTTAACCTAAACCAGTCAACTGAGCAGAGAGCAGCCCACAGATAGAATTTCTCTTCACCTGTGCACAGTGAGAGTAACTGCAGATTGCAAATGATACTGTGGCCACACCTGGAAAGAGCAATAAAGTCAGGAGGTGCATACATTTCTGCAAGTCTACTCTCATTCGCTCAAACTGGGACACTGGCCTGGCTTGAGCTGAGAGTCATCATGCTAGAACTCAAGACAGCCAGTTCCCTTTGTCACAGAGAAGCATATAAAAGACCAACCATTTGAACTGATGTCCTCAGAAGGCTTCCCAATGGCCAAGCCATGAGACATTGGGATAAATCGAATGCTTTCTTAACATACTCTGAAGCAAAACTGTAAATCTTTTGCTGTTCTTGAAGTGTGAACATGCAAAGGGAGGAGAGACTGGGGCTGAAAAGTTAAAAGGGCTCTTAGAAACCATTACAGAGAGTGGTTAGATAAAGAAAAGTGAGAAAGGGGGCTGAGGTAGGGTATAAAGGGAAGTGGAAGGGCATATAGGAAAATGAAGTAGTGAGAAATTAATAGGGAGGTCTGAAAGCCTGTCCATGGCACCTTGTGTTTCAGGACAGAGAGACAAGGGGAGAATAAATTTAAGTTTATCTAGAGTCGGCTAAGTGTCTATTATGTATAAAGTACTATGGTAACTATTGTGAAGAATACAAACAGGAAGCTTTATTTCACTGTAGTTCCGCATATGCAGGGTGGATGGATGCATGGGTGGATAAGAGAAACAGAGAAAATGAAAAAGAGGTGAGGCAGGTAGAGGTAGAGATGCAGCTAGGCTGCCCACAAGGACCCCAAGGGCGATGTCAACAAGGGGAGTCTACACCTGTAGTAACTGTCACCTAGTTCAGCTGTGGAATCAATCGGCAGGGTAGAACGTGTTCTACATATTGGGGAGGAAAAGCCTGTAACAGGCAGGGGTTGGTTAGAGACACCTGGAATTCGTGAAAAGGAACCAGAATGGCAAATGGTGGCCTGGCTCCCTACCACGGGGACCCCTGGGTTCTTGTGGAAGGGAAAGGCTGGTGTCAGCCTCTGAAACTCAACTCTGTAGGCTTCTACTGACCTGGTCTCCGCCTCACCGGCCTCTTGCGGCCGCTGCAGAAGCGCACTTTGCTGAATACCCCGAGGACGTGCCTCTCGCACAAGGAGCGCCCGTCTTTGCTGGGGCTGGAGCGGCGCTTGGAGGCCGACACACGGTCGCTGTTGGACTCCCTCGCCTGCCGCTTCTGCCGGATCAGGGAGCTGGCTATCGCCGCAGCCATGGCTGCTCAGGGTAGAGGCCCAGGCTCCACCGCACCCTCCGGATCGTGCTTCTTGGGCCCTGGGGCAGGACCTCGACGGCCGCGGGGCACAAGGCAGGTGCTGGGAGGCAGTGCTAATTTGGAGGAGGCCGCAGTACCAAACACCTGGCGCCCACAAAGGTTAGTCAGAGTCTGGGCAGTGGCGACAAAATGTGGGAAAATCCAGATGTAAACTTCCCCGGACCGCTGGCGCCAGGGGCGGGGCAGTCCCAGGCCTTCCAACTAACTAGACGTTCGCACCCCAAACTTGCATCAAGAGGTGATCCGTGTCCAACGGGCAGTGGGGAGTTGGGTCACACTGCGTTCAAGGTACCCAGTGGAAGGGGGAGGAGGATGTCCACAGTAACAAGCTGTACCCCTGGGGAGAGGCGTCCAAAGTAGATGTACACATGCACACATAGAAAACCCGTTTACAAAGCAGAGTCCGCACCGAGGCAAGTGGAGTCCCCGGTAGAAAATACTAAAAAGTGAATAGAACGTTCCTTTAGAAAACAAGCCACCAACCGCAAGAGAAAGGGGGAAGAAGGCAGCAAATTAACTCCCCACAGCCAGCAGGTCTGGAGAGGAGGAGGTCCGTCCCGGCGGGGTGAGGTCTCCGGAATGCATCGCACTGGCTGAGGTGCTCCGGGGTCGGCAGCCCCAGTTCTGGAATTCCCAGCCTCCAGGTGGGAGCGGTTAGCGGGAGCCTGGATAGGGGCGCGGGCAGCTGTTTCCAGATGCGGAAAGCGCGACTCCACGCCAGCAAGGCTGCTAAGAAAGCAATAGGCGAGGAAGAAGAGGGGGGGTGGGGGAGAGGGGAGGGGAGAGGGAGATCCTGGAGGACCGAGCACCCTCCTGGAGAAACCCGCCCAAGGCTGGCTCCAGGGATCCGCGGCGTCCCCAGGGCGGGCGCTCTCTCTTTCCGCTTGCTGCCGGGCACCAGACGGCACAGTTGGTGATTATTTAGGGAATCCTAAATCTGGAATGACTCAGTAGTTGCCACAAGCCCCCTCCAGAAGGCAGCGATGCTGAAGGTGTCCTCTCCAGCTCCGCGCCCACACGGCTTTAACGGGAGCGCCCCGCCACGCTCCGGCCGGGGCCGCCGCACCGAGACGGCGCGGCGCAGCCAAGGAGCGAGCGAGGGCAGCGGCGCCGGGGCGGGCGGGCTCGCGATCAGGTCATGGCCGCGCCGCCCGGGAGCCCCAGGCCCGCGCTCCCCGGCCGGCGGCGGCGGCGGCGGCGGCTCAGAGGGCAGTTGCCCGCCCGACGCGAGGCCGATCACTCAGTCCCGCGCAGCCCATGCCGGCCGCGGAAGGAAGTGACCGGCGTGCGGCGGGCACCCGCGTGGCCGCGCGGGCGGGGCGGGGGCCGGCTCGGGGGGGCGGCGGCTCGCGGCGGCTGCGGCTCCGGGCCGGAGGGGCGCACCATGGTCCGGCGCCCGGGCGCGGGCGGGGCCCCCAGGCCGCTCGGGGCGACGGCGGGAGGTGGCGGAGCGCGGACTCAGGGGTCGCAGCCAGAAGCAAGGTGCCGGCGGCCGCCAACTCAGCGAACTTGCTGCGCCCGCGGCTGCTCAGAGGCGCGGGTTCGGTGCGCGCCGCCGCCTCCCCAGGGCCCGGAGGGGGCGCTCGGGGCGGAGTCCCATTCACGGGCTGAGGCTGGGGCGCTCCGAGCCGCCCTGGCTCCCAGCCGCCGTCTCCCCTGCACAGCCCACTCGCTCGTCTGGAGCGCTAGCTCCGCAGGAAAGTCCTGGCTGGGGCAGCGGCCACCAAGCTGGCGGGTGGGACCGAGCCAGCCCAGCCCAGAGACCCCCGAGCGAGAGCGCCAGGGCGCAGCGGGGGGCCGGGAGCTCCGGGAAGCTCTGCGTGCTGGGGTCCCCTCCCCTCCCTCGCGCCATCAGCTCCCAGACTCCCTCCTTCCTCCCTCTGCTCACCCCTCTTCCCCCCTCTCTGTCGCCTGTCTCTCCCCTTTTCTCCTCTCTACGCAATCCTACGTGATTGAGGTTTGGATGAGAAATTCTCAGAGGCTGAGCTAGGGAACTGCAGCTCGGGTCGGCTCTGACCAGTCCCTCCCCCAAAAGGAAACACCACCACTGGGCGGTTAAAGGACTCTTGTGACTCAAAAAAGGGTCTTGGAGCCCACCCTCTCGAATAAACTGGAGCATGTCGAATTTTGTGTTTAGGGAAAAGGGCAGTGGACATTGGATGAAGTCATTGGTCTCTTGGGCGCGCAGGTTAGGCCCCACCTTTGGCTCATTCTGGATGAGGGAAAGTGCTCTGACCTTGTGGGAACCCAGATTTCTTGATTCTAGCTGGCGAACTCCACAGCAGGTTGAGCCCCTAAATGGAGGAGACAAGTTAGTCTTGGACCAAGAGGATAATGGGGGCTGAGATGAGGTGTGATGTAAGTAGGGGCAGTGAACTACCAGCTTTGGAAGAATTCTGTCTCCAGGTAATGACAAAGAAGTCTTACAGAAAACTCTGCAGAGGACAGAATGCTATCTATGTTAAAATGCAGCACAAACTAGCAAGAACCACTTCCATTCTTATTCAAATCTGGGAGTGGCTATTAGTTATGCTTGTAATCTTTCTTCACCTTCTCTTCAAATCCACACCCCCACGCCCTGCCCTTTGCAGACACTTCTCTAAGTATCTGTGGCTGCTCAATAAACGATTGCTAAGGGGTTACATGAAGGTTGTCCAAGCAGAAACAGGTATATGTTAGGTGCACTTTAATAGAGGATGAGGAAAACGCAGGCCCTGGGAATTATGAAAATGGGACCTGGGAACCCAAAAGGCCTCAAGGAATTCCCTAAATGTGGTGATAAATCTGTCCGACTGAGATTCACTTGGACAGTGAGGTTAGTGGGCTGTAAGGTTCGGACCCAGCATTGAGTCTAGCAGCCCTTTTGTGGCTGGGCACCTGGAGCTGGCAAATCTGGCAGCCTGGCAAAGCAATCTCAGGCTGGCACACAGGGGCTTCTGGGGCAGACAGCTCAGCTCCAAAGAGGTTGCAACTGACAAAGCATCTCTGGGGAGAAAGGGATCCCCACTGACAGTAGGGCACACACAAATCCCCTGCAGTAGCTTGGTGTGGCTCAATGAAGACCAGTGGCCTCCTAGGAATTCTAACAATAAAGCATTAGATGTGGGGGAGGGGAGGATTTGGATTTGCAAGGAGGGGGGCATACATCTCTTAAAGTGCATCGAGATGGAGAAAGGAGTTTGCTTAAAATCAATTGGTGAAAATTCTTACATTTGAAAAAAAAAATCAATTGGTGAAACAAATTACAGACCACCGTAGAAATGCCCGCATTCCACAAATAAATATTATCCTTGGCTCCTAGAAGCCTTAATATTAGGCCAGACAGGCATAGATTGTACTGACTGGCTTTGGGGGATCCCCGCCTTTTATAACTCCAATTTCTCATGCAGACCAAGGTCAGCTAAGGAAAAGTATCCAGAGAAATTGGCAAGAGGGTGATGAAGCTTTGAAAAAAATCACTACTAAGTTCTGAATATTTTTTATCCTTGAAATGGGAGTGGGGTGGGGAGTAGGCAATCATTCCCGTCTACCTCACTAAATACGTATAGCTTAATACGTATAGCTCAGCACTTTCAAAGTGGAAAATGTGAATTGAGTGAAAGAGATTTATTGTTTTTGAAAGAACATTCCTTTAATTCACCTGCTTGCTAAAGAAGCAGAATCTCTGGATAGCTCTCCAGCATTTGAATTGCTAACAAGGATTCCAGGTGTCAAGAGTTTGAGAATTTAATAGATGCATGCACTGGAAATAAAGCCAGAAAAGGGAAGGGAACCCTCTCAGTGGTCCCCAAAATTGTAACCCTTGTGTCCTAAAAAGCCCTGGAGAGAAAATGTGTGTTTTCCAAACTTTGAGTGCTTGTTGATTTTCTTTCCTGTAGGTTTGTGGAAAATGACTATATTTTGATGCAGAAGGTAACCAATGTAGCAGCTTAGGGCAGAGCAGGGAGAAGAGATGAAAAAGCAGAAAACAGCTGCTGTTTCAAGTTCTCCTCTCTGCCTTGACATGACAGCATCAAGGTAGGCATTTAAAGAATAAAACAAAAACAATGTATACCAGCTTTCTGAGAGTGACATTACTTCTGCCTTCAGATCTCTATTAAAAGAATGTGGTGTTTTTGGATTCTATCAGACAAGAAAGACTTTGCTTTTGTTCTCACACTACTGAAGCTATTTTCAGACGGCTTTTTGAGCTGTTTATCCCTGTAAGTTATCCTCAGCATCATTTGCTCTAGTCTCCCAGTAAGAAGACGAGGTAAGTATAGAGTTATCTTAGAAGCAATCTAGCACCAAAGTGTGTAGATATTCAGCCAAGAAACAATACAAGCATTAAGCTCTTGATACCCAGAAAGTCATCTTTTTCCTACCTTGGTCACTAAATTTCATACATCTTTCTCTTGGCTACTAATATTGCTGTAAGAACTTCGCATTTGGGAGGTCAAAAATGAAATTAAATCCATGATGATTTAAGTGAAACAACTAGATCACTTCCTTTAAAGGCCAATGAAATAACCATACCTTGCTTTCCATGCCAGTTTTCTTTGAACAACTGAAGAATTCCCATATATAATTTTGAAGATATCATGTATAGACACAGTTGGAATTCCTTTGGGGAAAGCAGTCAGATGTCTTATGAAAGGAATACTTACATTATTATAGTTAGCTTTCTGACCTCCAGACATAGTCTTAACTGTCTCCATGTTTTAGAAGGAAAAACAAAAACCCCGTTAGTTGAATAGTCTCGCCCTTAGTAATAGGACAAACTGCAAAAGGCAATGCTATCCAGTTGATTCCCATTTGTAGTCATCCTGGGGCACAGGATAAAACCGCTCTCTTGGGTTTCTGAGGCTGTACATCTTTAAGGGAATGGAAAGCTCATCTTCCTCCCAAGAAGTGGTTGGTAGGTTCAAAATACAGTAATCATAATACTTCACTCTCTAGCAGTGTACGTACCTCCCTGTCCTATTACAAAGCTCAAAGAAGATGGAATAATAAGGTGTGCAGATGAGCATATGGGCATTAAAGCATCCATTTAAATCAGGTTCCTATTATAAAATTCAGGCTTCCCAAAACAGGACAACATACCTTATGATTCATGCACATCATCATTCACTCCTGGACATAATATATTTAATGAAGGCTGGAAAGCTACTGAAATGAATGATTAACCTTGACATGGTCATGGCACACAGAATTTTCATTAGTGGAATATCATCAAGGTCCTCGACTATTGGGAACAGGAAAGAGCCAAGCTTTTTGCTGCTGGATCCGTGGCTAATTACCCAATACCTAAGGGAACCTGTGCTAACTAGGTGACTAGTAGTGATAATTTCCCATGGCTTTGACCTGTTTTTACCTTGCTTACTTCGTACTACCAGGGATTATAAATTTGAAGCCAGGCTTTGGTTCTATAAGAAGTAGGGTGGAGTTTGGGGAGAGATAGATGCTAGCCATGCCCAGAAGCAGAATTCTTGATATGAAAAGAAATGTGAAATCGTTTGCTTCTGATTAGCAAGTGAGCAAGAGTAAGCCTTGCTTATTGGGTCATCCTTGCCCGTGCGTGCCTGTCAGTTGAAGGGGGGGCTAGACAAGGAAAAAGGAACAGTCACTCTCTAATCATTTGTGAATTCCCTGTTACAGGAGTTTCCTTTATGACACGCCATTCAGCTATTCCACCATGGGATTACATGTTATATGTCTGTCTGCTTTGGGTCATTTCTCAAAGCTCAAAGGAATATAAGATTTAATGCCTCGTTATAGCACAAAGGAAAACTGAGGTCTTCATTGTTTAAGTAGAGAAACTATCAATGACTTGGAGAGTGTCTATGTTGATAAGAAACATAACTAACGTGCACTCAATTCTAAATTCCCTGTACTGTTCTGAGTTACAAGTATTGACACATTGATCCTTAGAACAATATTATAGGATAGTTTTGTCCTTGCCCCATTTTTAAAGGAAGAAAGCGGGTCATGGAGAGCTGTTTAACACAGGTCACCCAGGTAGGATTCAAACTCATATAATGTATTTCCAGAGCTTCCCATTTAACTTCTATAATATACTCTCTGGTGGCAGACTTGTTACATATTGGGTTGCAGTCTGCAAGGACACTAGTTTGAAACTACCAGTGGCTTCGGTGGGAAAAGACGAGAGTGTCTACTCTCATAAAAGGTTACAGCCTTGGTAATCCCCATTGCCTCAATGGCAGTGAGTTTGGAGTTTGAAAGAGTTACTGCCTCTGAAACACTGGGGCAGCGCTACCCTGTCCTATAGGGTCACTATGAGTCAGTATTGACTTGATGGCTGAGTTTATTTTACTCCGTGTCCTTAAAAGATGCAGTGCCCTTATCTATAACCATGTAGCAAAACAAAATCAATGAAAAGATAATTTAAATATATAGCATGTGTATTGTTTAGGGATCATCTTTTCATATATTATCAAGTCTCTCAAAAGCCATGTGAAAGAACTGAAGGAGATGATAATAACCCATTTTTACTGACAAACTGAGAAGAGTCTAAGTGATAGGAGTTCCCAAGGTCAGACAACCCGTGAAGCCCTGTGACTTTGATCCAGTTCTTCCTTCCGTTATCTCATGTTTTAAGCAAAATCATATTGAGAGAAAAAGAGGGGAGGGGTTTCTAACTGTCATTTTAATAACTTGTACTGCTTCCCTAGCAGGTTTGCACATTCAGGTGAATGATCTTGGAGAGAGTATTCTGTGCCGGAAGGGAGGGAGACACAGCGGCGATATCAGACCCTTACCTTCTGCACCTTTGAATTCTTGGGACAGACAGCTAAGTTGGTGGTCTTACCACTCCACCATGACAGGGCCCTATTTTCCCTTTGGTTCTTTTAAAAAATGTGGTGTATAGTCTCCACACATTCATCTCCATACTTCAATCATTCAAGTTGTACTTTATAGGAAGATCGCCAAGATGCTAAATCAATATAGAAAGCAAAGAAATATCTAAGGAAATAAAGTCTTTTACTTCATTCTCCTTTCTAAAAAGCTTAGATTGGGTTGCTTGATGCCTCTTAGGGGAAGTTTGGCATTTGGTATTTTCCTTCCTAGACAGATGGAGAATTTTAGATAGTGCGCCACACACATTTTTCTCTTCCTTATTTTCACCCTTCTGGCTGCGTACACATGTGGGCTTCAATCTACATGGTAATTCCAAACTACCAGCACTCCGAGGGAGCTTTCCACTCCCATAACCAGTCTCTAAAACTCACTGGGGTTGCTGTGAGTCCCTAGTGATTCAATGACAGTGAGTTAATTCAGTGGCACTTCATCCTTCTGGAAGAGAAGCATGGTTAGAACATCCTTATGCAAATGTGAAATCCACCAGGATAAGAACATCGCCTGTTTTCTTTTTTATCTACAGTGCCTAATACTGAGGACATACTCAGTAAGTACTTGCTGAATAAAGCAATTAATTCAACAACCCATTTATCCGTCCGTCTTTTGTAAGTCAAATAGATGCTTAGTTCATTGCAAAGAATACTAGGTGCTGTTGAGTCAGTTCTGACTCAGTGAACCCATGCCTGCACAGCAGAATGAAACATTGCCAGTCCAGTTCCACCCTCATTGTTGCAACCACCATGTCAATCCAGTTCCTTGAAGGTCTTTGTTGTTGCTTGCACTCTGCTTCATGAACACCATGGCTATCTTCAGGGACTGATCCATCCTGATAATACATCCCAAGTACACAAGAAAGAGCCTTGACATCCCCACTTCTAAGGAGCATTATGGCTGTACTTCCAAAACAGATTTCGTCATTTCTTCTGGCAGTCCACAGTCTGGTCAATATTCTTCACCAACACCATCATTCAAAGGCATGTGTCTTCTTTATTCATTGTTTAGTTTTTATATGCACACGAGACCAAAGAATGTCATAGGATAACAACTCTTAGCCCATAAAATCAACTGAACCGCTATATTTTCACCATGATTATTTTGTGTTATCAACACCCCCTAACATACTCTGCCTAAATTTAACTTATCTACTGAAATCTAATAGCCTAAGAAGGCACATGGTGCCTAGATTTTGCCTCTGGCTGACCCTCATTTTCCATAAGTGGCCTATCTTTTCAGTTCTGGTTACCTTCTGATCTCTCTCTCATATACACACACCACTTAGTTTAACAAAAGTAAAGGCATGAAACAATAAGGAAAACAGAAGACAGCCTCACATCAGATAAAATGAGTAGCCAATTTTAAAAGCCTTTTAATGATTAGGAATAAGACTGAACCTTAAAATGGCTCGACAATTCTAATATTCATGCTGTTACCCATCTTTACTGAGCTGCCTTCTCCATGGGCCATTCCTAGTTGTTCTCATTTCTAATTATATATCTCAAATTTTCAGGGACTGGATCTTTTTGAAATAATAGTTGCTTACAGCATGCAACACATGACTGGCACTCAGAACATATTATTAAAATTATAATCAATTATATTCTTTCCCTCTGCAGGTATTTAGAGCTAGGCACTGCGAAAATAACAGACAATAATTGAGAGACGCCGCTGATCCCCAGGCCTATAAGTATTTGAAATTAAAATTGCATTGGAAATTATTGAAATATACAAAACTAGTTAGAGAAACTGCCAGGGGGTTAAGTGGTAACTGGGCAAGTGACTAAAAAGGTAACTTCCATGACTAATTTTTTTAGAATTCTCTAAAAATAGAATGCAATTGAAAGTATTTGCAATTTAAAGTAAGCCATTTATTCTTACACAAGTTACTCAGCCTATCTGCGCCTTAGCTTATTTGAGAATAGATACCCTCACTATAAGACATAGATCAGTTAAAATAATACATTGAAATTAATGGTTTCTGAGACCAGGAGAAGCATGAAAGAGTGAATGAAGTGTATGAATCAATTAGTGGATGGATGAACTATAGATCTAAGTATCCTCAAATTAACATTACTAGGCTAAGCAACACAGCTTAAAACAAAGATATTTGAGGAGCTTCCTTTCAGAACACTGAAGAGGTAAATAAGAAAACTTTTATGAATTCTAAAGTACTAAGCGAATTCATTGCATAAAATTCCCAATCATGTAGCATTCATTTTCATATATAATGTATGCCCCATGCCTATCTTTTCCCTCTGATTCCACACTGACAACACAGAATCAAAGAGACATTGGTGTATATGACTGTGTTCTTATGAAATCGAAATGCTTATGAAATTGAAAGCCAGAGTTTATATAGCTGGCTAGACATGACTCGAGGTAGATGCACATTGCAGTGCACAAATAACCAGAGTGGAGGAATAAAGTGACTGCATGCAACTATCTCTACAAGTAGCATTCAGAATAGGAAGCATGAGCAGTGCTTTTGCAAGACATTAAACAACATTTTAGCCTCTAAACTTGTAGTGTTAGTTAACAGGGCTCTCATGAAGTCATCATCCCATTCCAGATAATTTATGTCATTTGTAATTGGCAGGAGACCAAAAGTGATAATACTTCTTTAAAATTATGCTGAAAAACTTTTCTGAGGTTGAGTTAGCTGAGCACACAGCCATGGAGAAAAGATGGATAGCTTCCCTTCTCTTCATTTTGGCAATTCTTCCTCCCATCCCTAAAAAGGGGGCAACACAAGGAAATAGACATAGTCGGCCTTTAAGAGATAAGTAACCAGAAGCCCTTATTATTTTGTAAGTTTAAAAGTCAAGAACACATCCTGAATCGGTGCTAAACTATGTGGACTGCATTACAGAAGAACATTCTAACTAGGATCTGTATATCAGATTCAATGTGGCATTTGGGGGCAAGAACTGTGATTTACATTTTTATTGTTGATCTTTAAAAATTTAGCAGTGCATTTTGCATATAGAAAGTGCTTTGTAAATATATCTGAATTTCATGTTACCATGAAAATAATAAGCCTTCAGAATTAATGAAAATATCAAGGCTTAGCATCGAGAAAACTTTAGCCCATTACTTTGAGTCAAGCTCAACTTGGAATGACAGCATAGAACGAACTGCCTCCTCTCATTTCCAAGGGTGCTGTCTTTAGGGAGGCAGACAGCCATGCATTCCACCTCTGGAGCGGCTGGTGGGCTCAAAACGTGCATATTTCAGTAAGTAGTTGAGAGTTTAGCCACTGTGCCACCAGGTATTTTGTTTGTTTGATTCATTGATTGATTGATTAATAATAGCATCACCTCTAATCTATGGTAATCTCATTTAAGTAGTAGCTATAATATTTTTTTAAAACCCTTCTAATCAATACAGTGGAAATTACATGTTCTTAATCTAAGGAGCTTCCCTGGTCCCCATTCTAGCACTGAGGTTGACCTTTTGCTTTCTGATGCTGGAACCCTTGTAAAGTCCGAGGCTGAGGCTGCGCCATTATAGGGAAGGAAGTGTGTGTCCCTAGATGGCGTGGAAAGTCACAGTTCCCAGCTTCTAATAAAAATGGGATCTGAGCCTGGAAAATTTAATTTAAAACTCAAGGAAGAGGATATGCCTTGCTTTCTTGCACCTATATATTGAGTAATCCAGACGTACCGAAGGTTGGTGGACTGCGGGGGAAAAAATCAGACAATGAAACAGGAAAATGGAAAGGCCAGAAATGGAAGAGGAAAACAATCTTCTAGAGGCTTGTAAAATATGAGTCTGAAGGGACTCCAACGAATGAGCCAAATTAAGTGATCTCGATGCTAGTTGAAAATGATCCTCCGTGCTGTAATTTCCTTTGTTACACCCTGGCCTTCCGTAAAGTTTTATGTTCATTTTCCTGTTCAGTCTCTCTTGTGCTGCCTATAATTAATGTACGAGGTGGATGTTAGTGCTTAGGCTAGCAACCACATAATCTGTGGCTCCCTGAAAATCAGGAGCATAATTAGCAAGAGCCTCCAGTGCGCATCCGTGGAATGCGTTAGTCCTCCGGAGGAGATGCTCTCCAGCATCACCAACTGGGGAGGACCCTCGGGTTGATGTCATTCAAGGAGTCCCGGTTTTCCATACAGATCATCCTGAAAAGATTCCAGACAAACCTTAACACTTTTTAATTTGAATTATGCACAAAAGCTAACTGAAAACATGTAAGTTAAAGGTTTTTGATGAAAAGCAAGAATAGGACAAGAAAGAGAAGGGAAATTAATTCCTATCAGGTGTTGACAAGGCATCACACATGATACCGGATTGTATATATATTAATTTACCTAATTCTCACAATAACTCAATAGTGCAACATGATTATCGATGCATTACAATGAAGAAATGGGAGTTCAGAACGACTGATTAATAGTCTGAAGTAGAGGCCAAGCCCAGAAAAGCAAATGTAATTTATCTGACCGCAAATCCAAAGCTCTCCCCAGCACTCTTTTTACAAAATGAATCCACCGAGTAAAACTACAACAGAACCATTCCTGGTCCAGAATTGTTACAAAAGTTAAGATCCACATTTAAGTGAAAGCCACTCGTAATTTAGCCAATTTAAGGCTATTTGTTCCGCGGTGACCCCAAGCCCGTTTTGAGAGATAATAACTCGATGCAGGGACAGAGAACTCGAGGGAATTGATGGCTATGTTCAAACGTCTGAAGCACTCTTATCAAGAAGAGAAACATACCCCGCGTGACTCAAGAGGCAAATGTGGACACAGGACCACAGTTCTATGTAGGGAAGTGCAGACCAACCATGAAATGTACAGCTTCACACTTGCGAGTTTCCCAGCAGCAGAGACATGCAGTCAGTCTCAGGGGCAACCCCAGGGGACAAGACTCTTAAGCAAAGAGGGGTGTCGTCTAAGGTGATGCAGCAATAGTTGGGATTTGTGAGTTGGAGAATAAAACAAAATCATCAGGGCCTGCCTCCAAAGCAATCTTTAGAAAAACTTTAGAGGAAAAAAAAAACTGGATAGGTACAAGTAAAGATTAATTAATGATAAAATCTGTTGGGCAATAAAACGATAGGACCCTGGAGACGGATTCAAGATTCAACAAAGGAGCTGAGGGGAGCACATGGGGAGTAGTACAATGAAGAAGACATCTGGAGGAGGCTTAGAGAGCACGGGTCCTTGATCATTACGAGTTACTACTTCCTTAGTTGGAGGCGACACACATGTCCCCGGAGCGGGCATTTTTAAGATACAAATTACGTGACCTTAGGAAGGTCACTTACCCTTTCTCTACTTCAGCTCATTCATCTGTAAAATGGGGCTTGTTATGAGAATACTGAATCGTCTTTATTAAGTCTTTCAAGGGAAGGTTGTGTTGGAAAGGGTCCTGGAAACTGAAATGCTATTCATCTTGAAGTTCCTAAACAGCAGCAATCAAAAGAAGAGCATCGAATCTAAACTGCTCGAACATTTTTAATGTGGCCGCTGACTTGAAAAAGAAAGGGCATTAGGAGCTATAGCAGAGACTGTCATGGGGACAAATGACTCTAATCCCAACGATTCTCTCTGGGAAACCGCTAAATTTTCCCAATTTGGGGTTGAAATTGAATCCTACTATCTCTGAGCGAGTGGGTGGTGGAGGAGGAGTGAGAAACGATGAAGTGGTCTGCTAATTGAGATTGGTGATTGCACAAAAGAAAATAGAGCTGTCCCCATCCTAGGTGAACTTCACATTTTTCTGTGTCTAAGATTCATAGAGATCCATAGAGATCAAGAAATAATAGATAACTGCGGAGGAAGACTTTGAAATAATGTAGATTAAAAAAAGAGCTTATTTTATTGTGAGGATAGTCAACAAGGTAGATCAGATCCTGGCCTGAGAACCAAGGGAAGTGAATTATTATTCTGATTCTACTTATTCAATATAGAGCCTTGAACAACTTATTTCACTTGTCTGGGCCTCACTTGCTATTTTCTTTTTGTCTTTTACATATTCTTAAAATGACGTCCACTAGATGAAGATCTCTTGCTATTTTAAAATTCTATCACTGTAAATAGCGCTCACTGTGTTACTCTGGGTAGACTAGAGAAACAAATCCGCAGAAACTCACATGTATATAAGAGACAGTTTTATATAAAGGATAAGTGTACACTAAGAAAACATCCCCACCCAGTGCTGTCCCAGCCCAGAAGTCCAACATTAGCCCATAGGCCCAACACCGATCTACAAAGTTATCCTCAATCTCACAAAACACACACAGTGACACCAATTGCAGGAGGAAAGCTGAATCAGTGAGCATGTAAGCATCTTAGCATGGCAGGGGTCTCCACATGGCTGCTCCAGTACCCAGGGCTGCATCGGGGCAGGTCCATGTGACTTTTCCTCAGGAATGTCTTCCAGGAAGTGTGCTGAAGCAGGGAACTGGCTAAGGCAACTGCACCCTGGTCTGACCATCAGAGAACAAGAGATCCGAGAACTAGAAAGGCGAGGTTCACCAAGCCATTTATCGCTCCACCCTTCAATTAATCTCACTGGTGTTTGTCGGCCAGGTTGGCACAATAAACCTTAACTATCTCACTCACCAATATCATAATAAGTGTGCAAAGCAGCCTAAGATGTACTGTCTTGCATCTTCCAAGGTAACTTCTGACTAATTAGCTAAACTGCCTTCATCCCTAGATCCACAATCCTGTATAGACACTAGGACTTGAGACCAAGAAATCCGAGTTTAGCTTCTTAATAAGCCATCAGTCCCTTCCTAGTTATTTTGTGAAGTTGATTGCAGTCAGGACGATACAGTGGTACTAGGTCACATGCTGATTATGGTGATATTCTGATGGTAATATCTCCTCGGAATTTTTCCCCGGTACGAAATGAAAGGAGTCCCTTAGTGGTGCAGTTAGTGTACAAAGATATTAATCAATCAAAAGGTTGACAGTACAATTCCCCCAGAGTCACCTAAAAAACCCCAGACTTGATCCATTCCTAAAAAGAAGCCACTGGAAACCCTGTGAATGTAGCATAGTTCTACAATGAGACCCGAGTCACCATGAGTCAAATATCAACTCAATGGCAACTGGTTTTGAAAGAGAAAGATGTAGCTGGGAGACACTGGTTTGGAGAATGTTCTCAATCAGAAGATGTAGGGAGCAGCCCCAGGCCTTCTCGTCTAAATAGTCAAGGATCTGTAAGAATTGGGAGATTAGAATGGAGGGGAAATCATATGATACCTTACAATTTGAGTATTTTCAAATACTCAATAATCCTTGTTCCTCACAACAATCCCGTGAGGCAGACTTGATAGAGATTATTGGTAGTACAGTGTCACTGAATTAGGATCCCTGGGTATTCAGCGAATTAAACAGTGGGGCTTCTAACCACAAAGTCAGTGGTTCAAAGCCATCAGACACTCCTTGGGGAAAAGATGAGCTTGTCTTCTCCTCTAACTATTTACAGTCTCAGAGACCCTAAATCGGGTGCAATGATTCAGAATCAATTTGGCAGTGGGTTCGCAGTTTGGGTATATTGTAATATAAGTTGAATAAATATAAGAGGAATAAATTATGTTAAGAATCTGTAATCCTTTTTTTTGTTGTTGTTGTTGTTTTTGAATCTGTAATCCTTAAGGTTGTGTGTCAACCAGCCTGGGCCATGATCCTCACTGGTTTGTCAGTTAAGACCTAGTGATTCCCCATAATGTGACCTAACAGTGTAATTACCTCCATCATGCGAACTGCTGTGAGCAGTCATTCAGTTCTAAGAAGATTAGGTGGGATGCAAAACTCAGATCACATCTTTAAACCAGTCAACTGAAAAGCAGTTTCCTCAGGGATATAGACTGCTTCTAATATAAGTGAAAGTTGTGAAAAGTCTTGATTGCTTTTTGCTGGTTCTAGAACCTGTATCCGATTTGTCTACCAACCTCCATTATTTTGGACTTAAACAAACAGCCCGCCATATTGCCTACCAATCCGGGACTTTATCAACAGCCTGCCATCTTCCTTTCCAATCTTGGATACATTCACCTCTGCTGTCACAAGCCTGTCACCTTCCTGCCGATTTTTGGTTTATCAACCCTCCACAGCTGCATGAGTCCAGAGAAGCCTCCAGCCTAGTGCCTTAATTCACGAACTTGGAAGATGTCTTCTTCTACAACTGTTTGAGCCATTTTCTTCACACACACACACATACACACACGCACACACACACACACCGTTCATTGATTTTGTTTCTCTATGATTTTCATTGATTTTGTTTCTCAGAGTCCTACCTAATGAGTGATAAACTTAGGATTTAAATCTGTTGACTTCCAAGGGCATATCCCTTTCCATTCTACTCCTTTCTATTGACTCCAATGCTTCTTTCCAGGTCCTATAGTTTACTCTGTTCTATTTTACACTGCACTGGATACATCCTTATTCAATCCAGAAATTCACCAACAAGAAGACTCTGACTGATTTCAGCTTGCTCACATGTTCTTTCGGGATATTTGGTGTGGCTGCCTTTGTCAGAACACTAACCATCCAATATTACACTGTTGTCCTGGAATCCTGGATAATTAAGTCTCAGGACAAACAGCTTCATAACCCTACCTTAGCCCTCTATTAATACAGCATCGCTACCTCTACTTCTTTGAAAACCACATGAATATATTCTGCTTCTGAAGCAAAATCAGGCCTGACTGTGTGGTTCACTAATGCTCTTCATTAGGGAGCTCCTTGTTGTATATCTGCATCGTTAAAATGTGGATGGTTTTGCTCACCAATTCTAGAGCCAGTAGAATGCACATGACATTTTTAAAAAATGCTGGCAATCCCTATAAAATGCCAACCTCTGATTTTCTTTTCAGAGTATTCAATTGTAGGGAGCCACCGTATGTATGAATCTAGAGGAGTCATTCTGTACAGCGTTAAGCCCCTAATTTCTAGGGGTTTGCATTTTAATGCATGACTGCTGTTAGCTTAATGAGCGGCCCTGAGCCAACAGCTTAACCTTTTTGATCCTTAGGATTATTTGGAAAATGAATAGAGTAGACTTTCCTTACAAAGATTTAGATAAAGAATCACCAAACATAAGAACTGGCATGGCAGGAACCCTGAGGATTATCCAGGCATTCATCCTAAATACTGGAAACTAAAGACTGAGAAAGATGTGGCAGACAGGTTAAGTTTTCTGATTCCAAGATTGCCAGTCTCTCGGGTATAAGGTTCATTTCTTCAGTAAACAGGCATCTTAGAGTTTCAGTTTTTCATTTGTTTTTTAACATGATTGACAATTAAAAACTTGTATGTACAGCTTGGCTTAGTTTATAATGGAAAGTGCTTCTGATTCAATCTTTACAACCACTATCCTGACTGAACTCGTTGCCATTGAGTTGATGCTGAATCATAGTGACCCAATAGAACAAGGTAGAACAGCCCTTGTGAGTTCCAAGACTGTAACTCTTTATTAGAAAGGCCCATCTTTCTCCCTCGGAGCAGCTGGTGGTTTCAAACTGGAAATCTTCAGTTAATAGACCAGTGTGTAACCATGATGCTACCAGAGCTCCTCAGAAGGTACGTGGTTTTTGGTTTTTTTTTTTTAACTGTGGTTGATTGTATTATTGTTCCCCATTTACAGATATAGTAACACTGATGGAGGAATGGTCCCAAGGCCTCATGTCTGATAATTGGTGAACCTAGCAATATAACTCTAATCTATGAATGAGAAAGGTTGATATTTTCTTTCTTGGTTCACTCCCATGACCCTCCACTTTAGACGTATCTATTCCAAGTATGATCCAATCAATTTTAAAATCTCCATCAAAGACTATCAAGCTCTCCATAAAATCCTTTCAGTATAACTCACTCATTGCCATCCAGCCTGTGCAGATTAACCGTGACTGTCTAGGACAAGGTGGTACTGCCCCTGTGAGTTTCCAAGACTGTAACTCTTTATGGCAGTAAAAAGCCTCTTCTTTCTCCTGCAGGGGGGGCTGGCTGTTTTGAGCTGCTGACCTTGACGTTAACAGCACAACTGGTCATCACTACAACACCAAGCCTCCTCTCAGCAAATAAGGAAGGCATTTTTTTTCTCTTTTGCTTCATTGCTTGCTTCAGCCCATCCCTTCCTTCCAACATCTATTTTCAAAGAGATTCTTTACAACAATAGGAATTTCAATGTTTTACTCATGGGATCCGAGTCATAATTCTTTTAAAATCAGAGAACTATCATTAAAACATAAACTTCGTTTTGATGCTAATGAGCATTTTCTTCATGAAGTAATGCTGCTTGCAAACCATCTGGTGCCGCGCGCCAAGAAAGCATGTGAGCTGAAAGTGGGCCCCTACACTTGCCTGAGGGTCTCTGCCAGGTAAGTCTGTGCTGCCTGTGATAAGCAAATAAATAATCTGTTTAATTAGTTCACCCTTTGGGCTTCTTTGGCTGCAAAGACTCAATTAAATACAAAACTTGCAACTCGTTGCTGGAGTATCCATTATCCTGCCACTCATCTTTAAAAACAACGATAGCCTAGGGATGACTCCGTGAACACACGCGGTTTCCTTTGTCATGAACATAGGTCATTTAAATCACAGGCTCCAGGAGGGAGAGGCCAGGCTCATTCACCACACCAACCACTCCCCTTAGATCGATCGATTGATCGATTGATCGATAGATAGATAGATGAATAGATAGATAGATGAATAGATAGATGATAGATAGATAGATAGAGAGAGATGTAAATGCTTAGATAAGGAGGCTAGTGAAGGGATTAAAAAAAACAAAACAGGTCATTGCCAACATTCCAACCAAAGTATCTTTTTTCTTCTTTTTTTCTACAACCATCCCTTGAGCCACTTGGTTTCCAGACATTTACTGTGTTCCAAACTCTTTAATACGTGGAGATGTGAAGTAAAGCCTTGCTTCTCTACCTACAGGAGCTTCGGCCTCATGGGTAAACTTGGCATGTGGTACAATATTGTCAGAAGAAAGCACATGCTACTGAGAAGAGCTCTGGGCTGGAGTGTTCCATGGCCAAGGTGGCTCTTCTCAACTGATAGGTCTCATCAGGGAATGGCCTGAGACCTGCCCACTCAAGGATTGGCAGGATGCAGGGGAGGGGGGTCCCACACAAAGATCTCAGAAGGCCTTATAATCAAAGAAGAGAAGCACAAAAGTGCCCACTATCAGGCTAATGTCGGACTGTGAAATCCTCCAGGGAATGGGCCTGGGGTGTCTTTTTTTACTATTATATCTTAGTAATCAAGCTTCTGATTCATAAACATGAATAGATCAACAAAACTATAAATGAATCTATAAAGTATGTGTTCGGAGAGGGTTGCGAGATGAGTTCAGAAGATAAGGTTACCGTTTCAGTCACATGCTGATGCTTGCTAGTTCAAACTACAATAAACACGACTTTTGATATGGATACCCTCCAGCTTGGTGTCTGTTGGCAAATGAGTCTAGGTAAATGTTAACTAGGTCAAGGGAGGCCAGGTGATGATGACAAGAAACCTAACGCAGAGGAGAGGTGGACACGCGCCTCCCCACATACCTGTCCAGCACAGATGAAGGTGAAGGCCACATAAGGCATACTCCTTCGTCAGTGGAAGAGACCAGGGAGAGTGAAAAGGCTGGGAGGAGAAAGATAGGATGCTCACCCTACCCCTACCCACCCCCCACCCCCCATCCCGACTGAATAGACTCTTGGGTTTTGAGTATCGAAACAAGAGCGCAACACGAAGTCTGAGATGCTGGGGTGCATAGAAGCACATACTTAGAGAAAGAAGGGGCACTACAGAACACCTGCCAGCAGCATAAGATTCACCAGGAAGCCAGCCAACGTTGTGAAGTCTACCATTCAAGGAATAAAATATTCTTGGCTCAACGTTCTACCAGGACTTTTAAAGGTCCTTAGGTTTATTTTCCAAAGTATCCCCTTCAATAAACTCACCCTTTCTGTTCAACTTTTTTCTCTCTGTGTCTGGTCTGAATTTTGTCCCTCGCCTGAAATCTTTCTTGCAAGCAGGACGAGAAAGGAGCCATGGGGAGGCTAGATGCCTCAAAGAGCAAACAAGCAAAAGTAAAGACCCTCCCTGCCATGGAGCCGATGCTGACTCATAGGGACCCTGTAGGTCAGGGTCCAACCGCTCCCCAGGTTTGGAGATTTTAACCCTTTATGGGACTGGAAAGCTGCATCTTTCTCCCTCGGAGTGGTTGGTGGTTTCAAACTGTGAACCTTGTAGATTGCAGCCAGACACTTGACCAGTACACTACAAACTCTCCAGGTAACAATAAACAAGAATATGCAATTTGAAGATATGTCTGTCAATATCATTCTAAACACTTTCAATGTGTTACAACAGAAATTACTGTCAAAAAAATAAACCCACATGAGATGAAAAGATGCCTAAGATATATATATTTTTGCAACTAATAAACAAAAATTTCAAAGCCAATGCCATATGGCTTGGAAGGATGAATCTAGATCTCCCAGAGCCCAACTTTAAAGTCACACAGAATTAGTGTACAAAGGTAAGAAATAATAGCCTTCGCTGCCACTATTCCATTTTAGTTAAATAGTACTAGCAATTTAAAAATAACTCATATGGCAGTTATTACTAGTACTTTAAGGGCTGGGCCTCCTTTGAAGAAGAATGCCATCCACAATTTGGCACACAATCTCGTTTACTTTCCATTTGTCTTTCTCCAGTTACTCCATGAAGGACAAGTATTACTAAAAATCATAAGCAAGTTGACAAAAAGGTATTCAGTTCCTTGAACTCCTGTTACGTTTGAGGTAATGTATATAACTCTAGGATAAAGGAAAGCATTTCCACGCGATTGAGTTTTGTTTTTAATGGAAAACCTTAGGAGAGGCATCCTGGATTAGTCTTAATGAACATAGGTAAGGGGATTCCAGACCCTGCTTCAATACTGTAATTAGAATTTTGAGGCCTACTTTGTTACATGAATATTTTAATTTCAGAATGCTTAAGCTCCAAGCAGTTATAACTGAGCCTAAAATGAATAATTTCCATCTAAATTCCACTGAACACTTCTGTAGACCAAGAAAGACCTGAGGCTGCATATCAGCCACAGCCACACGTTGTTTTAAAGAAATTGTGAAGGCCAAGAGAATGTAAGAACAGCTAGCTGATAAGATTTTTCTGAAAAACGCCAACACAAACGGGATCCATATGGAGAAATTACTTGGATCATCCTAACAAAAGCAAACACTGCCTTACCATCCACAATGAACCTCAGAGAGAAGCTCTTTCCACTTCTCCAAGAGCGAGAGCCTCATTGAGAAACCTCAGTGGCATCTGCAAGTAGCAGTAGGTAAAACCTTCCCATTTAGGCTTGTATCAGGTTGACTTTCATAAAAGTCAAAATAGAAATAAAGCTGATTAGATCTTAGCCAAAGGGGAGAAGCAAAATACTTTGACTCCCTAATGACTATATATATATGTATATATATGTGTGTGTGTGTGTGTGTGTGTATTTAGAAAAGGCGTAAAGGAGAATTTAAACTACATACCTCCTCATTTCTGTGTGTGCATTGCTCATATGCCTAGAAAAATGAAAGGAGATAAGGAGGAACCTTTTTCCTGTTATTCCAACTCTGATAAGTTTTTAAATGGTCGGGGAAAGAGATATAACTCAATTCAAGTCAAAAACTTCAGGACAGAAAATAATTCTGATAGAATCATAGAATAGAAGGTTGGAAGGCCAATTAATCCAAATCCTCAAAATCACAACCTCCTGAGGCTACTCTTTCCTCTTTGGTCACCCATGAAAGCAAAAATGTCCTCAAAGAGAAGACATGTGTGGTGGTTGGTTGACTTTATGTCAATTAGACACTCATGGCTAGGGATGGAGTCAACCCTGTCAATCAAATGGTAGCTTGCTGCCTCTTCCTTGGGGGTCTGGCCTTTTGTATTAGAGTGAGGAGCTCTGGGAAGTGCTCTCTCTCCATCATGTAACCTTCCTCCTCTCTGGGACTTCACTGGGACACTGTCTGCCTCCAGGCGTGGCCCCAAGTGGACCCCCAGACCCTGACATCTGTCCCTGCCCTACCATGTTTCCACAGAACTCAGGTCATGTGATTCTGCCAGTACTGGCTTTCCTTTTCGGCATCAGCTATGTGAGTCTGAAGTGGGTGAACCTATGGAATTAGATTGGCTTACGCTGGGTCACCTTCTTTATGTAAAGTTGTTTCTTAATATAAAGTTCTTACTTGTTCATTGAGTGTCACTGGATTTGTTGCCAGACAACTCCGCCAAACACAACATGTTTCTCCCTGGTTCCAGTTCCAGCATTTCAGTACACTCTCAGAATCTGTCTAGCGCCCATTCTGCAGGGCAACCTTTCAAATTTTCCTAGATCAATCTATCCTTTCTCTTTCTTCTTGTCTCTAGTAACAAATCAGCCTTAGTTCCTTCAGCCATTCCTCACAGATTCAGTCCATCTTCTTTTGCCTAAACAAGCTCTGATTTTTAATACCTTTGTTCATTTTCACATCTCTATCACCTCTTAATGGATTAGTCTTAAATCTAGTCAATTTCAACAACAAAGTTAAAAAAAATGAAAAAAATTTAAAAATGACTTCAAACTTTAAAAAACAATTCACATGGTATTGGCTAAGAAAGGTTATAAATTAATTGCATAAGCATTTCAATATATTGTTACAATGAGGGATAACTTTTGGCTAACCTTTATCGAGAAATTTTGGTGAAACATGAAACTCAATATTTTGAATCTTCCTAATTTGACCCATCTCTGATGCTCTATCAGGTAACAGGATTAACGTGTAGTCAATTGTCAGGAAATGCAGGGAGTCCTCTATGAATATCATCTCTCCTTCACCTACTCTCACTCCAGCACCCACACTTAGTTTAACCACATCAAGTGTGGTCCAGACAATGCACAAAGTGCTCACCAGAGACATAAAAATTAATGACATCCCTCTCCTTCAAGTAGTTGAAAGTCTAATTGTGGTCGCAGACCTAGTAAGTAACTGTGCTACCGGTCAGACCACAAGGCAGATTATGTTCATAGAGCTGCAGAAATTTGGATTCAGATAAGGGAGGGATGACTGTAACCTTGGGCCTTAAACAATATGAGACATTCTAAACCTATAACTAAAAATGGGATCCTCTCTAGCTATGTTTGCAAAGAAAAGTCCAGAACTGGCTAGACACAAATGTGGGATACATGATTGCCCAGATATTTTAGAAAACAATTCAGAATATATAAAACAAGCAGTGGTAAGGAACAAGCTAAAAATAAAATAAAGTGTAGATATGTCTCTGGGATATTGCTAGTTCAGTTCTAGACAGCTTCACCGCCCGCAATAAAGTTAACATCTCAATAAAGTGCCTCACACAAATATCTGGTCTTCCAGGTGCATATAAATGTTATGCTTACACTATATGACAGTCTACTATACTATTCTGACTCACAGTGACCCTATAGGACAGGGTAGATATGCCCCTGTGGTTTTCTGAGAGTGTAACCCTTTACAAGGGTAGAAAGCTACCTCTTTCTCCTGAGGAGTACCTGGTGGTTTTGAACTGCTGACTCGGTGGTTAGCAATCCAATGCATAACAAACACCAGGGCTCTAGGAAAAACTGTACTGTTTTGAAAATTAAGAAAATGTGAAACAGAGACATGACGTGAGCATACACTGTTGGAAAAATAGCACTGGCTGATTTACTGGACACTGAGTTGCCCCAAAGAACCTTCAATTTGAAAAGCAAACAAACAAAAACCACACATCGTTTCTGTGACACAGATAAAGTGAAGTGCGACATAGCAAGGTAGCTCGTGTACTCAAGGAGCAATCTTAAAAAAAAAAGTCACATAAAATAAGAGAAATACTCAGGGTTCAGTGTAGCAACAATGAAACTCAAAACCTTCCTCTAGTTCTTGAATGCTTCCTCCCCTCCCAATCATCATGATCCCAGTTCTACCTTGCGGACCTGGTTATACCAGAGGATGTACAGCGGTGCAGTAGGGATCTGGAAACACAGGGAATCTAGGACGGACGAGCCCCTCAACACCAGCGGGGAGGAGTGGGGACACCAGGAGGGAAGTGGGTGTAGAAAGGGAGAACGGATCTTGGGGAATCTATGTGTAACCTCCTCTCTGGGAGATGGGCAATGGGAAGGTGGGTGAGGGGAGACGCCGGGCAGTGTAAGATAAGATAAAATAATGATTTATAAACTATTAAGGGTACAGAGGGAAGGGGGGAGCAGAGAGGGAGCAGGAGGAAAAAAAAGGAAACCGAGCTGATTCCAGGAACCCAAGTGGAAGGCGAATTTTGAGAAGGACGAGGTCAACGAATGTATAAGGGTGCTTTGCTCAATTGATGTATGTATGGATTGTGATAAGAGTTGTATGAGTCCCAATAAAAAGATTTATTCATTTAAAAAATGTTAAAAAGAAAAAAAAGAGAAATACAATATAGCATTAGGAGGAAACTTAGAATCCAAAATTATGTAACATGTGTAAAACTATGCAACACATGTGTTCCATTTTATTTAAAGCTGCATCTTACACATATATAAAAATTTGTATGGGAATTTTCATATAAGAAGTATGTGATGAAACAACTATGAATTGTGATCATGAATTTTACATGTCAATTTGACTAGCTTGTGGTTCCCAATGGTTTGGCCAAACCTAGCCTGCTTGCTGCTCCATAAGCATCCAGTGTAAGTAATCCCCGTCCACATGCACTATGACTTATGGATTTGGGGGCAAATGTCTGCAGAATTCTCCAGTCAGCCACCCAGATTCTTGTGCAATTAATGTTGACATACTCACTAATACAAGATATACCACTGCTACAAAATCAGAGAAACGTTTATCAGACAAAAATAGAAAGGAAAAAAAGGCAGGTATTGTTTCTTGACATATCCTCCATCTAGGTCAATATACTTCTGCAAACAGTGGTCCATCTCTATAACCTCTCCCTGAAGAATTCTGTGAGCTGATTTTGAACCATATTAGAAGGGTAGTTTTGGAAACCTCAAAGGAATCAAATTATGCTTCATTTCAATGTTCTTTGAGTTTTAGGAACAATAACAACCAAAAAGGGTAAAGGAGATAAGGCCAGGGCTGCACAGTGAATGGAGTATGGCTTCCCAACAAACTTCTTGTGGGACGGTCCTTCTATGGCAGGCCGGAGTGACTAGAGAAACCTAGAGACCCTCATATGTGTGTAAGAAGGAGCTTTGTGCCAAGAAGCTTTATACATCAGGAACACATCCCAGCCCAGTCCAGCTCAAGTCCATAAGGCCAATACTGGTCCAGAAGTACATTTTCAGACTCACTCAGCCGCATGCGATGATGCACAATGCAGGGCAATCACAGAGCTGAGCTGTGTGCTTCCAAGGGTGATTGCTTTGTCACAGGGTTTGTGTAGGTCTCCGTGTGGCTCATCAACAGTGAAGGCAGAGAGGGGGTGGGCTGGGGGAGTTCCCAGGACCCTCTGTATGAGGCCACACCCACAAGGAGTCATCATCTGGTGGTGACCTGATTGACAGGTTAGACTCCCCTCCTACACCTTTGTATCTTCAAGTTGACACGAAATCGTGTAAGTACCACACCTTACTACCCTTAAAGAATGACCGCCTCCATTGCCATAATAGGGAAGGAAAAATCCCCAGCCCAAATTTCCAGCCTTTCTTCTCACCTATGCAGTTTTCAATTTCTTAAAATGGTTATCCCTAATAAACCCCCATGATTGTTCTATGTCCTTCAAGAAAATCTATCAACTTATATTTGGGAATTCAAAGAATAGTTGCTATAACTTTTAAAAATCATTTTATTGGGGACTCATACAACTCAAACTCATCACAATCCACCCATTCATCCATTGTGTCAAGCACATCTGTACATTTGTTGCCATCATCATTCTCAAAACTTTCTTTCTACTTGAGCCCTTGGTATCAGCTCCTCATTTTCACCCTCCCTCTCCCACACTCCCTCCCTCAGGAACCCTTGATAATTTATAAATTATTATTTTCTCATGTCTTACACTGTCTGATGTCTCCTTTCACCCACTTTTATGTTGTCCGTCCCCCAGGGAGGGGGTTATGCGTAGATCATTGTGATTGGTCTCCCTTTATTCCCCACGTCCCCCTTACCCTCCTGTTATGTCTAGTCTCATTATTGGTCCTGAGGGGCTTATCTTTCCTGGGTTCCCTGTGTTTCCAGCTCTTATCTGTACCAGTGTACATCCTCTGGTCTAACCAGATTTGTAAGGGAGAAGTGGGTTCATGATAGTGCGAGTGGGGAGGAAGCATTAAAGAGCTAGAGGAAAGTTTCATCAGTGCTATACTGCACTCTGACTAGCTTGTCTCCTCCATGAGACCCTTCTATAAGGGTATGTCCAGTTGGCTACATATGGGCTTTGGGTCTCCACTCCGCACTCCCTCTCATTCACAGTGATATGATTTTTTGTTCTTTGATGCCTGATACCTGATCCTATCAACACTTGGTGAGCACACATGCTGATGTGCTTCTTCCATGTGGACTTTGTTGCTTCTCATCTAGCTGGCCCTTTTTTATCTTCAAGCCTATAAGATACCAGATGCTATATATTTTGATAGCCGGGCACCATCAGCTTTCTTCACCACATTTGTTTCTGTACTGCTTTGTCTTTAGCGATTGCGCCAGGAAGGTTTATTAATAGAACAAAGTGTTCTTGCATAGAAGGAGTACTTAAGTAGATGCCCAATGTCCATCTGCTACCTTAATACTAAACCTATAAATATATGCACATAAATCTATTTACTCATCATCATATATATATTTATATATGTACATGCCTGTATTTAGACCTCTATAAGTGCCCTTTGCTTCCTAGTTCTTACCTCTATTTCCTTTTACTTTCCTCTTGTCCCACTATCATGTCCAGCCTTCATTTGGGTTCCAGTAACTCCTCTCAGCTACATTGCCCTTGATTAAGCCCCACCAGACCTCCTACACCCTCCTTGCCATTGATCCTGGATCACTTGTCATTCCCTTGTCCCTAGGCTTTCCCAAACCCACTTCCTTCCCCACCCCCCCCACCCTCTCTCCCGTGTGGCCCCAGAACCTTTGTCCTGTTGTTTTCTTCTCCAGATTGTTTATCCTGCCTATCTTATCTAGATAGACCTAAAGAGATAATAACAGGTACAAAAAACAAAGCAATGAAAGAAAACAAAAACAACAAAACCAACAACAACAAAGAAAAACCTATAAATAGTTCAAGGTCTGTTTGTTGACCTTTATGAGTGTTTTCTGGTCAAGTCAGATGGGGTGCCACACCTGAACCCAAAGTCTATAGTATATCCTGGGAAATGCCTTGTTCTGTTCCCCTTGCTATTCTGTTGCACACCCTTAGTGTTTCACCTCAGTGTGGTGGGGTTAGATTAGGCACAATTCCTGCATTGTGTCTCCAGTGTTGTCCCCCGTAACACTATGGGTTAGTGAGGGATGTCGTGTCTTTTACTGGGGCCAGCCAGCCCTATGGTCTTCTCTGTGTTTTGGTTGCTCGGAGACGGAATATCATCCTCAGGGCTTGGTGAGCCAGGATGTGTTCCACTCTCTCTTCCTCTCCTTTCATATGCTCCTGTGTGCTCTGATCAGGCTTGTCTGTTGCTCTGAGCTGTAGCTTCAGTGCCATCCTCTGAAGTGAATTCATCGGGGAGTGGGGACTGTCCATGTAGTTGATATTGGGCCTGGCCCCTCTATAACCTTCTGAGAGGATCTCACTGCCTTGACTTCAGCTGATCCAACTGATCCATCAAAAGGCACTGTTTTCATTGGATCTTGTTCCACAATCACATTCGTAAAGCTGAGACTCTTCTGTTACAATTCTTTCTATAACACTATCCTTATTAGCTTGGATCTTGCTTTAAAAATCAAGCCTTTGAGTTAGTTGATTGTCATGCATTACTTTAGGTACCCACCCATCCTGCCGAAAGGTTCTCTTGAATTGAATATTCTTCAGTAGCTATTGCAGTGATGGTGATTTTATGGTCTTCTTCCTTTGGTTCTGGACTTTGGCCATACTCCCTGCATTCATCAAGTTTTACCATCTTTCATCGCTGAGCTCCTTTTGGGGGTCTTCCCAGCCATCAGAATGCTTGCGCCATCTAAAAGCTGTTGATTTATGTAGAGCATCTTCTCATAAACTTGTTGCAAAGCTTCAATGATTCGTGAAGATTTACATTTGAGTTTTGTTAGAAACGTTTTTTTCCTCATAATTCATTTTTATTCTTTTTTAAAATCATTTTATTGGGGGCTTGTACAATTCTTATCAGAATCCATTCATCCATTCTTAACACAATACATCCATTGTGTTAAGTACATTTGTCCATTTGTTGCCATCATCATTCACAAAACATTTGCTTTCTACTTGAGCCCTTAATATCAGCTCCTCATTTTCCCTAGAAATGTTATTTTAACCCTGGTCTCAAAATCGTATTTTTTCCTGGCACAAAAAAAATCCTATTTTTTGAAGGCACCTTAATGAAACTGAGACAATTATATTACTGAGTGAACAGCCATCCATCACCCACTGATCAGAGACATGTTTAAACACATGCTGTTTAATGTATGTATTTTGCTTAACCTCGCATGTCCATATCTGTAATTTAGATAGCTTTAGCTACATCACTGGTTCTCTCACTGCCATCGAATCAATGTTGACTCATGGTGATCTGTTGGTTTACGAGACTGTAATTGTTTGCTGGAGTAGAAAGTCCAGTCTTTTTCCCACGGAGCTGCTGGCAATTTTGAACTGCAACCTAACTCATAACCACTATACCACCAGGGCTCCATCACTGGTTCTCTAGGAACTCCTAATACATTTATGGGGGAACTATAACGTCAATCAATATGCAATAATTGATGTGTAAATAACAAATATCTTATTTCTAGTGAGACTATGACAGATTTAAATTTCCTTCTTTATATTTTTCCACATTTTCTACTGATGTATAATAATAAACTGTTACTATTATAACCAGAATCTCTTTTTTGGACTATGCATTCCTTTTAGTTTATTTGTGTCATCGTGAGAATGTACATGTGTAGAACATACGCCGATTCAGCAATTCCTGCAGGAGTAATTTGGTGATGCTGATGACAGTTTTTAGTTGTGCGACCTTTTTCACTCTCGTTTTCCAAGGTCTTACTCTCCTGTTGACATAAACTGACTGCCTCAGAAGGTTCCTGTCTAATTTTTCAAGTTGCTGCTCTCAACTTGATGACATAGAGCCAGAGCTTACAGGAGCACCACTTGCTAATTTTAAAGATGATTTGGGACTGGGTGAAGATATGCATAGTATGGAGGAAGAGAAGGGTCTTCTACGCAGAAAGAACTAAACAGAGAAGTGAATGTAAATGCACACGGCCGTGTGGGGGATGCCAGCGGATCGCAGCTGCAGCAGGATCTAATTGATTACTCTCAACATTTTTCTTAAAAATTCTTTAGAATACTTGATCGCTCTCCTGGTTTCCTTTCAAGGATTCTTATGAAAGGCCATTCTAATTGGAAAAAGGATGAATAGTCATGTTAATGAAAAGAAGGCCCAGATTTCCATCTTTTATGTTATATCGCCGAATCTGAAGCCTTGGCGATGCTGTCGGGTAAGCAGTGGACTGCTGACCATAAGGTCAGGGGTTCAAAACTCCCTCTTCTTTCATGGGAGATGGTTGAGGTACCTGATTCTGTAAACATTGACAGCCTCTGAAATCCTATATCGCGTCAATATGAGTTGGAATTGACTCAATGGCAGTGAGTTGGATTAAGTTGAGTTGGGTTGGGCTTGTTCAAGTGAAGTCATTTTGTTACGAGGTCACAATTTCCCGGGGGAAAAATTCAATGCCTTTGGAGTTCACAATAGGATGCACTAAGAATGGATGCCACCATCATAAAATAAACATGTTTCCTTCAATACGCTAGAACCCCTAACTGGCCCCTTGGAGACTCCATTTCTGACATCGACTCTCCCGTTCTGTCCACAAATGTTTCCTGAGGACAAGCACCTGGGAACAAGCACTGTGCCTGACGGAGCAGCCCTGCTTTTGTGACACTCACATCTGTTTTACCGCCTTCCTTCTCCTTCCTACAAATAATCTTAAATCCTATTTTTGTAGTATCATGTTTATGCTCAGAGAACTAAAAATATCCAGTCTTCTACAAATCAGAGCAAAGGACTGGGAAAGAACAAAAACGAGAAGGCCTATGTTCCATTTTGCAAGGTATTTACCATAGACTAATTTCTCTTGCCATACTCATAAAACAGCCATAAGAATAGGTTCCCTGGGGAGGGGTGGAAAAAAAAAGAATAGGTTACCTAATTTCCCCCAAGGTTGTCAAGAGATAAACTGTAAAGCACAAAGCCATATTTGCCCACCATATTCTGCTCAGGCAATACACATGATTGAATAATGTCCCTCAAAATCCATGTCTAATTGGAGCCTCCGAATTTTATCTTTCTGAGAAATAAAGTCTTTGCAAATATAATTAAGGTAAGGATTGAGATCAGATCCCACTGAGCTGGATGAGGCGTATGGTAGAAGACAGCGGAAAAGATGCACATTCAGATGCAGAGAAAGTGGTCATGTAAAAATGGATCCAAAAATTGTTTGCTGCCACTGACACAAAGCAGGGAACCAATAAAGAGGCCTGAGGGGCCAGCCCCATTACCAACTTAGTGGACAGCACCCAACCACCCCCAGAAGAATTCACCTCAGAGGACAGCAGTGAAGCTCCAGCTCAAGGAGAGGGACTTGTCTGATCAGAGCACACAGGAGCCAACGAGGGAGGAAGGGGGAAAAAGAGTGAAGCACATCCTGGCTCACCAAGCCCTGCGGGATGGACATCAGAGAAGTGGGTAAAGGGTGACATTGGACACTGTAAGATATGACAAAATAATAATAATTTATAAATTATGAAGGGTTCATGTGGGAGGGGGAAGCAGGGAAGGAGGGGAAAATGAGGAGCTGATATCAATGGCTCAAGTAGAAAGCAAATGTTTTGAGAATGATGAGGGAAACAAATGTACAAAAGTGCTTGACACAATGGATGGATGGGTGGATTGTAATAAGAGTTGTATAAGCCCCCAATAAAATGATTTTTTTTTAAATGTACTGTTGCAGCTACATTTCAAGGAATACCAAGGATTGCTAAGAGCCACCAAAAAGCAAGGGGAAGTTCTCCCCCAGAGCCTTTGGACAGAGCACAGCCCTGCTAATATGTCTAGTCTCCGGAATTATAAAAGAAAGTTTCCTTGTTGTTTAAGGAACCAAATTGGTATAATGCATTAGACAACCCACCCATTACTCATTTTTTTCTAGTCAGGGAGCATCCTCATTTCTAGCTCATGTTAGTCCCCTTTAACCTGAATGGATTCTTCCTGATTTATATCAGTTCAGATTCACTATCCTCTTCTTCCTAAACCACTTCTTCCAAGCTTTCCCTTACACCTCTGGGGAGGAAAATGGAACTTTCAGTGATGTGCTGTTATACTGTTTCATAACCAAGTGTACTCTGCTCACACGAAACAGAGCAAGACAACTTTTGTTGTTAGTTTGCTTGTTTTACGTATGTGACATGCCAAAATACTCTCTAATTTGTATAAACATAATTTTATAGCATTCAAGGGGAAACAATTTTTTGTTTTGTTTTACCAGGTAGGGATATAGAGGGAAAATTTTATTTTAACTCTGCTTCCTTAAAATAAAAAATTAGCTTGGAAGTTTTAAAAACTATGCTTCAAAATTATGGTCTGGGAAAGGGGGCAGGGGCACCTCTCAAATCAGAAGTCACTTAAGTGATAATCACAGTAATTACAGGGAGGCACCCAATGACTTTGAAGTAATTAAATGGATCAGGACTGCATGTAAAACACAGTCACAGTAGAGTGGATACGGCTCAATATCCACAGCTGATTCCTATACATATTATCACCAAGAATCCTAAGTGTTTACCCTCTTCTTATATAATATCCTCTTTCTTATGTGGATATTACGAGACATAAAAATAAGTCCAACCTTATAGTGCGGGGAGTGTGGCTGGTCTGACCTCCCAACATGGGGACAAACCAAGAGGGGAGGACAACAGATCAACAGTGGGAACAAAGCGATAATGTCCCTAAGGAATCCCGATAGTAGACTTCTGACTTGGGGGTATCCCTTGGCACCTCTTCTAAACTGGTTGGGGGATATTCGTAAAGATCAGCAGTTAGACCTGGAACCATTTAGGTGGTTGTTTTGTTTTATACCTATTTATATGAAGTAAACAGGATAAGCAATCTCTAGGAGACAGCAACGGGACCTATGGGGGTAGGGCAGGAGGCCACATGAGAAAGCAGGAGAGAGGGGGAGGGGATCAGTGAGCCAATAATGTCAGGGACAGAGTAATAGCAAGGGATCTAAACTCAACAGTGAGGAAGATATAGTGTCCCCGGTGGTGGTTGCTAAATCGTGATGTCTCTGAGAGGGATTACTGAGAGGCTAATGATGGTGAACATGATGGTGGGGCAAGAGGAAAGAAAAAGAAATAGAGGAAAGAACTAGGAAGTAAAAATTATATATAGTTACAAATGTAGATATGCATATGTAAACATATAAAGACAGGTATACTTTTCTATGTATGTATACATCTGTAAATATAACAAGGAAGCAGATGGACTTTCGGCCTCTACTTAAGTCTTACTTCAGAACAAGAAAGGTTTGTTCTAATAATGTGGCACTGTACAATACATTCCTGACGATTACTGAAAACAAAATGGGCGCATAAGAAAATGTAAAGAAAGCTGATGGTGCCTGGCTATTAAAAAATATAGTGTCTGGGGTCTTAAAGGCTTGGAATTAAATAAGCAGCCATCTAGCAGAAAAACAACAAAGTCCACATGGAAGAAGCCCACCATCCTGTGTGATTATGAGGTGCAGAATCCCTTCTGCAGGTATCAGAAGTTCAAAAACAAGCAATCAAATTGACGTGAAGGAAGCTGGACAAAGTGGAGACCCCAAACCAACCTGTAATATAATTGGACAGTCCCTCATGGAAGGGACAATATAACCAGGGTGCAGTATAGGACTGAAGAAACACAGAACTATCCTCTAATTCTTTAAAACTTCCTCCTCCCACTATTATGGCCTTAGTTTTACCTCACTGCTCTTGCTGGACCTGGGTATGTACATTGGTATAATTAAGATGCTCTATGTACAAAACCCAAGGTGGATAATCCCCTCAGAAGCAGTAATCAAAGAAATGACTCCCTCCAGGTATGGGAAGAAGGGGAAGGAGGACAAGGGAAGGGGGAACTGATAACAGTGATCACTGTACAACCCACTTGAGGGGAATGAACAAAAGTTTCAGGTGAAGGAATACATTGGATTGTGTAAGTTATGGCAAGAAAAGATTATTATTAATATATAATATATTAAGGGTTCCGGGGCTGATAGGGTGGGAAAGGGAGGGGAAAACGGGGAGCTGTTATCAAGGAGTTTAAGAAGAAAGAATATTTTTTGAAAATGATGATGGCAGCAATTATACAACTATGCTTGATCTAATGGAACTATGGATTTTAATAATATCTGTAAGATCTCCTAATAAAATATTTTTAAAAAATTTTAAGCCCATCCTGGATTCAGCTTCCTTCAGGAGACCATCCAAATCCCCTTAGCTAGAATAATCTTTATTTCTCCCATACTTCTGTAGCACCTCACATTGCCCAGTAGTAGTCAATAATACTGTGGTGTTGCAATAATTTACAGTTTAAAATGTTACTTCACAAGTAATTTATTTTACCCTTGCAAGGATTCTTACAAGGCAAGTTTTACAGATGGGGAAAAAGTCAAGGCCAGCAAGTTGTCGTGATGGTTAGTGCAGGTGCTTGGGCAAAGGTCTTTCCATGGTGGTATGCACATGGAAAGGTCAAGAAATGTTTGTTGAATTAAAATAGAAACTTAGAATTGGACACATTGAAACCTTGAGGGCTTAAACATTAAACAGTGGCATCTGTTCATCATTAATTAACACTCACATTATATTGACAGTCTGCTAAGAACCCATGCAGTGCAATGGGTTCAGCACTGGATTGTTAGCCTTAAAGTCAGCAGTTCAAACTCACCAGCCATTGTGGGGCAGAAAGAGGAGGCTGTCTGCTCCTGTAAAGGTTTACAGCCTTGACAACCCTAGGGAACAGTTTTGTTCTGTTCTCTAGGGTTACAATGGATCAGAATTGATTTGATGCCAGTGGCTTTTCATTTTAAGTGGGCAAGATGCATCCCAAGGTGATTGTATTTCAGGGTCACTCCTTGAGTTATTTGTGAGAGGTCGATGTAGTTTGAGAGACCATTAAATATCCTTCCCTGCAGACAGACAGTCAGTGGGCAAGAAAATCATATCCCTAGTCTTAAAGTCAAAAGGAACTGAACTCCTCTACATGGTACGTTGCAGAGGCTGCAGGTTTAGATCAGATAATCCTGGATTCAAAACCAGATCCTGTTTCTCTGACTTTGGGCAAATTACTTGCTTTCTCAAGTCTTTTTCTTTATCATGAGAAATAGAATGCAGTAGAGACATCTATGTCACAAAATTGTCCTTAGGAATAAATATAAGAACGTAAATTAGCACATAGTGTGTGCTCAATAAATTGTATGCTTAGTATTCTGTAGCAGACAGAATTCTAAAAGGGCCACAAGATTTGACATCTACCCCCACCCCACTGTGTGCACACCCTGAGCAGCTCACTCCCCTTGAGAGGGAGGAAGATTGGATAGGATGGGGTAGCCCCTCACTGCGTAAAGCTGGGAACTACAAAACTCAGCTGACTAGAGAGAGAGATTACTCCGTCCATCTTGAAAAAGCAAACAGCCATTCTGTGAATTGCCATGAGCTGACAGACAGTAAGAAAATGAAGGCTCGGTCCCACAACCACCGAGAACAAAATTCTGCCAACAACTGGAATGGACTTGAAAATGGACCTTGAGCTCCACAAGAGAACAGCATTAACATCCCCATCTTGATGAGAGGCTTGTGTGACCAGCTAGGCATTGTTGGGACGCTAGACCCGCAGAAACTGTGAAGCAATAAACACATGTTGTTTTAAGATGCTATAGGCTTGGTAATTTGTTCTACAATCTAAGAAAAGCCTTCTCTAATTCAAGCAATAACATCCTAGCTGGGAAGTGCTCCTGTTCAAAGAGTTCAAAGAGCACTAGAGGAAAAACAAAAACAGGAGAACAAGATCTAGGCCCCAGTCTCAGATTATTTCAGATTTTACTTTGAATACTTTCAGTGCCTTCTTGGCCTCAGTTTCTTTATTTGTGCAACAAGGAATTGTATCATTGTTCTAATGTTCTATGCCCTGGGAAGCATAAAAATCCCTATTTTAATCTTTAAAACACAAATTTAAAGGTTCTGAAGAAAAAACACTCAAGGCTAACTTGATTGCTTGGAATACTAAATTTCAAATGAATTTTTAATTATTGTTAGATTAAAAACCGTGAAAATGTCAATGAATATCAATTCTGAATTTTAAAGCTACTTGCAGGAGGTAAGCGAGCTTAGCAAATATCACTAAAAGCCTGGGCCTTTCCGATGGGTTACTCCCAGGGCTTCTTATTATAACGACCCCAGGTTCAATGATCTTTTCAGTGTACATGTCAGGCAGTTGGTGTCCATGTGGTGTTTCTAGGTGAAATACTAGAAATCCAAGTTCTGGCCCCAGAGTAGCAATACTCAGTCAGGGGACTGTGATCAGGTCTCCACCTTCCTTCATCTATAGGAAAGGGAAGCTGATCTAGTTGCCTTTACAATTCTTTACAGGAACAAGCAACTTACTCCTAGGAAGTGGGTGTTAGGCTGGAACTGCTGCCCGTTGGGTTGCTAGCTGGGAACTTAATGACTGCACCACCAGGCCTCCTTTCTAATGAAGTCTACAAAGCCTTTATCAAAACAACCACAGCTCTCCTCCTTGTTCTGTTTTCATTCTTTTGGTGACACAATCTGCTGCTTCTGTTTTCCCTACACAGGGTAATTTTCAATGTGTTACCATGCTAAGCCTCCTAATCACATTTTCAGTAGCACAAATGATAAATAACATTTGTTGAACTGAGTGTTAGAATCCCTTGGCATGTTGTTGGGTTTTTCTATTTTTTAAAGACTACTTAGAGATTTTTAATCACAACAAACCTAAAGACAACAACCTCTTACAATAACTGAATGTACTTCTTTCATTTAGCCCGAGTTGAAAATATCAAATTCCCATTTTCCACTTCTCTGACACCAAATATATATAACAAATCAATTCAATTCCACTTCAGCTCTGACATAGGTTGAACACATACCTCCCAGATCTAGGTCAAGGCTTGAATATTAAAGTGCCCAATCCTCCAGACTGACTCATTAATCTAAGACCTTAGCTGCCAGCCACAAACTGTTCCCCATAGCACCTTCACTTCTAACGCACTGGCTACAAGATTGGGGTTTCAACTATCCTCTTAGGATACCAGCTGTATACTCTGGCATTCCTAATATCCACCTTTCTGACTTGCTGGCTCCCATTCCCCAGGCAAGTTCAGTAAGCCATTTCTCTAGCATAACTCACAGGACTTACAAAAATCCCTGCACTTACAATTAAGTTTGTTACAGCAAAGGGATACAAAGGAAGAAACACCATGAGCATTGTAAGACAGAGTTCCCAGCACAGTTTCCATGTCCCTAAAAGGTTCACAACACCATACCTCCCACATCCTCCCACAAGTGCACTGATGTCTTTCACCTGCCAGGAAGCCCATGGAGCTCATGGAACTATGTGGTGCCTTTATTGGGAGCCTCATTATGTAGGTATGACTAAATAATTCTCTCACTCAAGGTTAACTAATAATCTCAACACAGGGTGGTCATGCTGACCTCTGCCAGCCTCTATCTGAGGTATGGTCTGGAGACCTTTTCCAGTGCTCTTTATTTAAAACTCCAAGATGTTAGAGATTATCTTTCACGAACTAAAGACCAAATTATTTGGTTTAAGTTCATTTCAAGGCCCACATCAAAATGGCCCTCAATTTTTTCTTCTTACCTTTACCAGCCTGCTCTACCCCAAGTCTTGTGCTAGAGTTTTGAAGAAAAGCTTGACCCAGGATGATGTAATCATTTATCTCTCACTGCCATCGAGTCGATGCTGACTCATAGTGACCCTACAGGACCGGGTAGAATGTCCCCTGTGAGTTTCCAAGACCATAACTATTGAAGAGAGTAGAAAAGCCTTGCTTTTCTCCCAAGGAATGGCTGGTAGTTTCAAACCTCAGACCTTGAAGATTACAGCCCAATGTGTAACAACTATGTCACCAGGGTTCTGAAATAGTCATAGGCTCTTCTTAAGAAGCTCACTTCCATCAAGTGGTGAGCCCACTTAAAATTAAAACTTCCCAGAGAACTGTATCAGCCACCATGAAGATAACCAAGCAGAATTCAACAAATGTGAAAGATAATCAAATGAGATAATTAAAGAAGCTGAAAAAACTGGGAAGCAATGAGACATGCTATGAAGAGAAACAATATCTGAATAATTGGGATACAAGAGCAAGATGTAACATAAAAATCAAAGCCAACATAGAGAGGGAATTACTGGAAGAAAACTTCCCCAATATAATAACGAGGATCTGCTAATCATCCAGCAAGCACCAATAAAACTGGATTCCAGGAAGAACACACGAAGGCATATAGTAGTCAAATTATTCAACTTTGAGGAAAAGGAGAAAACCATAAGGGCAACTAGAGAAAAAGATTCAGCCACCTATAATGGTAATCAGGTAAGAATATGCTCAGACTTATTAGCAGAAACCACGAAGAAAAGGAGAGAATGAGTAGCATCTTCAGAGAGTTGAAGGAGAATAACTGAAGCCTGAGAATCATCTACCCTGCCAAGCTCTAGATCCAAATAGAAGGGGAGGTTAGAGTTTTCTCAGATAAGGAACACCTTAATGAATATGTTACAGAACAGACAACACAAAAACAAAGAAACAAGCACTACAAAGATCACTTTCCAACTCACTTTGGACAGAAGACCATTAACCACAGAACACAAACATGAGACTACTGCATAGTGTAGCACTATGCAGAAGGCATGGCATTGAAAGCAATGCCAAAGACTTCTTTGGCCCAATGGAGTGAAGAAGGAAAGCATGAATCATTCAGACATACACAACACATAGCTAAGATGGGAGATAGGAAAATACCTAACACAAAAAGTACAAGATAACAGCAATGATGGATATAAGTACTCTGAGTGTTAATGGTCTGAATTCAGCCATTAAAAGATAAAGACTAGAAAGAAAAAGACTAGCAGACTGGATTAGGAAACAAAACCCATCAATCGGTTGCCTGCAAGAGACACATCTCAAGCTCACAGACAAATACAGGGTTGAGGGTTAAAGGATGGTGAAAAGTATATTAAGCAAATGGGTGTTCTAATTTATGACAAAATCAATCTCAAGGTACAGGACATAGCAAAAGATAAGTAGGGGCACTATATAATGCTTAAAGGAGCAGTAGACCAAGAGCCCATGAGCATAATAAACATATACATGCCCAATGAGAAAACCATAAAGTTTGTCAACCAAATCCTTCAAATATGAAAATATAAATCACAGAATCAACAATCATAATAGGAGACTTCAATGTACCTTTCTCCAAAAAGACAGATGACCGGGAAAGAAGCTAAGTGAAGAGGCTACAGAACTAAACACTACAAACAAATCAACCTGATAGATATATTCAGAGCTCCCCACCAAACTGCAAAAAAATACACATTCTTGTCAAGTTTATACAGAATGAATTTGAAAATAGACCACATGTTGGGGTACAAGTCAATCTTGAGTAAATCCAAACATACATAAATCACACAGATTTCCTTCTCTGACCACTATGCCAAAAAACTGGAAGTAAACTAAAGAAAGAACAAGAAAACAAAGGCAAATACAAGGAAGCTAAATAATGTACTTCCTAAAAAAGACTTGGATTTGGATTGGACCACTTCTATTCAACATCATCTTGGAAGTCCTAGCTAATAGTATAAGATAATGAAAGGATATCAAAGGTATACAGCTGGGGAAAGAAGTGAAATTGTTGTTATTTGTAGATGATATGATTTAATGTATTTGGAACCCCAAAGACTCCACAATAGGATTGCTGGAAACAATAGAGTATTCTGTTAGAGTGGCAGGATATAAGATCGACAAGCAAAATTCAATTGGATTGCTCCATATCACTGATGGGTTACAGAAAAAGAGATCAAGAAGGTAATACACTTCTCATTAGCCAACCATAAGTTGAAATATCTACGTATATACATAATCAAAAGAACAAATGACCTATACACAGACAACTATAGAACTTTATTACAAAAACCGAAAGGGATCTTCACAAATGGAAGAATATCCCATGCTCATGGAGCAGAAGACTCCATATTGTAAAGATGCCAATCCTGTCTAAGGTACTATATAAATTTAATGCAACCCCAATACGGATTCCAACCTTTTTCAAAGAAATGGAAAAACTGACTACCAGCTTCATATGCAAAGGGAAGAAGCCCAGGATTGGCAATGAAATCCTCAAGAAGAAGAACAAAGTGGTGGGCTTGCAGTACTTGACTTCAAAATTTATTATACAACCACAGATGTCAAAACAGCATGATACTGGCACAATGACAGATACTTGGACCAATGGATAAGAACAGAAATTCCGGAAATAAAAACAGAAGCATTTAGACAACTGATCTTTGGCAAAGGCCCCAAAAATATCAAATGGGAAGCAGATGCCCTTTTCAAAAAACGATGTTGGAAAAACTGGCTATCAGTCTGCAGAAGAAAGCAACAAGACCTTTACCTCACTCCATACACAAGAACAAATTCAAGGTGGACCACAGACTTTGAAGTAAAACCCAAACCTATCAAGATTATTAATGAGAAAATGGAGACAAAGCTCAGAGCCTTAGAGCAGGGAATACACGGCCTTCCCAGAAAAAGGAAGGATACTCACACAGAAGAAGATAAAATAGACAAGTGGAACCTATTAAAGATAAAACACTTGTATACATTGAAAGACTTCATGAAGAAAGTAGTAAGAGAGCCCAAGAGTAGACCTGATTCTGGTGTGCTAATCCTTGAGGACAATGGTCCTGCTTGAAATAGCATGTTCCCAGAGAGGACTGCAGGGTCCACCTTAACTCGAGATGTGAAATCCTCTCCCTAGATGACAGTGCTGCAGAGGACGGCCTTGATGATACAGTTTGGGGAGAGTAGCCAGTCTGATGCACCCATATAAGAGCAAACCAAGAGGGAATGGAGTGAAGCCACAAAGTCCCCAAGGAATCCCAATTGTAGACTTCTGATTTGAAGGACAGCACTTGGCACCCCATCTGAACTGTTTAGAGCCACAAGAGGGACACAATGAAAGCCCAAAGGTATAATGGGGAGGGGTGTGTGCACCAAATTTCCCATCCCTGACTGCAGGTATAACGAAGTGGAATTTTAAGATGCTCACCTTTAGGACATGAATGCTGAAGACTAAAAGGGAGTGTGTGTTGTTAGGTAAGTGGGACCTGGGATATGGAACCTTGAAAGAAATGGGGACTGAGTTGATGGTTTATAACATGTTCTTTTCTCTATTTAACAGAGATATATACATCTGCACTATGTTAGGATCCCTGTTAGACCACCTATAAGATAATTGGACAGTCCTTCTCAGAAGGGATGACAAATCCAGGGTGTGGTATAGCACTGATGAACCACATAACTCTCCTCTAGTTCTTTAATATTCCCTCCCCTTACTATCATGGCTTTTGTTTTACTTCATTAATCATGTTAGATTTGTGCATGTACACTTGTATATATAAGATCATTCGGTACATGAAAGCTAAGGCAGATAACCCTTTAGAAAGAGTAACAGCAGTAATGGTTCCCTGAGGGTACAGGAAAAAAGGGATGGGGGAAGGAGAGAAAAGAAACTGATAGCATTTATGATATAGCAGCCCCATTTGATGGGATCGAAGAACAGAAGTGTATGTGAATGGATCTATTGGATGGTATATAATATGACAAAAAATAAGGGTTTCTGGAGGGTATGGTGGGGTGGGAGCAGAAAGAGAAGCTGATATCAAGGAGTTCAAGAAGAAAGAAAATATTTTGAAACCGATTGTGGTAGCAATTTTTCAATACTGCTTGAGGTGATGGAACTATGGAATGTTAAGATAGCTGTAAGAGCTCCCAATAAAAGAATTGAAATAATAATAATAATAAGGGAAATCTCCCCAAGGCTGCATTCTATACTGACTTGTAGTGAGGAACAAGAGAAAAGGAGTCACCTTCTCTTGTGCCCAGATGTGCCCCTATGCATGTAGTGCTGCTGCTAGTCATCTCTATGTTACACAGTAAATCCAGAGTCCTCAAACATTAATCGACATACATCAGAATCACTTGATGGATTCCTTATTACACAAATTCCTGGACTCTGTCTCCTCCCATACCCTCACCAGATTTCTGATCCAGAGGGTTTGGGATGGGGCCAAGAGTTTGCATTTCTAACAAGTTCCCAGTTTGCGCTGAGGCTACTGTTCTGGGGCCCATCGCTGGAGAATCTGCTGTGAGGGAGTGATCATGAGGGGCTCTAATGAGTCGGAGATGAGGCATGGCTGTTGGTATTTTTAAAGTGCTTCCCAGGTGATTCTAATACTTGGTCAGGGTTGAAAAGCCACTAGATCCAATTAGATGATGTTCCTTTTGCAAAGTAATTGCACTTATGCAATTGCACTATGTTTATGGTTGTTTCTTATAGCCTTCTAGATGAATACTTTCTTGCTCTGTAGGTTCAACTTTTTAGGTGAAATCACACGTAGGATGGCATCTCACAGAAAAGAGTAAAATGTAGCCCCCAGATTATTTTAATCACGGACTAAATGCCATGTGCTGTCTTTCTCCCAACATTGTATTGAGTGCTGAAGAACATGAAGATATGTACTTACTTCAAACTGTATCCGTGCTGATAGACCCAGGGTTTAATGCATTAACTTAATGATTCATTCAACAAACATCCCTTGACTGCTCATTCTATGCTGTGCCAAGGAACTCTGGCTTTATTCTTTCAATGTTAGAAGCTGTGCTTTTAAGGATGAGAAGGATATAATCCGATTTGCATCTCATGCTTCATGAACAGGTCCTTGGAGCCAAAAGTGCTAGGAGAAAGAGTCCAAACAAAGCTGTAACCAGGAGGTGGAGCACTTTCTGCGAAGAGGAGGACTCAAGGTTCTTGAGGAGGCTAGTGAGTAGAGGATGAGCCTGACAGAGCTGCAAAGAGGATAATGAAACACAGTCCCAGTCTCAAGATATCTATCTATCTATCTATCTATCTATCTATCTATCTATCTATCTATCTATCTATCTAGCATCTATCTATCTAGCATCTATTTAAGATCTTTAAGAAAGAATTAATGCCATTATCATCGTTACCAGTGTTCATGAGATAAGTGATAACTAAAGAGAAATATGCTCCCTCTCTAAAGAATATCATTCTTTAGCTGGAGTGTTCAGAAGAATCCATGGGATGGGCAAGAAGGATCAGTGAATTTTTTGCTAATGACACCCACACCCCAGGCTATTGATTTTTCCAGCTTCCTAAAATCTGGAAGTGGCCTTGGTGGTATAGTGGGTTCAACTCCGGGCTGCTAACCATGAGGTCAAGCTATTTCGAGGAGAAAAGGTGAAACCTTCTTCTCCCATAAAACCTTAGAAGCCCAAAGGGGCAGGTCTCATTGTACCCTAGAGGTTCACTGTAAGAAAGAATCAACTCGATGGCAGTGGGTTTGTTATTTTGGGTTTTAGAAATGGAAATATTATTGAGTAACATTTTCTACTTAGATTCCCCACTTTCGTTGGAATTCAGAAATGTCCCCCTAGTGTCCAACTTCTCTCTTACCAGATCCATTTCCTATGGCTCTTCTATTTGTTTGTCTGTTTGTTTATTTATTAGTTCTTAGATTCTTGTATGCGTTCTTAGCTGCCAGGTATCCTCAATCAACAACATCTTTTCGTGAACAATCCAGCCTTTTCCTCACATACCTAGAAATATCTGGAGCTCCATTCTCCCATTGCCAATGTTTTCCAGAGTTCTTGTCCAAGTCTTCCCCCCAAACCAGAGGGTGTTATTGGATGTCTTTCCCTATTTACGAGGACCTACTGTTCTCTCAAAAATCTCCAGTGTACAAGGAAAGCACCTCTTATGCTAAATGAAGATGATTTCCCCCTGTGAGCCCTCTTCATTTCTCTCTGAGGATATGTTTTGCAATGTATCTAATAGAATTATGGCCTATGGCCTGCTCATCTTGCCTCTCTCCATGTTAGTCTCATTGAAGACAATACTCATGATTTGTTCGTTTGCATATCTACAACCTGAAGCTGGAATTTATCATTTATTAAATTATCTCTCAAACAAAACTCATTCATCAATTCTGACTCATAAGATGGAGTAAAAGAATTACTCCTCAGAGTGGCTGGTGGTGGTTTTGAACTGCTGACCTGTGGCTAGCCACCCACATCATAACCCACTATGCATTACACAGAATGGATGCTAAGTCTTCCTGGAAAATTCCTTTAAATCTAGAAGAAGCCAGCCACAGGAAAACAGGAGAATAAATTTGGCTCTCCTTATCTGCTAGGAGGCAAGACCAGGGTTTCCTGGGCCTTTTTATTTCCTGCTGCCAACATAGTCCGATCACTGGTTAATAAATCTCCTTTAGCTGAGCCTGTGAAGGGTAAAAGCCAAAGTGAGGGCCCGGAAAAGAAGCCACATTCGCTGATATCATTTGGCAGATATCAAAAAGAATGGACTCATTCATTCCTTTTTTTTTCTCATTCATTTCTAAGATACACAGTTTATCAGCATTCTAGCAAAAGGAGGTCATGCTTGGTCAATGCGTCATTACAGAGGCACTCCAAGATATCACTCTTCATCTGTGAGTGCGTCTTTGCCTCCACTTTTCGAGGGATCCCTTGCCCCCACTGGCCTCTCTAGCATCTGGTTTTGTAGAATTTCTAACTGGGAATTTAAAGTATGGCCACTTTTTTCTGAACTATGCCATTCATTATCCAGGTCCAGTCACCAGCGCGGAGTGCTGGAGCTGGAGTAGGCCACCCATTGAACTGCTAAGCACAAAGCCCGTGATTCTAACCCACCAGTCACTCTGCAGGGGGGCAGATGAGGCTGTCCATTCCTGTAAAGACTTTTAAAGTCTCAGAAACCTAAAGGGGAATTCCTACTCTGCCCTTTTGGAATGCTGTGTGTTGGGATCCACTCAAGGACAGTGAGCTTGGAGCTTGAGTCACAGGGATGAATTTTGGGAAATCAGTCACTTAGGAAATTCCTTCTCTGTGCTGGACGTTGTGCTTGGATACAATGGTCAGCAGAAGCAGACCTGATCTGGGCCTCAACCAACTGTGTAAGTCTCTTAGGAGTGAAAACAAATGTGAATCAGATAATCACATATATTACTTTGTGAAATTGCACCTATGAAGGAGAGGTTCCCAGTTGTGTGAAAGGATAAAGGATGATTAGACTCCGATCAGTCTGGGCAGGTTTTGCTGAGGAGTGTTAAGTGGAGACTTGAGAAATGAGAAAGGAGTTACCTAAGCAAACACTTTTCAGACAGGGGGACCTGCGTGTAGGAAGACTGGTATGAGCAAGTGTGTATGGAGAGAGCAGATTTAAAAGTTTAAAAGGCTTGGGGGAAAAGATGGGTTTGTAGGGCAGACGTAGCTATGATAAGAGCAATAGGCAATCTAATCTATTGAGGGGTTTTAAGAGGTTCATGCATTTTGAAAACATCGATCTGGCTGGGAATTACTGAAAGAAGAGGATGTTCAGGAGAGAAGGGTGGATGGTTGAGAGCATGTTGTAGAAGTCCAGGTGCAAAGAGATAACCCTGAGGGGGAGCAGTGAAGCAATCAGTGATTGGTCAGACTGGGCTGGAGTTTGGGAAGAGGGAAAGGAGATGTGCAGGGTCATCTCCACGTTTCTGACTGAGTACCATTCAGGGAACGACGTGATTCTGCTAAAAGATACTTCGTGCTATGGTCATCACTAACCCTCTTAGTTTTTTCCTAGTATCTTTAATGAAATCTCTTTTGGAATCTTTATTAGATTGCATCTCTTGAAATCTGATGTTTTGCAGATGGTAAGAGGTTTTCAAACATCTGCCACATTTGCAAACCTAACTCTATTTACTTTTATAATACATGTTAATCAAAGAACAAATGCAAAGAAAGCACGTGATGCCTTAAAACTCCCACAGTCTAATACTTCTATGTCTGTGAGCATCCATTGTGAACTCGATAACATTCCTCCATCCTCGTCCATGACATGTGATCTATACAAATTGGATGGTCACCCTTGGATTATAGATCTACTCAAATGTTCATGCTTACAGCATCTCTAGCCAAGTTAGTGAAAGCTCTGGTGGTAGGAATCACATTTTACATTCCTAAAGCTTTGTAGAAAATGCTCTTGAATGAAAGAGCTCAACCCCGATACAACAATTCCCCTGTCACGGTGTCAACTCCCATGCAGAGTAACCGTATGCAAGGTTTCAGACACTATAAATCTTTATGGGTGTAGACAGCCTCATCTTTCTCCAGCAAGCACAATACGTGTTGTGCATTTTCCAACCAACTTAATGTTTGATGGTTTGAATGGATGCAGCAGTGCTCCAGAAGAAAGATTTGGCCATGTTCTTAAAGAGCACAGTCAAGAAAATCCCGCAGAGCCATTCTGCTCTGGAACACCTGAGTCTGGACTGATAGGACAGCCCAGAGTTGGTTTAGCACACTGTTTGGGACTGTGTAAGGGAATGATGGCATATTGCATAGTAAAAACAAATCATATGGTGGGGGTAGGGGACTTGAGTTCCCATGCCAGTACTGCCATTGAACTACCTCTGAAAATGGGCAAATGATTTGAATTCCTTGGGTTCCATTTGCCTCAATTATGTACTTCAGAAGGTTAAGTTAAATGACATGCAATTTCCTAGAACATAAGCATTTGTCATGAATCAAAGGATGGCTTTCCTTGCATTTTTTCAGCAAATGCTGACTAAACAGAGGCATGAATGAAGGACAGCTGAGTGGAGCAGAAGGTGGGTGGACTGAGTAGAAAGAATAGTAGGAAGGTGGCCTGGACACTAGAATTCCAGCCCCATTCAACCACTGACACTGATTCTGGGATAATCCTTCTGTGCCTCAATTTCCTCCCCTGTAAAATCCCCCCAGAATGTGACACATTATGTTTTCTGACATCCTATTATGGTCAGGGCTATTGAGCCAGGGCGCTGGGAAGAGAAGTTCTTTACCCAATGGTACCTCTCTGGAGAGAGGAACACAACACTGAAAACACTGTTCCCTGTTCCTTTCCATCAGGGAAAGAGGTCTTCAAATGGGAAATGACAGCCTTTGGATACACCCCTATACGTCTGCCTGAATACTTCTCTTCTTCCGCATGTGTAAGATAGTCTGCGTTAGGAGACACGGTTCTTTAACTTGTCTTCAGCAGTTGGAAAGCCGGAACCCTGTGTGACAGTAACAAGCAAACACCAGTTCTCACAAACATTGGCCCAGGGCTTCCAGGCAAGGCACTCCAACCATCACAGAAGGCCTCTGTTCAGTGCTCACAGGGCCACCATCTTTCCAGAGCTTACTCTCTCAATGCAACTTAAGTTTCTCTGAGAAAGACCACTTAAAACTGCCTTGGCAGTTGACTCCTTTTAATCCCATCAATAGCACGTACATTTCAGGACCTAAATTTTGACATGAACTGTGGCCACACTGGTCAAAATTAGAGCATGGCTTTCTGTAAAAGATCACCAAATATACAGAGAGGCCATGGAACGTCGCCAGTCACGTTACCAGCAGTGAGTGGTAGACACATCAGATGTGCCCGCTTCTCTCGGTCACCTCGAGGCCTGCATGCATTCACCGGATATTGCTCAAAGACTTACTCCATGCATTTTACCAACTGGAAAACAAAGTAACGTGGCCCGTGGACAGAAACTGCTTCCAGTTTAACACTGTTTGGCACATCCTGGACACTCAAGAGTTATGTATTGAATAACCCTATGCCTGTTAGCTGGCATCCGCAAAAGATAAACGAGCAAAGAACACACCCAGGACAGAGAAGCTGGTGAGTTTAGTTGGGGACAGTGGTGTTGAGGTGACAAGAGAACTGTCTGGTGTAGAACAGATGCAGACAGCAGTCAATGGCACTCTACCTGGGCTCTTTATGACCACAGATGCCATCAAGTCCAGGTTTTGCATCTACATTGTACTCTTTGGGAAGAAGGCAAAGAAATCTATGGTATCTGAAATACCATGCAGATATAACGTCCTCAACTCCAAACCAAATCTCTGGGTTTCGATGGGTTCTGTTATTGAGAAGGTGCCGGAGTGAGAGAGGCCGGCCTCAGTGAAGAGCCTGATTTTATGAGTGAGAAATGGAAGCCACCTGCCTCCTACCTTTATTGATGGCGGCCTTTGCCAAGAGGAAAGGGTGGCTTTTTTTCAGGAAGAATGGATCTCAGCTGAGGTCCGACACAAAGTCAGCCATGCGCGAATTTATTTGTCCTCTTTGTAAAACATGTAAGCACTAGAACTTCTGAAGGATCACCTGCGATAGGTTTTCTTTACTCAGATGAGTGGATCCGGACACACAGTGTCTCCACCTGAGTCCAAGCAGAACGGCGCTCCTTGGGCTTTCAGTGGCTGATTTAGCAGAAGTTGATTGTCAAATCTTTCTCCCCAGGTGCTTCTGGGTGAGCCTGATGCTCCAGCCTTTCTTTCAGATGGCAATCAAGAACATCCAAGGCACCACATAAGGCCTGTGGTTCATTCTATCACCTGGGGTTTGTAGGTGCTGCAGAGTTGGCTTTGTTTTGACCCAGTAAACCAACCCTTAGGGTTTGCTAGGTTATAATCTTTATGGAAGCAGGTTACCAGATCTGGGTGGCTTAGAACCATCGATGTTTGAGTTCCCAGCCAAATGATTGAGCATTTTGCCGCCTGGTCTCCTCAAGTTCTATCACTCAGACCCAAACCCATGCCATCAGATTGCTAACAGCACATGAGGACCACATGTAGGGTTGCTGAAACAGGGGATCTTTACTGGAGCAGGCAGACGTAATTTTTTCCCATGCAGCAATTGGTGGGTTTGAAATGCTGGCATTGTGCTTAGCAGCTCCAGACATGGCCCACACAGCTTCCTATTTTTAATACCAGACTAAAAGAGAAGCCAAACTCACTGCCACGTCACCAAACCCAACCCAAACCAAACTCATTGCCAATGAGTCCAGTTCAACTTCAGCAACCCTGTAGGACAGAGTACATCTGCCCCTGGGAGGTTCTGAGACTGTACATCTTCACAGGAGCAGAAAGCCTTCTTTCTCCCTAGAAGTTGCTGGTGTTTTTGAACTCCTGATCTTATATTTAGCAGCTCAATCACCAAACTAAAAAAAAAAAAAAAAGCCAAATTCACTGCTATATCATGTTGATCCCTACATCTAGATTTGAATGGAATGAATTCTTTAATCAGAAATATCCTTTGTGTTTCTTCTTTTAAAATGTTTTAATGTAGTTGATACTGTCTAAGACACATCTTTTATAAAACAGAAGAAGCTTGAAAAATTCTAAAGCATGGGGCTGGAAAAATTGAGAGGAAGGTTTAGAACACTTGGCTTATGATTTGAACTTCATCTTACAGATCACTAAAGAGTTTGATCAGTAGGTGTAACATCATCAGCAAGTGCCGCTAATAATTTTTATTTGGACTTACTGTTTCAATTCACATTTTGTCTATGATGCAAGTCCAAAATTTCTAACAGTATTGATGATAAGTTTGGAGAGCAAAATTTGAAGAAAAGGGGAAAAAAAGTTTACCTTAGCAAAATCTCCATTTTGGCTTGGGCTTCACTTTAACCTTCGTTCTCTTGCTTATACATTTGTTTGCTGCAAAGTGAATCCAGATGAAGACGCCCCCTTCATGGTCAAGTGCTGTTCCCTGAAGACCATGCAGGGTGTGAAGCAAGGGGGGAAGGGGACCCATCAGAGTGCTCCATACAGATGATCAAAATTGCTGACACAAAGCCAGGTGGCAGGCTAATCCAGGGACTCACAAACCCCTCCTGAAATTCGGGGACTCTGGCTTTCCTGAGCTCCAGGAGTCCCTGGAAGGCGTTACTGGATTAAAGACAATTGCATAAACTTTATGGAGCTGATGGTCAGGAAGAAATACTAAAAGATCCATCCTCCTGGCTATGCAGGTTCTTAATCCATAAAAGCTAGGACCTGCAGGGTAAGATTTGTAGCACCTCCCACATTCCCTTTCATGGCTCTCCAACCTGACCTTGAGAGTTGACCTTGGGGAAAGGAACGGAAAGCTTCCAGTTCAACTTCTCTGAGCCTGAGTCCATCATCAGCAACAATTCCTTTATTTCCTCTCCCCAGCCAATACTGCACCCCGCTCCTGGCCGTGGCTCTCATTCGATGTGTTACGTCACTAACTCTCACCCTTTGTTTCCTTTTTTTTTTTTTTTTTAATCTTTGCCTTTGTGTGATGCTGTTTTACTCTGAGTATGCGGGTCGAGCCTAACATTTGTTCCTGGAACAGGAAAGTGATCTACAGCAGTTGGCCTGGCACAAGCGGGAGAAAAAAGCAGCATTGTCCAGTCCTAACATTCTAAGAATAATTCAAATAAGCTTGTTCCCTGGTGCTGACAGGTTCTCTGCTTTCTGACTCAAAGCGGTCAGAAAAGCTGGCTACCAGGCGTGGCTAGACTATAATGGTACCACACCGTCCCCTAGTGGACTGAGATGAAAATGCACTGCTCTACAAACCACCGAGGGTCTGTTTTAGTTCTCCAAACACGTTCAAGAGAATCATATTTTAGGATGGCTTGAACACCTTCCAGTCAGTGAAGCGAAGCCTGAATTTATGAATACTCGGCCCTAGGTATTCTCTGAATAGTACAGGAATATCTGTACAATGAATCTGTCCTCAGGCAAAATTTACAGCGAAGGACAATCCTGCCAGTCCACCACTCCCCTTTTGTTGTTTTTAAATAAAGAATTTAGAGTCTTAGGCAATTCAAAGTAAGGAAAATGAATTCTAATTATGCAGATTACACTCTAAAATTTACATCAGGCAGAGCTAAGGTAGTTCTAGTGACACAGTGGTTAAAGCGCCAGGCTGCCAATGGAAAGGATGGCAATTCAGACCCAGCTTCCTCTCCATAGGAGCCTTGGGTGGCATAGTGGTTGGTTACTCATTGGGATGTGCTCTGCAAGGTGGGCAGTCCGAAACCACCATGGTAGAAAACACCGGACTTTAAACTCTTGGGATTCCTATTTTAGTCTTCTGACTTCCAGGAACTAACCAGGTAGAGTAGAGGCTGGAAACCAAGCTCCCCACCCACCTTAGCAGTCAGACCAAGCACCACCAGTGGAACAGCACTGGACCCTCCTCCCCTGCTGGGGCTGCAAAGCCACCAAGACACACCGATTAGGTTACAAGTGCTTGATTGTCCGCAGTGCCCCCCCCCACAAGGAGTGACAAAGGCGACAGCCATCTGTCCCACGGCCTAGCAATTGTGTCATTAAACAAATTGCTCTATCACCTCGGAAGAGGCATTCTTTGGGACAGCCAAGTGATGTAATTTGTCTTGATTGCAGACATTGGAGGCATCTGTCTAGAAATCGTGCATCTCATTCAATGTGCCAAGCGTATCTACAACAAAGCGAGACTGCAGCCAGACACCGCACGGAGTGCTCCAACCCTCAGGGACTGCCTTACCAGCCAGCCTCTCACCTTTTGTAGCAAAAGTGGACGGAAACTCTGAAAAACAAGAAGCTGCGTGTTCACACAGAATTGGAGACATTGGCCATCATTCCCTAGACAAAAACCCTTTCAGAATAGGCAAAGCAATTTTCTCGAACTATTGGAATGGGACAACAGCTGCAAGTTAAACACAGAGGTCATCTCAAGATGCCTCTTTCGAATAGTGATGTTTCCTGGAGGTGATAAACCCTACAAATCCTTCCGGAGCACTAACTCACTGCACGAGCTATTATATGGACTCCTGAAATCAGGTATGTGTGTGCTTACAGGATGCAGCCCAGGTATGTGAGGCAGAGGAAATGGAAGCAACCGCAGGTATCCTTCCCCCTTCCCCTGTGGTGTTTCTCAGTGAGGTCAACATCCACATGCGGAAGCCCCCCAGATCATAGATATCGTCACTTCCAACACTCTTTTCCTCCACACAACCTACTCCCACTCCCATGTTACATACGGATTTGCCACCTCTGGAATTTTCTTCTCCAGCACCCCATCTGGCTCCAGGCCTCCTATCCTTCTAGTTGTTTCCTACCATTCTGCAACACTTCCTCTGCCTTACTAAGATCCCTCAGGACCCTGTGGCTCTGTGGCTTAAACAGTTGACTGCTAGCCACAAGGTTAGTAGTTCAAACCTACTGGCCACTCTGTGGGGAGAAAGATGACGCTGTGTGTTCCCATTAAGGTGTGTAGTCTTCAAAACCTACACGGGGCCCATTCAAGTCAGGATAGACTCTATAGTGTTGGCCTTTAGGGTGTTAAGATCCCTGATCCACTGTTCTCACCACTGTTCCCATCATACTTTACCTTTGATGGCAAACTTCTATTTATTTTCATGGGCTCTGCTTTTCCAGCACCATTTCTGTCCCGCTGCTAGATATGAGTTTCTTGCTACATTCACTTTCCTGATAGCCTGAATCTCTCCATCTTCAACCTCATCAATTACATGAGATGCACTTGTATATCTTCCCCATCACAGGGAACAGACAACGGGAAGATTGATGTCACTACCATTCTTAAGCATGGTTGTATACCTAGAGTGTCTGGCACTTATTTGTGGCTTGTTGTTTTTTAAATGTGTTTTGTGGGGTTAAAACCAAACAAAACTTTTTCTTGTGATACAGGTGAAGATGGGCCTTCTAGTATCCAGAGAAGATTAGTTTTCCACTCAGAAATGCACAGCATTTGTTTCATGTCCTTGGCTGCAGTCTCCACCATGTAAAGTCAGTTATCCCACTTTCTCTGTATCTTTCCTGTTTGCATTCTTCCTTCATTCCTAATCCTTCATAACTTTCTCCTTGGGTCAAGGTCACCTTTTTTGTATCTAAATGGTTGATTTTTCTAAGTGCATACTGCATGTGTTAGGCTGGTATGACTAGAGAAACAAATCCAGTGATACTCATATATGTGAAAAAGTGAGCTTTATATCAAGAAACTTTATATATCAGGAAAACATCCCAGACCAGCCCAACTCAGGTCATAAGTCCATTACTAGTCCATACATCCCTCTTCAGAAGCAACCATCTAGTTCAAAAACAACAAAGCCCACATGGAAGAAGCACACCAGCCTGTGCAATCACGAGGTATCGAAGGGATCAGGTATCAGGCATCATCAGAACAAAAAATTATATCATAGTGAATGAGGCGGGGAGTGTGGAGTGGAGACCCAAAGCACATTTGTAGGCCTCTGGACATCCCCTTACTGAAGGGTCTCAGGGAGTAGACGAGCCAGTCAGAGTACTATGTAGCAATGATGAAACTAGTTCCTAAATGCTTCCTTCTCCGCCCCACCCCTCGCCCTCCATCATGATTCCAAGTCTGGAGGATGTACACTGGTACAGATAGGAACAGGAAACTCAGGGAATCCAGGGCTGATGATCCCTTCAGGACCAGTGGTGTGAGTGGTGATACTGGGAGGGCAGAGGGAGGGTGGGTTGGAAAGTGGGAACCAATTACAAGGATCTACATGTGACCTCCTCCCTGGGGGACAGACAACAGAAAAGTGGGTGAAGGGAGATGTCGACAGGGCGGGATATGACAAAATAATTATTTATAAATTATCAAGGGTTCATGAGGGGGGAGCGGGGAAGGAGGGGAAATGAGGAGCTGATGACAGAGACTTAGGTGGAGAGCAAATGTTTTGAGAATGATGAAGGAAATGAGTGTACAAATGTGCTTTACACAAATTGATGTATGTATGGATTGTGATAAGAGTTGTATGAGCCCCCAATAAAACAATTTTTAAAAGTTTACAGACGTGGAATCCCCTCCTCACACCGCCCCCCCCCCCAAAATGTTTCTATCAGATATTTGGCCCTGTTGTGGGTTGCTAAGTGTGGCCAAGTGGGTTCTGACTTCTAGCACCCCCACCAGAGAACAGAAGAAAACACTGTCTGATCTTCCCAATTGTAGATATGTTTGAATTGTTGCAGACACTGTGTCAATTCAACTGACTGAGGGCCTTTCCCTGTTCAGTTTATGGGACTCCACCAACCAAGGTGCCCTTCTCTTGTAACTGATCCCTCTTGGTAACAGATTCAAAGTAAATAAGGCAAAGTCTCACCATCCTCACTTCTAAGGAGCATTCTGGCTTTATGTCAATAAAGTCCATGGTGTATTCAATACTTTCCCCCAATACCATAGTTCAAATGCTTTAGTTCTTCTTCAAAACATGAAAACAAACAAACAAACAAACAAACCCAACTCACTGTCATTGAGTTAATTCCAATGGCATTTCTGAGACTGTAACTTTTCAATGGAGAAGAGTTTCATTTTTCTCCTATGGAGCGGCTTGTGGTTGCAAGCTACTGACCTTGGCACTTGCCAACCCAATGCATAATCCACAATGACAGCAGGGCTCCTTCAGTCCTTTTTAGCTCTTCCATTTTATTACTGCGTTTTCATGTAGATGAGGCAACTGAATAGGTCTAAATCTATCTTATAAATTGGAAGTAATATTTAGAAATTAAGAGGTTACTAAACTCAAGGACAACAAATGTATCAAGACCTGGCTACCGTATGTATTCAACAAATTGTGTTTAGTATTTCCATTTGCTTTTTTCACTGTTCTGTAAGTTGTTTTTCAGATTCAGTTGTTTGATAGCATGAAAATATAGTTTGTTTATTCCATTGCTGTATAGTATCCCATTTTTCTTTAAAGCGCTGAAAAGAAAAGAGGTAATTGTGAGAACTAAGGAGCACCTGACCCAAGCCATCATGTTTTCAATTGCCTCGTATGCACGTGAAATGCATATGCATTTGAGTTATGGTTCTGGTGAACAATCTTGAAAGTACCATGGATTGCCAAAAGAACAAACAGATCTGTCTTGGATGAAGTATAACCAGAACGCTCCTTAGAGGAAAGGATGGCAAGACTTTGTCTCACATTGTCTCACATACTTTGGACATGCCAGGAGAGACCAGTCCCTGGAGAAGGACATCATGCTCAGTAAAGTAGAGGGTCAGTGAAAGAGTGGAAGGCCCACAACAAGACAGACGGACACGGTGGCTGCAACGACGGACTCAAACATAAAGCCTATTGTGAGGACGGTGTGGGATGTGCGTTGCTTTCTTTTTGCTGTACGTTGAGTGGCTGGCACCCAGCAACAACAACAGCATGGAAAAGTGAGGGGGGGGGGGAGAGAGAGAGAGAGAGAGAGAGAGAGAGAGAGAGAGAGAATAAATAAATAAATGAATGAACAAATAAATAGATAAATAAATAAATAAATAAATAAGAAATTAAAAAAACAGCATGAATTATTTTCTAATCAAGATTTGGTAAAAGGATATGTATGTATAGGTTCACGCTTCTCTTTGCATGAAGATTACATTTTCTAAATCTATAGTTTTAACATAAAAATGAAAGTATTTCTGTTTCATAAGTAAATAAACTAAGAAATGTGTGGTATAAACATAGTCTAGGAATGTTATGAAATTAAAATGAAAGCTACTTAGAGGAAAGCATAGCTGAATTGAAGAGTAAAGAGTAAAAATGCATAAATAAAAGGCCTCTTTCAGAATACTAAAAAGAGAGTGGACAGAGGTCAAGAGAAGATAGAAATTTAAGTCATGTGGCATGAAGAAAAGGAAATATTCTCTTTATGAAAACACTGCAGAGAATCAAATGTTATTTCCCAGATTAGATGTTTCAAGCCATTCTCGTATTGCGAAGTGAAATGTGTTAAAACATCAACATGGACTTCAGCAATGTGAAGAAATGGTAGCCCATGTCCACTGAGTTGATTCCAACTCATAGTGGCCCCATAGGATGGGGCAGAACTGCTCCAGGGCTTCTTTTAAGGAAGCAGACCTCTTTGTCCTGAAGAGAAGCTGGTGGCTTTCAAGCATATCACCTTTAGCTAGCATCCAAGCAGTTAACTTTGCTTCCCCCTAAGAATTATTGCAGACCAGACGAGCGGAATATGTCATGATTGAAAAGGCTCAAATGACACTTGAAAGACGTCTGGCATATATTACTGTGGTAGTTACATAATCTGGTGTCAATTTGAGGAGTCAGAATGAAGGGGTGCAGTCTAGCCTGTCAATCAGATTGATGAGCTCATTTGGAGGCACAAAAGAGGTTAGCTTGCTGGAGGCAAACGCTTGCTCACTCCCTGTGAGACATCCCTGTTGAAACAACACATGGAGAGAGGCTGATTGAGCCAGAAAAGCCACATGAAGACACCTGCCAGAGCTTAAATGTTTACAACGCCACTGGATCCACAAGACTTCCCTCACACTGGTCTGTGATCTTCCTGCATTCGGCATCATTGCATGTTATTTCATGAGTCAGAAGAGGACTTTATAGATTGGTATCGGACATTTAGGCTAATATTGGACTTATGGACTTGATCTGGACTGGCTGGGATGTTTTCTCAATATTCAACTGCTCTTGTTTATAAAGCTCTTTCTTATACACATATGAGTGTCTCAGGATTTGTTTCTCTAGTCCACCTGGACTAGTACAACCAGTCAATTGTGAGCACAGTGATAGGCGAGACACTACAAGAATAACAACTCAAGAATGGGTTGTCCAGATGTCTGTGGGTTAGTAGCCTGCAGTCTGAAAACATTTTCTATTATTGATTTTCATGAAACTTCTATTAATATTTATTTTCATTTTAATTGCTATTCACTTGAAATGGGAAATATAACTTTGAAATACTTTTCAGTATATTTTTCTTACTAGTATGAAGTTTGCTTCTTGAATGCAAGCCTAAGCAATGGGAATTATTGCTTGGAAAGTAGTAAACAGCAAGGACTTTTGGATTTCAAGTCCATAGTGTAGGATGGAAGAAAATATGATGTACAGAACATTTCATCTAGATATAAAGCAGACATGGAAACTGTTTGAATAAGAAATATAATTTCTTGGAGGGTCAAGAAAAGAATCAGAAATGCTCACGAGCTCTCAGGTTCCAATAGCTCTGGGTCTCAGAACTACAAGTGAGAGTGAACGGCTAAAAGACTGGAACTCGTTCTGAGGAGGAAATTAAAATTAGGAGTTTTGGCCCCAATTATGTTTGAAACTGAGAACAGATCTGTTCTCAGAAAATCTCTGAATCAATATGCTGTATATATAGTCAAATAGAAAGAAGAGCAAATATTTAGACAGCGAGAAAGCTAGATTTAACTTCTCCCCTGTGTGATCTCTACGTAAGGAGTTTATACAATCTATAGGGTTTATGACATGAATATCATTTTATAATATTTTTAAGTTTTTACTGGTAACTGGTGGATGTATACAGAGTACATCAATTTTCCATTCGTGAATTCTTGCATATTTTGGTTCAACTCATTGACTGCAGTCTCCAATCAATGTACTACCACTTACCCCATTTCCTCCATTTCTCCTTTGCAAACCCTTCTGAACTTTGTATGGAAACAATAATTCCAATGAACTGATAGACCACAGGAACATCAGCCTCCCAAACCCAGAGACTAGTTGCTATTCAACTACCACTATCAACTGGGGTCACTTTGGAAGTTGGATAGAGTGGGAGAAAAAATTGGGTAAAACTCAAGTTAAAAGGGGCGGTGCTTAGAGAATGGATAGAAATCTGCAGAACCTCTGAGATTATGGCCTTTAGCCACTATCCAGGTCTAAAAATGAACTCACCCTCCATTGCTCAATTTAAATATTCTTTAATCTAATGCTATATGATGAGCATGTGTGATTTTGTTAGAGTCATTTCTCCTGATGTTTTTACCACTACATATTTAGACATATACCACTACATATTTAGATATATACTCTTGTATATTTTCATTATTTTCAGTTTCCACAGTAAGAAATTACCATAGAATGAATATCTCCATACATATAAATGTATCCTTCCTTCTCTCTTGTAAATGAAAATGAAAATACATTCTTAATCACCAAACGCCTCCATAATGTATCAAAATGTTCCTTTGATACTCCAAACACAATTTAATACACGTATACTACACACCAGGAAGATGTAAACATGCTTTGCACACCTCATGGAAGGTTCAAGCTAAAGGGAAGTGCTTGACACAGTGTGGCCGTGCTGAGTACTCACCAAAAGCCAGGACCTGCTGAGTATCCAGATTCATAGTATGATGTTATTCACTCAGACTAGCGTACATTGCCTGAACTCTAAAATGATGGATTAATATCTCAGATGGCAATGTCCTAATGTCATGTACACAAAACCCAAATATGATATATGAGCTGACCCAAGAATTTTCAGTTGTTTGAAGAAACCTGAAATTCTAAAAACATGGCAACATCTTTGACATATTCATGTTTACGGGAAATAGAAGATAGAGTATTTGAAATTCAACTGTGTCCTAGTGTTAGAAATGTAACTGTTATCCAGGTATGCAATTATCCAAGTGTATTTATGCATTTCAGGACTTACAATAATGAAAGTTGTTTTCCTTTTGTTTGGTCTCTGTTAGTGTTGTTTTGCCTGCTTATGTAAGACGGGAAGCAAGCTTGAGGAGGAAGCAACTGGACCGACAGTTCCAGAGGGACTTGGGGAGAAAAGGTGGAGGAAGGGAGCAGTGAGCAACGACACCATAAACAGGGGAACAACTAGGGAATTAAAATCAAGAATGAGGAGGACATAGAGATCCTGGGACTATTGGAGCAACAACAATCTAGCTGAGAGGAATTTCTAAGAGGCTAAAGGAGGGCAAGCATGATGGTGGGGCAGGAGGAAGGTAAAAGGAGACAGAGGAAAGATCTAGGAAGCAAAGCTATGGATAGAGGTATAAGCAAAGGTGTTGTGATGGTTACATAATCTGGTGCCAACTTGGGACTTGAGAAGATTAAGAGTGAAGGGATGGAGTCTAGTTTGTCAATCGGGTCATAGCCACTGAGGCTGCAGTGTGGGCAAGGCCTTCTCCTGAGAATTCTGGGAACTCCTGTATTTTCCTCCTTGGAGGCGGGAGACACACTCTCTCTCTGCTCACTCCCTGGGAGACATTGCAGCTGACAAGTCACATGGAACTACACTAGTGCCCTCAGCTGGAGAAGCCACATGGACCTACCCTGATGCAGCCCTGGGAATTGAAAAAGCCACATGGAGATCTCTGCTAGTGTTGAGATGCTTACAATGCCACTGGATCCAAAGAGTTTCTACCCACGGGCCTGTGATCGTCCTGTATTTGGCATCACTGCACGTGTTTTGTGAGTTTGAAGAAGATTTTATAGATTGGTATCAGACATTTGGGACTTTGAGGCTTGGACTGGACTGGGTTGGGATGCTTTCTTCATGTACAATTACTCTTTATATAAAACTCTCTTATACACATATGAGTTCCTATGGCTTTGTTTCTGTAGTCTACCCAGACTAACACAGGCGTGTACATACGTAAATACATTATTTCATACCAATAGAGGTATGTACATATATTTATATGGCAATACACTGAGATAGTGAATGGATTTCAGGACTTCCCTCAATGCAAGAACACTTTGCTCTAACAAACTGGCATTCTGTGATGCTCACTCTCCCAGCACAATTGCTAAAGATAAAATGGGTGCACAAGCAAATGCAGTGAAGAAAGCTAATGGTGCCTAGTATCAAAAGATATAGTGTCTGGGGTCTTAAAGGCTCGAAGTTAAACAAGCAGCCATCTAGCAGAAAAACAACAAGCCCACATGGAAGAAGCACACCAGCCTGTGTGAGCATAAGGTTTCAAAGCGATTAGATAGCAGGCCTCAGAAGACCCAAAACAAGCAAAACAAAACAAAAAAAACCATATTGTTGAAAATGAGGGGAGTCAGAGCAGAGACCCCAAACCATTATGTAGACAATGGAACATCCCCTCACAGAAGGGTCACAAGGAAGGGATGAGTCAGCCAGGGTGCAGTATAGCACCGGTGAAACACACAATATTCCTCTAGTTCCTTTAGGCTTCTTTATCCCCCACTGTTATGACCCTAGTCCTGCATTTCACTGTGGATTAGACCGGAGCATGTGCACAGGTACAGATAAGAGACACATGGAATCCAGGAACAGAAATAGGAGTAGCGATACCAGGAAGGTAGGGGGAAGGTGGGGAGAGAAGCGGAGGAAGGGGGAACCGATCACAGTGATCAAAACATAACCACACCACACACACACACATCCCAGGGGGACAAACAACAGGAACCATGGGGGAAGGGAAACAGCAATTGGTATAAGATGTAAAAACAATAATAATTTTTAATTGATCAAGAGTTCACTAGAGTGGGGGCGGTGGTGGTGGAGAGGAGCTGATACCAAGCACTTGATAGAAAGTAAATGTTTAGAAAATAATGATGGCAACATGTACAAATATGCTTGATAGAGTTGATGTATGAATTGTTATAAGAGCTGTAAGAGCCTCCAATAAAATGATATTTTAACAAAATTAAAAAGATGAAAAATTGCATCAGCGATCATCTTTGGAATTAAGAGAGAGAGATTGGCTGACATTTGGGGAGATTTTCTTTAGAAGACAGGTCTCAAGCAGATCTAACCAAAAGTCCTGTTAAAAGTTAGAGAGTTTTAAAAATTTTTGTTTTTTAAAAATCTTCAGTAGAAAGAGCTTTCTTACCACAACTGTGAGAGATGCTTATTGTAAAAATATTTTAGTGGATATAATTAAAGAAACAATAAAACACCTAAACACCAGCACTCCAATATAACAAGTGCAAATGAATAGCTATCTTATTTACTCACAGACGTCTCTCTCCCTCCACTCCCCACCTGTACACAAGTGTGCACATCTGGATGCACACACACTCATCCATGTATTTATGGACTTGTATGGTTTTACATGTTGCTATATATCCTGCTTCCTTCATTTAACCACATTTGAAAACATTTTGCCATATCTTCGAACACTGCTACATAACAACTTTTTTTTTTAGTATTTTGACTACCTTGTTGTTGGCGTTTCCAGCTCATAGCAACCCAATACATCATAGAAAGAAACACTGCCTGGTGCTGAGCCATCTCCTTCCTATGCCTGAACTCACTGTGGCAGCCACTGTGTGCATCTACGTCATTGAGAACTGAACTGAATCATGCTTGAATTTTTCTAGGTAACATTTATATACATGACAGGCTGAAAAGCCGACGACCCTGGCCAGATAACAGCTGTACCACAGAAACCTATTTCTGGAGTTTCCTTCAAGTTCCTATGAGAATTTCACCCTCGCTTCAAGCATCTCTGTAATTGGAGAGACGGTAGTACACATTTTTCCAGACCAGCCATGAGCTTTCACTGAGACTTAAGTCTGTCTTGCATTTATTGAGACACGGTGAAATGCATTACATTACATTCGAAAACACAGCCCTGAAACGGAAGAAGTGCCGGGAATAAAACCCCTTGGGCAATAAGACTGTGCAGGCAGTGAAGGCTTGGCTGATTAAACGCCATACTTCCTATGATACTACCCATCCTCATCCTCCTCTTCCCAGGTTCTGAGGGGTCCCCAGCTCCTGACAAGTGGTGTCTCAAGCAGATGGACACAGATGCCCTTCCCCAGAGGGTGAGTTCCGCCTGGTTACCATGAAAGCCCTCCCTGAAGGAAACCACTCTCGGGAGCCACGACGCCTTCTCCTTCCCGTCTCAAGGTACTGTTTACAGTGCTTTCTGTTTCCCACCCTGGGACACGGGGTTTGCAGCAGAGTGGGTTGGGATAACAAGCCTCGTCAGGAAATTGCAGATCTCCCAGTGGATTCATGGTCAACAGTTTTCTACAGTTTGCTGTGGAGCAAGCAACAAAAGGAGGGATGAAGAATGGAAACCCCCAAGGAATAGCCAAAGATGTAACAATATGTATGCATATGTATATGTTCAATACGATACGTATGCATAAAAGCTGAGTTGAATCACACCCCCTGCGCTCCCCAGAATGTGTTGTCAACACTAACCCTTATCATGTGGACATAATCCTCCTTGAGAGGAGAATTTTCTTTGTTAGGTCATTGGGGTCCTTTCAGTATTGGGGTAATTTAAACCCACGGCTTTTAAGAAATTAAAGAGCAGAGTCAGCACAGAATCAAGGAAGCAAAACAGAACATAGAGGCCACTCAACATGATGATCACCAAGGAAACAAGGGACCTTGTCTTGCCCTAGAGGCAGCCCTCTGAACATGGGACTTCTAGCCTCCTCAAGTGTGAGAAAATAAGAGTCTGTTCCTTAAAGCCACCCACTTCTGGTACTTCTGTAACAGAGGTAAGAGGTAACTAAGACAGTCATCGAAAGTTAGGGCGGGGGAGCAGGGACCGGTCAGTAAACAATTGATAGGATCATCAAGAGGAAGAATGATGGCTTTCTGGATTTAAACCATTTCACTGTTTTTTCTCAGTAATGAATGGTAGTTAAGTACGTGAGCCTGGCCGATAGACTGTACATGAGGTCACGTAGGAGAGGTGGGGGAGTATGAGATGTACACTCAGGTCTTGAAGGACCTATTCTCAAATAATAACACACATTGATAAAAATCAGTGATCCCAATTCCCCCAAAGACAGCAAGCGTGTATTGATTGCATCACGGTCGCAGGGACAGGCGCAGAGAAGCTGTCCTAAGTCCCACGGGTGTCTCCTCACAGCGCTCCACATGACCTGTGTTTCATCAGTGACACTCACCGTGCTGTCACTGTGTGCGGTCCAGTGACTTCCACTCATCGAATAGTGCTGCCCATTGGGTTTCCTAGGCTGAGATGGTAGAACTCCCCAAACAGTGGGAAAGTATGGGATTTTTTGTTGCAGGTGATGTTTTGGTTTTGACTGCTAAAAAGTATCTAGAGCACATTTGAAGGGTTCTACCACTGGCCGCTTTCTTGCTGTGGATTAACTCACTTCTTACAAAAGCCCTTTGAGGCGGTGAGAACAAGGATCATGGCGCTCTGAATGAATTGAGTCACTTATTTCAAGGTGGACGAAAAAGCCAAGTACTTTAACTACTCACCCTTCAGGGATACTATGAGGTTCTTTTTCAACCCTAGTACATATACTTATGAAACAATTGCTCTGTTCCAGAGTTTGTGCTCCATGACATCACAAAGGGAGAGCAGTTTGAAAACAAATAAATCATGATTTCTGCCTCTAGAAGTGGAAGAGTTACTCCAGACAGTGAAATCCATACCACCAGGGACCTACCGTACTTTTCCAAAGGCAGAAGGATACTGCAAAATATGCAACCACAAACCAACGTTTTTTCTGGAGATAGATTTCCAGTTTTACCAGCACTCATTCTTAAAGGGGTGATGTGATCTCATTCACATCTAATGAATTGCAGCTCCGTTGTCAAAGATCAGCTGGCCATAGGAAAGGGGCGTACTTCCAGGTTCTCAATTGGTCTTAGGTATCTCACAGTAGCAAGCAATGCTTAGCTGTTTTGACTACCGCTTCAGGGGAACAGCAAGATCAATGGTCATAACTTAGCCCACACAGACAATGCTCTATGTCCTACTTTGATGAGTAGCAACAAGGTCTTACAGGCTTGTGAGTGGCCATCTAAGGTGCATCTTTTGGACACTCCCCATCTTGAGCCCAGAAGAGTGATGCAGATCAGAGAGTATGGGAAAAATTAGCTCAAAGGATGAACGGACTACATGAACCGCTGTCTCCAGGACTCTGAGATCCAAAGACTCTATCGGCTATCACAGGCAATGTCTCTGAAAGGGAGTTCAGTAGAAAGTCCTGGAGAGAGTGGGCAGAGACGAGTAAAGAAAGTCAAAATGATAGATTAAAATTAGGCCTATTGGTGTGCTTGGTAACATCCCTAGGACTGAAATCGCCCCCTTGGCTCAATGTGCCGCCACCCAATAGGCAGAGTAGAAGGTGAATTTGTCTTACTTGAGGACATGTTGTAAGGAGAGAAGAGTCCCAGGAGAAGGACATAATGCTTGCTAAAGGGGCAGCGACCAAGAGGAAGGGCCCAAGGAGCTGGACTGGCACAGTGGCTGCAACCATGGGCTCAGGAACTGTTGTGAGGATGCTATAGGAGCAGGCGGTGTTCTGTTCGGTTGTGCACAGGGTCGCTATGGGTAGTACCAGGGATACAGCTTAGAAAGCAGGAAGGATTGAACAAAAGACCATTAGGAACAGTAAACACAGGAAGAAAATGGGAAGAGTGGTGTTACATTGAAGGGTCTTCTAGCAACATCAAAAACCGTGAATCAATTCTTGAATGGAAAACCATTTTGCTCTACAAACTGTCACCCAAATCACATTTTTTTAAAAAATGGGATTTTAAAAAATGAACATTGCAGTATGTTTGTTATCCTTTTAAATGAAAATTCATCTTGAATTACATTTGAAGGGACATACTGTAAGGGTTTAATATATTCTGAGATACAGTTCTATAACAGGGGCTCACGCATATTTTTTCCAAACCACAAAATGCAGACTTGGTACCATAAAGGAAAAAAACACTTCCTTGGAACATATTTGTCACATTTGTACTGACTATTGAAATCATGATTATGGGCCTATGATCTATAGAAATGATCAGCCCTCTAGAACATATCAAGACCCACAGTGAAAAAGAACAGCAAGGACAACAGAATCCAGAAAATTCTTGTCAAAAAACTAGCAGTGATTGGGATTGTGTTTTATTCATAAAGGAGCTCACAAGCTAGAAGTTATCTTTATTATAAGCACATTTATAAATAATGCAACATATTACAACCTATGTTCATATAAAATACAATAATGTATATGCCAATGATTGATGTATAACCATATAATCCCCTTTGGGAATCTAAATTTGAGCAACTTGAGTCCTGATTCTTTAAGGAAGGTGATGGGAGAAGCCTCCCATGCTGGAACTTACTTGTAGAGAAGGCATTGCAACCTCTCTCGATTGTGTGATCCCCTGCGAGCCTGACTTCCCAAAGCAGTGCTCAGCATGGTGATGCTACAGGTCTCAAATGTCTTTTCCCCACATACCTCTATCTAAACCACAGGCGAAACAGGTAGAAGCTGAAAGTTCACATGTATGTGCCAGGTAAATACATGAACTTCCATGGCAATACTGATAACAGTAAACCCAAGACTTTATCCCTCCAATTCTAATCTGTTGAAAAAATGTGACCAGGCTATTTATAGGTTTGGGGCACTGTGGAGGGGAAAAAATTGGAACATTAACCTAGCAGCTTGATGTATAAATAATGCAATTTATGCAAAACACTAGGCATTCTTCCTGTACTTAGAATTTTAATAATTGCTAGGCAAGAGTTGCCTATATGACCACCTCCACACGCTAATAAAGCCCTCGGTACCAAGTTGCAAACAGGCAGAAAAAAGGCCAGCGTGTTACTGCCAAATGTCCCCGTTGGAGAAGGCAGTGCCTTTGGTGTGTTTTCCACCAGACAGACAGCGTGTAGCAAGCCATGGATGAGTATGTACAGCCTCAGCCGTCTCTGCCCCTGGCGGACTCTGTTGCAGATCCTCTCTCTGCATTAGACCTCAGTGCTGGGGAACATCTCTATAGTAAGTTCCATGAGTCTTTCTAGAAAAACACTGGATATGTGAGTAGTCTTAGGAATTCCCCAGTTGGGTACTTAAACACCCAGATATGTACTTGAACACAAAGCTGAGCACGTCATCAATTAATTCACCCATGGACAGTGGTCCATAATACATATAGTATTTCTCCATATGGTGTGAGACCAAATAGATCTAAATTGAAGAGTTCTTCCTCAGTAGGAAAGAAAAAGGAATGCCCACGGGCTTGCCATGCCATAGCTGACTTGCTGTGCTTCAACTCAGTGGGTGCAAACCGTGCCACCATAAACCTAGAACTGCACAGCCACACAAGCCACGGAATTGCTGTGCTTTCACACTGCAATTCCAACTTTGCTTTCAAAGCTAATTTTCACAACATTTCTATGAAGACAGTTAAACTCCCAACCCAAGCTCACTGCCATCAAATTGATTCTGACCCTATAGGGTGGATTAGAACTCCCTGGGGTTTCTAAGGCTGTATGTCTCAAAGGGACCAGCCTCATCTTTCTCCTGCCAAAGAGGCTGGTGGGTTCGAACTACTGACGAGGTCACCAGCAGCCTAGTCTACCAGCAGGGCTCCCGAGGAACCAGAGAGTCCAAGGAAGGAAATGGGGACTGCAATCAGGGGAGCTTGCATCCTCTCCTTTATTGTGATGGAGGTGACACCACTGCCCTTGACCCTTCAAACCCTTGGTTCCTTGTCATTCCTTTACACCAGAAGTTCCCGCAAAGATCCTCTCAGGGAAATGAGAACATAGTAAAGATGGAACATAAAGGATTCATTCTTGGTCATGTTCTGCCTTTTTATGGTGTGTGTATAAATGAGAGAGACTATTTCTCTTGGAGAATTTTACTTACTTTTCTGTAAGTCCCCAATGGACAAGGAGGATAAATCTAGAGATTCCTCCAAAACCATTTTCAAGCTTTGCTGGTTCATGAAAGTTGAAAGCTCTGGAATCATGCTCGTGTCGCATATGATAAGGATATTTATTTTAACGGCATTGCTCCTAGTTCTCACACTGACAACTAAATATTAGAAGACACCAAGTCACTCACTGCCTCCCTTGGGGGTATGCTTAAGCGACTGCTGAGAAATCTTCCTCCTTTAAATGCTTGTTTCCAGACCATGCAGTTCCTAGAAATAGCCATTAGGTGTCATGAGAGTTTCATTTTAGCCAGAACATGAGCAACCTGGGTAGCCTTTCAAAAGCAAACCTTGTAGGGAAAACCATGAGAAGTGCGTTGACATTGCCTAAACAGGTTAGCATCTCTGACATGCCGGGCATGGGAATACAGCTATCTCCAGAGAGAAGGAAATCTTTGTTTGTTGCCATTGGGCGCTGTTAGATTCAGCGTTGACTGCTAGCCAAGGTAAGTGGTTCAGCCCCAAACGGAGGAAGCTGAGGCTGTCTGCTCCCATAAAGATTCACAAAAGTCAGAAGCCCTATGTAGGGTAGCTATGAGGTGTAATAGACTTGTTGACAGGGTTGTTGTTTTAACGGCTGTAAATTCAGAGAAATAGAAGCTGGAAAGCCCTTTGATGCTGTGTAATTCCGTCCTCTCTCTTTTAAGGTAGGCAGAAGAAACACTGCAGGACGTGATGCCTCACTGCTAGGTAACTGCAGGTCTTCTGACTACAAGCCAGGGGGATGGACAGTAGAGAAGAGGGTGAGGGGAGACGTCAGACAGTGTAACATATGACAAAATAATAATAATTTATGAATTATGAAGGGTTCATGAGGTAGGGGGGAGTGGGGAAGGAGGGGAAAATGAGGAGCTGATACCAAGGACTCAAGTAGAAAGCAAATGTTTTAAGAATGATGATGGCAACAAATGTACAAATGTGCTTGACACAATGGATGTATGCATGGATTGTGATAAGAATTGTACGAGCCCCCAATAAAATGATTTAAACATTTTTTTAAAATCTGTGGTGCATACATGCAATGGGTTATTACGTGTCTCTAAAAAGCAGTGATGAGTGCATGAAGCACATTGTTGTGTGGGAAGAACTGGAGGACATCATGCTAAGTGAAGTAAGTCAAGTACAAAAGGACAAGTACACCATGAGTCCACTGAGGTAAGCGCAACAAATCTAAAAGGGGCACAGGGAAGAAACTACTGTATACATACATTCCGTGGGTTAGGTTCAGGCAGTGTGGCAGGGGCCAGACTAAACCCAGGGATACATATGGTAGTGACCTTAAAAAGTGGGGGGCGGGGAATGGACATGGGTAGCCGGGGCAGCAGGGCATTAAGCCACCCCCAGGGAGGGTGTTGATTGTGTCTCCACTGGGAAAGAGGGACCAGACTTCAACCTGGTGCTTCAAGACAAGAACAAAACACAATGGCATGAAGCAGAGAACCGATAGAGAGGCCTGAGGGGCCAGCCCCATTACCAAGTGGACAGCTCTCCTCTCCCCAGAAGAATTCATTTCAGAGGACGGCATTGAAGCTACAGCTCAAGGAGAGGGTCTTGTCTAATCAGAGAACATAGGAGCAATCGAGGGGGGAGGGAAAAAGAGTGAAGCGCATCCTGGCCAACTAAGCCCTGAGGACTATATTTCTGCTCAGAGCAGCCAATGCACAGAGGACCATAGGGCTGGCACAATATTCCTCACTGACCCATAGCACCATGGGGGCCAACACTGGAGACACATGGCGTGAATTGTGCTGCCCTGACCCCACTACACCAAGGTGAGATGCTGGGGACACACAACAGAGCAGCAAGGAGAGCAGAACAATGAAGTCACCAGGTAACACCAAAAATAGACTGTGGGGCCAGGGCGTGGGGCCTCACCAGACTGGACTGGACAAAAGTCGTAAAGGACAACAAATAGACTTTGAACTATTTAAAAGCTTTTCTTTTTGTTGTTGTTGTCATTGCTATTGTTTTATTTTCTTTTGTTGCTTTATTGTGCTCGGTCTTATATTTGTGCATATTGCTGTTGCTGCATGTCAATCTGGATGGGATAGTCAGGATAAACAAGCCATAAGAGAGAATGACAGGACAACAATTCTGGGGGGACATGGGAGAGGAGGAAGCAGGGGAAAGGAAGTGGGTGTTAACAAACCCAGGGACAAGTGACTGAAAATTGATGGCAAGGAGGATGTACGAGGTCTGGTAGGTCTTGATCAAGGGCAATGAAACTGAGAGGAATTACTGAAACCTAAATGAAGGCTAAGCGTGATAGTGGGACAAAAGGAAAGGAAAAGGAAATAGAGGAAAGAACTAGGAGGCAAAGGGCTTTTATAGAGGTCGAAATACAGGCATATGTAAATATATTTATAAATGAAAATGGGGAAATAGATCTATTACATATATTTATAGGTTTAAGTATTAAGGAAGCAGATGGACATTGGGCCTCTACTCAAGTACTCCCTCAACACAAGAACACTTTGTTCTAATAATCCCATACTATGCGATGCTCACCTTCCAGACAAAATTGCTGAAGACAAAGAGGGTGCCTAAGCAAACATGGTGAAGAAAGCTGATGGTACCTGGTTATCAAAAAATATAGTGTCTGGGGTCTTAAAGGCTTGAAGATAAACACGCAGCCATCTAGCTGAGAAACAACAAAGCCCACATGGAAGAACCACACCAGCTTGTGTGATCATGCGGTGTCGATGGCAGCAGGCAGCAGGCATCAAAGACCCAGAGCAAAAAATTGTAATGTGAATGTAGGGGGGAGTGCGGAGTGGATGCCCAAAGCCAATCTGTAAGCAATTGTAAGCATCCCCTTATAGAAGGGTCATAGGGAGACAATGAGCCACTCAGGGTACAGTACAGCACTGATGAAGCATACAGTTTTCCTCTGGTTCTTCAATGCTTCCTCCCCACCACTATCATGACCCCAATTCTACCTTACAAATCTGGCTAGACTAGAGCATGTACATGGGTACAGATAAGAGCTGGAAACACAGGGAATCTAGGACAGATAAACTCCTCAGGACCAGCATTGAGAGTAGCCATACCAGGAGGGTAAGGGGAAGGTGGGGGAGAAAGAGGGAACTGACCACAGTGACCTATCTATAACCCCCTCCCAGTGTGATAGACAACAGACAAGGGGGTAAAGGGAGATATTGGATAGTGCAAGATATGAAAAAAATAATAATAATTTATAAATTATCAAGGGATCATGAGGGAGGCAGGGCGAGAGGGAGAGGGAAAATGAGGAGATGATACCAAGGGCTCACGTAGAAAGAAAGTGGTTTGAAAACAATAATGACAACATATGTACAAATGCGCTTGAGACAATGGCTGGATGTAAGGATTGTGATAAGAGTTGTATGAGTCCCCAATAAAATGATTTAAAAAAAAAAGAAAGGAAAAACTACACTGGCCTAAAACATAGGGGAAACTATCAGTGACTTTTTTTTTAAGGGCAGGAAACATATTTGCTTTTTTATAATTTCGCACATTAAAAAACACTGAACAATATTTTCTAGATGACTAGAACCCTGCAATAAGATAAAACAGGTTTTGTTTAATTATTTAGAAATGAAAACTTCAAAAATTAGCCTTCCTTTGTGCATGAGACATCTGTTGTTTTGTCAGCTCTGAATCTCTTCCCTGATTTTTTCAGTAACAACATCCATCCGTTTGTAGGGACAATTGAGCCTTCTCTATCCCACGGGATTCTTTTGACACCTTTGATCTCACCCTGGGGTTTCGTTGACTGATTTTCAGAATCAAATCATCAGGCCTTTCCAATTAGATCATCTTAGATGACAAGCTTCTGGGAAACCTGTGCTAGAAGATAGCAACACCCCAGCCTCCATCCACAGATGAGTGCTGGGGGGACTAGAAGTGCACTAGCCCAAGCAGCCAATCACAGCACACCCTGTCTCTGCCACAGTGACTGCTACAAGGGATAGGCACAAGACGGTTGAGTCCTTTCTTGAGTTGCATATATTAAAGAGGCTGGAGGGGAACCCCCATCCTTCTCTGGGTTCATACCAAAGCCAACAGAAGTCCTGCCCAAGCCTGAAGAAAAAGAGAAGCAAAACGGAAAGAGAGAGCACTGCAGAGCTGAGAGAATGTCCTGCGGGTGCTAGAATCCCCTACCCCATGTGGCTGAAATCCTTTCTTACCTTGCACACGAAGTGCTTTCTTTCTGTAGATCCCCTGGCCATTTATCTAAAAAATCTCCTTATTTAAGGAGACTCACATCGTGTTCTCCTTCTGTAACTCAAGGAATGCTTTTGACTACAATTTGAATTAAATTTAAAATAGTTTGCAAACAAAACACGATTTCTTTTTTTGACACAGAGCAACGTGCTCAATGTGCCCAATACAAAAACTTGGCTTGTAAAACACGGCGGTCTGTGAATAAGCTGCAGAACACTAGGCCTATGAGGGTTGAGCATGAGGTGCTCCTGGGCATTTCCCAGAGCTTCCGCACACCCAGAGAAGGCCCTACTTTCAGATCTCTTATTTTACATCTCAGGGTACAAGACGTTGTGAAAACATTACCCAGGGGGTCTAGGTGTCAATGAAGTGCATAAACTCAAAATCAAACTCACTGTCAAGGAGTGCATTCTAACTCATAGTGTACTCTGCTGACATAGTAGGTTACCAGTTGGGCTGCTTACCATAGGTCAGCAGTTCAAAACCACCAGCAGCTCCTGGGGAGAAAGACTGGGCTTTCCACTCCTGTAAGGAGTTACAGTCTCATAAACCCACAAGGGGCTGTTGTGAGTCAGCACTGATTTGATGGCAGTGAGTTGAAAAACTATAGTCTTGGAAACCCCGCCTGGGCAGCTCTTCTACCCTGTCCCATAGTCACTATGAGGTGAAAGGCATAAAGACACACTAACCGCATGATTATAAACTTTAAAGGATACGCCCTATCAGCAATCATACAGGAGCACTGAATTAGAGTCTCTTAAGACTTCAGATCTCTACAGGAGGCAGACAGCCTCATTTTTCTCCTATAAGGTTATAAACTAAGTAGATAAAGTTAGAGTCCCTAAAGTAATTAGGGGTTATCATCAGAAGAGTTCTTTTTACAGAGAAGTTTAGAGGGACAGGACACAGCTTTCATAAGTCTGAAATATGCTCTTGCTTTAGTAGGCAGAAAAATATCCTTCCAAAAGTTCAACACTAAAACTAAAAGTTTTAAAACTAAAAGTTCAAGCCTAAAACTGTTCAAATTGATAAAGAGATGAAATACTGCTGTGAACCAACCGGGATAATTCAGCAAATGATATTACAGACATGGCTCACCCAAATTGTATCAACTGGCAGAGAAATCAGATATTTGATCCCCAAAGAGCCTGAAGCCAAAGTGATATGACACCTTATACTGAATATTGAAAGCTGTCACACAGTAAATTTTCTCTCCCTCCTTAAACTACCCAAATTATTCAACCAGACAAAAGTCTTCTAAGAATGGCCTCATACTTGGTGTCAGGATGCTCATGTAAGGTACTACACTTCAAAATGTAGGAAAATATACAATGAAGAACAATATTAGCAAGTGTTATTAAGTTATTATACATTATTTTTTCCATTCCTTACCATTTATCTAATAGGCTCCATGTAGTGCCTGCCTTATTTACTCCTCATCACTTTCTCTGAGGAAAATATTTCCTTTGCTTTAGCATTGAAAACCAAAATGGAGTTCAGAGCTAGCCAACAAAGAAGTGGTATGAGGTGGCCTCAAAAGTTCAGGAAAGATGACATACTCTTTAATTTCAAATTCCCACAAAATTCTCTAAGAATGTAGAGATGAACCCAGGCTGTTGTAACCACAGTGGTGGCCTCACTACTAGTCTGCATTACTCCTGATGAGCTCACTTGATACATACCTGATGAGTGAATTAAGTGCAAACTCCTCCAAACCCCCTGCAATATGTCTATCTATTTTTCTGGTAATAATTAACACTGCAACTTTCCATGGATTTACTACCAAATGTGTGAAGAACAGGATCATGTGAAAGAGCTGAGAAGGAGCTTAGCATTGAGGCTCTGAAGACAGAAAGGTGACTTTCCCCAGGCATGGAGGACTCTGCCAGCAACAAACCTGGCAGTCCAGTTTTTCTAGAATCAAAGCACTCCCCAGGACGCTTGAAAAAGTAAAACTGGAAAAGTTTTCAAACAGACTGGAAAGATTGTTGTTCTTCCAGCCATGGGGAGCCTTTGGAGGTACTAAATGGTAGAGTAACATGATTGAAGTCATAGATTACTAAATGGCCAATAAGTGCTTTTGAATGATTAAGTTCTGTGTTCACTCGGATCTCAAAAGGAAACAAATGCCAGTATTGAACCAGAGGCGTTTACTTATAAGGAACTAAACACAGTCCCTTAACAGCCTGCGATACATAAAGGACATGACTTGGCTTGCAGAAACAGAGGAAGAAGCTCTTATTGAAAATCAAAGACTACAGCCTTCAGTAGGAATCACGCATCAATATAAGCAAACCAAATATTTAACTGGATCAATAAGCAACATCATGATAAATGGAGAAAAGATGGAAGTTGTCAGTAATTTCATTTTACTTGGGTCTACAATCCCATGTCCACAGAAGCAAGCAGTTAAGAAATTAAATGATGTATCATATTGAATAAATATGAGGAGACTACAACAATGAACGCAAACATGATCATCATGATTTTAAGGCTAGTGCAGGACCAGGCAGTGTTTTATCCTAGCATCACCAGGAGTTGAAACTCACTCAGCAGCCCCTAACAGCAACAATATACAGATGGGAGAAAATGTGTACAGAAACCACAAGCAGCCTGCAGAAACCCAGGGCTAGTATTAGCAAGATGTTCTAAACTAAAGGCAGAAGAAGAGGGAAGAGTTACCCAAACACAGAAGGAGAGAAAATTATGTATTGTGAGCTACTCAAAAAAAATATGACATTCTCTCAGGATACCAGAAGTGACCTCACAGAATAGCAATCTGAGAACGAAATCCCCTGACCTCATTCTCCTCACTCCTTTTGATTTCTTCCATTGGGCAAACCCAAAAGGAAGGCAGGAAAGCCCATTGAAGAACACACATAAGTCAGCCTCCCTGCGACAGAACAGAGGCTGGAGGGTAGCGAGCACATCTGGTGGCATCAACAGAAGATATCTGGCTCAACATGTTTTATAAAATGGAGAAAATTCTGTCTTCAATTCTAATTCCAATATTGCTTACAATAAATTTTAGTTATCTACATTGACAGATATAAAAAGTGAATATACAATAAAATAACATCTGAAAATACTAACATTATAGATGCTAATTTATTACCAAAGATTTTGTAACATAGATATGCTCCTTTTTAAACATCAACTCGTTTGTATTCTAGATCAGTATGTCAATATTAAGATATGAGGAAAAGGGAAGAGTCGAGACTACCTGAGAAGTTGACACAAGGTAATTTGATCTAGTGTGAAAATTAGCCAACAATTATTCATAGAAGATAACATTGCATGGATAATTTAGAACCATTGATATTAATAGCACAGTAGGGTGATCGATCAATTATAATATTCAAGTTAATGAAATAATAGAACATTTCCATAAACAGTTTGACCCTTCATAGTCAAGAGGCAAATGATTACACTTTATATCATTTAATGAGACACTTGATTCAATTTCCAGAACATTGCTTTTGCACATGGATAGCTGTATGTTAAAATTGATGTCACTAATGAGTATATGGCTCATAAAAACTGCTGGCCAAAGTGCTATATTTAACTCTGCTAAGGACTGATCAAATTAAAATAACTATGTTAGGTAGCAGGCCTGAGATCTAATCCCATCTCATCTCTCAAAACCTGGGTAAATATTTTCACCTTTGTAATCTCTTTGTCTTCTTTAACCTTATATAGAAAATACACACACTAATAGGTACTATTTTCCAAGAATTGTATCATAATCACCCAAGAAGTAGATACTATTGTTATTCTCATTCTGAATCTGAGTAAATGGAAGCTTATTAATTTAGGTTAAAATGATTTATCTGAAAGCATCTCAACCCAGTGCTGCCCAAGCCCACAAGTCCAACATTAACCCATATGTCTGACACCAATCCACAAAGTCCTCCTCCATCTCACAAAACACACACAATGATGCCAACTGCAGAAGGAAAGCCAAATCAGTGAATGTGTAAGCATCTCAGCACTGGCAGGGGTCTCCACACGGATTCTCCAGCACCCAGGGCTGCATCAGGGTAGGTTCATGTGGCTTCTTCTCAGGTATGTGTTGCAGGAAGTGAGCCTTGCCAACTGAAGCAGGGAACTGGCTGAGGCAGCTGCACCCTGGTCTGACCCTCAGAAAGCAAGAGACCCAAGAACTAGAAAGGCTAGGCTCACTGAGCCATTTATCCCTCCACCCTTCAAATAACCCCACATGTATTTATCAGCCAGGTTGGCACAATAAACTTTAACTATCTAATTTTTCTACTGTAAACTATTAATCTAATGTAGATTTTTTGTCTACACATGCTGTACTAACACGATAGTCATGTAAAAATTAAGTCAAAGGCGATTGCATTATATGCATAGTTGGCTAGATCAAATCATGGAATCAGAGCCAAAAGTAGGACTGGTTAATGCTCCATTATGCTTAAATTACTTTTCTAAAAGAACATGCTGAATTACCCTTCCCCTTAAAATGAAGTTAATTAGACTGCTGACAGATTATTTTTAAAAATTCATTGCATGTCTTGTTCAGAATACTATGTATAACCAAAATTTCAATTCAGAGACCTTCAGGGTCTGCTGAGTAATGACTTCAGCAGTTTGCAATAAATTATTTCAAATGTAAGGTACGTTGATGTAAAATACTTTTAAATACTCTTTGACACTGGAAAGGCCAATGTGACTTGAATGGCTTAAAAAAAGCTATAATTTCCCCCGATGCATCACATCTAATCTAAACCAATCAAAGACACCCAACCCACTTTCTGGTAAACTAGGCCTCTATCAATCAGCAATGGTATCCTTGGCTACAGCTATTCCTTAGGTTTGTTCAGTGGTACCCACAAAAGGTATAAATCTGGTATAGTTCTTGCCTATGCAATAAAGTGAACTATCCAAAGAAAGAAGCCTACAACCTTCTAGATGATGGAGTACAAAGATAAAAAGAAATCATGTTTTTGATGAGAGTTGATTCTTGACCAGCCAACCATAAAGCCTCTGAATTTTCCAGCAAAATCACCTTGGTGTTTAAGCCAAGTTGAGTCATATTTTCTGAAAATTATAGTCAAAATCATCCTTACCAAGCACATTTTGGTTACAAATGAAGAGCTAACGAGGCAGCCTTCTGGAAAAGGTCGGATGATTTTTAAAGATTACAATGAATCTAAACACTTACTATGTTGTCTTTAACATACACCAACCACATCACTGCTGAGATTAAAGGGTTAAAAGGAGCATTAGAGTTGCGCAATTCAGGTCTTTAATGTCAGTCACAGAAGAGATTGCATCTAAGGATTTTAGCATTTGAAACAGTGTCAGATTGTTCCATAAGCAAGGTAAGCACTGGCTTTCTGTGCTTACTTACTAATCTGTAGTGAACAGTTTCACTACATGCAATCCTTCATTGCAGATTAGTAAATAAGCAAGCACAAATAAGTCTGCGATTCCTCGCTTTGGGGTCATCCCATCATCCGACCCATTTGGAAAAAAGAAACCTAAGCAAAATGCCCTAAAAATAACTTACATATTAACAGGTCTGTATACTATATGCCAGAGCCCTGGTGGCAGTGTGCTTATAGATTGGGCTGCTAAATCCAAGGTCAGCAGTTTAAAACCACCACAGAAGAAAGACAAACCTTTCTAGTCCCATAAAGAGTTACAGAAATTCATGGGATGGTTATACACTGTTCTATGGGGTCACTAAGAGTTGGGATCAATTGGATAGCAATGAGTTTGAGGGATTTCTTAGTATGCTATTTTATTATATGTGCATATAAGCTTTTATTTGGAATGAAATAAAAATCCTTATAGGACCATTTCAATTGAAAAGAAAAAAAATAGATGAAATGTGTATCTATAGACATGGTTGAATACCTAACTGTGTTCACAGGTGTCCCTGTTAGTAGATGAGATGGAACAGTCTACCGGAGCTGGTTGAATCGAAGGCAAAGGGCACTTTGGGAGAACATGCATGTCAAGGAGAGAGTGTTCCGTAATCACCACTGTGGTGAGAAGGAAAAAGGATAGTCTGCTCTCAGATGATCTTTTAATCCAAAGGAAATATATCGATTTCTTTATAAGTAAGAAGCATCTGTTCTTATTTATCTGGAAGTCGGTCTCAAACCTGATATAAAATCTGATATACTATGAAGACCTTTTCATACAGAGTTCTAGGGGTCACATTTACCTGCGGTTGGCCACCTTTCATAACTCCCAACAAAATGTAAAATCAATGTGGCAGTTGCTTTTATTGCTACTTTAATCTATGATTGAAATTTTCATCAGATCCAGGGCTTCACTTATAGGGTGTAAGAATATGTCACATGTAGGGTGTAAGAATACGTCACTTGTAGGGTGTAAGAATATGTCACTTGTAGGGTGTAAGAATACGTCACTTGTAGGGTGTAAGAATACGTCACTTATAGGGTGTAAGAATACGTCACTTGTAGGGTGGAAGAATACATCACTTGTAGGGTGGAAGAATGCTTCTGTGTAAGGGATGCTGGTTTAGACGGAATGGTTTCTATAAGATACAGAACGACAAAAACACAGATGTCTGGGGGTTGATAGAGAGCAGAGGTACCACTGAGTTGGACGAATAGGTATGTACTTTTCTGTGCTGAGGAGACCGACCACAGTGCACAGGTCCCGGGCATGTAATTCAGGTCGTATTCCATACAAATGGCATATCTTGGATCACTACTCCACCAGGCATGACCTGTGTCCCCCAAACCGTGCAACAGGTTGGCATAGGTGTCAAGATTGGTTTAGTGCCCCATCTTCCCTCATCAATAATGAAGCTATTAAAACACATTTAGATTTCCCAATCTATCATTTCTAAAATTAAGTAAGGGTTTCCTAAGGAATGTCTGCTGAACTTTGAATGCTATATGTGTATAGAGCGTGGTGGCCCTATGGGTTAAGGATTGGGTTGATAGCTGCAAGGTCAGTAATTCAAATCCACAAGCTCCTGTACTGCAGAAAATTGAGACTGTCTTTCCCCAGAAATATTTACAGTCTCAGAAACCCCATATAGGATCAGGAGGAATCCAAATCAACTCAGTGGCATTGGGTTTGGTTTACGAATATATTTTTGTGTGTGAATTGTATGTGAATACACATACACAATGAGCTTCAAAATGTTTCTAGGAAAAAATCAATTATCTTGTCATTCCCTTTTCCATGATCATTTTGATTTCCGTGTGTGTGTGTGCATTCATGTATAAAATGGGCCTTCAAAAGAGTATGGAAAATAGAATTAAAAGTAGTATAATTTTTCCACAAATGTTTAAGCCCCTGTGATAGATTTATTGTGCCAACTAGGCTTTCATAGGAACATGTGGGTGGAGTTTAATCAGGTGGAAGCTTGACTGGAGGGCGACAAGATGAATGGCTTTCCAAAACCAGCCCCCCTTCTCTTTCTCTATGGTGATGGGACAAGCATGTGCCTGCTTAAGATAGTTCTTTGCCTCAACCGTGTGCTGCACTACCCAGCCAGTCCGTGCATCATGTCATTCCTTAGAGACTTGCTTCTCCACACTGGATGTGAGTACACCACCTGAGCTTGAGAACCCTTCGGAGCCTGCTTCCCTAAACTCCTGTGCTATTGACTGTTGCTGCCTTACCCTGCTGTCTGCTGCCTGGGACCCACTCTACCAGTCATGCCTGAGGGCAAACTCCCCTGTCTGTTCCCTTGACCTTGGACCAGCAGCCAGGCCTGAGCTGAAGGACCTTCAGCATATTAACTGTTCCCTGAAAGTGAGTTGCACTGAGCCCTCTGTACTGCTGTGTGGACTAATTAGCCATTATATTCCTTCTTGCTGTATAAACCAATCCATATATATATATTCAAAAGTGTCCTGGTTTTATTTTTCTAGAGAACCCTGTCTAATACACACACATTATACACATACATACAAACACATAAGTATATATGATTGTGTGCACATGTGTCTACGTATGTTAACTCTATAATTGTAGGTAGGCATGTTCTGGGACATCTGGACAATGACTTCATAGTTGAGTACTGTCACAAAATTTTAGAACCAATATTTAGGCTTTTGATCAAAATCTGTCTCACTCAAAGTACAACAAGATGAAATTATAGTGTGTTGAATAAACAATGGTCTTTAGTAGTTCATACGGAGAAAATGGAGTAATCATCTGACCTTTGAAAATGTAAAAATACTTGTGCCCCAACATATTTCACTTGCAGACAGATGTCTTACAGAAAAACAAGCACTGATCAAGCAACTGTTGCAACAGTCCATTCACAGTGAGAATGTGCAATGGGAAAGGGTCTTTGTTCCCAAGTCGATCATATGACAGTTTCATGTTCTTTTTGTTAACTTTACCTTCAAGTGAACAAAACTATTATGCAGCAGTATATAATTAAATTTAGTACTGAGAGATTTTCAGTCAGCAGAGATTTGGTTAAGTCCGAGGTCTGATTATCTTCAAATAACATGCACACAAAAGATATTATCAATATAATTCTGCACAACAGACGTATGGAACTGCCTATTCTCTGCATAAGCATTATTGAATAAAAACAGAACAATTAAACACAGCATTAGACTTGACCTGAGGCATCAATAGGGCATCATTTATAACACTAAATTAGTATTAATAGATCAAACTGCTTTATATAAATTGTTTATAATTTCTTTTGTCAATCATGTAGTTTTACAAGCTTATTAATGCTGTTACATAATTTGTGTCTATATTTATGTAGTGATATTATATACCAGCATAAAAAATCACTTAAATTGCTACTCAACAGCAACTTTTTCATCAAAGAGTTAAATACTTTAGCTAAGGCTGAGAAGTCTTTGAGGTTTAAAGAATCCAACACGTGGGCTGAAGCATCAGCACAATTGTGAAGATGGCACAGGACTGGGCAGTGTTTCATTCTGTTTTCCCAGGGTCAGTACTGAGTTGATAGCATCTAATATCACCACCACCACGACCACCACCACCACCATCACCATCACCATCACCATCACCATCACCATCACCATCACCATCACCACCACCTCCACCGCCAAAACCAATGCATGAAAGACATAAATCTTCGTAGTCTCTTATGCAATGATCTTTGTTAATACTGAGTTAAGTGTTCTAGAAACAGAAGTTAATCAGTAGTCCGGATACATGCTTTCTATCCTCAGAGAGCGTACAATTGAATAATTGAGGCAAATAATTAATATGCAAAAATATTTTTTAAAAAGAATTCAAATTATATAAAGGAAATAAAGAAAGCACTATGATAAACTATGTAAGTAGAACAATAAATTGAAATTAGATTATGTTGTTTAAGTTGACACCAAGACTAAAATAAATTTAGAAATTCAAGATTTTCAATAGTGAATGATTGTCAGTTAAATATTGTGATTCTGACAGAAGAGGCAACAGAATGAAAGAACATTGCTGAACCTTGTGGCTAGATCCCCCAAAATAATATAAGTATGGTTTAAAATGACATAAACTTTCCCAACTACCCCTAGTTACTTAAACTGTGAGCTATAATTTCATGTTGTTTTTGTAAGCCTATTTATATTTTGAAACTGTAATATTCCTCTAGAACAATAACTTTTGTCCATTAATCAATCCCTGATTAAAGCAACCTTTTATTGACCCCTCACACGCTGTTGAAACAGACCAAAGGATGCCATAATTAAAGAGTTATGAAACAATCTTGGAAATTTTCCTAGTAGGTACACATTATGCGGATCATCAATATGCACAATATGAAAACAGAGGTACCCGACTACTGCCGAACCCAGGTCTGAATGATGCCTTCCAGTCTCACTGCCCTCGAGTCGACACTGACGCCTAAGCAACCTTTCAGGGCAGGGTAGAACTCACCCTGTGAATGCCTGAGCCTAACTGTTTAACGAAATTGAACGTCTGCTCTATCTCCTGGGAGGAGCTGGTGATTTCAAACTGTTGACTGTAGACCAAGGCACATGCACTATGGAACTGGGGCTCCATACAGACTTGCCTTACTTGTGTATTTATTTTTAACTCTCTTCTCCCCTCTTATACCAAAACCTCTTGCATAGTGTCTGCTCTATGTCCGTGTGAAATGCAAGTCTCTCCGCCCATTAACTCTTCCTTTTAGCAACACAATCCTCTGATGACACAGTTGTAGAAATCTTGAACCCTTCTGAAAATAACACTACCGCCGGATCAAAAAATAATAAAATAACCGCATGAGGCATACACATGTTTTATAAAACTCAGTTGAATTGCCCTTATTTTTCTGTACGCAGGGAGTAAATCAGCAGGAAACAAAAGAGTTTATGACCCTGGCCTGATTTCTAAAACTCGCCTAGAACATAAATAGTCTCAAAAGACCATTTTTTTCTCCCTATGCAAATGTAGGGCAATGTACATGAGTTTTTTAAGCAACATCTGCATTGAGATTTTGTTCTTCCCCTTAACTCAACTGACTCTATGACCAATTAATTTGTGGGAAATCAACAACTTCAGGTAGAGATAGAAATAAAGTCACATGGAAGACAAAATTGGGACTATTTTAGATCTGTTAGCCTTATGATGGCATGTTTTAATTTATGCAGCCGAGAAATCTCTTTACACCACTCTGCCGGGATTGCAGGCGCAGCAGCAGCAGCTCACAAACTCTCTCTACTCTTCGGTTTCTTTTCATTCTGGAAAAACCAGCAGCAACAACAAAAACGTCGCTTTCGGTAACTCATGTTTTGCTTGCATAAACCACTCTAAGAGATGGTACCTGAAATTTTTTTTTTTACCTCAGCACCTCACGAACAATATTAATGACAATAACAATAGTAATCAGGAACATGTTTCATGAGCATTAAATCATCAAAGAAAAACGTTGGCTTTCTTTACCTTTATTTTCCTTTTTTTCTTCCTCATTCTCTATGTGAATGTGAAGTCACACATCATATAAAAAGTCCTTCCCAGTCTTCATTCTGAGGCCGTCAGTGCTCGAGAGGCCCAATTCATGACTTGTCTATGTCTTCCCTTTTTTCTTCTTTTCAAAGACAATCGCAGTTTTCTTCAGAGCAATAATTGGCTTAGCCCCAGGGTGATAGGTTTTCTGTTCCAACATGGTTCCCAGAAGAACATATGGGCTGAGTTCAGACTGTCAATCAGGTGGCAGCTTAATGAGAGGGTGGCCAGCCCAGGAAGCTGCTGCCTGAGCTAGTCTCAACTGTGGAGTGTGCTACCTGTGGGCCGAGCCAACCCATGGATCTTGTCACCTTGCTGTGCATCACTGGAGCTCGAGGCTCTCAGGACGTGCTTTACTACACTTCCTCGCTATTGGCCTCTTCCACTTCTCATCTTCCTGCTGCTGCTGCCCCACCCTGCTCTCTGCTGCTGGGGGTGTGGGTGTGGGTGGGGGCAACTCTACCTGACTTGCCTGAGGACAAACTCTGCCATCTGTTTCCTTGACATTGGATCAGCAGCCAGGTGTGAGTGGAAGGACTGTCAGCATATTCACTTCATTAAAGTGAGTTGAACTGAGCCCTTTGTATGGCTGTGTGGACTAACTGTATTCCTTCTGGCTACATATAAATATATATCTTCATAAGTGTCCTGGTTTTGTTTCTCTAGAGAACCCTACCTCACACACCCAAACAATGGATTATTACAGAAAAAGCCAAACTTGATAATGCCAATTTCCCAGGCTCACTTTCAGTAAGGAGGGTTGAGAGGAAATCTTCGGGGCGGGGAGTGTCTGGGAAACTTTGACTCTCCTGAGGAAAAAGAATTGATGTTCTTGACATCACTTCTTCACTCTTCTTGCTGCTTTGAATTTGACCTTGATATAGTGGAAGCTGTTTTAATTATCTTAGAATTAGACATCAATAAGTGGTCTAAAATCTATTTTGGTGATGATTGCACGAAAACTCTTTTTTACTATATTCAAACCATTGCATTATGTTGTGCATGGCTTATGTCATGAAAGGTGTTAAAATAAAAGAGAAAAGAATAGAAATCAGGAAATGAGACTATTAAGGCAACTTGCTAAGGACGCTGCTGTCAAAAAGCAGAGCCCAGGTCCTGATGGCTTAGTTGAGCTGTGAGTAGAAGACTATGAAATGCCTTTCTTCCAGTCTTCTCAACCGTGGAGAAAAATCAATACCTATTGGACTCAAATACCTAATGGAATCTTCTGTGACTTGCAGCTGAATGCTTTTCTGGCTGATACAATTACTGTCCTGTAAAGCAGCTAAAGACTCTCAAAAATCTGCTTTTCACTTTAACTCTCAAACGCAGCATATTGCAGACACTCTAAATTGCTCATCGCTTTTTGAATTCTCTCTGATTGTCCATCGCAACTGTCTTTGTCAATGACCTCTCCTCCTTCAGTGAAGTCCTTTGCCTTTCTTATATTTTTCCTTAGCGAAACTTAACCAATGTTAGCCTAGGCATAGCCCCTGATTCAGCAATTCTGCTCTTAAGAATATTTCTAATTGAGGGGCCCACATATGCACACCAAAAGACAAGACTGTTCACAGAAGCACAATTGTTCACAATGCCAAACTGGAAACAAACCCAATGGCCATCACTTCTAAAATGGATTAAAGTGTTGTGTGCATATTACAAGAACAATGAACTAATCAGTCTTAGAAGAAATACATCCAAAATGTTTCTTGGTAGCAAGAATGACAAGACTTTGTCCTGCTAACTTTGGCCACATCATCAAGAGAAAACCCATCCCTAAGAAAGGACATCATTTGGGAAAGGGTCAGTAAAAAACAGAAAAACTGAGGAGTGAAAACCAGGGAAGGCCCCAGATAGAGGACTTGACACAATAGCCTCAACATTTCATTAAAACATATTAAGGATCCAGGCCTGATGGGGAAGGATCAAGGGTAAGGTTGCGTAGAGAAGAGGTATAGCTGTAGCCCAGGTGGGGACGGAGCATGGTGGTGGGGCAGGAGGAAAGTCAAGGGAGAGGGAGGAAGGAGCTGGGAGTCAAGGGACATTTATGGAGGTCTAGACAAAGATGTGTACATGCAAACATATATATGATGATGGGGAAATAGATCTAATTGTCTACATTTATAGGTTTAATATTAAGGTGGCGGAAGGACCTTGGGCCTCTACTCAAGCACTCCCTCAATGCATGAATACTTTCGTTTATTAAATTGGTACTCTATGATGCTCACTCTCCCGACACAACTGCTGAAGCCAAAGTGGGTGAACAAGTAAATGTGGTGAAGAAAGCTGATGGTGCCCAGCTATCAAAAGAGATAGTGACTGGGGTCTTAAAAGCTTGAAGATAAACAAGCGGCCATCTAGCTCAGAAGCAACAAAGCCCACATGGAAGAACACACCAGCCTGAGTGAGCGAGTGATCCCAAAGGGATCAGTTATCAGGCATCAAAGAACAAAAAATCATCATATCATTGGCTGCACAGCTCCATGATAGGATCGCTGAAGACAAATGAGTGCATAAGCAAACGTGGCGAAGAAAGCGGATGGTGCACGGCTATCAAAAGAGATAGTGTCTGGGGTCTTAAAGGCTTGAAGATAAACAAGCGGCCATCTAGCTCAGAAGCAAAAAAGCCCACATGGAAGAAGCACACCAGCCAGTGCGATCACGAGGTGCCAAAGGGACCAGGTATAAGGCATCATGCAAAAAAAAAAAAAAAGAATATGTGTGAGTATGTGTGTATATATCTATATATATATATTTATATATATACCACATTGAATGAAGGGGGAAGTGCAGAGTGGAGACCCAAGGCCCAAGTGTCGGCCACTGGAGATCCCCTCATAGAGGGGCTTAGGAGAGGATATGGGTCAGTCAGGGTGCAAGGTAGTACCGACGAAGAGCACAGCTTTCCCCCAGATCCTGGATGCTTCCTCCCCCCAACTACCATGATCCGAATTCTACCTTGCAGGGTGGGATAGGGCAGAGGTTGTACACTGGTACATATGAGGGCTGGAGGCACAGGGAATCCAGGGTGGATGATACCTTCAGGACCAAGGGTGTGAGGGGTGATGCTGGGAGAGTGTAGGGTGAGTGGGTTGGAAAGAGGTAACTGATTACAGGGATCCACATGTGACCTCCTCCCTGGGAGAGGGACAACAGAGAAGGGGGGGAAGGGAGACTCCAGTTAGAGCAAGATATGACAAAATAACAATGTATAAATTACAAAGGGCACATGAGGGAGTGGGGAGCGGGGAGGGAGGGGGGAAAAAAGAGGACCTGATGCAAAGGGCTTAAGTGGAGAGCAAATGCTTCGAGAATGATTGGGGTGGGGAATGTATGGATGTGCTTTATACAATTGATGTATGTATATGTATGGATTGTGATAAGAGTTGTATGAGTCCCTAATAAAATGTAAAAAAAAAGAAAAGGGAAAAGAAAGAAAAGAAAATGATTAGGGCAAAGAATGTACAGATGTGCTTTATACAATTGATGTATGTATATGTATGGACTGTGATAAGAGTTGTATGAGCCCCTAATAAAACATTAAAAAAACATATTAAGGATCATAAGGATGGCATAGCACCCCAGCAATGTTTTATTCTGTTATGCATTATGCCGTTTGAGTGGGAGCCAACAGAATGGCAATGGACAGCGACACCATCTACAGTAATGATCATGCGCAAACTCCAGACACCGCTACCTACAATAATACAGGCAGATCTCACAGACATACCTTTCAACAAAGAATCCAGATACTAATAAAAAATACTGGATGGCTTCACTCACTTCAATTTCAAAACAGGAAAAATAATACACTAAAGTCAGAGGAAGATAATTGCTGTCCTTGAGGAAGTGACTGAAAGAAAGTCTGGGGAAAGCTACTAGGATACGTGTGTGTGTGTGTGTGTGTGTGCATGTGCGTGTATTTGTGCGCGCGCGTGCATGTGCGTGTGTGTGTGTTTAAACTGGGTGATGGTTACATGGGTATAGGCCAAACTTACAAATCTGTCTTAAAGAACGATAGCCAGAATGCTTCTTGGTAACAAGGATGTTGAAGCGTTGTCTCGTAGACTTTGAACATAGTATCATGATAGAATGCAAGGTCAGTGGAGAAGAGAAAGACTCTCAGTGAAATGGATGGAAACGTTTCTGAGGACGGCACAGGCTCGGGCAGTGCTTTTGTTCTGCTGTATTTAGGGCTGCTATGGGTCGGAACCAACTCAATGGTACCTGACACCAACAAAGCCAAACTTAATAATATTGGACTACGATTACACAGAGTTGTATATTTGTAGCATCTGTTCTTTCTGTGTGCAATATTTATAAATGAATGTTTTCAAGAAGAAACAAAAAAACACTTATCCGTGCTGAAAGGAATCGTTAACACAAGTCTTCCCCAGTCTTTCTCTGATTTATTCTTTCTTTCTTATTCCTCAATGGCATTTTCTCTACCTACTTATTATATAACACATAACCTACCTACTATGAAACACATAACTCAGGCTGCCTTGTATTGAGGGGTTTGTAGATATGTGGATTTCCCCAAACACTGTGATCTTCCTGAACACAAGGGTCATAGCTCTGTCATATCAGACTGCTGTGCACAAAGCACACATTTTTGTGACTATGTTCATTCAGAAAAGTTTGCTCCAAAATACATGTACCAAAGACCAGCCATTCTTTGTGACTTTGAGTTTTCATAATCTAGTAATAAGGCCATCTCAAAGGTTGAAGGCATCCTTAGCAAAAAGACATAGTGTATTAAAGTTCTAAAGACGACATAAATCATAACTTGCCACTTGCTTAAGTTTGGTAAAATTACACAGGTAATCCCCATCTCAGATCTACAGTTTTCTCCTCTGAAATTAAGATTACTTGTAACTCACTAAAGTAAAAAGGCTAGATGACATTAACAAGGTACACTGGTTAGAAGACTGTGTTCTGGAAACCATGAGTCCTTCAGAAGTAAAGCATATGCCTCAAATGAGATCAAAACTGCTGTTTCTTTCCCAACCAACACGACTGTGCCTACTGCTAAACTGAGCGCAAACACAGAAGGTGGGACTATCAGCTTGGCTATTCCCAGCATCATCTGGAAACAAATAGAAGTGTAATCTATATAAGAGCAAATCTCAACACTGAATTTGGGATAAAGGTTTCATTTGTTTGTGTGGACCTTTTCCTGGCATTATGTGGAGCGTGAGAGAGAAAAAAAAAACTTTAAGCAAACTTTATTTATATTTGTCAACCCTAATGAGAAATAATTGGTGAACAGGAAAAATACATACTTATCACATTTTCCTTTTCATTTTTCAAGTTAAGAGATTCACATTATTAGTCAATTTATACGTAAATGTTCCCTAATCACTCTTTAACAAATTATCTCTTAATTTATCTCTCAATTTTCTCCTCACCACTCCCTCTACTCCCATGGACAGGAATATATATCCATAAAAATCATCAGCGTTGGGTATGGTGTTTTTACTGAGATGTTGGGATATTGGTGCAGGGGCAGTGAAATATTTAATGTGGTTCTTCTAGCCAAATTCAACTCACACCAAACAACCTTTACCTGATTGGGTCAGGTAAAAAAGTGAGGGAAGATACTGATAGGATTCACCTGTGAGTAATTGGGAACCAGATTCCTTGTAGTGAAATCCTGCAATGTATAAAAAGAGTCCTCTGAGAAGCATTACAAACAAGAGGCAGGAATGGAACACACCCTCTGCCTCTAGATCCTTGTGCAATGAAAGTTCTTGATCCACAAGGCCATTCGAGGAGCAGTGGATGAACCAGGAGCCAGAGCAGGGAACAGTGTTGAACTTCCTAACCCGCAAGTTAAGATGAATGCTTTGGCATAGCAGGCTGGCTTTTGGAGTGGGATGCTTCTGGGCACTTAATTGGGGGAGTTGGACTTGCTGACCAGCAGAGCTTGAGCTGACTGGCTTTGGGTTGAGGCTTACAGCAGTTGTATGCCCTTTGAGAGTTTATTAGCAGACCTGAGAGAATTGTGTTACATGTCCTGATAAACCACTCAACTGTAAGCACTTCTCACTGTTATTACAAATTAACTCTCAAGAAACCCTTTAATCAAGAATTTTGTCTGTGAGTTCTTATTGCAATGGGTATTAGAACCTACAGAAGTAAAATTTTAGAAAGTAGATCACCAGGTCTTTCTTCCTTATCTGTCAATATCGAAGTTCCGCTGAAACCTGCCCACTATGGGTGAACCTTTGGTATTTGAAGTACCGGTGACAATATTTACAGAATCATAGCCCACAGATCACAGTAATATGACAAATTAATTGATGGAAAAATATAAATTTTCCTTGATTTAACATAGAAGATTGGGGCTAAATATGTATTAAAGGTCATCTATTTGTGCTCCAAATCAAATGCTTCAATCCCCCTACATTCTCTCTACAGTCATCCAGTACTTGCTTGTGCAATAATAGTAAGACCATGTGGGTCTCTAAGATTCTAGTCACTGTATTTCCCATTGCACCCAGAGTTGCCTTTCAAACTCAGCCAATCAACCCTTCTCTAGATTCTTGAAATCACCAGAATATTATTGTCTACTTCAATCTCTTTCATTTAACATGTCTTTAGGGTCTTCACTTGTTACTTATAAGTCATGACTTGCAGTCCTCCTGATGTCCTGGTTGCCATCTGTCTGCTAGATGCACTGCACTGGGATAATTTCCTTTGAAAATGTGACTCCCCAAACCAGATAGAATCTCACTTACACCTCCAAGCTTTTTGGGACCAGCATTGAAGGGAATGCATACCCTACTTTATAATGTAATTTCTCTTTCACGCTTAATTTCTTCCATGCTGTAAGACATAGACTTAAACACAGGCGCAGCACAGACAAAAGACAGCAAGAAGCTCCAGGATTTCTCTCCACAGGAAGGATTTGGGGGTATAGGCTACCACCTAATTTCTATATTGACTTTTGTTAATCACAATAAAAATCATCCTAATCTCTTCAGAATGTCCATTAGTAAAAATAATAGACAAAGCTGGACATGCTAGTGACCACTCATGCACATTCCTTGTCAGCTTTATATCACATCTAAAATAGCTAGATATGGCAGTGAGGTGGTGTGCCTGCCTAATGCTCATCTCCATATATCACTTCTTCATGTGTTCATCTTAAAAAGATTAACTTCATTATAGAGGTCATCACCTCAGTTTCTAATATTAAGGGGAGAGGGAGAAGACCAATCAGCTGCTGCCATATAACATTGTTCCACCATCATCCCACATCAGCAGGCGCTTCTATAAGGGTGTCCAGTGAACTTGAGTGGAAATTTGAGTCTAGAGCTGGGGATGGGGAGGGCAACACAATCTGTGTCAGAGAAAGTGACTTCACTTCTGTTGGTGAGTAAGCAAGGGAGGGCAACCTGCCACTGGGAAATCTGCTTAATACCTCTTACATAGATGCTCAATGGCAAAGTAGCCCTGGTATTGTACTCCCAACCAGGCACTTTGGACCAAGCTTTCATCCAGCCCTTGGTGACACAGGCTGCTTGCTATAGACAACTGGGACTTTAGGCTTTGTCTTTTCAAGGTGCACAACATTCATAGGGTACACCAGGAGGATACAATTTGGAAACCCCTCTAAGCAAACTAGACTATACCACAAACACACCTATGGCAGATTACTTTTAATCTGGAAAACATCCTTGAACTTGAACTTGAATGCTGAAATGTCCCAGTGTCAGAAGCAACAGGTGACTATTATCCCAGGGTGATGGATCTGAAAATCAGGTGGATTTTGGTTTAAATCTCTTGCTTTGAGGGTGCCCAATAAATGGCAATTTAACAAAGACTACCACATATTTGTGATTTTCACACTGGTTTTTTTTAATGATATGTCTCAGTACTGGAGGCATAGCAAAGCCTTAGTGAAAGAATTTTTATAAATTTAGCCCTCTTTCCAACCCTCATTGTTTTTGTAAATAGTGTTCACTTAAGTTTTCAATCTGTAAAACTCAACAAAGTATTTTAATATAAAAAAACTGCTGTATACATGTATGATTTCCTTTTATAAACAGTATTTGAAATGGTATAGTATTGGTTTAGATTGACGATACTATCAATATAATTTGCCCATGGAGATGATTTATAATATTTTCCAATTAAGTGACAAGGACATCTCTAAAGTAGACCAGGGACATATATCAACCACAGATATATGAATGGATTGAGCTTCCACTTAAATGCAGTCCTATCTAAAAGCAGTTATTTCTTAAAAAGTGGCTTTACCCTCATGACGATAATTACCCTTGTGAAAACATCACGGAAGATATGGGTGCTATAGCAAAGTGTGATGAAAAACTTAAATGGTGTCTGACCATCAGAAAAAATAAAATCTGGGATTCTAAAGGTTTGCCTCAAAACAAGAACTTTTTAAAGTGAGGTGTCAGTTAAGCCTACTGAGAAGAAGCACACTGGCCTGTATGATCCAAGGATTGTAAATAATAAAATCCAAGACCCCAAAAAAGGAAGCTATATTAGAGCTTACATTCTGGGAATGGCTTGCAGAAAGCTATGTATTACAGTGAAAGCCCCCAGCCCATTGGCTGGGTCCCCGCTTAGATTAAGCCTCCAGGGAATCCTCTCTGACCATTGACCAGGGACGTGAACACCCGTGTCCTCAGACAGACGGCATTGGAAAGTGGATTCATGCCAATGCAGTAAGGATAAAATTTAACACCTTATCATTGGTTCTCCCTTATGACTCATTTCAAATTTGTTCTAGGTTTTATTATTTTATGTTTTCTTTTCGATTGAGGTTTTTCTTTGTTTTATTTTGCTACTGTTGTGAGGGGTGGGTTGTATGGGTTTTTTTTGTATATGAAATTCAGGATAGGCAAATCTATAGAGATAAAAATGGGATTACTGATTTCTTATGACTATAACAAGAGGTAAATAGGGAACTGACGAGGATGAGAATGAAGGAAATGTTCTAAATTTGTGTGGTGATTGATTATACAACTCTTTTAAAATATGTTTAAAACACTGAATTGTCTGGTATGTGAATTATATGTCAATGACATACATTTTTAAAATGGGGCTGTGTGTGAAGGTACTTTTTCCAAGGCAATTATGTTATGTGATTCAAGACTGTGTTTCCAAAAATGTTTTTTAAAATAAGAACAATAATAAGATAAATAATATATACCAATTATATACATGGAGTACTTGGGTAGGGCAAACAATTAAATTCAAATGCTAACTGGCCTGTTTGAAGTGTATGTCCACCCTAAGATGCTTCAGATGAAACACTTGTCAATATAAGTCTAAACATCAGCTATTGAAAACTCAATGAAGTACTGTTTTAATATGACGCACATGCGGTTGTTTTGAGGCAGAACACACTTTTTGGCAACTTGGTTGACATTTTGTGCTTAGCTATCTATAAGTTGTTATTGATTATGAAGTGTTTTCTATTCATTTGACCTTCACGATAACTCTAGGACAGAAGTGGGCAGAGAATTAAAATACTCATTATCTCATGAACACCCAAAATGTACCAACATTCACACAGTTTATAAGAATACATAACCCAAACTGAAACATAGGTAAGGCAAAATTAAAATGCTTGATATAGCTCTTCTATCCATATCTTTGTAACTCCCACCAAATGAATGAGCGGGATCACGCAAATAAGGTATGGGAGACTCTAATGTGGCAATTGGGTAGTTTTGCCATTCGGTTGGGTAAAAAATTGTCCATCTTAGAAGCAGGCATGGGAGAATCTCACTTGAAAAACCATAAGCAGACTATGAGGCAGGCGCAGCCGAGACCTTAAGACACAGCAGCAGGCTTCCCAGCCCACAGAAGGAGCACGCCGTAGTGCTTTGGACAAGAGGCTGGCTTGAAGAGTGGGGTGCCCTCTAAGCATTTATCACTGTTAAAGGAGCTTTGTAACATTTGTCCAAGTTGGGACAAGCCAAGAGGCTACAGAGCTGAGAGTCTTAGAACCAACGAAGCAGGTCTACCTGCGTGGCTGTGAAGAAGTGCTACAGCCAATAACTGTATCCTTACCATTTCAGATCCTGAATTGCTACCCATTACTTTCCCTAATAAACCCCATACTTGTGAGTATTGTGTTGTCTGTGAGGCTATGTGGACATTGTTACAGGTTATCAAACCTAGCAGAGAAGTAGAGTGCCAATGGAAGGGTGGCTTTTGTCAGATGAGGGGAAAGAAGCTGGGAAAATGAAGGCACATCTTAACACCTGCCTCTTAGGAATCAGCCTTGGGCAGAGGTGGAGCTGGGCCCCCTTCCCACTCCTAAATCTAAAGGGGTTTAGATGTGGTCCCCATACTATGTTTTGTACCAAGTTGTTGGATTACAAGTCCAATCTCCTTTTACAGCATTACCCTCCCCATGGAGTTGTATGTGCTGATTTAGTTTGGTTTTAACACGCAATCTATCAGGTGTAAATGTTTATAGCCCCCTGAGATCTAATTTCTTAAGCATGCTTGAGCTAGTTTTGACAGTCTTTTGACTATTTCTGTGTATTCCTACAGAAAGGCAAGCATATGACCCTCCTTTTTTCAACGGGTCACGATCAAAGTTTTGTTTTGTTTTGTTTCTAATCACAAGCAGTGAGAGGCAGACACTTCCATAAATACCTCCAGACAAAAACACATGGGTGCCCAAAGCTATTAACAACATGCAGCCACCAATGCTAAACATCACTCCAAGATGGGAAAATTTGAAAAGCCCAAAAGGCAGCATTACAATATTAAAGATATATAGGGGCAGGGGCTTTTAAAAAAGTCATAGAAAAAGTGCATTATCTCTTAGTTCTATTTTCCACAAACTTTGAAGCCTCTATATTCAAAGCCAACTCTCTGTTCCCATCCTCTGCCACTCAGACCAGTGGACTTCTGTCACCATTGCAATAGACTCTGTTGCTTCAATAAAACTGTATGCACCTAGTTTCTCATCACAATATGCTACCAGGCTTAATGAAATAATGATAGCAACTACTTGTAAAAGGACTTTAGCGAGGGATGAGCCAGCCGTTATTTTGGTTTTTGTCTCAGCATGAGTCAGAGGTAGGTCGTCTGAGCCTTGCACTTCTTAGCCTCGGGAAACCATTTAACCACTGGAGTAGCTTCTGCCTCTCATCTATTATACCAACTTTCCTTTTTCGCACGAATTATTTTCATCAGCATAAAACAGCTATGTCATATTTTGTTATAAGCAGACCTGCCATGCTCCAACAGCCCCTCATTTCTCCACACATTACTGTAAAACTCTTAGAATTTTTCTCTACACGTACTGTTTCTAACATCTCACCTCGATTCTCTTGAATCCATTGTAGTCAGACCTTCACAGCTACCTCATCATTGCAACTACTCTCCGAGGTTACCAGTGGCTTCCATAACACCCATTCTAAAGGGCCTTTCTCAGATTCACAACATGTGAACCCACTGGTCATTGCTTAGTGTCAAGTTCATTCTGCAATTCTTGCGGCACCACACTGTGCTGGCTTCCTCCACTTCTGAGTCTTTGGGGTAGGATTCAGCAACAAATGACCATCTACAGGAGTACCACATATTCAAACTTCTTCTCTTCCATATGAACACCAACCCCTTCCCTGAGTGATTATTAATCTACAGGTTTAAATGCCATATCTAACAGGGTCAAGCCTAGGAAAGATGGTGAAGATGGTCCGGGACAGGGTCGGGTTATTGTCCCATTGTGTTTACAACAGACCTGATGGCACTTACCAAGAGAAATGATCCACTGATGAAGCACATGTTCTAATCTCCATCCCCAGCCTAAAGTCCAAGCTATTAGCTTTCTATTTAATGCCGCACCACTACGTCAAATTTAGCATGTTCAAAACAAAACACCCGGGTCTCCCCTGCCAGTGCCCCATCAAAACCAGCTCAACCCCTCTTGTCTCCCAACTCAATAGAAAGCACCACTCTTTACCTAAAACTTGAGTTCCCTTGGGCTCCCTTTCCTTTGTGTCTTCATAGTCAATCAGTTAACCAAACCTGTCAGCTCTCTGGTTAATCACCATCCCGAATCAGACCATCTTGCATCACCTCACGTATTACCACTCTATTTCAAGTCACTCACCAGAAATCCTGTGATCGCTTCCTCACTTGTCTCCCTGATACAGCCTATTTTCACATCGAAGCCAGGGTGATCCATTTAACATGTAAATGGTGTATCACACCCCAGCTCAAACCTTTCAAAGGTTTCTCCTCCTCATCATCAAACCAGAATCCAAAAGATTTACAACATTCTGCATGACCATCGGTTCCTGGGTGATGCAAATACTCAATTGTCTGCTGGCATCAAGGTGGATGGTTTGAATCTACCTGTGGGCTTTCCAGAAGAAAGCCTTGGAGAGCTGCTTCCATATGTGGAACAGTTCTACCCCAAACATACAGCATCGACTGAGTTATACCAGTCTGGAAGACAGCAGGTTGTCCTGTTTTTCGTTTTCCAAGATCATAAACAATCTCCTTTCCTACTGTTCTCCTTAGCTTTGCTGGAACCTCCCTGTCCTTGCTTGTTTTTTGATGAGGCCAGCCCCATTCTTGGAAATTGCTATCTGTTCCAGTTAGAGCAAGTTCTCCTTTGGTTTTGTGGCCCAGCCCCCTTACTTCTTTTGGATCCTTTGGAGAAGATAGATGATCCAAAGGGCCTTCCCTCCCCCGCTCTAGCTCTTCAATGAACGACTCTTCCGCAGTGCTTATCATTGCCCGGCATTACAGTACATGCGTGCTAGTTGTCTGGTTACTGTTTTGGCTCTGCACCAGAGAGCAAGTCCTCAAAATGCTCACCACCGAACTCTCAGCCACTAGAACCGCACTTGGCAAAGAGCAGGCCATCCGTAAACAAAGGAAGGAAGGAATGAGCAAATTCACTAACTTAAAAGACATGCTCTTTCTTGGCCCCAGGTCTTTGCACACATTTCCCCCGTATCTAAAATGCCAGCCTTATTATGTTCTATGTCAAGTGGATGCCTGTTTATTCTTTAAAGTGGAACTCGAGTGGCATCTCCTCTTGTTCTCTTTCCAGATAATTTCCCACAACCCTGAGAGTGTGTGTCTGCATGTGTGTGAATGTGCTCACACTCACACATCTATGCGTGCACCCACATCACCAACGAAAAGGATCTTCTCTCTTCTTTCTACCCCTGAAGCAAATTGTTCCCACCTTCAATTTAGCACTTATCCTTGAAAATGTGGTTTTATGGTTCTATCTTTTTTCCTCTGTCACACTGTGAATTCTTTGGGGTAGGGTTCAAAACTTAGCACACACTGAGAACCTAATTAAGTCTACAATATGTCTGATCTCTAGAGCTCACATGAGACTTTTTCCTATTTCTTTCTAGCTATGCTAAGTTATTTTTATTAGCCATTATATTTATTAGCATTAATACAGTTATTGCACCTAAAAGAAGCTCATCCATTTTCTCTGCTGTTATTTTTACTAGCAGTTAGATTTATTCACATCAATACAGTTATTGCACCTAAAAGTAGTTCATCTGCTCTCCCTGCTGCACTTCAAAAAGTGCCTGGACTCAAAACCAACCCCACTCCTTTCGTGTGAATTCTGACTCATAACAGCCCTGCAGGTCACAGTAAGCTGCACCTTTGACTCCCCAAGGTTGTCATCGTTGCTGAAGCAGACAGACCATCACACCTTTCCTCTGAGGAGAAACGTGTGGGTTTGAATCATCAACTTTTGGTCAGGAGCTGAGCATTGCACCATCAGGCCTGCTTAGAGGTGCAGGTCCCAAAATGTAAAGCTGGATATAGTGTATAGTGCTCACCACTGACTGGAGAACTAGAGTGGCAAACTCTCAATAGTATTAAATGTAACAATCTACCATCATACCCTGTACAAAAGACCCTTCATTTAGCCATTCATGGAATGATTTAAGGTAAGCTTAAGTCAGCAAAATTCCCTAACCTTTATCATATCATTGCACTTTATAATTCAGTCTAAAACAGTTCTACCTGGTAGATGAAACTATCATCTTTCTCAAGCAATATTATACTACTGTAGGTCCGAAAATGTATGCATTTCAATGCAATGTCTATCAGAAGATAATAATTCTTACTCCAAAGGCATGACAAATGACTCTTTGGTTAAACGTGGTGCTGTTCTTATTGATATAGCTGCATGTCTATCTAGATAAGATAGGTGGAATAAGTAATTCAGAGATGAAAAGAAATGGCCAATGGCTCCAGGGGGATATGGGAGAAGGGGGGTGGTAGAAAGGAAGGGGGTGGGGGTGGGGGTAAACCAGCCTAGGCACAAGGGAACAAGTGAACTAAAATCAATGAAAAGAAGTGCATAAGATGCCCCATGGGGCTTAATCAAGGGCAATTTTGCAGCAAGGAATTACTAAACCCAAATGAAGGCTGAACATGATGGTGGGGCAAGAGGAAAGTAAAAGGAAATAGGTGAAAGAACCAGGAGGCAAAGGGCATTTAAGAGGTCTTAACTCAGACATGTAAATATACATATACTTAGAGGAGAATAGAACAATGTACCAATATCTATATGTTAAGAATTAAGGATTGCAGAGGGACATTGGGCCTGGACTCAAATACTCACTCAATACAAGAACACTTTGTTCTAACAATCTGTCATTCTGTGATGCTCATCTTCCTGACATGATCGCTGAAGTGCTTAAGCAAATGTGGTGAAGAAAGCTGATGGTGCCCGGCTACCAAAAGATATAGCATCTGGGGTCTTAAAGGGTTGAAGATAAATAAGCGGCCATCTAGCTGAGAAATAACAAAGCCCACATGGAAGAAGCACACCAGTTTGTGTGAACATGAGATATGGATGGGATCAAGTATCAGTCATCTAAGACCCAGAACAAGATCATACCCAATGTGGGAAGGGATATGGAGTGGAGACCAAAGCCCATCTATAGGCGATTGGACATCCCCTCACAGGGAAGAGATGAGCCAGTCAGGATGCAGTATAGCATCAATGAAACACAAAACCCTCTTCTAGTTCTTTGGTGCATCCTTCCCCCATTATCATGGCCTCAATTCTGCCTTACAAATTGGATTAGGCCAGAACATGCACACTGCTACAGAGCAGAGCCCACAATACAGGGAAATGAGGATAGACAAATCCTCAGCGCCAACAAGGAGAGTAGAGATACCAGGAGGATTAGGGGAGGGTGGGGGGAGAAAGGGGGGATTGATCACAAGGATCAACATATAACCCCCTCCTAGGGGGACAAATAACAGAAAAGTGGGTGAGGGAGGATGGAGGATGATGTAAGATATGAAAATAATAATCTATAACTTATCAAGGGTTCACGAGGCAGGGAGGGTGGGCAGGGGAGAGAGGGGGAAGAAATGGGAAACTGATATCAGGGGTTCAAGTGGGAAGAGAATGCTTTGAAAATAATGATGGCAGCATATGTGCAAATGTGCTTGACACGCTGGATGAGTGTATGGATTGTGATAAGAGATGTAAGAGCCCCCAATGGAAGTAAGAATAAAACTCACAAACCAATAAGCCCAATAAAGAATAAAATGTTGTAAAACAGGATTGTGGTAATGATTGTAAAATTCTTGATATGATTGAACTATTGAATTTTGTGGTATGTGGGTTGCGTTCCAGTAAAAGACAAAAGCCTCATGAAGAAAATTAATCTTCAACAACAACAACAACAGAAAAAACCCACGGTGCTCCCATCAACTCCTTGTTTAACAGACTACGTGAGAATAAAGAGAAAAACCTCACTTCCATCAAGTCATTCCTACTAATAACCGCCCGATAGGAGAGGGCCGAACTGTCCCTTTTTGGCCATTCAGACTGTCACTTTATGGGCATAACAAGCCGGAGGTTTCAAACAGCTGACTTGTGGTTGGCAGCCTAGTGTGTAACCACTACACCACCAGGGCTCTTAGACTGCACAGTGGAGTTTTATTTTAGCTTATATAGCTTATTGTTTAGTAGGTTATATTTGTAGCACTCTTTATAGCTGTACTGCTTGGCACACATACACTATTTCGTTTATATTTCACAACAATGCTTTGATGGGGCAAAGATCATAACACCCATTTTATATATGAGGACATTGAGGAGCAAAGAGTTTTAAAAACTAGCCTGAGGCCACGTGCTGAGAAAATGGAAGGATCAGACTCCAGCACAGGTCATGGATCTCCAAAGCCCAGTGTCCCAGGAGTTATAAGTCCTAGATTTAGAGATCTATCCACTTAACACAGGCATGGAGCTATGGATACCTATCCGAAACTTCCTGAGCCTCAACTCCTCAGATGCAAAATAAGAAACAAAACCAAACTCACTGCCAATGAGTCAATTCTGACTTATAGCAACTCAAAAGGACAGACTAGAACTTCCCCTTTGGCTTTCTGAGAGTAAATCTTTTCAGGAATAGAAATCCAAGTCTTTCTCCCTTACAAAATAAAAGGTATACTCAATTCCTACAATTCTTGTTGGCACCCAACTTTTTGAGGCTGCATTTTAATCACATGTGATCTTTTAAATATATTAATTGGTCCCGCCCCCATTAGATTACAATAAAGTATTATTTTTTACTTTCCAACCTCTGTGTTGTGTTAAAAAACAACAAGGTGCAATACATTTGTTGAAATTTGCTCATGTCCAACAGCTTCAAGAAGGGAGAATGTCAATCAGAACAAAGCCCTAATTGAGTTTCAATGTCTTCCTTGAAAAATGCACTCCATCTTTTTTGAGCACTTGCTATTTTCAGCTAGAAGGGACCTGCTAAGGAGGCCACAGGGGGGAATGCTGCTGCAGTCCTTCAGCATTTGGCTACCAGAAGGCTGGCAGCTCCTGCTCACTCGGCAGCTCCATGGGAGAAAGACCGGGCAGCTTGCTCTTATAAAGACGACCGTCTAGAACACGTTAGGGGCAGTTCTACTCTTCCACATGGGTTTCAATGAGAGAGAAACTCCTAACGATGAGAACAAAGAGGAGGAGGGTCAATTGGATTGGAAAGCTGTGCTGACGGCGAGCTGAAATTACGGAGGTGTCTCCACTCCTCCCATTTACTTATACTTATTTTTCCTATTAATTCCCTAAAGAGAGTTACTGCAACATCAATTGTATGTTCTAGTTCCATCTCAACCAGAAAACACTGCCTCTCGAGTCGAAAAGTAAGAACATGGTCTTACAATTCTCTCAAGGGTGGAGGGGAAAGTGTAGCACACAATCAAAGGGAAATAGAAATGCAATTCATGAAGAATTCCCTAGTCCCTTATGGTGTGCTACTCCATAGAAACCACAGCCCCCAAATAGGCAATTTCTCAGGAGATGCTACAGATTCCCTTGATACCAGCACACTGTTCAGTAGGCTACGTCAGAGGGTGACTGCTTCTTTCTTTCATTTTTAAAAATCATTTTACTGGGGGCTTATACAATTCTCACCACAATCCATCCATACATCCATCCATTGTGTCAAGCACATTTGTACATTTGTTGCCATCATCATTCTCAAAGCATTTGCTTTCTACTTGAGGCCTTGGTATCAGCTCCTCATTTTCCCCTCCCTCCCCATGCCCCCTCCCTCCTGAACCCTTGATAATTTAGAAATTATTATTTCGTCATATCTTACACTGTCCAATGTCTCTCTAGGGTGACTGTTTCTTATTGGCTCCTAGACCCCTACAATTCAGGTTCTCACCCATTCTGTCTGCCCCCAAGGCCCAATCACCTGAGATGAATCCAACTTTGGATACAGTCCTCCCCAGTCAGGTACTGGGTATAATGTATCAGGGACTACTAGCCAACCAAGGCCACTTCTGATGGGGTAGTGGTTATAAGTTGGGCTGTTAACACAAAACCAGCAGTTCAAAACCACCTGCTGCTCCTCGTTTGGAGAAAGTCCGGGCTTTCTACTCCCATGACGAGGTACAGTTTCAGAACCACACAGAGGCCGTTCTGCCCTGTCCTATAGGATTGCTATGAATCAATAGCAACTCAATGGCAGTGAGCTTGGTTTTGGTTTAAGCCAAAGTCTCCTAAGGTGAGTCAAAATATTAACAACCTATATTGGGTAAGCCAAAAGTATTGCTATCATATAAAACTTAATGAAACATAAATATCAAAATATTATGCTATTGTTTCTTCACATATCTCCCATTGAAGTCTACATACTTCAAAAGGCAATATATACTTCAAAAGGATTCCATCTTTTTTTAGCGCAAACACATTCATTTATTCATCAAAAGGATGATCCTAATCAAATCAACACTTTGAAATAGTTGCATGTAAAATGTGTGTGATCGAAGTAATAGAATATAACAACAACAATAGCAACAACAACAAAGCAATACGGAGATTTGAGCATTGAACTGAGCTTGCTCCTTCTCACAGCTAATGCTTGTGCAAGTGATGATGGAATTTTTATTCTACATTTTTATAGGTCCGAGTACAGGTGACATTGTTCATGACGCATTCCACCACTAATTTTCCATTTTCCAATGTTCTTGTTATTGTGCTCTCCTTCTCATCCCAATCCTGGTGTTGGACCAAAACACCATGTGTGACGGTGCAGACAGTCTGAGTTTTTCTGCTGCCAGCTGTGGTTTCTTCAAACTTTTCTCCCAGGTTACAAGAAAACGGTGTGGTTTTCAAAATACTCTCAGTTTTCGCAGTGAGGGTTTTGCCATCACAAGTGATGGCATAGTCACACTTGGCCATTGCACCCATTTTCTGAAGAGCCATTCCCACTCATAATTCATTCATGTTTTTATCAAAGCTTTTGCTGTCCATCGGGCCCCATATTCCCACGAAGTGCTGAATGGTGGCCATGGTGGGCGAGGACGAGCAGGTGAGCGGATAAGGTAGAGGAGAGTGTGGCATCGATTCCATCTCTTTAACCCTTCCCTAAAGAAGTCTGCTCTCAATTTACGCTATGTCAAAATGGCAGCTTGGGCTTTCTCAAAGGACTCAAATCATGTTCCCTTGAAATGTTCTGTGAGTTTAAGTCTGAAGGGGCAAGATCAGAGCTATTGTGTCGATGGAGTAAGGTTTTCCAATGAAATTCTCACAGGACAGCGCTTGCTAACCTAGAGAGTCAGACAGTACATGGCTGTGATGGAGAAAAAGTGTCCTTGGCACAATTTACCAAGCCTTTTTGTCATAAATGCAGTTTTACATTTTCTTAAAATGCCTTCACAATAAGCCCCAGTGGTCATCCTGAGTCCTGACCCCCCAAAAATCTATCCAGTTTCCTTCTCTGGAATTCTGAGTTGATCTCTCTGTCTTGAACTTGCCTGGCCTGGAATAGCCTCTCCGAAGTTACCATTGTGATCAGAACCTTGCTCTCTGCACCTTTAAGAATGAAAGAGGACCTTCCCTCTCTGTGGTTGAGTGAAAAAAGCTGGGGATGAAGGGAAGCACCAGGAAAGACTTGTGGAAAATGTAAATCCTCTTCAGTATTTCCCAGAAACTACTTGGTGATCGACACACAGCAAAGAGAGGGAAACTTGGCAAGCTACTGAATAAGCTTAGCTGTCAAAACTTGAAAGAAAGAAAAAGTGACTTTATTCATTTTTTCCAGGGTGACAAGGTCAAAGATGTCTGTTTTCGTTACACTCATGCTACAAGGACAGCATTAAATATGCGTCTTTCCCCAGTCCTTTCAATAATCTACCAACACAGCAAAGTCAAGAATTCAGCATCGCAGACTCTTCAGAATAAAGCAAGTGCTATTGCCCTTCATACCCCAGACTCAGTTATTCTAAAGAGAATAACACCTAATTTAACCATACAAGGCAAATTATTTTCTAATGTCATTTTACATTTTTTCCATCAATAAAATATTTTTTCTTCATCTCTGGGTATTGCGGTGATCATTCATTTCGTGGGAATAAACAGGAATAGTCCCAAGTAAATTTGGCTAGATCTAGCCTCCTGTTACTTTTTACCAAGCTGAAACACTATTTCTAAAGTTAAACAAATTATTTTAATTACATATTGCTTTTCAGTGTTGGTAATTCTTCCCCAGGAGGCATGCTAGGGAGGATGGCGAGGCTGTCTGCTTCTGTAAAGATTCACAGGCTTGGAAACCCCATAGGATCACATTGAGCTGGAACTGATTTAGCAGCTGGTTTGGGGAAAGAGGAAAGAAGAGTAGGAAATAGAGAATTCCAAAACCTTCAATACTTACAGTGTTCCCAGAATTTCACAGGAAAAGAACCCTACAGACTTTATTACATTGAATCCTCAGAACACTGTAATAAACAAGGAATTTTCATTAAGCCTAGTTCCCATATGACGTCAGGGACACCAAGAGCCCAGCACATAGGAACAAGTCAATGAATGTTAAAGCCATGATATAACTCCTTGCTCTTTGTCTTCAAAGCTTTCTTTTAACTTACTGTGGAATCTGCCTCTGAGTGTATTCCAAATGTGTCCCCTGAGGATGGCCCAGTAGCCTTAAACAAGCAGTACACCTTATCAAGTTTTAACTTGTGCATTTCAGCTTACTGTATCTAATTTTCACTCTTAACCTTCAAACTCTTCTCTAAGCACCGATGACTTGACCAGGAGTGTTCTTCCATTCTTCCCCCCTCCCTATTCAGCATGCCAGAAGATAAGAAGCAAACAACAATAATAAAACCTTTCCATTAAAACCATTCTCTCGGCATTTCTCAGTGCTATCACTCCAGAACCTGTTTCGCTTATTGTAACTCATCCCTCTGTAGTATCCCTATTCTCTACTCTCAACTCTTGAGTATTTCCTGTCAGTATGATTTGTTTGGCTTTCAAGTAATAATGACTGTATCCTAACAGCTCCTAAAAAATGGCATTCGAATTTTTAATGATCTTGAAAGCATCACTTTTTTTTCTCACCAGTCTTTCTGGGATTGCAGGGTGATGCAAACAGTTTGTGTGTCACTACTGACCTAAAGGTTCGCAGGTCAAGCCGACGCTGCAGTGTCTTGGAAGAGAGACACGGCATTTATTTCAGGAGTAAATAATGAAGGTGGGGCCCGGGAGGGGGCACCGGAACTGACAGTGATTGTACAACTCATTGTAAAGGTCATTCAACCATAGGGGGATGGAATGATCTGAGATAGAGGGGATGGTGATTGTCCAATTCTCCTTGATATGATTCAATGACTGAACTATTCAATTATATGCTATGTAAAGTATGTGTCAATAAAACTGTTGGGAAAATAGGCACAGTCGAGAAAACCCTATGAACCAAACCTACTCTTCAATACATGGGATCACCATGTGTGGAAACTGCCTCAATGGCAACAGGGTCCCATGTCTGGCTAGCTCCATCTTCCACCTTCCTACCTTCAACTAGCCACTCACCGACTCCCTACCGCCATCGAGTGCATTCGAGCTCAGAGCAACCTTATAGGTCAGAATAGACCTACTCTTTAGGGTTTTGAGATGATCCATCTCTATAGGAGACCACCCTCCTCTTAAGCAGAGGGGGAATTTGAGCTGCAGACCTCGTAGTTAAGCCACTATGCCACTCGAGCTCCTACCCTCTACTAAAAATCACAAACACTAAATTCCCTGTCATAGAGTGGATTCAGACTCAGAACAACTCTACAGGACAGAGTAGAACTTCCTCTGTGGGGTTCTGAGACGACTCTTATTATCAACTATAAATCTTTACTGGAGTAGAGAGCTTCCTCTTTCCCCTGAGGAGCAGCTGGTGGTTTCAAACTCCTGACCTTGCAGTTAGCAGTCCAACATATAACCACTGTGTCACCAGAGCTCCTTTAGGACCTAAGCAAATTCGGGGGAAAGAGAAAGGTAGCAATTTCAGGTGCTTTGTGTATACATTTCTTTCTTGTATCTTGTACTATCAACAATATAAAAAATGCTCAAGCTTATTTTAATTTAAGGAGAGGAAGAGCTCATCAACCCCTTTTCCTTTCTACCTTGTGCGAGATAAAGACTACCATGGCAAAAGCTACAGCTAGGGTTGACTGGATCAGGTTCTGCACATCTGCAGACCTAGGAGATCCGTTATCCAGATGATAGAGAAAACAAATGAGATACCAATACCCGAATTGGATTTCAATGAATGTTCCCACAATGTACAATTCTTTATTTAGTCGGAAAATGTTTGTGCTCCTGCCCGGTGGCAGGTACGATGCTAAAGGCTGACGACCAAGTGCAGAGGCAGGGGACAGAAGGGTAACTCTCCTCGTGAAGAATCTGGACAGGCCAATTTAGGTATACCCACATGCAAATATTTTATTATAACGTAGACTCACATAAGCCTACATGCAAGCACAGAGATTGATATATAGGAAAGGGCTTTACAAAATTTGTGCAAAACCCCCATTTTCTATTCATTGCATTTTTCTACAAATTAGTGAAGCCTCCTCATATACTTACATATCAGAGAGAGAGAGAGAGAGAGAGAGAGAGAGATGTTGAATTACATTATTTTTCATTACCATAGAGCCCATTTCTACTCACAGTTATCCCACGTGTATAGGATAGAACTGATCTGTAGCATTGTTAAAGCTGTGCCCTATTTTAGAAAAGATTGCCAGGCTTGTCTTAAAGATTCCTCTGGTGGGTTCAAATTGCTGCCCTTTCAGTTAAATAAAATGAACAAAAACCTCACTGCCATCAAGTCAATTCTGACCCATAGCGGCTCTTTAGGACAAGGTAGAACTGCCCTTGGGGTTGCTAGATGATTACTCTTTATGGGAGTAGAAAGCTTCATCTTCCTACTGTGCAGTGGCTGTTGGTTTCGAACTGCTGACATTGTGATTAGTAGTTCAACTTGTAACCACTATGCCAATAACATAAAGCAAACTACCTACTAATAGTCTAGCATTTAGCCATTTGGACCATCCAAGGGCTCCTAAATTTATGTACCTTAAAAAAATGTTTTATTGACAAACCTATATCTAGATCTACTGAAACCTATATCTAGATATACTGTATGAGTCTAATTGCTAACCAAAGTAGATCTATTTGTTCAATTGATTATGGAATTCATGGGAGTGAATATTACATAGTCAAAAAATATTTTAGAAGTATTTTAACATGGATCATATTAATGATATACAGTTTTTTCAAAAAGGTGACGGGTTAGTATTGTGATGGATCTAATTTTCTAAAAGAAAAAAACATACTGAAAGAGAAATGGATTCCGTTTATGTTTTATTTATTTATTTTTAAATTTCTTATTATTTTTAGTTTTCTTTTCTTTTTTATTTTCTGGGCTTTTCTTCCCAAGTTGCCCAAATGAATTTTTACTACTTTTTCATTAGAAAAGAAACATGTAAACACATAAGTATATATAACTAACTCTGTGATAGAATAATCCATATGGTGCCCAAATAGCACTTGGATCATCAAGGGTACTAAGATAAATGTTGCCATTAAAGCCCTGTGTTCTACTTTTGAAAGTCTCAAAAGATAAGAAAGCTGGTCAGCAAAACATCTCCCTAAAAGTTGATTAAAACAATTTAGGATATCATGACCTTTGAGAACTGGTTAGTCATATAGGAGTGATTAGTATCTACACTACTTCCCACCAATCCAATAAGAAAGCAGACACTTTTGATGACCACCTGTTTCTATCTTATTTTCAATTGGTTGTAAATCAGGATTATAGGAAGAATAGATGAGAGAGGGAGAGCGAATTATTACTTATTGTCATCTGCAAAGTTCACTATACATAAGGATTTCTATGTACAGATATTCACCATAATAACATTTAAAGGTACAGAAAAGTAGATGTGAGCTAAATGTTCAACAACACTGATAAATATAGCATATGCATGTGCTGCTATTCTATAAAGTTATTTATTTATTGTTTAAAGATAATTTTATTGTGGGTTCTTACAGCTCATAACAATCCATACATCAGTTGTATTAAGCATATTTGTGCATATGTTGCCACCATTATTTTCTAAGCATTTACATTCTCTTTGAGCTCTTGGTGCCAACTCCCCTTTTTACCCTCTCTCCCCATCTCCCACCCTCGTGGTACCATGATAAATTATAAATTATTATTACTTTCATATCTTAAACTGATCACTGTCTCCCTTCTCCCATGGTTTCTATTAAAATAATTTAAAATCATATTTAAGGCAATGGTTTGTAAAATGACATATTTATGAGTATTTTTCAGTAGAAAGGTGAGACAATAAATAAGTAATGGTACAAAATATCTCGGCAAATTAAAGGCTGATTTAAATTTATATAAATAAAATTAGTATAGATAATCTATTAGAAATAATTCAGAAATGAACAAAACTATATAAAGAAACTCCCTATCCCTAAAATACTCCAACCACTGCTAACAGCATCTTGTCATTTTTTTCTGAAAAGTATAGTTTCCAAGTGTTTCAATATGTGAATCTCTTTTTATATTTAGTATTGTATAAACCCATAGAGAAACAAACAAAATGTGTAACTTTGTAAGATAATTAAAATATATATCCTCAGGAGAGAAGGGATAATTAAAAAGTTGTAGTTTTGTAAGTGATTTTTGTGATTCTACAGAGATCTTGTATTTCAAAACTTTTCCAAATACTCTGGTGTCTCTTCAGATCATATAAAATCTTTGGCCCCTTTGGGTATATAGAGAGGGGACTAGATCTATGTACTTATATTTGTATGTTAAGAATTAAACTTGCAGATGGACATTAGGCCTTGACCAAAGTACTCCCTCAACATAAGAACACTTTATTCAAATAATCTGGCATTCTGTGATGCTCACCATCCCGACAAGATCACTGAAGACAAAATGGTGCATAAGCAAATGTAATGAAGAAAGCTGATGGTTCCCGGCTATTAAAAGATATAGCATCTGGGGTCTTAACGGCTTGAAGATAAACAAGCAGCCATCTAGCTCAGATGCAACTACGTTCACATGGAAGAAGCACAGCAGCTTTTGTGATCGTGAGGTGTCAATGAGATCAAGTATCAGGCATCAAAGCCCCAGAACAAAATCATACCAAATATGAATGGGGAGGGGCCATGAAGTAGAGACCCAAAGCCCATCTGTAGACAATTGGACATCCCCTCACAGAAGAGTCACAAGGAAGAGATAAGCTAGTCAGGGTGCAGTATAATGTGGGAAACAGAAAGATTTCTCCCAAGTTGGACTTAGGCCACTGCTCGCAACCAATGGTAAATGATTGTCAAGTTACCTCCCTGAAGGTATTCAGTTGTCAGACTACTGTCTGGTCCCTACACAAGTAGGGCCTACTCCCTGCTGTTAAGGACAATGGGCTACTTCTCCCTAAAGGCCATCATTCTGGTTCCTGTAGATGAGGTTTACACCCTACTGATAATGGTTTCTATTGTGAGCCAGAGAACAGATCAAACCTGCTCAGTGACATCCAAAGTCAGTCCGCCATCTTTTATCTAGAATCGGCCCATCTTGTCACATGTGTGCCCCTAATTCTTCCCCTTCCTGCTGAGTGAATATCCCTAGATCACCCCCCCTCTGATTGTTGTGTTATCTATAGTACAACCCCTTCCTGTGACATATGTCTGTAATTAGGGGGCTTGCCCTCCCCCCAAAGGTATGTAGGCCTGGGTTAGCAATAAAGAGCCTCTCTCCCCCATCCTCACTCCCCTGTTCCCATTCCCCTTCTCCTCCTCCCCCTCCCTGTCTCTCCTGACCTCTAGCCTCTCTCTCTCCACGTGGACCACCAAGTGAGGCTGAGGTGAGCATGCTACTTTGAAAGGTGTCTGACTCCATTCTTTCAATCTCTCTTCTATCTCTCATACTCTCTATGACTGTATTATAATATATATTTATCTCAACTGTACAATTGCACCTATCAAACCCACAATTAGTTGTGGAGGGCTGGCCTTTCCCCATAGTATGGCACCAATGAAACACACGACTTTCCTCTAGTTCCTTAATGCTTCCTTCCCTCCACTACCATGACCGCAACTCCACCTTACAAATCAGATTAGATCGGAATATGCACACTGCTACAGAGAAGGGCACGCAACACAGGGAATCCAGGATAGATAAACCCTCAGGGCCAACAAGGAGAACCGAGATACCAGGAGGATTGGGGAAGGTGCCGGGAAAAAGGGGAACTCGATCACAAGAATCAATGTATAACCCCCTCCCAGGGTGACAATGGAAAAGTGGGTGAAGGGCAACAGAAGACAATGTAAAATATGAAAATAATAATCTATAACTTATCAAGGGTTCACAAGGGAGGGAGGGTGGGCAAGGGAGGGAGGGGGAAAAATAAGGAACTGATATCAAGGGTTCAGATAAAAAGAAAATGCTTTAAAAATGATGGCAGCATATGTGTAAAAGCGCATGATATAACAGATGAATGTATGGGTTGTGATAAAAGTATTCAATAATTAAAAATGAATTTTAAAATAATAAAAAAGGAATAAAAGAAAAACTAAAAAAATCTTTTGTCTTTTTAAACTTTTAAGACCCACCACCATGGGAGAAAACCAAGAGGGGAGTGCAACAGACCAACGACAGGAGTGAAGTCATGAAGCCCCCGAAGAATCCTGATTGTAGACTTTGACTTTGGGGTGGGGGTGGGGCAGCACTTGGCACCCCATCTGAACTGGTTGGGGGTTACTCACAAGGGGAACACACTGAATGTCTACAGGTGTAGCTGGGCATGGGGCACTAGACTGCTCCATTTCTGACTGCAGAAATAGTAATGGAGATGTTTAGGACACTTGCCTGTTGGACATGAATTTTGAAGACAAAGAAGATGTATGTGTTGTTAGGTAATCAGATCCCGGGATATGCAGCTCTGGAAGAAAGGGGTACTGGACTGATGGTTTACAACATCTCCTTCTCTCTGTTTAGCAGAGAGATATTCATCTGCTCTGTGTCAGGATCCCTGTAGTATTGTGACTATCTGTATGTGTATTTATTTTTGTCTTTCTGATGTTTATTCAAGATAGGCAGGATAGGCAATCTCACGGAGATAGGGACTCCTGTGCACCATCGGGCAGAGGCAGGTGAGGTGAGGGAGCCAACAATGATCATACAGGGGAACAGTAATTGCTCTAAAATTAATGGCGAGGAGGGTGTAGCTTTTCTGGTCAAGTTTAATCAATTGAATTATATCTGAGAGGAATCACTGAGAGGTGAATGATGAGTAGAAAAGAAAAACAATGTAGCATTGTACAATGTACAATGTAGCATTGTAGGATACTCACCCTCCGGACATTATCACAGAAGGCAAAACACATAAGCAAATGTGGTAAAGACAGTTGATGGTGTCCAGATATTAAAAGATATAGCTTCTGTGGTCTTAAAGGCTTGTGGTTAAACAAGTGGCCATCTAGCAGGGAAGCAACAAACCCCACATGGCAGAAGCACACAGGCCTATGTGACTATGAGGTGTCAATGGGAAGAGGTGTCAGATGTTCAGAAACAACCATATGGATGTGAAGGGGTGTGGATGTAGTGTAGACCCAAAATCTACCTATAAGATAATTGGACAGTCCCTGTGACAATGGCCACATGGAAGGGATGAAAAATCCAGGTGCAGTAAGCACTTATGAACCACATGATTATCCTCTAGTTATTGAATATTTCCTCCACTTACAATTATGTTTTTTATGTGCTTTATCTCATTAATCATACTAGATTTATATATGTTCATTTGTATATCTAAGATAGAGATAAACCTTCAGAAACAGTAACAGGACGAATGGTTCCTTGGGGGTATGGGAAGTGGGGGTCGGGGGAATAGGGAGCTGATAGCATTGATGATTGTATAACCCCACTTGGCGGGATCAAACAAATGAATTATATGTAAATAGATTTTTTTGAGTTGTATAAGATATGGCAAAATTAAAAAAAATTTTGGTGTAAACTAACCACTAGTATGAGTTTTTTTTGGTATATATATTGGTTATGAACATAAAACCTCTCTTAAAATTTGATAGCTTTATATATTTGAACTTAATAACAAGTCCTACATTTCTGCCTGAAATTTTCAACAATTTTGAATGAATTGTAAGCCATAGATAGATAGACAGACAGACTGATCTTTATACACACTCTCACATATATACATACCCATTTACATGAGCACACCAACATTTAGGTAGATACAGACCAAATACTTTTTCAGGAAAAAAAATCAATAAATTTACAAGACTAAAAATATTCACTGAAGCCTTAGCTTCCTGACTCATACCACAGAGCTAAAAGAAGGGCCCTCTCCTCCACAGCACACAGGGAGGCTTACAAGCAATGGCCAAGTGCAGTGGCTGACGTGCTCCCCTCTTCAGCAGTTCTAGATGATGGAGCACCAGCTATTCTGCTGCCTTCTTACCACGTCCAGACTCTCCCCTAGGTTACCTGTGAATAGGCTCATGCAGCCTGTTCCTACCCAGAATCCTGATCTCAACTAAGCTTCAGGCATCTCAGCTATCATTCACAGTCAGTAGGCTATTTAAAGAATGTTGGAACGGATGGTCACTCTGACTGGAAATGACTCCCTGGCACTGAGCTTGGTTTTTAAGTAGAATGGCTAGGGGCAAGAATCTTGTCACGATTGTTTTGAGAATGGCTTCCTAAAATCTTTATCCTACCTACTCACAAGTTCCTAAGTACCAAGGTCAGACAGACACCAAGACATCATAGCGATTCACTGGTTCTCAAGGTCTTCCAAGTTAAGCAAATAATTGGTGTGTCAGAGAATGATCCAGCTAGCAACCACTCCCCCCCTCCTCAAAAAGGATATGCATCTTGTGCCACTAAATTTTATTTAAAGACTATGCAAATGCATCCCAGCTGGCTCCATTGAAGCAACAACGTGGGCAATCAGTGACATCAATGGCAATGCCATCATTTCTATAAACAGTAATGAGTGGAGGGGGTAGGATGGTACTAGATACTTATGTATAAACAAGAAAGATCATTTCAGCAAGAGAGATTGGCTTGGCAGATTGACAGTATCTTTCTGATTGGCACCATAATGAAAATGCTGTTACAAGAAAGACTCGGACATGACATTCACAACATCGTGCAATGAAAATAACATAGCATTTAGATAACAATCCCACACAGAAGTATGACAAAGAAAAGAGCCTCATTGTTTTACAATATCCCATGGACATTGAGAGAACAGAGTTATAAGCATTTCCTCAATGTGTTCTTTATAACGTTGTTTGCTAGAGACTAGAACCTGGCCCTTTCTTAGAAGATGACACTTCTGCCTGTGAATAAATGGGCCAAAGCCCTGGTGGTGGAGTGGGTTAAGCAGTGGATTGCTAATTGCTAGGTTGGCTGTTCAAACTCTCCAGCTGCCCGAGGAAGAAAGATGAGGCTGTTTGCTCCCATAAAGATTTGCCATCTTGAAAACACTCAGGAGCAGTTCTTCTGTGCCCTAGTGAGTCAAAGTGGATCTGAATGGAGTCAAGAACAGTGGGTTAGTTTGGGGATGTGCTGAGGTAGGAGCAGAGAAAAATAGAATAAAGACAATCACATAGGGTATCTGAATATGAGCAATGCTAGACACGCAGGGATTCGGTTGTAGGGTACAGGTATCTACAGCTTTCCAAATTCACTTCATGTTTATGGAAAATCCACACTAGTACCCGTTTTTGTTAACTGAAAGAAAATCAAGCATGTAAGCTCCTTCCCCGGGAACCCCTCCGCATCTCAGTATCACGTTGCCATACTTTTTATCTGTGTCTGTGAACATGATATGAGCACTTTGTTTCATTTTTATAAGGTACTTGTATAATTTGATAGGCTAGTTTTTTAGGTCTGGGAACATTCAAAAATTGTTCCTATACAAATGAAAGGTAATTTATGCCATTTTTTTCATACAAAAGTTTTTATTGAAACACTGCATTTCCCTTTTAATAGTCTGATTGACTTTTAATTCACATACCATATGATTTAATGGTTTGTGTTTATTTTTTAGAGTTGTGCAATCAATTTTAGAACATCTGCTTGCTTTAGTTTTGCAAACAATTAAAAAGTTTTTTATAGTTGCCTTTCATTTCTACTCAAACACATTCTTCCATTCAAATATCTAGAGATTTTGTTCTATGAGAGCCCTCTATCTGCCTCACCCCAACACTACCTTTCAGCATAGAGAACGCTTTTCAAGTTTAGGGTAATTACAAAAAGTATGAAAAAAAGGAAAACCCAGCTCCCACCGAATAGATTTAAACTCATGGAGATCTGATATGGTACAGAATAGAGCGGAGCCTCCTGGGGCTTCCTTGGCTGTAACCATTACAGAGACAGATCACCAGGGCCTTTTTCCTGAGGCACTGCCAAGTGGCTTAGAACTGCCTTCCTTTCAATTAGATGCCAAGACCAAATTGTCTGTGCCACCCAGGGACCCATTGCTTGTTTAGGGTGATTCTTACCCGACGACATTAAACCAGGTAAGAATTTGTGAAGCTGAAACAGAGGCTCCCACACCATTACTTCACTTGTTGCATATTTCATATGCTGCTTTGTATTGTACCTATTTACACGCGCAAGCGCACACACACACACTCACACACACACCCTTCCCTGCTGATCTCCAATGCTTAACTCAGCACCGTCCATGAAAGCCATCTTTAATGACCGTTGGTTGAACTGAAAAACGGCGACTGTGATACCAGCAGGGACAAGTTTCCTAAACTTTCCTCCTTCAGATTGAGAGGAGCAGAAAGAATGGTTACCAAATGGAGAAAGAAGACTAGTTGGCCTAAATTACTTTTCCTAGACTTCAGAAAAATGCCTGGCTCCATCATACTAAGCACAGTAAGACAAATGGCTTGCCGATCTGTGACCCAGATGAGGGCATTCACCCTAACCTTTCATCACTAAGTACTGTCCAGGCTTGCTTCCAGCCCCAAGGCTCCAGGTCTGTAACAAGAGGAGAGAAAACGATGCATATTTGTATTTCCTTTGTCTTGGAAAATTGCAGTAATGACAAGAATTACCAAATGGCCAGTGCTTTCAGGCAATGTAGCTAATTCTTATTTCCAAGATATGCTTACAGACATCAAAAGGGAAGTTCTACAGTTCAGGCTCAGTAGAAAGCCACTGAGTCCTTCAGGACCTGGCAATTACTTTACAACTACAAAGAGCGCTCTCAGAACTCTTGGAAAACGTTACATCTTGGAGAAAGAAGTAATTATTGTTCAGGAAACTACGTACCAGCTGGGATCAGGACACACAGAAACATACTAGAAGGCCAAGACAAATTCTCATACTTGGTGGTAGTGGTGGTTTTTAAGTGCCCTGCAGTCAGTTGTGACGCACAATGACCGTGTGTACAACAGAACGCAACACTGCCCGGGCCTGTGCCATGCTCACAATTGTTCTAAGTTTAAGCTGAGCAATGCGGTCACTGTCTCAGTCCATCTCATCGAGGGTCTTCCTCTGTGTCACTGCCCCTCTACCTCACCAAGCATGACATCCTTCTCCAGGGACTGGACTCTCCTGACGCCAGGTCCAAAGTCCATGAGACAAATTCTTACCATCCTGGCTTTGAAGAATTCTGACTATCCTTGTTCCAAAACAAATTTATTTTGGCAGTCCATGGTACTCTCAATATTCTATAGTACCATGATTAAAATGCATTGATCCTGCTTCAGTCTTTCTTAGTCAATGTCCAGCTTTCACATGCATATGAGGTGACTGAAAACACCAAGGCTTGGGTCAGGTCAAAGTAACATCCTTGCTTTTCAATGTTCAAAGAGATCTTGTGCAGCTGGTTTACTGAATGCAATGGATTGCTTTATCTCTTGACTGATGCTTCCATGAGGATTGATTGTGGATCCAAGTATATGACTGGCATATATGTCATAGAGAAATCAGAATGTTTGGGATGAAAAGGACATTCAGTATACCAAATACCCCTCCAAGGAGCCCTAATGGATTATTCAGGCATCCTCAAACTACAGCCCGTGGACCACATGCAGCCCACTGAGGACATTTATCTGGCCCGTGGGGTGTTTTGCTCCATTTATTTTTTTACTTCAAAATAAGATATGTACAGTGTGCATAGGAATTTGTTCATAGTTTTTTCTTTTTTAACTTTAGTCCAGCCCTCCAACAGGTCTGAGGGACCATGAACTGGCCCCCTGTTTAGAAATTTTGAGGACCCCTGGTTATGTTGACAGTATAAAACCACCAACCTCTCCTCCTTTCTAGTCCTATAAAGATTTCAGTCTTGCAAACCCACAGGGGCTATTCTACTCTGTTCTGTCAGGTCTCTAGGAACCCGAATGAACTCTGTGGCAGTGAATTGAGGTATTGTAATTTCCTTCCATTAAATTATATTATTTTAAACCGAACTGCCTTACTATTTCAATCAGCATAAGCCAAATAGCAAACTAGCTTCAAACTCTCACTTCCTCACCAAAAGAGGCTTTCACTGCTCATTTGTGTTCCGTGCCCATCATGGGTCACACAGTGGCACTTTGCTCATCACTGATGCTCTGAGACTGAGGCGAAAGGGAAGCCGCTCTCTTGAACATCATCAGAAGGAAGGAACCCAAGGTGAGCTGTGCTCTGGTTATCAAACTTCCACAAGGAAACCAGATGTGTCACTTCTGCCAGAATGTCCTTCTGTAATGCAAGTCCTATGGCCGATACCTCTCCTCCAGGGCAGCATTCCTGATGGTGCAAATGGCTAAGTGATAAGGCAACTCAACAGTTTAAACCACAGTTTAAATCAGCTCTGAAGAAAACCTAACCATTTACTTCCTAAAGGCAACAGTCAGGAGAAATGTATTAAGTGCAATTCTATTCTACAGTATATTGGTAGCAGTGACTAGGAATTGAACCCAAAGTCACTGGCTCTGGTCTTTAGTTTGTTTGTTCTTGTCAACTTCAATGGAATGGGGCTGTGCCATCTTAGCACACGCCTGGGAGAAGAACCTCACACACTGGCTCAGAAGCACGAATGATTACCACATCAGCACGGAGTAGGTAGGCTTTTAGCAAATTGCTTCTTGAAAAGTACTTGACCTGAGAAAGAATAAATAATAAACTTTCTTGTATTGACTGCAATTAAAACTGACAATCTCTTGCAAAACAGTGGTATTTCTTTTAAATGGAAGTTATAAGAAAGCAATGGGCATTTTACACCCTGTATTGCCCAGTTGTTCCTACCATTGAAGCCACTGAAATAGTGAAGAATGTTCAGCTCCTGATATAAAAACCAGCTCCAAGCAAGAGTCTATCATAAAGGTGATTACAACAAATAAAAAAATCAATTGTACTAAAATAAGATGTTCACATATTAAACAATTGTAGGAGGTCATATATTGAAAAAAATCACCCATATTGTGAAATTAACCCAATGTGAACAACTGAATACATGAATTTAAAAAGTGGATTTGGTCTTTCTTTTTGCTTGTTTGTTTTATTTGCTGATTCTAAGGATTGAATTTAAACTGAAAATATCCTCAATTTATACTTTATTTTCAAATGTTTTGATTTTGAAAGGTAGCTGTTTCTAAATCTTAGAGATAACAAAGAGATTAAAGAATGTTGTGGGTATTTATAAGTAAAGGCAAAGTGGATGTTAAAACATCTGCTATCTTTGTAGAAGGTTATTTTCTAGGAATAAAGCTTTACAAACAACCATTTGACAACCAACAATTCCTTCGTGGATTACTCAACTGTCCTGTAGCATACTGCGAGCCTACACCTGTTCGACTCACAACCGGCTGATGCAACCTGACGGTAAGTGCATATGCATACACACACTCGAACATACACACTACTACTGTTCAGGGAGAGGAGGCAGGGGAACACTGGTGGTTCAGTGATAGAATTGTCACCTTCACTGAAGGAGGCCTGGGGCTCAGGTGCCAATCAGTACACCCCAGGAGCTAACCAGATGCCAGCTAGCAACGTTATATGGGGACCTACTTCTAAAACACTGCCATCCTCTGCCAGGTAGAGACCTAACCCAACTTTCTCAAGAGACTGGTTCTAAGATAAGAAACCCTCTTTTCTAACATTGGAATGGCCTTTCCTGCTGCAGTAATCAGATGCCCTTAAACTTAATACCATTTTCCAGTGGAAGGCTTGCACTCCCTGCAACCCCCAGCTAGGTATTGAGAGAAACAGAAGCAGACATTAGAGTTATTATTTTGTTTTTGTTTTCTTCCTTTGGGAGACTGATGGACCTCACTTTACTTTTTTTAACTTTTTCTTGTGAATTGGATGCAAGTATGCAGAGCAAAATGGCTTTCCAGTCAACAAGTCCTACACACTATGTTTTGTGGCAATGATTATAATCCTCACAAAGTAACATCACTCTACCATTTCCAACTCCTCCTCTCTCCTAGTCACTTCTGCTTTCTGAGCTGACCACAGGACCGATGTCACTCTCTTGATCACCTTGGGGTGACTTTTCTAAGGCGCTGGTAGCTCCCTGGTTTTATCGGTTACCTTATGTCTAGTGTTTGGCTGAAAGCTAAGCCTAAGGGTGAGCAGTTCCAAGGCTGAAAAGTGACTAAGGGCCATACACTCAACCCCATCAAGTCAATTCTGACTCATCCCGACTCTACAGAGTCCTTCTATGGAATAGTGACTAGAATCTTGAAAGCATTTCAGCAGCCTTCTAAGGGACAACTCTTGGTTCTCCCCATCCAGAGCAGAGAAAGCAAAGAAATTCAAGGATGCACAGAAACCATTAGTTCAAAAGGGACTAATGGACCATGTGAACTTCAACCTCCAGGACCATGGGACCAGAAGAACTAGATGGTGCCCGGTTACCACTACTAGCCACTCTGAAAGGATCACAATACAAGGTTCTGGATAGAGTGGGGGGAAACATGAAACAAAACTCAAAGTCATAAAAATCACCAGTCTTCCTAGTCTGTAGAGCCGCCCCTGTGGATTCTTGGGCCTATATGCTTTACAAGAGTAGAGAGCCTAGTCTTTCTCCTGTGGAGTATCGGCCCAGCACATCATAAGGGACTATGAATTTAACCTAAATCAATCCACTTAGCCTTATTTAAACATGTTTTCTATTTGCTAGCTCATACACTCTCAATCCTACTGAAGTGTAAAAACCTTATGCACTAGTATGATAGATAAGCAAGACAAGGCATTAATATTTAATAATGCAGAGGAAAAGACAGGTGTGTAAAATATTTCAATCCTACTAAGAAATTAAAAAGTTAACATTGATTATTTGAGACTGTCTAAGTCAACTCAATCGATAGACTCCCAATAAAACATGGAAATGTTTGTAATTCCAAAAGTCAGCAATCCACTAGGAGAGCATCTGAATCTACTGCAATGAATGATGTTATTCCCTCATTTGGTCCTCACTTCCATTATTTGTAAAATAATGTGGAATACGTAGATGACAAAACATATTACTCCATGATGACAAAAATATTACTATGCTTCCTTATGAGTATGTTTTAAAAGTTCAAGCAGGGCATTACTGTTCCATGTGTATCAATTTACCCCATGCACACTCTCTTGTGGCTTTATCTCAATCTACATGGCGCATAGTTGGTACAGCACCATTGCAGGCAGAATTGTACTGAGGCGATTCTGATGGTGAAAGTCATCTAGAATAAATAAATTAAAAATAAAACATAATAATAATATCTAAATTACTCTGAGTGTGCTCTCCTTAGTAGGCTCACAGTTCTAGTAGTACTGTCTGGAACACAGTGAGAATTCAGTAAACCTTCAGCTATTATGACTCATTTAATCTTTACAGCAATCTATCAAGTAGGGCTATCAACCACAGTTGACACTTGTTCCCAAATTGAGGAACGTCAAGATCATGTAAGTTCCCTAACGGCATAGCTAGTAAGAACCATAATTCAAAAACTCAATATCTTTCAATAACTTGACCTCTTGCATTACCTCTGTGTATGAAAGGAGTGGGGAGGAATCTTCATCTTCACTAGTTGAAACTCTATCATTTAGACAGAACTCCTCCAGAATGATAATGCTCCCAAATCACCAAAATATCTCCCTCACAAAATCAATATATATGTATACATGAAGTTCAGCCACTTTCATTGAATCACATGTTAAGTCTAGGATGGGGGCAGATATAGTAATCAACCTAGAGCTATCATTATTTCTCCTGTTTCACTTGAAATACTTTCACGTTTTTCCATGTGTGGATACCTCTATTTAAATAGTCTCATAGCCAGGTCTATGGGCTCTAAATCCTGTGGTCTGTAACAACATGTGGTGTCCCATTACACATGCATATGATCTTAGATTTCATTATACTGCTATTTGAAAGGGACTCTGCCTGTAAACTGACCATGCATGAAGAGGTATCCTGTCTTTATGACACAGCATGCATACTTTAAACACGTTTTCTACCTCTATAGTTCAGATAGAAAAAAGTGCTCTACGTGTTATAATGTATTTTAAATTTACTTAATATAGGTCAGAGCAGTTGAAATAGTATTATCAGACATCTCTCCTGGTTTCTTAAAATATGCATTATCAAAGTATAAAACTTCCACATAAATCTCTCATTTTAGAATGCAGTGGAATGATACATTTAACACTTTCAACCTCAGTGGCAAAAAAAGAATGCCTGTTATCTTCTGAATTGAAGAGAAAATCACAAGATCTCTTTGCTAATTTCCTTTCTAACGTACATGTTCTCATATTGCATATAATTAAATCATCTCCTTGTTTTAAAAATAGTTTTATTTTTTATCTAGAGTGGTGCATAACCAGAAAGGCAAAGTTTAGAAAGGATGAATGAAACCTACATATATTCTAATAATTCCAAATATAATTTAACTGCTGCAGAAGAGAGTGAAAATAGGTATGTAACCAAATGAATCAGCTTCCCCAGAATAACATAAGCACGTTTAGGCACAAAATCTTGTTGCTAAGTTGCTGAAAATTAATTATATTTTTACTTTAAAGACCAAAAATAAATAAATATAAACTTTTACAAAGACTTGTTTAGATATAATAAAACACCTTCATTCCTTACACCTTCATTCCTTTAGATATAATAAAACACCTTCATTCCTCATTTTGTAAACCGAAAACCAAAAGATACAGAAAGCAGATCATCATTTGAAAGATTAACAAACATAATCACCCTAAATAATTTACATCAAAAAAATCAAAGTAAGATAGATAGAAGAGATTTAAAATAGTGAAGCAACATTTGCAAGGATTCAGTAGAAACGAACCATACTCTTGGTTTTTTCTTTCAACAATTTTAATGAGTTTTCTTAATTGCGCAGGTTATTTAGTTAGCTTGATTTCCTTTCTCTCTGACGGCCCCCCCCCCCCCCCCCGTGTCTTTCCTAGGGAATACAGTGTGCAAGCTTGGGCTTCCTGGGACTCTCTGACTTCAGCACCACGGACAGAGGTCGCCAGCCCTCCCAAGCCCCGTTATCCTGGGAGGAAGGCGCAAAGCCCACTTGTCAGACAGAGCAAGAAACATAAAGGATACCTGCCTGGCCAGCCACCTGTTTAAAAGCTCCCTCTCCTGTCGAACACACCAGCAACTTCTCAGAGGAGCCACAGCCTAACTCCAAGTCTCACCCGCCCTCGCAAATCACAAGGAGCGAGCCGCGAGCAAGTGCGAAGGCAGGGCCCCTGGCCAAGAGACCTGAGCTTCCTTCCACCCAGGACAGTGCAGTATAAAGGAGGGGAGGAGCGGAGACGGGGCTGAGGAGGGGTGCGGGGAGCATTTTGCAGCGTTTCAAAGCTGGAGAACGAGCATTTTCTCACCAATTAGGCTGTTGCTGGACCTCAGGTTCCTGCCACAGAGACACTGCAGCATATGCACGCCTTTTTTCAGAGAAAGCTCAAGAATCTTCATGGAGAAGCGCGTGTTTGGGGTTCGTCAACTCCCCGCCCCACCGCTGCTAATGGTCCAACCAAAAGGCGGCCTCTCTTCGGAAGCCGGGTCCAGAGTTCATGGTGCGAGCGGCCCAGGTGGAGGGGCGCGCTGTGCATCGGCCAGGCAGGGGACCCGCGAGGAAGTGCGGCGGGCGCGCTGGGGAGCTGGCCAGATGCGCAGCCACACCCAGTGGACTGGAACGTGACCTCAAGACTTTCCAAAGGAGGCGGCAGGCTGTGAGAATAGACTTGGGGGTTAGGCAGACAACATCACCCTGGATCCGTGCCTCCTTCAGGTGCCCGCGTGTGGAGGAACCAGGGCAGGGGGCTGCGGTAGATGGGCTGGGCACCTGCCGTCGCTGTCCCTGCCCCCTGTCCAGCCTGCCCAGACGGAGAGGGGCTCCGTGGCGCCTGCGGCGGGGTGGGGGTGGTGGAGGTCCGGCAGGTGCTCTCCCCGCTGAGCGCGGGCCAAGTGCCACTCCGGCGTGGGAATCAAGCGGAAGGGCATTGCCTTGAGGAAAGGCTAAACCCTGGAGGCTGCTGAGCGTCAGAAAGGACTCCAGGGAACTAGCGGGTGGGGTGCAGTGGGCCTAGAGGTGGGGGCAGTGGAATCAGGAAAGATGTGGCGTGAGGATGAGAATGAAAGTGTGCCTGGCCATGGGAAGAGACCCACGTGGGTGTCTGGCCAAATGGAGGTTCTGGCCCGGACTCTGGGACTTCAGGTAAGTCACTTAAATTCTGGCTGGCTGGCTCCTTTTCTCCCTAAATAAGACGGCGAACTGGGTGTGGAATCAAGAATTGGCAGCTTCGTGATTGTTGCCCCGGTAACCCACCAGGTGCACCAGGACAGCAGGTGCAGCGGGGAGGGAGGTGTAGCATGGAGATCAGATAACAAGGGCGCTTTACTAAGGCTTGAGCTTCCCTTTGAATTTAAAGTTTCCAGTTTCCCCATCAACCCTTTGGCGTTGTTTAGTCCCTCCTCCCACCCACCCCCACCCCTTCTCTGAGGCCATACACTCCCTGTTGGAAATGTTTTAGAGTGCCGCATACAAAACATCTTGGCAGTGATGGCTGCATCCAGGGCAAGAAGAAATTAAAAGCTCCTTATCAAGACAAGAAGGGTATGTCAAATGCCTACAAGCCGTGTGATGTTACACAAAACACACACCATCACTATGCCTGTTTCCTCATCTCTAAAAAAGGAGGGGAGGGGGCATCAACCCCACATACCCCTTATGGAGGGCTAAGAAAATGTTTGGAATGCAAATACTACACAAGTGTTAGCAATTACAATGATTGAACTCCCAGCTCTACTTGTAGTTTTTTTGGGGGGTCACTCCCACTTTCCAAGGAATGCCTGGATCTACGTTAGTGTCTGAAGTTCTTCTTGGACAGTCCAGGTGATAGATAGACTCCACAGGGGGTTCAAAGTCAGTTAGAAGCTTTATCTTGATATTGAGCCAACAATTGACTTCATGTTTTTCTACACATTGTTAGCGATCTGTCCCAGACTCACCTGGTACTAGCTGGTTATCTCTTGCCTGAAAGAGACTGAAAACTGGTTTTGTCACCCTTCTCTCTCTCTTTTTTCCCTCTAGGTTTAAACCTTCACAGTCCCTTTGAATGTTGATGAAATTGAAGCTCAAGGTTGAAATTGCTGACATATATGTACATTTTCAGAAGTCTCTTCATTTTTCGTCTTGGAAAAGCAAATCAGAAGACCCAGAGAGTCTCTTAAGCCCCTAGCTGCCACCGACTCCATACTGTCTTAACAACTTTCAGGAATGAACTTGAGACCCAGTCATTTGGGCTGATTCTATGAATCAGAGAGAGATACATCCAGGCTCCCATCCCATTTATTCACCTCTTAGTCCCATTGTTCAATGACACTGCCAAACCTGGGTAGGCCCCAAGGTCTTTGAAGATCTTGCCACTACACTGTCATTACAGAGGAAGTTCTAAGACGTCAGGGCAGGCTGAGCCCTGGCTTCATCTTTCCGGTCTCTGTGGGTATTAATGAGAAACTTGGATCATCTGGGTGTTCTACCCATAGAAATTCCCCAAGGAGGGAGAGGCAATTAGCAAAAGGAAAACATATAAAAATAGCTTTTCCTGCTGATGCCGAAGGCAGAGAGCTTTCCGGTAGAGCTCTCCTGCTCTGGAACCTAACATTGAGAGTTCTTTCTCAAAGTGGAGAGAGAGGGTGAAGAGATAGGACCAGATCCTAGTTCTCCTGCCCCAGAGAACTTGAGAGAGCAGGTGCATGTGTGATCTTAAAGCACACCTTGCCTTCAAGCTTCAAGTTTCATTTACAATAAACTTCCTGCCTACCTGGCATGATTGTTACAAGAATTCAATTATTTGGAGTACATGGCAGTGCTTTGATGATTCAAATTATTTTTGCAAGATCGCCCTTATTAAATAATGTCCCTGGGTTCCAGGTTCTTGTTAATCTCTCTCATAGTGGCTTTATTATATTGTACAGCAAGGGTTTAAGTTTGCATCTTCTTACTCCTCAACCGTATTGTGAACTCTTAGAAGACAGGGCACAAAAGCCTACCCAGTCACACAAAGAATTCAAATGACCTACTCCCTTGTCTACAAGCTTCTCACAGTGATTACTGTGGCCAAGTGTCACAATCTCAGAGAACGAGAAGCATCACACTGCTTGGCAAGATAGGGATTGTGTGCACAGGTATTGTTGTTATTGAATTTGCAGATAAGCTCAGATCAAACTGAAGAAAGCACAAAAGAACTTGATGCAAAATATTTTCTGACAATATATTATGGACATTTGGTCAACATAGATACAAAAGGGATCATCTGGGACTATATTACATAGAAGTAGGTGTTTCTGTTTTTGAAGAAAATGTTTTACACTTATCAGTAACTCTTCATATAACTGTCATCCGGTCACACTACCTTCCTAAAATATCTTGGCTGGTCCCTGTGTGAAACACATTTTTACCTATCTAACATCCAAAATCAAGAACAATAAAATAGCCGCCCAGAAGTTCAATGCAGTGTAATAAAATGGAATACGTTGTTGTTGTTAGGTGCCATCAAGTCAGTTTTGACCCATCATCACCTGATGCACAACAGATTGAAACACTGCCTGGTCCTGCACCATCCTCGTGATTGTTTCTATGCCTGAGCCTACTGTTGCAGCTAGGTTGGCAGTCCATCTCCTTGTCGGCCTTCGTCTCCTTTACCAAACATGATGTCCCTCTGCAGGGATTAGCCTCTCCTGACATCATGTCCCACGTAGGTAATACAGAGTCTCCCCAGCCTATCCTTCTACAGCACTACAACTCAAATGCCCTGATTCTTCTCTGATCCTCTTTACTCAGTGCCCAGCTTTCAAATACATGAGACAATGGAAAATACCATGGCTTGGGTCACGCGCACCTTAGTACACAAAGTAATATCTTTGCTTTTCAATACTTTAAAGAGGTCTGCAGCAGATTTACCTAATGCAACTAATCTTTTGATCTCTTGACTGCCTCTTTCACGAGCATTGATTTGGATCCAAGGAAGATAAAATCCTTGACTTGACAGCTTCAACCTTTTCTCTATCATCATGTCTCCTATTGGTCCTGCTGTAAGGATTTCAGTTTCTTCTTTACATTGAGTTGTAATCCATATTGAAGGCTGCAATCCTGGACCTTCATCAGAAAATGCTTCACATCCTCCTCATTCACATCTAAGGTTGTGTCATCTACATGTTAAAGGTTGTTAATTTAGTTTGACCAATTTTTTTTTCAAATTTCCAACTTTCTCAGTATCATTTCATAAGCCAAAATGAAATTTTCACTAGTGATGCTATTTTAAAATTTAAACTCAAGACATTTTTTTCTTAACTACCAAGATTTATTTATGTCCCCAGTTAATCAATGCATTTATCTGCTTGGAAAGCCTATACTGAATCAGAATTTTGCCAGTTCTCAAATCTCTCAATAAGTATTTTAATGCTGTGCCTATTTCATGGAACTCAACTTTATTTACACAAAGAATTTAAAGCAATATTTAAATTTCGTGTTGTTGCTAGATGTCATTTCAACTCACGGTGATCCCTGGTTAAGCATTTGGCTACTACCTAGAAGGTTGGTGGTTCAAACACTCCCGGAGGCACCTCAGAAGACAAGTCTGGCAATGTGCTTCTGAAAGGTCACAGCCGTGAAATACCCCGAAGAACAGCTCTATCTGTGCTTGTGGAGTCACCACGACCGTATGAACTAAAAGATTAAAAGCATAATCTTGAACACAGTACCTCTCTTCTAAGGAGCCCCGTAGGCTACTCTGAATCAGAATTGACTCGATGGCGGTGAATTTGGTTTGGGGCCCAGGCTCTTTGTTTCATGTATATTCCATTGACCTGCAAAAGCCAGGCCTGTATGTCTGTATCTCCCACCACAGAAATTTATTCAAGTCCAAATTTGATAGGCCATCATTCCCAATGAGTGGTCCCAGCCCTCTCTCCTATTACCTGAACACAACTCTAGTCTTAACAATTCCACACATTCTTTGACCTACCACGAATTCCATAGCATTCTAAATAGGATATCTTCCCTGATTTCTCCCCACTCTTCTCCAAATTAAAAATCCATCACAACATAAGTATATGTAGCTGCATATCTCTAATCTCCTTATCATAAGTATATATAGTCTAGTATCTCTATTATATGATTTATTTTTATACCTATACATAAATTCTTTCCAAGAAAATCATATGAACCTTTACCTACAAACTTATCTCTCCATTTCTTTCACTTCAATTTATTTTAGTACCTAAACATAGAATAAATATATTTAATAAAGTAGTGTTTATGGAATATTATCAGAATAAAATAAGGGATCTTTTAGATTTTTTTATGTTAGAAACATATTCACAAACCTACACTAATGTTCTTAATATAGAAAGAGCTTTTAAAACTAATAAATACAAAAACAATATAGCTCTATAGAAATATAGACTAAGGAGATGTTATAGTACATAGTATTCAGTATGTACTCTTAATATTTAAACACCCAGGTGAATACCACTTTATCAGATATGTTTATATATAGAGTAATTTTGAAGAGTTGATTCAAATGACTGTAGCCTGCCAAAACCAAACTCACCACCATCAGGTCTAACATATATCCTCTATCAGGGACAGGCTGGAAATTTGGGTAGTCTTGTTTATTTATATTGCTAAAATTGAATATTTCACAGGAAATCTACGTTTTGTTTTTATGTCTAACTTAAGGTCAATTAAAGTAAATGCCTATTACATGTAAATTCCCTCTTAGGAACTTCTAGACCAGCACTTGACCAAACATGGGACACACCATAACCTAACCAAGCTGACAAAATATTAGCCATCACAGGTGGCCATTTGCTTCCTCAAAATTTTAAAAATCATTTTTCCCTTAGGCAATGTCTTTTCTAGAAATTAGCTGTCAACTATAACCAGAGAATCTAGACACCAGCTGGAAAGGCAGCCGGAGCATCCTCTTACAACTGGGAAGATTCAGAAAGACTACTCTGGCCTTGATACTTGTACTTGTTTATGCAGACCCATCATCATTTGGAGTTCAAGAGGTCATCTTCATATATTATGTATGTATTAATATGGGTTCTCTGGGTTCTCCCTCAGTCATAAAAGGTATACATAAATAGAATCACAGCATGAACTTTCTATGCTATGTGTTATGCACAGGTGAGCTCTAAAGAGGGGCATCTAATGTAGGCAGGGAAGGGCTCTCACTGGAGGTGGTCCTGGGTACAATTTCTGAAAGGTGACAGGGTGTCCCAGGAATAGGAACACAGACACGAAACTCTGTAAATCAAGGGTATGACTGGAGTTACATTCATGGCAAAGAAAAGAAAACAAACTCTAGCTGCCATCAGGGTGGTTTCAAGTTAAAATGGAATTCTGCTCCATAGAGTTTTCGATGGCTAAATGTTCAGAAATAACCCAAGTCACCTCTGGGCAAATGCAAACCTGCAATGTTGGGCTGGCAACCATGTTCACCCCCTAGAGACTCTGAAACCGTATATATTGAATGCAAATTGTTGAACTTCCATCTCGAATGCTATGAAAGTTTTTGATCGGCAAAACCCTCCAGTGTTTGAAGTTTGGGACTAGTCCTTTGGGCACTGTGAAGGCTAAATGGAATGCAGATGGACTGTTTTTCATAAGGATGCTATAATAATCCGACAAAGTGACAATGGTCTGAAATAAAGCAGGAACGTGAAGAAAGATATAAGATATAAGAGAGATGTTAAGGTAACAGTATTTATAATTTGAGGGGGCCTTAAAAAGATATTTGTCATTATAGTTTCATACCATTTTCCCATGAAATTTTACAGACCCCTCTTCCACTCTCACAGACTGGCGTAAGGACAAAGGGTCAGTCTAGGAGACTTCACAGGTTTTTGAATTTAGAAACGGAATATATGGTGCCAAAATATGGACTCCAACAGGTTTTGACAGAGGAGAGAGATGTTCAGTTGTAGGGCTGTTGTTTTGCAAGTACTTTTACCAATTGCTTTCAATTCAAACTCATCGTGACTATATGTGTACCAGAGTATAACTATGCCCCTTGTGTTTTCAGTGACAGGGTTTCTGGAATTAAACTGCTGGGCTTTTTCAAGATGTCTCTGAGTTGCCTTGAGCTGCCAGTCTTTCAGTGAGCAGGTGAGCAACATTAATTGTGTACACCACCCAAAGCATTTCTCAAACTCGAACTCACTGCCACTGAGTTCATTCTGACTCATCGTGACCCTACAGGACAGAGTAGAACTACTCCAGGTGGGTTTCCCAAACTATAAAATTTTAAGGGGGTAGAAAGTTGTAGCTTTCTCCTGAAGAATTGCTGGTGGCTTCTAAGTCCTAAGACCTGTGGGTTAGCAACCAAGCACATAATCCACTACACTCCCAGGTCTCTTCCCAAGACCTTAGGGCTACTTAACACGAATTGCCCAACTACTCAACCTATGAAGAAATCTTGTCTGCCGACACAGATTCAAAAGTTATCAAAAATCCTGACAAATTTCATATGAAAGATCATGCCCAGGAAAAGTAAAGAGAGTCACAAAGCTTCCTGGCTGCCACCCTGGGAACCCTGGAGACGAGAACGAAGAAAACTGTGACATTCAACAGAGCATCCAAAGGAAGATGGCCTCTCTTAATTAACGAGCTATCAACAATTTTAACATAATTAATGCCCTTTGTACAAGTTGCACAAAAAAACGTGCCCATTAAATCTGGAGCAGCCCAGCGGATGGTGACTTTATAAGTCCAGTGGGGCTGAAAGAAGCACTCACTCAGTAGGCTTCAGGACAAGCAAACAGTGCTAGAGTAGAGGTGGTACACATGGGCTCCTTTTGCCGATGTCTGTGTACCGATGAGAAGAAAGCGTATAGAAAGAGAACTCCCAGTTAAAGGAGGATTTTGAGATTTTCACATTAGGATCTGACCTGACACATGAGCATTCTCGGCCTAAGCTCTGTTCCACAGAAGCACACAGATATGTGTGGATTCATGTCTTCGTGTGTGTGTGTGTGTGTGTGTGTGTGTGTGTGTGTGTGTAAATTTGTGAGTATATTTATGCAGCTAACAAACAGAGTTGAGTCAACTCTAACTCACAGTGCCCTCTCATGGGGCAGAGGTGAACGGCACCCATAAGAGTTTTCTTGGCTCATGATCTTTACGGAAGCAGATTGGGAAGCGAAAAGAAAGAACAAACAAACCCAAAACCCCACTGCCATCGATTCTATTCTGATTCACAGTGCTGCTGCAAACTAGAACAGAACTGCTCCCTCGGGTTACAAGGGTATAAACCTTTCTGGGAACAGAAAGGCTCATAGTTCTTTTTCAGAACAGCCGATAGGTTCAAACGGTGTTCCAATGGGAAATCCTTTACTCCGTCGTGGCCACTTAATCCCACAGAAACCCCTGGGTGGGTTCAACAGCGAGACATTCACAAGTGCTTTAAAGAAATCACTCTCCAAATCACTGTGTCTTGATAAAATCTTCTACCTGAAGTACAGGCCACTTGTTCTTAGTTTCTCGCATCTTCCCTCTGTCTCAAAACTGGGTCCAAGGCCACGTGTGTCTGCACCGTTGAAAGCTGGCCAGGATGACAGTCAGCTCAAACCCTGAGCTCGGACGCTTTCCATGCCCGTTTTGAAAGCGGATGCTAATGAAACCCTCATAGTTTTCTGAGAAGGCAATGCGTATTTTATTGCTGTCAGATATTAAAATGAATGACTGCGCTTTGCTTCTGGAAAGCAGACAATTTCCAGAGAGAAGATTCAATTTCCAGGGGAAAGGAAAATGCCCTGGAATTATTTCTATACATTGCCAAACTTTGATGGTGCTGCCCTCAAAACCAGAGGCAGCAGTGATGTATCTTGTGAATAAGGTGTCCTGAGTCCCATACTCACAGCTCTGCTACCTTACACTCCTCTGGTCCTCTTTCTGGTTATGACTGGAGCTACATCCTAATGCCATTCCTGGTGTGAATTTTTGATTAATTTATTTTGTCTTCGGTGTTATCCCACAATTTGTCTGCCTTTTAATCATTAGGGCACATTGCATCGAATCTACTCCTGAGAAAGTCTGTACATTAGGCTAGGATATAACAGATTTTATTTTAACTTTCATAAGCTTGTTTTATTTATTTTTTTCATCATGAACTTGAATTTGCATAAAATTCATTGATCTGCATAAAATCAATTGATCTGGTGTGAATTTTGTTGAAGTTTTATTCCCTGAAACTCTTGATAAAGCCATTCCAGATATGAACTTTTTCCTATCTGTGTCTTAGAAAGACCTAGCTGTTGACTAACGTCAGCATTTTGTTGGGTGGGTTTCCATCCCTTGCATGCTGCCAAGTAGAACCGACCCTCATGCCTGCGCTAACAAAGCTAATCCAAACCCCTCTACCCATAGCCGCGTTGTTTGCCCAGCCACTCGTTTGTTCCTGACCCTCCAGATGATGAGTTACACTCAACATGCTCATCGACACTAAAAGAAGTTGGCTTTGCATATTACTGATAATGTGAAAGCTAAAAGAGTTGGAGTTACCAGAGCAACGAAGTCCCCAGGGAATACCAAAAATAGGCTTTGGGGCTATGGCTTGGCACCTTGTTGGACTCGACGGTAAAGCACTCCTAAAGGCCAAGGAACAGTCCTTGAACTAACTACAAGCTTTAGTTTCTTGTTGTTTTGATTTTTCTCATTGGCTTGTTGTTGTTGTTGCTTTGTTTTATTTTGTTGCTTGGTTTTGCTCTGTCTTGTTTTTGTGCATATTATTATCTCTGCAGGTCTGTCTAAATAAGATAGGCTGGATGAATAATCTGGAGGAGAAAACAATGGGACCGACAGTTCTGGGTGGGGGAACAGGAGAGGGGGTGGTGGGGGGAAACCCAGGGAAAAGGGAACAACAAGTGATCTAAATCTGTGGTGAGGAGGGTGTAGGAGGCCTGGTAGGGCGAGACCAAAGGTAATGTAACCAAGAGGAATTACTGAAACCCAAATGAAGGCTGAACATGGTAGTGGAACAAGAAGAAAGTAAAAGGAAATAGAGGAAAGAGCCAAGAGGCAAAGGGCATTTATAGAGGTCTAAATAACGGCATGTACATATCAACTATATTTATATATGAGGATGTGGAAATAGATCTATGTGCATATATGTATAGTTTTAGTATTAAGGTAGCAGATGGACATTGGGCCTCCACTCAAGTACTCCCTCAATGCAAGAATACTTTGTTCTGTTAAACTGGCATTCCATAATGCTCACTTTCCTGACACAATCGCTGAAGACAAAGCGGGTGCATAAGCAAATGTGGTGAAGAAATCTCCACAAAAGATATAGCATCTGGGGTCTTAAAGTCTTGAAGGTAAACAAGTGGCCATCTCGCTCAGAAGCAACAAAGCCCACATGGAAGAAGCACACCAGCTTGTGTGATCACAAGGTGTCAAAGGGATCAGGTATCAGGCATAGAAGGACAAAAAAATCATAGCATTGTGTGCTCACCTCCCTGATATGATCGCTGAAGACAAATGGGTGCATAAGAAAATGTGGTAAAGAAAGCTGATGGTGCCCAGCTATCAAAAGATATAGTGTCTGGTGTCTTAAAGGTTTGTAAACAAGCAGCCATCTAGCTCAGAAGCAACAAAGCCCAAATGGAAGAAGCAAACCAGCTTGTGCAATCACAAGGTGTTAAAGGGATCAGGTATCAGGCATCATCAGAACAAAAAATTATATCATTGTGAATAAGGGGGAATGGGGAGTGGAGACTGAAAACCCAGCTGCAGGCAATTGGCCATCCCCTTACAGAAAGGTAGTGGGGTGGGGGTGGAGGTGGGGCGGGGGTGGGAACGAGATAGTCAGGGAGCAGTATAGCAATGATGAAATATACAACTTTCCTCTAGTGCCTAAATGCTTCCTCCCTCCTACCCCACCCACACTATCATGATCCCATTTCTACCTTAGAAATCTGGCTAGACTAGATCATGTACACTGGTACAGATAGGAGCTAGAAACACAGGGAATCCAGGACAGATGATCCCTTCAGGACCAGTGGTGAGAGTGGCGATACTGGGAGGGTGGAAGGAGAGTGGGATGGAAAGGGGGAACCAATTATAAGGATCTACATATAACATCCTCCCTGGGGGATGGACAACAGAAAAGTGGGTGAAGGGAGACGTTGGACAGTGTAAGATATGACAAAATAATAATTTATAAATTATAAAATGTTCATGAGAGAGGGGGAGCAGGGAGGGAGGGGGCCAAATGAAGAGCTGATGCCAGGGGCATAAGTGGAGAGCAAATGTTTTGAGAATGATGAAGGCAATGAATGTACAAATGTGCTTTACATAATTGATGTATGTATGGGTTGTGATAAGAGTTGTATGAGCCCTAATAAAATGATTTTTAAGTTGGAGTTACTGGAGGTATATAAAGAATTTTTGGTGCCATTTATACACAATTGTATTGGAATTCATGAAAGAAGAAAAGAATGAAATAAAGGTAATTTGAATTCTACTGTAGTAACTGTTTTTCCTCAATATCATCTCAATTTAAAGCCTCACTTTAAGACATGAATACTATTAAATGGAAAAATTAAGTGGACAAATAAATTGGAAAAAACAATTAACTATTAAAAATAAAGTGTAATAAACTATGAAGTTGAAAATAAATAATGGCCATGAATGTTAGTTGCCCTGAGTCATGCATAACATGAAAAACAGCATGAATAACAGCATGTAACATTGCCCAGTCCTACACCATGCTCATGACCTCTAACATTCTGGGGATGATTGTTGCCTTCCCATGTAGGGGCTCATGTTTCAGCACGATACCAGACAATTTTCTGCTTTGACATACAGGGGCATCATGGCTAATTTTGGGGATCACCAGCTCTTTCTCCCTTATCTGTCTTCATCTGCAAGCGTCACTGAAGTGGATCTACCATAGATGACCCTGCTGGTATTTGAAGTATCATTGGCATAGCTTCCAGCAACACAGCAACATGCTAGTGAACACAGTACAGCAAACTGACAGTGGAATAAATTCTATTTCAGATGTAAGGTACGTAGGAATTTTCTTCTCTTTCATTGAATGCCCCTCTACTTCTTCATCTTAGAGGAGAAGACTCATCAATAATTAAGCTCCTTTTTGGTTCCAACACTCTGTCAGTAGACACTGAGTGGGCACAGTATGCACTGACATCTGGCTCTCAGGGCATCAAAATGTTGTCTTGATTTAGATATGACACTTCTAGGTCTAGTGTGGCCCCATCTTACTTTCTGGAAAGTTGTGTTTTTAGCACATTTCCTAGAAAATACTTTTTAAATCAATATAAAATGTATGTATTTAGCTTTCTTTTAAATATATTACCTTGAAGCTGTAAAATACACATGATGCACAATCTTAAATGTAAAAAACGGAATGCAGTTGGAAAGAAGGCTCTTTCTCTCCCCTGCCTTTGCTTTTGAATTCCCCTAAGACTGCAACTGAGGCCAGACTCTTGTGTGCTTTTCCAGAAAATGACCATCCATTCATAAGAACGAAGGCCTATCTATTCTTGTAGTTTTATACCACACAAGTTGTAGTAAAACATAAATAAGTGTGCATATATTTACTACACATTGTGTGTATATACATATAAACATATATACACACACATATATAGTGTGTGTGTAGATATATGAGCATAAGTAAAAATGCATTGCTTCTAGGGTTCCAGATCTTGCACTCATGGGCTTATTCCAAACAAAACATATTTTTTAACGTCTCTGTAATTTGTGATGACTGCAGACAAGTTCTCTTGGATAGATACTTGTCTTAGTCTCCTTACCGAAAGCCCACAGCTGTTCAGTTGATTCCTACTCAGCAAAGCAACTGTATGTAGACTGTAAGTCTTTACAGAAACAGTCACTTTTTTCTCACAGGGAGAGGCTGGTGGATTTGAACCAACTATCTTGCTATTAGCAGTCCAATGCTTACCCAACAGCACAACCCAGGGGAACCTTAAAAACAAAACAAAAAACCAGATGCACTCACTGTCCTGAGTCGCATCGTGACCCTAAAGGACAAGGCAGAACAGCCCTTGTGAGTGTCCTAGACTGTAATTCTTTACAGAAGTGAAAAAGCCCATCTTTCTCCTACGGAGGAGTAGCAATTAGCAGCCCACTGCATACAAACTAAGCCACAGGGCTCCTTCAGAAACAGGTCCCATGAAAACAGTGGCTGCTGAGGCAATCTGTGGGGCACGTTAAATTCAAGGCAGAGAGTCAGCTCAGACTATCACGGGCATTTTCTGGAGGGGACAAGAAGTCTATGGAGAAAATCTTAATAGAGACTCACAAAGGACACAAGATGATGACAGAGCTTTACTAGAAAAAAAAGCCTTTTAAGAACATTAAACATCACCTTGGTGAGAAGAAAGCCAGGAGCCCTGTACCGAGGACAGTTCCCATCCCAACAACACAAAGGCTAATTCTTCAAGGCAGCACAAGCTATTCAAAGAGAATTTCATTGAGAAACCTTGGCCCCTTCAAACATCTCAGATCTTGCCCATTTAAATATGTTTCTTCCCAGACTGAACTCAAAGAACATTTCAAAAGGGCCTCATCTGAATCTTTTGAGGATGTCAAAACTACCATTTTGATTTGGTGTAAATTGAAGAACCCGGAAGCCCCAGCCAAATGTATTCCCAACTGCCATCCAGGTGATTCGGATGCATAGAAGTGGCTCCATAGAGCTGTATCTATTTGCATAAGAACTGTATATATTTGCATAAGCAGAAAGCCTCATTTCTCTCTGTCATAGCAGCTAGTGGGTTCAAATGCTGACTTGTAATTGGCAGCACACTGAGTAATCCACTACACCATCAGGGCTCCTTTTATCTGTATAAATACACAGAAATCTGCATAAAATCTCTTACATATACATTTAAAGTCCCTCAACAAGAGGAACTGACCCCGTAGCTATACCAATGACTCAAGCATAGGATGGTACAAGGATGGTGCAGCGCCATGCTCTTTTATTCGGCTGTGCACAGGTTCCCTCTGGGTTGGAACTGATTCAATGGCGCCTGACAACAGCAAAATACAGAAATCATATGTGCTGTTCATTCTCTCTTGAAAATCAATGGCACACATGCCAGGTCGTTTCGGGCACCATAAAAATGAAGGAAGTCTGAAAAGAACCAAAGAAAAGCTCAAGCCAAGAGCGAGGAGAAACTCAAAATTAATGGACGGGATCTTTTCATTAACTGGTGTAGCATATGATCCTGGGAGCCAATCACACAAAACTCCCTGGGAAAGAGGTGGCTCGAGCAGTGGACAGCACTGTGGCTCTCAAGTCATACGGGCTCTCTTAGTACATACATGTGGATCTGAAGGACAACTGAAAAAAAAATTGAAGGCTATTATTCAGATAATGGTGATGTCATGTGTTTGTAAGAAAATACTTCTGAGAAGAATGTTCTTCTCAAATAATCTTTAAATTGTTGTGAGGGACAGGATCAGATCTTCTGTCTCAAAGTTTTGCCAACCCTGGGCTTGAGTATCAGTTCTACTTCCTGAATTTTCACTTGTTTCCACTTCCAGGTCTGTAAGTCAATTCCCAAAGAATACAAATGGAAGGGCCTCAAGGAAAGATTTGGTGTCTGTGATTTCCCTTTTGGGAAATGTAACCTTGAATGAACACTTTGGAAGAGGAGGTCCCAAAGGTCACACCACTTGGGAAATGTCATCAGGTCACAGTGTTGTGTTGAGGCAGGGGGCAGGCAGAGCTTCAACAATTTGGGGGGAAGGGGTAGGACATTTCATTCCATTTCCTCCTCATTCATGTGGAAACTGTTACATTGGTATATATCTTTTTGCTGGTATACATTCTACAGTAACCAAAATAAAATACATTATTATTAAATACAGATGGGGGGTGGAGATTGACTGCATAAATACAAAAGTAGGACAGTGGCTACTTCTTGATGGTTATGTTATGTTTCCTGGTAATTGGGAGGCAGTGGAGGCTGATCAGTTCATAGCATGGCTCCTGGAATCAGCCCACCTGACCTGGAGTTCTGTGCTTCATTACAGACAGCGACAGCAGGAGCCCTGGTGGCATAGTGGATTACACATTTGGGCTGCTAACCACAAGGTCAGCAGTTCCAAACCACCAGCCACTCCAAAGGAGAAAGGTAGGCTTTCTACTACCATAAAGAGTGTTTGGTTGGTTTTCTTTTTTTCTTTTTATTCCTTATTTGTTTGTTTTCATTTTAAATTGTCTATGTTGTTGTTGCTTTGCCTACCTATATAAGATAGGCATGGGAAGCAAGCTGGAGGAGAAAGCAAAGGGAGGGACTTAGAGGGTGGAGAAGGCAGGAGAAGGGATTGGTGAGCAAACAACGCCAAAGACAAGGGAACAACTAGGAAATTAAAATCAACAACGAGGAGGATGTAAAGATTCTAGGGGATGTGCAGCAACAGCATTGTAAGTGAGAGAACTTACGAAGAGTCAGAAGAAGGGTGAGTGTGGTGATGGGAATGAGGAAGGTAAGGGGAAATAGAGGAAAGCTCTGGGAAGCAAAGCTATGGATGGATAGAGGATAGAGGTATAGACATAGGTGTGCACTAATGTGAATATATTAATTCATCAAAGGAGGTATTGGCATAGGCATATATACTTACATGGCAAAATATTGAGGAAGTGGACAGACTTTGGGCCTCTGCTCAAATGCAAGAACACTGTTCTAACAGCCTGGTCTTCTGTGATGCTCACCCTCCCAGCACAATTGCTAAAGAAAAAATGGGTGCACAAGCAAATGTGCTGAAGAAAGCTGGGGTTTTAAAGGTTTGAAGTTAAACAAGCAACCATCTAACAGAGAAGCAACAAGCCCACACAGAGGAAGCACACCAGCCTGTGCGATCATGAGTTGGAAATGGAGTTAGGTAACAGGCATCAGAAGATCCCAGACAGACAAATAAACAAACAAACAAACATATTGTTGAGAATGAGAGGGGTGAGAGCAGAGACACAAACCCATATGTAGACAATGGGACATCCCCTCGCAGAAGGGTTGCAAGAAAGGGATGAGTCAACCAGGGTGGAGTATTGTATCAATGCAACACACAATATTCCTCTGAAGCTTCCTCACCCCCCATTGTCATGACCCCAGTGCTGCCTTTCACTGCTGTGAGCTAGGCTGGAGCACATACAGAGGTTCATAGAAGAGCTCAAGACACACGGAATCCAGGTCGGATAAAGCCCCCAGGAACAGAAATTGGAGTAGTTGTACCAGGAGGGTAGGGGGAAGGTAGGGAGAGGATGGGGGAAGAAACTGTGGGGACAGGGAGACAGTGGTTGGTATAAGATATGAAAATTATAATTTATAATCAATCAAAGGGTCACAAGGTGGGAGAAGGGGAGGGAGGGTAAAAAGAGGAGCTGAAATCAAGGGCTCAAATAGAATGTAAATATTTAGACTATAATCATGACAACATATGTACAAATATGCTTGATACAATTGATGTATGGATTGTTGTAAGAGTTGTAAGAGCCTCCAATAAAATGATCTTTAATAAATGGGGGTTGCAGTCTCCAAAATCTACATGGGCAGTTCTGCCCTATCCAGTACGGTTACTGTGAGCCAGAATCAACTCGATGACATGAGTTTGGTGTTGATGGACTACAATATGCCACAGGGCAAGGTTTATCTGAGATATGTACGTAGAATACATAGCCTAGCACCAGCAGAACAGAGATGGACAAAAGCCCTTCATAAGCATGATAAAGGCTATCACCACAATTCTCTGTTTTCACATGTTCTGTCATTAACATTGGACATTTTCAAAAGCAGGAAATAATGTTATTTATTTATTTATTTTTAGTATCACTGTATTATTCATTCTTACAGAGAATTTTATTTTAAACCTATGGGGGCAATTCTGATTTTAACTATTGAGGGAATAGCATCAGAAATTACTTCTTCCATGATTCAGTATAAATGTTTATTCCCTGGGCTCTAGTGAGAACATAAACTGCTTATTCGTTTCATGCTATTGTTATTCACAGTTCTTCCTAAGGCAGATGCCCACAGGTGCTGAGAAAGGCATGCACTATGGACTGGATGGGCTTTTCTCATTCACTACCCAGACTTCTAGGGATTAAAATCCCACTTTTCGGAAGAAGACTTAATAAGATTGCTAAGGCAGCTACCACATCCTCTTTTAAAAGTGAAACAAGTCACATTTTAAAAAAAATACCTGCCTACCTCGGCCTCCAGACCCTCATTAACATTTTTAAAACTTGGAAATAAATGCATGTTTATTTCTGGGATGACAAGCCCATGGAGAGTCAAATCAGCTAACTATCCAGATCTCCAGAGAAAGAAAAACTAAGGAAAAGTACATCCTCAGTCGATGCCCAAACTCTAATTTTTTTTCTTTCTGTTCCAAAGACAGGTTAAAGACTTCCTCTGAGTGGCACATACACACCAGCATTGTTGCTTTCTGATTAATGTCCTTCACCTAATCGGAATCATGTTGTCTTGAATTTGTCTTAAGGCAAGACAAGGTGAACAAAAATCAAATAAAATCACTGTTGCTTATGTTTTTTCTTGCTTGTGTTTTTCCTTTGTTTTGGTTTATTTTCTTTTCAGGAATAGTAATTTTATAGTAATTTTAATTTCAAAGAAAAGTCCCAAACTGACCATATTTATATTATATGTCAATAAACAAGCTGAAAACAGCCTGAAATTGCTTTCTCTACACCTGCTTCTTCCACACACTTTCAGGAAGGAACAAATGAGGGACATAAATATCTACTTTCAAAAGTCATTTTATCTGACATCGATATCTTACTCAAAGGAAAATGCCCCAGGTTTTGTAAAAGTTTGGGGAAAAGGGTTTAAAATCGTGTGTTCTCAGGAATCGAAACCAGTGTGACAGAACATTGTTGATAGCTCACTCCCCAGCCATCTATGTCAGGGGATCGCAACTACTATGTTTGCAAATGGAGTTGTTCTGCTGCTGGGAGCTGGGCGAGGAATCAGATGAGACAGCTGAGGAGCCCTGGAACCCTCTGTCAGCTGATACAAAGCACATGCAAGGAATATCATGCCTGTCCTCCTTCCCTGCTCTCTGGGGGAGGGCCCCAGAGTGATCAAGAATACTCCTGATAAGCACGTTTATAGGATTACATTAAAAAGGATTACCTACATTATTACCTTAAATAGGATTCCTGTGCCCACTCAGCTGTCGAGGAATTGCATGTCCCAGGGTACTCCCTCGTGTGGACAGCAAGCTAATGAGTACACTCTGGTCCACGCGACTGCCTCTGTATAAATTCTAATCACCTAAGATCAAGTGTACTGGTTCGTTATGCCAAACACACTTTCGCTGGAACTTAATTCCAGGAGGCAGTTCTGATATGCAGCCACAGAAAAGGGGGAGCAGCTACTATTGTCTTATAAAGGGGAGTCTTCAACTGCAATTTTTGGAATACCCTTTCTCCAAAGCTCTGAAAAAACCTCTCCTACACGATCTTTCTGTCTGACAGAAAACCCTGCAGAAGTGTGTGCTGGCCTTCGGTAAAATGGTAGCTTCCACCTAAGCTGTGGATCCTGTCTTGTAGACACCCTCAGTTACAACTGGGGGAAGCGTGAGCAGGGACTAGAGAAAGTAACTCCAGAAGAAAATTACTCCCTCATATCAGTGGATTCCGGCTCATAGCAACCCCATGGCACAGGACAGAAGTGCCCCTGTGGGTTTTCCTAGACTGTATAAATCTTTACAGGAATGGAAAGCCTTGTCTTTCTCCCAGAGAGGCAGGTGGTTTCAAACGGCTGACCTTGTGGCTGGCAGCTCTACACAGAGCAACTATACCATCAGGGGTCCTCAGAAGAAAACAGAGCTACCCATGAAATATTCAGCAAGTGGGCAGATTTATAGACAGACCATTGTAATAGTTTTGTGTGGCAGTCTCACAAAGAATTCAGGCAAGACCCTAGGACTTTCAAGAGATAGTCCTCCAGTCAATATAAGAAAATGTTTCTGTTCCTTAAAGTCATTCACATTTAGAGCTCTCTCTCACTAAAGCGAGCCACTTTCAGAAGATATTTAAACATTGGGCAAAGGAAGTTGAACCAAATGCGTATGCTCTCCAAGAAAAACGAGATTTCGAGGGGAAAAGGTGTTTCGATCAGGACTGATTAAAAGCATAGAGGTCTCTGTGTCCCTAAGGAAATTAGGGATTTGGAAAGCATGTCTAAATCTTTACAGATCTAGATCAAGATGGGATGCCATTACCTAGCTATACTTATTACCCTCAGAAGGAGCTACCAAATACAACAGAGAGAGAGGAGAGAGAGAGAGAGAGAGAGAGAGAGAGAGAGAGAGAGAGCAGTATAATGGGAAAGAACTGGTTTCTGAACCAGCAGCTCTGTGGGAGAAAGACTGGGATCTCTCTCTTTCTTATTTTTCTTATTTGTTTATTTAAATACTTTTATTGGGGACTCTTACATCTCTTATCGTAATCTATACATTCCTCCAGTGTGTCAAGTATATTTGCACATATGCCGCCATCATCATTTTCAAAGCATTCTCTTCCTACTTGAGCCCCTGATATCCGCTCCCCATTTCTTCCCCATCCTTCTCCCCACCCACCCTCCATCATGAACCCTTGATAAGTTATAGATTATTTTTCCCATATCTTAGACTAGGCTTTCTTACTTCTGTAAACAGTCTCGAAAATCCACATGTAGTTGCTATGAGGCAGCATTGACTTGATGGAAGTGAGTTTTTTGTTTATTTGTTTGGGGGATGGTGGTGGCTTGTGTCTGGTTCTGTCACTTATTAGCTCAATGACCTTTGACAATCTGCGTAGCCCCTCTGAGGAGTCTCCGTTACATGATCTAAACACATGATCTAAATACTGCTTCATAGAAACCATGGGGTTGCCATGAATTGGAATCCATGAACCAGAATTGACTTAATGGCAGTTACTGTTTTTAATATTAGATATTATAACTAAAGTGTAGACACTTACAATATAATACAATAAAAATACATTGACGTTGCCTCATCATTATATTAGACTCACTGCACTGACTCCACGCAACCACAGGATGGCACTCTTGGCTCCCGTGAACCATAGCTTGGACCTCTTTAGAGGAAACAAGCTGGCTACTTCCAAAGGCAAGACAGGCCCCACTCCCATTGGCAGCTGACTGACTTACTAGAAGTTTGTTTCTCATGACTGATCTTTCATGGTGTGGTCTTCCAGAGCCAGAAAAGCTCCTGAAACAAAATTAAACTGAGCTTCTAATAAGCTCATTCTCCATTTCCTGCACACACCTGTAGTCACTAAGCAAACCCCAAACTGTCTCGCTCCATGACTTCAAGTAAACCCCTCCATGACTTCAAGTACACCATTCCATGACTTCAAGTGCATCCACTCCTTTTGGAGGAAGCGGGGTCTCCTCTTCAGGACTGTCATTTGTAATCGGTTGTCATTCGTCAGCACTGCGCTCCTGTTGCAAGCCACCGCTACTTGTCTTCATAGACATCAAAGCGGATGTCACAGGCAATGCCTCCCTACAACATACTAAACTTTCTCAAGGCCACAGTACCATTTAATTCATTGTTCTAATCAACTACATGTTTCAAAGAGATTAGTATGCTACCAGTAAGGTGATGGAGAAGATGAGGTTGTTCTGAAAAGAAAGGTCTGAGCATTGGGCTGTAAACTATAAGGCTGACAGTTCAAAGCACACCAACTGGTCTGTAGAAAAATCACGAGGCTGTCTGCTTCCATAAAGATTTACAGGATCAGAACCTTTACATAGGGATGCTAGGAATGAGAATTCACTGAATGGCAGCGGGAAACTACGGGAAGAGGCAGAGGTAGTTTGGTGGTGGAATTCTTGCCTTTCATCCAGGTGACTGAGGTTCAACTCCTAGCCAATGTACCTCAAGTGCCACCACCATTTGTCTGTCTGTGGAAGCTCATGTGCTGCTATGATTCCTAAAACAATGTAGCGTCCAGACTTAAGCAGGCTAGGAAGTATGGTCTGGTGATTTACTTCCAAAATATCAGCCCATAAAAAAGCTCTAGGTAACAAGTGTTGAACGTGTTATGGTGTTATGCACAGCGTTGCAGTGAGTCAGAGCCAAACCTGAGGGCAGTTAATAAACCAACTATGACAAAAGCCAGGGAATGAAAATAAGGGAAGAGCCCTGTTGGTCCTCTGAGCAGCACCACAGCGACCGGCAAGACCGAGCGCCTTACAAAGGGGGGCAAAAAGCAGCCAGGAAGAAAGTGGTTGGGCCATTACCTAAGTAAGATTGTTAACATGTGACCGTACCAGCTGGGTTGGATATATGAAATATTAGGAGAGCATTAGTCACCAGGCCTCAAGGAAGCAGAATTGCATCTGAAAACTGAAGTCAAGCCTAAAACCAATCCCCCTACAAACAGGGTCCAGAGGGAGGGGGCATTAGGTTAACCATTTGCCAGAGCCAAACTAAACAATTTTTAAATAAAAACAACCCAGTATAGATTCCCCACAACATTTCAACTATAACGTGTAGTATCAGACATGCAAAAAATGCAGGAAAAATATGATATACAGTCCAAAGAAAATATATCAGTATGAAAAAAATTCCAAGATGTTAAAATGAGAATGACTTTAACATGGCCATTACACACACACACACACACACACACACACACATGCATGTATAATATATCTAAGCAAGATCGTAGAAGAAAATATAGACAAAATTCACACTCAAAATTGAGTGGGGAAATCTCAGCAAATAGGTGAAAGATACAAACATAAACTAGCTGGAAATTCTAGAGCTAAAAATGATGTACCATAAATGACACATTCACTAGATAGGTTTAATAGAATGGAAAACTGCAAGAGAAATGGCCACTGATCTTGAGAACATATGACTAGAAATGCCTAATATGAAAGCAGAGGTTAAAAAAAAAGAATGAAAAAGAAGAGCGATACCCAGTGAGCAGTTGGCCAATATCAACCAATCATAATTAATCTAATTATAGTGTGTGAGAGAGAGAGAGAAAGAAAGAGAGAGAGAGAGAGAATGTGTGAGAAAGAGAGTGAATATGAAGGGGCACAGAAAATAGCCATAGATGTTGTAAATGTGTTTTAAACATCAGATTACAGATCCAAGAATTTCAGCAAACCTTATAGCACATAAATATGCAAAGGAAAAATAAATAACATGTAATCTAGGTATACCAGAGCCAACCTGCTAAAGACAGTGGGGGAAATTGCTAATAGCCAACAGAGAAAAGAGAAATTAAACAAGTAAAAATATATAGAGATTTAAATGCAACTATATCAATGATCACAGTAAAGTTATATAGACTAAATAATTCAATTAAAAGCTATAACTTGCTGGATAAAAATGTTCAAATCCCACTGAATAGGGTTTTCAAAAATACACTCCAATGATAGATTAAGGACGGATATTAAAGATATTTTTAAATCAAATATATGGAAAAGTGTAAGTTATATGACAGTGGAAGCTCAAAATCCGTTTGCAGAGTCCCCACGTAGATCAAACCTTCGGTGAACCCCCTCTCACCCTCACTGAGGGACGTGAGTCACCTGTTATCAGGCAGAGCACTGAAACGTCAATTAGGGCATATGTTGTTAAATTAAATTATAATATCATTTTAAAATCTGTTTCATTTATAAAAAGAAAAGTGAAGAGGAAATACACTTGGATCAAACCCCTGGCGAGTCCCCTCTGACCACAGATCTGGAAGTGAATAGGCCTGCTATCAGGAAGAAAGCATGGGAAGTAGATTATCACAGATGCAGTTAGGTTAAAATTTAGCACCTTATCATTTGACCTCCTTCCTGATTCATTTGAATTTGTTCTATTTTTTAACATTTTCTGATTTCTTTTCAGTTGAGGTTATTATCTGTTTCATTTTGTTATTCTTTAAAAAATGGTTTTCTGTATATGAAATCCAGATAAGTAAATCTATAGACAATAACTGGATTAATGTTTTCTTGGGCGTACAGCAGAGGAGGCTGTGGGAAAAAGAGGAGCTAATAATGATGAGGACAAGAATAAAGAGAAAGTTTTAAAGGGATTGAGGAGATCATTGTACAACTCTTCCTGGTGTGCCTGAACTACTGAATTGTAGTATGCCAATAAGACAGTTGGAAGAAAAAAGTATATGTCATAAAAGCAATAAGCATGAGGAGATTAGAGCAGCTGATTAATATCAGATAACCTACATTTTAAAGAAAGGTATATTTACTAGAAAAAAAGAGGGATAACTTTCCATTGTTAAAAGGGTAATAAATAAAAAATAAAATATATATGTATGTATCTAATAACAAGATTTCAAAATATATAAAAGAAAAAATAATCGAATTGAAAAAGAAAATATGTTAATTCCACAGTCATATATGAAGATTAAACAATTTATGTTCCATACTTAAAAGCACAAATAGATATAAATAAATAATAGTTAAGTAGTGTGGGCACTTTCTCAACGAATTTGACCTAATTGATATTTTTAGGACATTAATGGAACAGTTACTTGGATGTTTAAGCACATTTTCTAGTGTTTAGTCCAAGAAGATAGGCATGTAATAGACCATAAAGTAAACATCAGAATGTATTAATGAAATTTTACATTCTGTGCTGTCTGACTGTGAGGAATTACATTGGTATTCAATAACAGAAAACATTCAATATTTTGACATTAGAGAGAACATTTGTAACTACACATGTAAAAGAAGAGAATCCCATGAGAAATTTGAAAGTACATGATAATGAAAATTGTGTATTTCTCCCTCTTTCTAATATAGTTCAAGCGGGACTTGGACAAATAAAAGCCTCAAACCCACAGCCACCAGGTCAATTCTGACACAGCAGAGGCCCAATAGGACAGAGCAGGTTTTTGACACTATAAATCTTTACAGGAGTACACAGCCTCATTATCTTCTCTCAGAGTGGCTGGTGGGTTTAAACCACCGACCCCATGGTTAGCAGTACAACATTTAATATTCTCATACTAGAGAAGAAAGTTTAAAAAATCAATGATCTGAGTTTTATTGTAAAAATAAAATTAAACCCAATTAAATTACAGAAACAAATTCATAATGAAGAGAAATCAGTGAAATGCAAAACAGCAGAAAATTAACAAAGGAAAGCTTTGTTTTAACAATAAAAATTCACCGAACGTGTTAACCTCCAGCACAGTGGATGTAGTTGAAAGGAGACAAAATTCTAACTACCAATTCTAGGAGTTAAAGCTGGGCTCTCACTATAGAATCTAGATACTCTAACAAAGGAAAAGGAACAGCTCTGATAGTGTAGTGGGCTGCTAACCACCAAGTCAGCAGTTCAAAATCACCTGCTGCTCCTCAGGAGAAAACGAGGCTTCCCATCCTTGTAAGGACACAGCCTCAGAAACTTTCAACCCTGTCCAATTGGGTCACTATGAGTCAGACTTGACTCAAGGCAGTTTTATGGAAAGGGTAGAAAAAGAATAGTACAAAGATTCCCATGCCAGTATATTCAAATTAGGTAAAATAATCTATTTAAATTGGCATAAAAAGAAACAGAAAATGTATATAACTCTGTGTCTGTAAATTTCATTGGTTAATAATGTTTTCCACAATGAGAGCATGAGAGCGGCATGTCCATCAAACTGCCGAACTACATCACATACGAAGGAAGAAAGAGTAATCGTCCTAAATGTCTTTAAATTAAAGGGGAAGGAAACTTCTATTCTGACAAATACGTTATCTAAAAGAAAAACACAAATCAATATCCCTCATAAGCATAGATACAAGAATAGCACACGTATGTACCCACACAAGAAGCCTTCAAAAAGTTCATGGGGAAATAGCATTATCTTGTAATTCCAGATACTTGACAGATTTTGGGCTAAGGACTTTTTCATACATATTGGTGCAATGGTTAAGTTTTCATCTGATAACCAAAAGGTGGTGGTTCGCACCCACCAGTGGCTCCATGGGAAACAAAGACATGACGATTTCCTGCCACAAAGATTACAGCCCTGGAAAAATCAACGGCTTTCCGCAGACAGAGTCCCATTCTCCCATACGGAATCGTTATGAGCCAGAATCAACTCAGGGACACACAACAGCCTGGTATTTGTACAGAACTAAATCTCATAGATCAAGAATGAAGTGATAACCCACTCAAATTTAAAAAGCAGCAGCAAACCATCTGAATAGGTATTTCAATAAAGAAGATAGACAATAGCCCAATACGCACCTAAGAAAGTTTCAACACTAAGGAATTGCAAAATTATGACGACGATGAACTACTACTCTCACACCTGCAGCACTTACAAAGCTGCGAAACACTACGTACTGGTGAGGGTGTGGACCAAATAGCAGTTTCATGCATTGCTGTTGAGAGTGGTTATGAGACAAACACCACTGAGAGTTACTGTATCGCAAACAATTGCACACTGGCATTTCTAAACATATCACCTACAGTAAACTTAAGTTGTTTGGCAGTTCACCATAGTGGCAAACTAACAGACTGTAGATTTTTCACAGAAGGGAACTAAAAATATTTCACCAAAAGACTGGGTCTAACAAATGTATTCAAAATAGCCCAAACTGGAAGAAATTCAAATGTCTCACAAAATAAAAATAAATCCATAAGTTGTGAGATACTGATATATACTGGAATAAATTCAGATGTCTCACAAAATAAAATAAATTCCATAAGTTGTGGTATACTGATGTAATAAACAGCAAGATGGCCCCGCAAGGCTTTCTTGGCTGTTGTCTTCAAAGAAGCAGATCACCAGCCCTTTCTTCTGAGGTGCTCCTGTGCGGGTTTGAACTGCCATGAGTGCAAACTATGTGTACTACCCTAGGGCCAATGCAACAGAGGACTACTCAGTAATTTAAAACAACAAAATAATAAACACATGACAACATGGAAGAATTTTTAAAAATACATCAAGTGAAGAAAGTCAGATATGAAACAGTATATACTGTGTGATTTCATTTTTATGTATGCAATTCCAGAGTAGACAAAACTTACCTATGATGAAAACAAGAGTGGTAGTATTGTGCTTGAACAGGCAATGGGGGCAGGTGGCTGTAGGTGGGTGTGGGAGAGGAGGGTCTCAGGAATGTTCTCCATTGATGGAAATACTTTGTGAATTGATCGTGTTGTTTGTATTTATCAAAACTTGATGAATGGTATATTTAAGCACTGTGCATTTTGTTGTTTTTAAATTTTACCTTAAGCAACTGAAAATCACAAAGAATGTGTGGAGTTTTTATTTCATATTTTTTAATTGTCTAAAGTGTTTATTTACCCTTAGAAAACAATCTAATGGGAAAGAACCTTCTGTTTTCCCTCTTTTACAAAGTTTACATTGAATTCTAATTTTTTATTAATACATTTATTGGGGGCTCTTAGATCTCTTATCACAGTCCATACATTCATCTAGTGTATCAAGCACCTTTGCACACATAATTTTTCCAAAAAAAGTCACTATGTTAGACATGACCCTAAAACAAAATGCAGAGCGTGGAGTTAGCCCTAACGAAGGGCAGATTCATATTGGAGGCGCTACAGAAACCTGGGCTCAGGGCTGTTCCCCCCCCCCCCTGTCCAGGGCCGCTCCCCTCTTGCCCTCTAGTCCCCTAATCTCCTAGGTCCTTCAGACCTGCTATCTAGGGAGAGATGCAGGCAGGCAGGCCGGGGAAGGGAGCTGCCATTGAGGAGCCGCTGTGGGGATCAGGAAGCTCAACAAGTGCTAACCCCACTGAACGCCATGTGGGAACTGGAATCCAGACGTCTGTGGCCTGAGAGGAATTGCGTCTGCTCATGATAATGGCCTCAGAATGACTGCAAGGCCACGGGACTTTGAAGTAAATGATCTTCTTAGTCTAATTCCGGTTTTTGACTTCAACACAAACATTTTCTCTCGCTGTGAACTTACTGGACAGATTTCTGTCCAGCATGAAAGTACAACCCAAGTAGCTTGGGTGTGCTGGACTGAGCTGCTTCTATTTGGCTGGAAAATCAGTGGAAGAGAGGAACGTCCAATTGGCAAGTGACTTGATCCGTATGAGTCAATATGGCCTCCCGGTGGCAACGACTGTCTTGGAGAAGGTGTTGGTAGGTCAGAGCTGCTTCTGCCCTTCAGTTTCTGCAGTTCTACTATTCGCCCAACAGTATAAATGGTTTCTTGGCACCAACAATGCAAGTGCATAACCCATGTAGGTGGACATCATTGCTCCCTGGAGACATGCACATTTGAGTCATTTCGTATCAAGCAACATTATACTCATCTTTATTATTTTTTTCTAGAAAACAGGAGACATTTGTATACGGGATAAAAAACAGTATCGACTGCCTCAATTTAACCACACTGGGAAATTAATTTCACTTACTAGAACCTCAAAATAATTATACTGGAAATTTGCTTCACCCACTAATACAAGTCCAAGTTAGATTTAACACTGCAGTTTTTACTAGGCCTGTTTTTGTAAAAATGCCTTGCTTGAGTTTTTTTTGTGTTTTTTTAAAGTAGCAGTATAATTTCAATAAGGGTCCACATTGTTCCAAAATAAATTCTTCATCAGGCACCTTGGTAACAGTGCAGTAGCTGAGGTAGAGTTCTGGAGATGCCACGTAAGTCAGTGAGTGTGAGAAGACAATGTGCAAAGAACTGTAAGCAATGACTCTGCGCCTGTTGCAGCCTGAGCCCATGGAGACTGGTTGTAACAAATTTACTTTGGACATCATGCTACAGATGTTTGTGGGTAAATATACACTAAAAAAAAAGAGCCAAAGAACCACAGTGTATCTTAAAACTACTTTTTGTAAACTGGTTTTGTGGTTAACTTTTCAGTTTTCCTGTACAGCTGATACCATTTCAATATTTGGATACATTGGTGCTAATTTTCAGTTGAGAAAGATAACCTAACAACTACCATTATGTCTCAATAAAGTGACTGAAATGCAAAAATTAATAAAATTAAATTAAAATAAAACAAAATTTATGTAGGTCATTCTGTTGCCATGGGAAATATAATTTCTTTGGATTATGTACTAATGTAAATAAACCATATTTACTATCAGCAAATAGCTGTAGCATTTATTTTATCCATGACATACTAATTTAGGAGCAGAGTTTAGATGCTGTCAAGCCTATCAGCATAGGCTTGCTGTGTTCCAAACACGAATCTTCCCTCTAAGCCACACGGTCTTTGTTCACACACAGTCGCTTCTCATTTTAAATGCTCCACATCAAATGGCTACAGAGCTTCCACACCGAAACCAAGACTGCTGGGCTCACATATCCCACATGTTCTCCACATGATGTTCAGAGAAAATGACCAGAGAATGAGAACACTGACATTTCTGTCATAAGAACAGAGGAGTTTGAGAATTGATGACCCCTACTGGACTTACACTTATCCTTTAGATGTTATTGGAAGAAGACTAGAACTTGTTCTAGGTTATCCCAAGGATTTTATAGTTGGCACACACAAAATCTCATTGGTAGATTTACAAAATGACTAAGATCCATCAAAGACGAATGGATTGTGGCAAGAACTAGAATAAACTGAAGCTACTCCAAGTGGCAGAATTCACATATCTGATGAGTGGTTATCTGTCGCAAACTTTAAGGTACCTTCTCACTCAAGATTATATGTTTATAGGATTAGATATTTTATATTTTTAACCCCTTAATTTTACAACTCAGAGATTTTTCACTTCGTCATATATTGAACATTGTGTATGAACCATCCTGCTCCCTCCTAGCTTGCTCCCAGTGGCAGCCAACAATTTAATCCGGAAAATTGAGGAAAGCTAAGGGGTTACAAAATCTCTGGGTGTTATCAATTTGTGCTCAGCTACTAGTCAAAAGGCTGGCAGTTTGAACCCACCCAAATCTCTGATGATACTTGGCTGCCCTCTTAGTCTTGTATCAGTGGTGCTTGAGTACAGTGAAGGAATGCAGTGTTAACTGACAGGTAGCCACAAACAAACTCACTGCTATCGAGTCGATTCTGACTTAGAGCAATCCTTTAGGACAGAGTGAAACTCCCTCTGTGGATTTCTGAGGTTATGAATCTTTATTAGAAAAGAATGCCTCATCTTTCTCCAGCAGAGCAGCTGCTGGATTCAAACTTTCAACCTTGCAATGAGCAGCCAACAATACCACCAGGACAACAATGGAGTAGGAAAGAATGATATATAACTGCACAAATTCTGAGAAGCAATGATTTTGGCATTCAACATGTATAGGAGGAACGTTCTTCTAAAAAATAATAAGAACAGGAAAGATTATGAGGAAGAAAGGATGACATTTTATCCATTTTTATTTCTATCTCTGAAGATAAGATGTTTGGGTACAAAAAAAGCCACACGTTCCTAAATCCATGTGGGAGGGGCGCTCAGGATGCTGACCCACAAGTACCTGTACCTGGGCTAAACCGCCTGCGAGGAAGTGCAGCGCAGTGCCCAGGAGAAGAAAGAGCAGCGCAGACGCGCGCTCCAAGAGAACCATCTGATTCCCACCGAGTCTTATGTGACTGGAATGGAATTGTTGCTTTATCCACTGCAATGAGTTTAAAATATGTGGCCTAGGGGCCGGGAGGAGCCCAAGAGGTGTAGTGAGTTATGTATTGGCTACAAACCAAAAGCTTGGTATTTCAAATCCAAGATTGAACTTGTTCCATGGGATAAAGGTGAGGCATCACAGGGCCACTCCTGTAAAGATTTGGTCACCCAAAGAGGCAGTTCTACTCAATGCTGGTGGATAACCACTTGTCAAGATCGACTCGGTTGCTGTAGTTTTTGATTTTATGCCTGCAGACCTCTCTACACTTGGAGCAATCCAAGGGCAACAGAAGCCAGTGATTACAGTTCATTATCACATGGAACACTGTTCCCCAAAGCAGCCAACTGCAAGCCAAGGCCTGAGACAGCATGAGTGGTAAGCCAGGAACTCTGGATCCCACTGGCTTTGGAGTTTATAAAAAAAACAGTCATGTGATTTGGTGTTAGGAAACAGAATATCAATATTGAAACGAAGCATTAGAGAAGAATATGCATATGCCACAGGGGGTGCTGAGAATGCAAAGCCTTGAGATGAATTCCACTGGTTCTAATCCAGCCACCTCTACTTACGGGTGTGGGAACCCCCCAGGTCTCTGTTTTCTGTTCTAGAAGTGAGGATGCTAATAATAGTACTGGGAAGGTTGGTGGTCTGAACCGACCCAGAGGTTTAGTGGAGGAAAGATCTCATGAGGGTCTCTATAAAGGGATTTTACAGCCCCCAATCCCTCTGCACGGTTCCGCTCTGTAACCCATGCATTCGCCATGAGTCAAGGGCAATTCTATGGCCACCAACTACCACGAACACCACAATAACACACCCCAAAGCAGGTTAGAGCATTAAGTCCACTCCTGATTTATCAACAAGGTTAGGCTCCAAAGACCAGGTTGTTAGGGGAAATGAACATTAAGTGACAGTTGGGGATGTGACCCATCTTAGACACCTGCTCTGCTCTTTCTGCGTCTATGGTTCACCAACTGTGGGGGTGCCTCAGTGTGTCTCCAGATGGGCATGGTTTAAGGGGCCCCCTTTCACCACCATGTGGAACCTGCAAGGGTTGAATCTGGTGATGATAGCTGTGGTTGCCCACTGGCCACCAGCTCCCAGCACCTACCCTAAGTGAGGACTCCACTTGTCCTTTGCTCACCACTTCCTACTGTCTACTCAGCACAGAAACCCCACTTGTCCTCCATCGACCTGACCTTCAGCCCCTCAAGGTCCTCTTCCCTATCCTGCTGTCACTGCCCCCAAGACCCTCTCTACCACCTTCAGGCCACCTCACTAGGCCTCTGCTTTTCTTCCTATGATCTCTCACAGCCCCACCATTGACCTCTGGCCTGACGAAGACACCAAGGGAGAACAGGAGGATGTGTCACCTCTCCTATAGCCCTGATTTGAGATAGAACCTTGGTATACCATTCAGAGAGGCCAGCCACTCCAGGCCTGGCCATGGCCCAAATGGGGCATGGACCATCAGAGGCTGTTTTCAAAGTTTTGGTAAATGTAAAATAACAGAGAAAAAGATAGTCAATAAATGTAAAATAACAGAGAAAAAGATAGTCAATAAGTAAGAGAGAAATGTATCCATTTTAAACAGTATAGAAATCCTGGTAGTGGTGAACAGCCATAATCTAGCCCGAGGATTTACTGAGAGGCAAACGAGAGGTGAATGTGATAGTCTGACAGAGAAATGTAAAAGGAAATGGAGGAAAGAATTAGTAAGCAGAACTATTTATAGAGGTACAAACATAGAGGCATACATATGTAAATATAATAGAATAAAAGAAAGATAATAGAGAGAAAGGCTAAGATGGGGTAGTGCCCCCACCCCACCTGGTGGAGAAGCCCGGCATTGTAGAAACCTCTACTTGAGAGATAGGACATTGTTTGAATTTCATCAGTTATCAGGCATCAAAGAACAAAAAATCATATCGTGTGTGCTCACCTCCCTGATATGATCGCTGAAGACAAATGGGTGCATAAGCAAATGTGGTGAAGAAAGAGGATGGTGCCTGGCCATCAAAAGATATAGCATCTGGGGTCTTAAAGGCTTGAAGATAAACAAGCGGTCATCTAGCTCAGAAGCAACAAAGCCCACATGGAAGAAGCAAACCAGCCTGTGTGATCACAAGGTATGGAAGGGATCAGGTATCAGGCATCATCAGAACAAAATATCATATCATTGTTAATGAGGGGAAGTGCGGAGTAGAGACCCAAAGCCCACCTGTAGGCAATTGAACATAACCCCACATAACACAGGAAATGCAGGACAGATGATCTCTTCAGGACCAGTGGTAAGAGTGGCCATACCGGGAGTGTGGAGGGAGGGTGGAGTGGGAAGTGGGTACTGATTACAAAGATCTACATATAACCTCCTCCCTGGGAGACAGACGAAAGAAAAGTGGGTGAGGGGATACATTGGACAGTATAATATATGGCAAAATAATAATTTATAAATTATCAGGGGTTCCTGAGGGAGGTGGGAACGGGGATGAAGGGGAAAAAATGAGGAGCTGATGCCAGAGGCTTAAGTGGAGAGCAAATGTTTTGAGAATGATGAGGGCAATGAATGTACAAATGTGCTTTACACAATTGATGTATGTATGGATTGTGATGAGAGTTGTATGATCCCCTAATTAAATGATAAAAAAAACAATCTTTAGTAGTTTCTCCTTAAATAGGACAAACACTTGCATGATTCTAAAGCCCCCAACACACTCCATCATCTCCCTGATTAGTCCTAATTCTCTCATCTCCAGATTTAGAATATTTGGAGCAATCATGCAAAGCCTGTTACACTGGTTTCTCTAAAATAAGAACAGACAAAGAAAATGGATGGTTTTAAAGTTGTGTTTCTAGTCTTTCCTCTAAAAGGAAAAAAAAAGAAGCTATACTTATTCTGTTCTTGTTAAATCCTAATCATGTTTACCATGTATGCAAGAACTTCAATACAAAAGGTAAAAGTCTTGAGGAACAAGTTTATTGGCAGCTACTTGAAGTGGGGTGGTGAGGGAGGGGAGAGGGAAGACGGGTTCATGTTGATTAAGGAAGGGGAGGGTTGCAAGGCCATTTACTGTAATGGCTGTCAATATGTTGCACACCTGTAAAACGTAGAATTGGCTTAACTGTAAAAAGTTGTGTAACCTATATTTACAACAACGACACACAAAATGTAAGTCCTGACACTTATTTCTAGATGAGCAAACACTTCATGAGATTTGGTTTTCTTGGTTTGGAGTTCTAGGGTCACAGTTTCATGGAACATTCTAGCTAATTAGTCTGATCACACATTCGGTGCCTCTGTTCTACCTCTCAGTCCAGTGTGTGGTAACTGGCTTGCAAGCAGCCAGGAAGACACATTAACTGCTGTCCACTCTCCTGGGAAAACAGAGAAAAATGGAAGTTGAGAATCAGAGCTTGACTTCACCATGGAAAACGGATGGTGCATCCTTAAACAAATGCAAATAGAAATGCTATATAGCTCTGCAATCTCTCTCTTTTGTACATTCCTTAATGAAATAAAAAACAAAACACGAGCAGATATATGCGCATCCATGATTACCACAGCAATTTCTGTAACAGCAAAAAGATGGAAGCAACCAAGAACCTCATCTGTAGAGAAATGGATAAACTTCACACAATGAAATACACACAGTGAACTATTAGGCATCTCTAAAAAAGTATGAGTCTCTGAAACACTTTCTGACATGAACAAAATTGAAAGACATCATACTTAGCAAAGGTAGACAATCTATAAAGAAATATTTATAGATCTATAAAGACAATCTATAAAGAAATATTTCATGACACCATTATTATAAAGGGGCAGGGACAAGAAAAACTAGTTTTCACACCAAAGGAAAGCATTTTGAAGACTATAGCAAGTCCAGGGGAGAATGCAGAGGAGAAGAAAGGAGGGACAAGAAGGGGAGGGGCGGGGGGGCAAAGGAAGAAAGTCACACATGAAGGAGTTTATTGGGATACTGTCACAATTGTGATGTGCATAGTTGCCGACTGTGTAGCATATGCTTTGCTTTGTATGTGTTGTTCTTTCTGAACAGGAAAGTGGATAATAAGTATTTTTTAAAGAGAGAGAGAGAGAGAGAGAGAGAGAGAGAGAGAGAGAGAGAGAGAGAGAGAGAGAGAGAGAGAGAGAGAGAGAGAGAGAGAGAATAGTCATGGCTTTGAAGCCCGTCCAGTTTCCTTAGCTGTCAGATCTAAACACTGGTCTGAGGTGTTATAAACGGAGGAAGGGTGAAATGGAAACCGACTTTCATGCTTTTGTGGTACAAAAGAATTCCACACTAGTTAGGGCACAATACTAGGAAAAAAGATTTGAAATGTGCAGCATCCTTTTCCATGAGGTCAAAGCTGGATGATCCCGATCATTATGGAACATTTTAATCCTATAGACTAGTCCATACAAACAAGATTCCATGGATCAAGAATGAATAGTCGAATCTTGGTCATAAGGGGGAAAATGCAGAACAGAATTGTAAACTCTTATAGATTCCACACTTCCAGGACCATGGAGGCTAGACTAACCCCTAAAACTGTTACCCTGAGAACATCTTTAAACAGCAAATCAGAATTAGTTTAATGACTGAAGATGCCATGAGCATTATGTCCATTAAAGATCTATATAGGATCCAACTGACATCAACTCAAAAGATTAACCTTCCCAACCCACTGCCATCAAGTCAATTTTAACTCATCATGACCCTGTGTAGGGTTTCTGATCCTCAAAATCTTTATAGGAGCAGACAGTTTAATTTCTCTTCCTCTCTTAGCACCCAAATACCTAACTCACAGCACCACTAGGAATATCTTATTCAAAAAAAATTTTTTTAAGCATCGCCATCGGTCCATTCCAGCTCACAGCCACTCTTTATGGAGTATCTGGAGTTGTGCATTTGTATGGAAGCAGACAACTTTGCATTTCTACAATAGAGCCGCTGGTGGGTGGGGTTCGGCCCACCAACTTTGTGGTTCACCGCCTCATGTTAACCAATAGTGCCACCAGAGGCTACTTTAGAAAACCCTCCAAATGCACTGCCATGAAATCAACACTAGTTGAATTTTCAATTTCCTAAGATTTTCCCATTCACTGCAATCCAGTACATGTAGACAGGGTAGTTTTGAGACTGGAACTGTTGACAAGAAGAGAAAGCCTCATCTTTCTCCTGAGGAGCTGTTGGTGGTTTGGGACTTCAGGGCTCATGCTTAACAAGGATCCACTACCCCACTGTGTTAGTCTGGGCACTTTGAAGAAACAAATCCACAGAACCTCATGTACACAAGAGTTTTATATTAAGATTAAGTGCACGTCAAGAAAACATCCCAACCCAGTGCTGCCCAAGCCCACAAGTCCAACATTAACCCATTAACCCATATGTCCAACACCAATCCACAAAGTCCTCCTCCATCTCACAAAACAGACGCCACGGCGCAACTGCAGGAGGAAAGCCGAGTTAGTGGGTGGGTGGGTGCTCCAGCACCCAGGGCTGCATCAGGGTAGGTCCATGTGGCTTCTCCTTGGGGACGTCTTGAAGGAAGCCAGTCTTGTAAGCTGAAGCAGGGAATTGCTAAGGCAGCTGCACCCTAGTCTGACTATCACAAAGCAAGAGACCTGAGAACTTGAAAGGCGAGCCATTTATCGCTCCACCATTCAATTAACCCCACATGTGTTTATTGGTCAGGTTGGCACAATAAACTAACTCACCCACTCCTTTTCACTGTCATTGAGTCAATGCCGGCTCATAACAACCTTATAGAATAGGGTAGAACTTCCCCTGTGAGTTTTCGGGAGTATAGGTTTACAGGAGTAGAAAGCCCCATCTTTTTTCCAGCATAGCCAGTGGTGGTTTTGAACTGTGACCTTCTGGATCATAGCCCAAAGCCTATCCACTACACCACCAGGGTTTCCTTGGAGAGCAGTAAATTAATATTAATGCGGGAGCAACAACTTAGGTGGGCAAGGGGGGAGGGGAGGAGAATGGTTACACAATTTTCAAAGAACCTAATCAATGTCGTTAAAAGATACATGTAGAAACTGCCCAATTGACGTCTTTTTTTGCTGTGTATCTTCTCAGCAAGATAAACAAAATGTCTATGGAGATATATCACTGGTAACACAATTTAGGTTAAGAACCCAAAACACTGACAAGCACCAGAGATGCCACAAGATGGCAGCAAAGCCTAGCATAAAACCAACACAAGCAGGAGTCTGGTTGCAGATGGTTCTGACATCAGCGTTCACCTGTATTTTGTACACATTAGTCAACGTCTATGAAGCCAGAGAAACCGTCCTCACATGCAACCCCGTACTTTACAAAAACTCCACACATCCTGCTTCTCATCTGTGAGTGTAACATTTTACCCCCGGACCCATAAGCACGGAGCGGCTCCAGGAGGAGACGCAGCAGATGAGGCCTTTGTCATTGCTGCGGGTGAGATGCATGTGCTCCAGAGGAGAGGATGGGGAATGGCAGCACTACACTTGAAGGAGAGAGGAAGGCTAAGTTCAGGAGTGTTCACTGCCCCGGAGTCCATTCTGACTCACAGAGACCCTATAGGACAGGGTAGGCCTGCCCCTGCGGGTTTCTGAGACTGTCACTCTTTATGGGAGTGGAACGCCTGTGAAATATAACTGGGAATATAAAGAATTAAGAAAAGTAAGGAATTTCCTTACCACAGATGGAAAAATAGTAGTGAGAGAAGAGGGTGGAAAAAAAAGAAAGGGAAAGTGGTTTCTTTTTATAACAGATTAACAAATTTATTAGACACTATTATGAAACACGCATGTTTGAAAAAATATGCTTGGGGTTGGGGGCTGTGACTAGTCTTCAAGTGATGCTCTTGTGGTTTTACTGTTTCCTGGCGGGGGGGGGGGGAAGGGGTTGCTTACACAAATGCATACCATGGCCCTCCTGACCATTCCACATGCACAGCTATTAAAAAGAACAAACTCCACACTCCCTGCCATTTCGATTCATAGTAACCTATGTATACCTGTTAAGGACCAACAATTCTATCATGCTGTCCCACCTTTGTCCTCTTGTTGGGCTCAGTATCTTCATCTGGGAAATAAGAAAAGTTAAGCTACCCATAGGGTCCCCGGGCGCAGAGCAGGCTGGGTCAGCAAGGAAACAGGGAGCCTTGTGAGGGCGTCAGAGAAACCAGTGTTGATATCTGATTCCAACCATTGGAGTTACTTGTCTTATCTCGCTTATTAGTTCTGGGAGTGCGTGTCTTCTTGTTGACACTTGATGACATATCTGCTTGGTGACAGACGCTGCTCTAGATTCTGAGACAGTTAAAGGCAAGGAGACAGGCTTCTCTCTCAGGAAGCCTCCCACCAGCCACCCCAGGCAGAGAGGCCCTCTGGTGAGAGTGAGCCTGTGGATCCCATGCACACAGCAGAGCTCAAAGGACCAACTCCGCAGGGCGGGTGGGAGCGAGGAGGAAGAAAGGTGCCCGAGCGAAGACACTTCGTTTGGGCCTTCCTCCGAGGAAGGGTTGGGGATCAGAAGATGCACGAATTCAATGGGGAGATAGAAGAGATCAGGGACTCTGCGTTTAGGGGTCCAGGATTCCATTGACCTTCTCATGCTTCGGGGCTTCTCCACACCTTCTGAATTAGTCTCCGCGCCCATTTCTCCACTGGGGTGCGGATAGGGTGGGTAATGCAGGCTATTAACCACGCATAAACATCTTCCAGCCAACGGCTCCAAAGTCATCACCGCTGTTGACACAATGGATGGCCTGTCAGTGTCAAGTGTGGAAGCCTCTCTGGTGCTACTGAAGAGGCAGCGGGGGCTCCGTGCAATGGCTTCCTAGGCTGCTGCGGAAACCGAGGGATGCGGGAAAGTCACTCTCCCTGCTAACATCGCGGTCCGTGAAACCTGCCCCCAAAGGAGCGGATCATGTGCCTGTTTTCCCAAAATAGCACCTCCCTCCGTTGCCCAGGTTCCGAGCAAAACGGGCTCCTGCAGCAGCGCATCCCTGCGCGCCCGGCTTGGCTTTGGGGCGCACTGCCGGGGACAGCACGACCCGCGCCCTCCAGGCCCTCCTGGCAAGAGCGAGCCCAGTCGGGGTGTGGATTCTTGGGGAGTCGACAGCAGGGTCCTCGGAGGCATTGCTCAACAACTAGTGAGACCCGTGTACCCCCTGTTCTGAGGCCGCTCGCTCACGGAGGCAACTTAGCGGCTGCTCCTTCCTGCAAGCGCACCCTGCTCTGACACCCAAACAGGGCTGCCCGGCCTCTGTCCCCTCCACCCAGAGCCCGGTTATGGCCATCTCCCTAGCAAAGCTGCTTACCTGGGACGGGGAAGCAAAGGGTCAACGCTCAACCTCTGGCTGCTGCAGCCCCTGGCGGCGCTTGGGACAGCAACCCTGGGGCCTTTCCTGGGAAAGGGCACAGGCTTGAGACCCTCCTGGACGCTGGACCCGCCATGCTCCGCAGATGCGGGTCCCCAACAGTCCCATTTAACTCTGGAGCCAGGACCACAGGGCCACTGCAGGAGCCCCAGGAGCCGTCAGGGGGTTCAGTTTGCCAGACCTCACACTGACCACGCCTCCTACAGATAGAACTTTCCTGAGAGCCCAGCCACACGTTATCTCCCTTCCTGGGAGATTCCTTACGGTCCCAGAGACCCACAGTGCCTAACGTCAGACAGACAATGTGGGAATGACTGGATTTGTAAGAATACAGTGGGCGAGGTGAACCACTGGGATTCTCCTTGAACACTTGTCTAGAGCAACCCATTCCTTCCTCGGTTTTCTTGTCCTTTCTTTGAGATAATAATAGTAATAATAAATGCAGAAGATGAGCTTTTATCCCTCACCCCTCTCAGAGTAAGAACCGGACCTACCTACTACCAACATGTCAAATTTCGCATACAGTGCTTTACATAGGTTTTCAGAGGCTGTAAATCTTTATAGGAGCGGAAAGCCTCATCTTTCTCGCATGAGGTGACCGATGGCATTGAACTGCCGACCTTACAGTTAGCAGTCTGACACCTGACCCACTGTGTTGCCAGAGCGCCTATAACACTGATAGGCTTCTCTAAATCATCCTTGGTCTTCACCATCAAATTAGACTGTTCCCCCTAAGTGCCCAGTTGATCTTTTTAGGCCTAGTGGAGAACTTTTGCACCCGAGAGAAGTTCTACCATGACCCGATGCAGTCAGGTGTCAAGTGCCCTCCGCTGTTTGATGCTGCTGGGATGAGAGAAGATTTAGGAGCGCAATGACCTCCAAGACTCGTCCAGCAAATGCTTTATGCACCCACTGCCATCCAGTCAATGCAGACGCATCGGGACCCAGTGTACAATTTTTGGTGTTTTGAACGGCTTGCTAACCTTGTGGCTAGCAGCCCAATGTATAACCACAATGCCACCCCAAGCCCCAAACTCACTGCCAGTGTCAATGTCGATTCAGAGTGACCCAATAGGACAGGGTAGAACTGTCCCTATGAGTTTCCTAGATGAAAACAATTTTTTAATGCTTTTATTGGGGGTTCTTACATCTCTTATCACAATCCATTCATTCCTCCACTGTGTCAAGCACATTTGCACATATGCCCCCATCATCATTTTCAAAGCATTCCCTTCCCACTTGAGCCTCTGATTTTCACTCCCCATTTCTTCCCTCTCCCTCCCTCCCCACCCTCCCTCAGGAACCCTTGATAAGTTATAGATTATTTTTTCCATATTTTACATCATCCTCCATTGCCCCTTACCCACTTTCCCATTATTTGTCCCCCCAGAGGGGCTTATATGCTGATCCTTATGATTGGTTCCCCCTTTCTTCCCCCACCCTTCCCTAATCCTCGTGTTAACTTGTATCTCTACTCTCCTTGTTGCTCCTGAGAGGTTTATCTATCCTGGATTCCCTGTGTTTCGGGCTCTTATCTGTAACAGTGTGCATGCTCTGGTCTAATCCGATTTGTAAGTAGAATTGAGGTCATGATAGTGGCGTGAAGGAAGCACCAAAGAACTAGAGGAAAGTTGTGTATTTCATTGGTGCTATACTGCACCCTGACTGACTCATCTCTTCCCTTTGACCCCTCTGTGAGGGGACATCCAATTGTCTTCAGATGGGCATTGGGTCTCCACTTCATGGTCCCCTCTCCGCTCCCATTTTCCTTGGGTATGGTTTTGTTTTAGTTCTTAGATGCCTGATACCTGATCCTATCCACACCTCCTGATCACACAGGCTGGTGTGCTTCTTCCCTGTGGGTTTTATTGCTTCTCAGCTAGATGACCACTTGTTTATTGTCAAGCCTTTAAGACCCCAGACGCTATATCTTTTAAGAACCGGGCACCATCAGCTTTTTTTTTTTTTTTACCACATTTACTTATGCACCCATTTTGTCTTCAGTGATCATGTCGGGAAGGTAAGCTTCACAGAATGCTGGATTATTAGAACAAAGTGTTCTTGTGTTAAGTGATTATTTGAGTTGAGGCTCAATGTCATCTGCAACCTTAATTCTTAACATATAGATATGAGTACATAGTTCTATTCCCCTCTCATTATATATGTATTTACATATATACATGCCTGTATTTAAGGGTTCTATAAATGTCCTTTGCTCCCTGGTTCTTTCCTCTATTTCTTTTTACTTTCATCTTCTCCCACCATCATGTTCAGCCTTCATTCGGGTTTAGCAATTCCTTGCTGCTACATTGTCCTTGATTGAGCCCCACTAGGCATCCAATGACTTTTCTTTCATTGATTTTAGTTCACTTGTTCCCTTGCCCCTGGGTTGGTTCCCCCCACCCCATTCCTTTCTCCCCTTCTCCCAGATTCCTCGGAACCATGGTCCCATTATTTTCATCTCTGAATTATTTATCCCGCCTATCTAGATAGACATGCAGATACATTAATAAGTGCAAAAAACAGGCAAAAACAAAAAAGGAATTAAAAACCAACAAAACAATAACAACAGCAAAAAGCAAACACAAAATAACAATAACAAAAAGAAAGCCACTGACAACAATGGAAAAGCCTACAAACATTTCAAAGTCTGTTTGTTGGCCTCAATGAGTGTTTTCCAGTGGAGTCTGATGGGTGCCACACTGTCTCTCTAGTCTATTTTTGGTATTCCCGGGGGTTCATCAGTCTGCTCCCCCTGTTGCTCTGCTGCACGCCCTCAGTGCCTCGCCCTAGCGTGATGGGGCCAGATCATGCACTCTTCCTGCACTGTGTCCTACATGAAAATTTTATGGGATTAGAAAGCTCTGCCTTTATCTTGGGGAGTGGCTAGTGGTTTTGAACTTCAGACCTTGCTCAACACGTAAGCACGAAGCCACCAGATCTACTTAAAAGGTTTGTAGTGAGCAGTAAACCAAAGGAATGCAAAGTGGCATGTAGAAGTTACTTTCTTTACTAAAAGTATTATCTACTTTGGACATGTTATCAGGAGAGACCAGTTCCTAGAAAAAGACATTATAAGGGAGACACGATTATAAGGTTCTACATGTGACCTCTTCCCTGGGGGACGGACAATAGAAAAGTGGGTGAAGGGAGACATCAACCAGGGCAAGATATGACAAAATAATAATTTATAAATTATCAATGGTTCATGAGGGAGATGGGAGCAGGGAGAGAAGGGAAAAAATGAGCACCTGATGCCAGGGGCTTCAGTGGAGAGCAAATGTTTTGAGAATGATGAGGGCAATGACTGTACGAATGTGCTTTACACAATGGATGTATGTATGGATTGTGACAAGAGTTGTATGAGCCCCTAATAAAATGATGGAGAGAAAAAGAAATATCAGTAGCCGCAAGAAAGAACAGGACATTATGCTTGGCATGGTAGAGGGTTAGTGAAAAAGAGGATTGGCACAGTGAGATGGCCTGGCACAGTGGCTGCAACAATGGGTTCAAATTTACCAGTGATTTTGAGGCTAGAATACAGGTGGGCAGTGTTTATTTCTGTTGCTACTATGAGTTGGAACCAACTGAATGGCACCTAACAACAGAAAACAAAATAGGGATGGCTTCATGTTCAAGTTGAAGTTTTTCAAGCCTTTCAAATTACACAGAACAGAGGCTCAATGAATGTCAGGGAAGGAAGAGAGAGACGACAATGGAGAATAAGCATATAGATGAGATATAGAAAGGAAGGAATCCCAACCTCCTTGATTCTCATTCATATGACCCCACAGGACAGTGTAGCACTGTTCCTTAAGGTTAAATCTGTATGGGACCCAATGCTTAACCCACTGCCATTAGAAGAGGTGCTGTTGATACTCGGGTCAGTTATTGCCTGAGATGCTGATCAGAGACTTCTATTCTACAATAGGTAGTCAGATCTACAAAGGTGCCTTGGGGAAGATGTCCCCTTCTAAAAAGATAACCAGTTAGTTGCTTGTTCAGTTGATTCTAATACACGGTGACCCATGAATGCAGAATAGGGTTTCCAAACTGTGACCTTTTAGAAATAAATTCCCAGGTCTTTCTTCTGAGAGGTCCATGCAGTCAAACCCACATATTGCTGTTGCGTCCATTGCAGTGCGTAGGGATCCTGGTGAGTAAAGTGGAACTCTCCCACAGGTCTTCCAAGCACGTAACTAATCATGGAAGCAGACTGCATCTCTCTCCCACAGAGGAGTTAGTGGATTCAAACCTTCAACCTTTTTGTTAGCGGTCAAGTACATTACCACCATGCAATCACAGCTCCTCTTACAGGAAAGGGGAGGTTAGGGGTTCAAAAATGCTATGGAACATTCCCCCGAATTAGCCATCAATGGAATCACTGGAAGGGAGTGGATGTATTGTTTGTGTTGTGTAAAAGCAAGAAAGTATTGTCAGGATCGCATTGGCTTTTGAATGCCTGCCTGCTAGAGAAAATTAAACGGAACATAATGGAGACTTATTAAGGGTCGCAGAAAATGAGGTAAGTGGACATTTTGGGGGGGAGCTGAGTTCCAAAAATTAGTAAGGCTGGTGCATATCCAACCTATCCCTGTCCCTCCCCTCACTCAGTCCAGGTTTGAGTTAAGAGCAAAAATGCAATGACAGTTTCTCCATCCTCAGCTGCAAGTGAAGCAAGAACCTCAAACTGGTGATGCTCCAGTGACAGATAATGGACATGAGCAATAATGTTTGTTCATTAAATATCAGCATGCTAATGACTGCCTCTGGAAGGAGCTGTGTCTGGGATCCAGGATTCTTATATCTAATTATTTCACTGCATTCATAATTCTACCTTCTCCCAACACAAAGGAGCCCTAGTGGTGCTATCAGGTGAGCATTGGCTGGTGGTTCAAGTCCACTAGATCCCCCTCAGGATAAAGATGAGTCTGTCTGTTCCCATAAAGGTTTACAGTGGGGAACCCCAAGGAGAAGTCCTACCCTATCTCCATGAGCTGGAATGAACTCAGTGGCAGTGAGTGGAGACAGTCTCATAATATACCCTTCTAAACCTGAAAGGCGTGCAAAGCTTAGCTCATGACAAAGCTTTGATCTGAGATGGGGGAAGCAAGGCTAGAAGAGGAACAAAATTAACTAATTTGTCCCACATAGCAAATAACTTTATGTATATAAACTTTATATATAAAACTATGTATAAAGGCATACATATATACAGCCCCGAAGAACTATGAAGTCAGAAGAACAAACAGATCTGTCTTGGAAGAAGTATAGCCCCAACATTTCTTAGAGCAAGAATGGTGAGACAGTCTAACACACTTTGGACATGTTGTCGGGAGAAACTGGTCCCTGGAAAAGAACGCCCTGCTTGATCATGGAGAGGGGCAGTGACAAAGATGAAGGACACTGTGGCTACAACAATGGGCCCGACCAATTGTGAACAATTGTGATGATGACACAGGCCCAGGTGGTGTTTTGTTGTGTTGTACCTAGCGTCGCTAGGAGTCAGAACTGACTGACTCGACAACTAGCACCACCACCTCGATACAGCTGCTAAGACAGCTAATTCTACAAAGGGTCTTCAAGACATTGTGCGCATTCCTTACATGACTCACATTTGCCACCGCTGAGGAGCATTAGCCTATCACACGTACAGTGAGTCAAACGCTAACAAAGTGGTGGAGTCAGAAGTCTCAGTGCTCTGACTGCAAGTAAAAGCTTGCATGTTGGTCAGGCTTCGTTGTTTTATCCTTTTTTTTTTTCCTGGTTCCACTGAGCCATTAGCTTTACTTTTGGTATCAACTCGGCTAAGGGCCTAGCAGTTTGGTGGACTGTGTATTGGGTTGTTAACTGAATGGTCTGAACCCAACAGCAGTCCAATCCCATCACCGGCTCCAAGAGGAAAGATGAGACTCCGAATGCTGTACGGCCTCAGAGACCCCCGGGGGCAGCTCTCCCTCCTGCCCTAGTGGGCCGCTGTGGGTCAGAGGGTCTCCATGGCAGTGAGTTCTTAAACTGTTGTTTGTGATCTCTTCTTCATCTTGTTTCTGGAGCGCTATTCTGGATCTCGTAGGAAGCTTGGTGGCACACTTGGCTACACACGGGGCTGCTAAGCACACATGTGGAGTTTAGACCTACCAGCTGCTCCCAAGAGAAAGGGAGGCTGTCTGCTCCTGGAGAGCTTTCTGGTCTCTGAAACCCTAAGGAGCATTTTGACTCTGCCTTTGCTGTTGTTGTTAGGGGGCCTAGAGTCAGCTGTGGCCTTCTACACAACACAATGAAACACTGCCCAGTCCTGGGCCATTCTCACAATTGTTCTTATGTCTGATCCCATCCATGCAGCCACTGTGTCAATCCTTAAGTCAGAATTGACACAATTGTAGTGGGTTTTTTTTAATTGAGGTTTATTCAAGATCTGTTTTCTGAATGATTCTAGACTGATAGACTTGCAGGGTTAAGATTTAAATGGTTATCTTCACCAGCTTTCTGAAGAAAGCTGATGGTGCCAGGCTATCACAAAATATAGTGTCTGGGGTCTAAAAGGCTCTGAGATAAACAAGTGGCCATCTAGGTCAGAAGCAACAAAACCCACATGGAAGAACCACACCATCCTGAGTGACCACGAGCTGTCAAACAGATCAGGTATCAAGCATCAAGGAACAAAAATCATATCATTGTAAATGTGGGTGAATGCAGAGTGGAGACTCAAAGCCTATTGGTAGACAACCGGACACCACCTTACTGAAGGGTTTTGGGGAGGAGATGAACCAGTCAGGGTGCAGGGTAGAAATGATGAAACATATAACTTTCCTCTAGTTCTTAAATGCTTCCCCCACCCCACTATCACCATCCCAATTCTACCTTACAAATCCGGCTAGACCAGAGGATGTAGATAGGTACAGATAGCAACTGGAAACACAGGGAATCTAGGACAGATGACTCCTTCAAGACTAGTGGTGAGAGTGGCAATGCCTGGAGGGTGGAGAGAATGTAAGTTAGAATGGAGGAACTGATTTAAGAATCTACGTATAGCCTCCTCCCTGGGAGAGGGACAGCAGACAAGGCGGGGGAGAAACATCAGACAGTGTAATATATGACAAAATAATAATTTATGAATGAAGGGTTCATGAGGTAGGGGGGAGTGAGGAGGGAGGGGGAAAATGAGCAGCAGATATTCAGGGCTCAAGGAGAATGCAAATGTTTTGAGAATGATGGTGGCAACAAATGTATGTATGTTCTTGACACAATAGATGGATGTATAGATTGTGATAAGAATTGTACAGGCCCCCAATAAAATGATTTTTAAAAGATTTAAATGGTTAGATGGTAAAAAGCCAACCCCCAGTGTCAATGGGTAGTTATGAAACAAACAAACACCCACTTCCATGGAGCCCACCCCATCTCATGGCACCCCTACATTGGGTTTCTGAAGTTGTAAATCCTGGTAGAAGCAGACAGCCTGTTCTTTCTCTGGCAGAGTGGCTCAGGGGTTTGAACTAGAAACCATGTTATTAGAAGTCCAACACTTACAGACATGCCACCAGGACTCCTAAGTGGGTACTTAGTACATTGTGATTTTTCTGGTAATATAGTTGTAATTATTACAAGATTATATTTTCTGATGAGGAGGGACAAAACAGCACTTGAGGAGAAATGAAGGTATTATTTCATCAATGGATTTGCTGTTTGGAATGGTCATTTAATAATGATACTTTCCTCTTCCAAATAATCTTGATTTTGAATCATCTGATAAATCCTGGCCACTGTGAGAAGGAGTTATTTTGGGTTAAGCATTAATAAAGTCTTGGGGAGTCCAGGTGGTTATATCATGTTCTTTTTCAGTGCCTTAATGCTGATTTTTCTCTACTGGGGAAAAAGAAGAAGAAGAAGAAGAAGCAGAAGCAGAAGAAGAAGAAGAAGAAAAAGAAGAAGAAGAAGAAGAAGAAGCAGCAGCAATGTTATCTTTGGGTTAGAAAAGTGAAGTAATCTATACTTTGTAGGACAATTTCATATCCACTGCTTCATTTCCTCTGAACAACAACCATATTTTAGCAAAGGCAAGGAATAGTACCCCATCTCAGAGAAGAGAGCAGCCGGCTAAGTCAGATGAAATTCTTGCCCACCCCTCCAAAACTATTATTAGAAAAATTAGTTCTGAGTCTTGAGCATCTCCCACATTGCACAAATGTTTAAGAAGACAGACTTATTGGGGAAAATGTTACGAGTTGTTCAAATGAAAAGTGTAAAGGTGCTGATGGGCAAGTACAGTCTTATGTGACTTGAAGCCTATGACCTCTGATTATAAAATGAGAATGGTTAAATAAATCATTGTTAAATCTACCAGATAAATCCTTGAGAGAATATTTACTAGTATGGAGAGAGATGTCCATATATGAATATTAAGTTTGAAAAGTAGGGGGAGGGGAGTGGAATCCAAATTTGGCTTCTTTTTTGTAGATTGCTCTTTTTTTTAATGCCAGAGGAGGGACGAGAAATCTTTCAGAACATGAATGGCGGTGATATTCTCTCTGATGTTGCGATTACATATGTTTTTTTGTCTCTTTGTTTCTATTCTTTCCTAGTTTTGAACCATACATATCTACTGTTGTTCTTATGGAAGAAAAAATTACTTTTAATGTACTCATAGCTTGGAACATCATTGTGCATAACTTCCTAAATCCCTGGCCCATTGTCTCGCTGCACTCATTCTCAGCAGCAGAGTCCTCACCAATGATGTCTGCAACAAAGTGGGAACATGATCCTGCCACATTCACTGGAAGACTGTATGCCTTTTGGCAACACCTGAGAGATGGAGCTGGAACAGACTTAGGAAAAGCTGCGACAGAACAAAGGGAGAGGAAATTTTGCCATATGGCAGAAAGGGACTCACTAAAGAACCAGAAGTCTTAAATGGAGATGAGTTAAGACTGAAGGGATATGATTCAAATTTCTAAAACATTCTAGCATTCTGAGAGTGAGTGTGGAATCCCACTGGATCTTAATCTTTCTAATAACAATGATTTTATTTACCTCTCTAACCTCACAGTGAAATTCATAGTCTTGGCATCATGTAACAGGTGCCCGAATTGAGTTGCAGTTAATACGTTGAACACACATGAATTTATACAATAAATCTATAGAAAATGATCTGGAGTCATTAGCAACTCAAGCCTTCAAAAAGTGCTTTTATTGTTTTTTTAAAAACAAAAGCGCAATTTCGTTTTCTAAGCAAGCAAAAACTGAAGGCCAAATACTTGGCTCCAAAGAAAGAGGCAGGCAGAGAGAGGGTGGGTAAGAGGCGTTGGGACAAGGGTGTAGATATTTGGAGAGTAGCACAAATGGTTTGAAGTTTACTGCCAATCGAAGGTTGGCAGTTGCCAGCACTCAGGAAGAAAGGCTACCCCAGAGAATACCCCCCCAACTACGGGGCAGTGCTAGTCTGTAACACATGGGGACACCATACGTTGGAACTGACTGGGTGACGAGAAGTTTGGTTAGTAAACATGTGGAAACAGTGACATTGTGCATTCACCTTAGCAAGGATAACCACGCTTCTGTGACAACAAGATCAACTTACTGATGTGTTTGTCCGAGAGGCACATTCAGACTTACCTCTATTCTGCCAGTCTAAAACCAAAATGCAGGCTCCATGTGTGATTGAGTAGAGCTGCCCCAGAGGATTGCCTTGGCTGTAATCTTGATGGAAAAGAGATTGCTAAGTCTTCCTCCTGTGGTGCCACTGGGTGGATTTATACCACCAACCTTTAGATTAGTAGTCAAGAGCAAGCAACTTTTACATCAGATCATTACAAATAATAATTCAGACAATCGCAGATGTTTAAATAGCAACTGTAATGTTCTAGGGCATGATTCTAAACTCAATCAATCTACACATAAGACAACCCATCAATTGTCTTAGCATCAGCTCTGGCTCATGTGAACCCCATGTGCATCTGAGCAGAACTGCTTTCTCTAACAAGCTGATTGTACAGAGGGAGATTGGCAATCCTTTCTTCCAGGGTGCTCTGGGGCAGACTCTAATGTCCAACTTTCCCACAAGACTTAACTACATTGTGCCAGTCATAGAGGCATTTTCTTATTTCTAAAAAATTATTGACAATAAATCTTTCTCTTTTTCTTCACTTACCCTCATTTTTATTGGTGCTGGAACTGAAGCCTGGCAAAATTAAATGGGTTTTCCATCGTTTTAGAGACACAAAATATGAACTCTTTCTCTATCCGTCCAATCTGTATGGGTTTGACATTCAAATTCCTTTCGAAAATACTAGCCTGTCACTAAAATTGTCAAATGAACAGGAGGCAAACATGAAGACTTTCTGTACAGTTAATAAGAAAATAAGAAAAACTGGGTCACCATATGTAAACTATTTGGGGATTGATTTAGCGCTCCTATCATTGCTAAGTGAGTAAGCTCAGATTATTCCCACCTGCAAAGGAACAGCCTTCAGGAACCACATTTTCATCTCCCAGACACACACAGCCACTTTCTATAAGCATGCTCAGCCCATCTGCTCACATTTAAAAATATAAATTGAAGATCGCCCACGCGGCCCTGGTTTGTAAACTGTCTATCACCAAATCTTCATTCCAATAATCCTTTGTGTCTGTGATTTCTTTTACTTCTTTTTTTTCCCTTTTAAGTATTTTCATTAGCTCCCTTTCAAGTACCTGAAGAGCGCCACTCAATTTTTCTCTAACCGACTACAAGTCTGCAGAATGCAGGATTTCAATGTTACTTTCCTCTGTGTTATAGCTTCATTTTGAGGGCACGTCTCCCGATTTGGGAAAAGATGACGTCACAGTCTAATTTTAAAACTACCTATGAGAAGAAACATTTTGGGTGCCCTATCTCTTTTTATGGAAGAAAGCCCAGGCCATCGGCTTTAGAAAAGGTAGCCAGTCAGAACCTATGGGTCACGAGGGCCCAAACCCAGTGTACATAGGATCATCCTGAGGTGGGCGCCAATTGACAGCAGCTAACAAAAACAACATGTCTTCTCAAGGTACAGCACTTCGTTGCAATAACACCACTAAAAGGAATATCTAATAATCACAAGAAAGCAAATTGGGCAGACAACTCATTCACTCAAAATATACTGTGAGTCAACAGAAAAGTTCACATACAGGACTCTCAACCAACTAGCAGACATACCTATTGGCATGGGCAGTCCCATACTCCCCATGGAAAGATCTCCTTTCTGATGGGCAGCCTCGTGACTTATGAGCACTGAGTCTCCAGTACTGTAAGCCACGTTGTATTTTCCTAAAAGCCTTGACTTAATGCTCATTCCCTCTTTCTTTCTTTAACCCACTGACTCATTCATTGGTTCACCTTTGTTTCACCGAGCACCATTTGTCAAGATCTCACACAGGGAATAGAGGAGTATAGAGATGCCAGACGGTGCTCAATGACCTCTGCGGATGAAAGGAAGACCAACACTGGGTCTTCTGATCGTCAATGTCATGTGTCCTTGGGCTCCCTTTCCTTTCAATGGGGCCATTCAATGTTGTCATCCACTTCTCCAGGTACCAGTTTACTGACGCTAGTGAAAGTGCCTTATGCAAGATCTGATGTAAGCAACCATTCCAAGTTCCAAACCATGTGTTTTCTCCGTGGCTGCTGAGGGGACACCAAGTGTGGGTTTAGTTCGTTCAAACTACTGGACTGCGCTGATTTAATGTCAAGATTACTGCTTTTCGCAAGTATTACTGAAATCCTTACTGTTTTGTTTTTAAATGAGATTAGAGACTAAAAGTGCTTCAAGCTTTCCCTAAAGTGCAACTGCAGGATTATTTAGGCAATTGATAGAGACTACTGAACCATGGAACCGGCTTTGCTAGGGGAATGTGCCATACAATTCACACACTAGGGCCTTGAAAAATGGCTCTGTGTCTGTGTGTGTCTGTTGAGGGCAGTTCGTCTCACAGGTAATTCTTTCCAGAAAATGCTTTTCAATACAGATTTTTAAATAATGCTAATTTGTGTTGGCGACTCTTTAATTTTGGATGTGGTTGTATATTTTAATATACAGCTGGAAAGTCTTAAACATCTGTTTATATTTTGAATAGTACATTTGGTACCAAGGGGGGAAAATGCATCTTAAAATGTCTATTACAATCTTCTCTTTTGGTAATAGGAAATAATTGATGGCAATCTATCCAATGAGAGAAGATGGGTTAATTGTAAAATTATAACTACATCGATTACTATGCTACCACTAAAAATTACATAAAAGGATTTCAGTGATGTGATCCAATAGATGCAGTTTCATCTTAATTATTAAAGGAATAAAACAGGTAGTCCAAATGTGTCAAAACTTTATTTCAGTACATCTTTTAAAAGAGACAGGAATACTACAGGCAAAAATATCAAGAATGTTAACTCTGGACAAGTGGACATATTAAGCTTCCTTGATTTTGTCATGCTCTCTCTAATCATTTTTTATAAGTTCTGGGTCCTTGACATTAAAACATTCAACGCCCACTACTTTTCCTCTCCAGATGCACGTTCACCCGCAGGTGTCCCTGTAGCTCTCCCTACCAGCCCACCTACCATCCCCCTCCTTAAGTGGGCCTGCTCTGGGCTACCGCCTCCTGTACATTGCACACGCTTGACTCCAACCCCCATTTTCCTCCTAATGAGGATTGGGAAGGGCCTGACTATGGCCAACTTGCTTATACTGGTACCCACATTTAATACATTGCGATAATTCAGGATTCAGACTCAAAAAATATATTTTTGGAAATAATAAATTGTTTTATTCCCTTCTCATTCCATCTCTGGATTTCTATTCCTCCCCTCCAAGCCTTTTTTTTTTCAAATAGAAAAAATAGATATTCTGTATGTTACAGCTCTCTCTTAAAACATAAAAACATTTTGGACAAATTCTAATTTTTCCATCTTTCTGTATTAAAATACTAGCAATGCTTCTTAACCTATCTAAGTATTCTGTAATTTTAAATATCTCCACATCTTTCAGAACCTAAATGCCTCCATGAATTCTTAATCCATCAAAGTGATGAGCACATTTACCTTTGGAATTCCATCATGATGGAATTTGAGAAAAGATTATGATCAGATCTAAAAGTACCTAAAGCTATGAATGCCTCACTCTCTTTGGAATATTTAGATTCAATGTTTCACTCCTTTTGACAATATTTTCGGGTACATTTACATTTGGGTAGAATTTGTGGACAAATAAAGTCATGCCAGGCCCAGTAAAACAGAGTCTATCTGAATCCGTGACTGTGAGGAAGTTATATATGCACAACCTGACAGATGCCACACTTGAGTTCAACATAATTCACCGTTGCATCATGCTTTGCAAAATTATTCAAATTTTGACAGTTTTAAAAATAGCTTTAAGCTTTTAAAAATAATTCTGGCTATGTACTTAGAATCTCTATGAAGCTATTTTTAATTTCCTAGCAGATCTGTCAGAGACTATTAATTTTTTTAATTATGTTTTCCCCATCTCCTTCCAAAGCACATAGCAGAAGTACAAACGGGAGTAGTCGGCTTATAGCATAAAGGGGTTTTACCTTTTAAAAGTCCACATCGACATCATGTTCTTTGCTCCTGGATTACTATTATCCAGCTTAGCACATGGCTTAGCAAGCTTTGAGCAGAATGCCCTGACAGGATGGAGATCCCCAACTAACGGTAAGTGCCTGTCCCAGCACAATGAGAAGATTTCACATGTTACGTTATAAAAAGGGGTGCAGAGCGGAGATAGCCTATGTGCATAAAGGATCATGTAGGACCTCAGACCTGGTGGTTGGCGATAGAAGATGGGGTGGATGATGCTTCCACCAGTCACACAGTCGAGCCTGCAGAAACCGAAACCATTGCAAGCAGACAAGGAAAACTCCAATATTTTCCACTAACCGAGAGCAATAGAAAAGTGGCATGACCGCACCCTGTCAGAGGCAGAAACTTGCAGGGTCTGGGAACACGAGGCAGTCCTGGATCGCAAGTTAGACCGTGTCAGAAAATCCTCTCCTCGACCCTCTGAGCACAGTTCAAAGGGGTCTGGAAATGGAACGGAACCATGACGGTGAATGAAGTTGAATCAAAGGCCTCCCATGAGTTCTAAGCCTCATTTGACCCCTTCTTTTTTCGGGAGCATCCCACGGATACTCAACACCCAGGTCAAGCCTTTCACTCTCTTTCCCTTCTTGCCATTCCCAAGTTCAACCCAGCCTGCGTAGTCCACGTTCTGCTCTCCTGGCTCTGCACTGCACTCGTTGTATTTCTCCGGCCCTCCTCCCTGCTCGCATCCAGCCTGACCTCAGTGAGACTTCATCAGTCCCTCATGTCAAGCTCCTCCCTTATCTCCTTCACCAAGCTGCCATTGGCCACTGAGTTCACATGAACCTCTCCCATTCGCAAATCCTTACTTCACACAATGTGAAAGGATGTTCACCTGGCCACCTGATTATATACTGCTACAAATAATCCTGACCTTTTCATTTCTCTCCAAGTCATGAGGGAACTTCAGTCTCATCTTCTGTTTCCTTTTTCACGGGGTGTTGTACAAGGTGGAAAGCATAGAAGACATTCAAGGTATTAGGTAGCACATGCCAATGGTTTAATAATTTGAATGCTGATGGATAAGAATTACGATATTAATGATGATTGCTTAAGTACAATATACTTTTTTGAAGACTCTTTACACCGCAGTCAGCATCTATTGTTTTGTTTTGCCGAAGTTGTTGATCCTGAAAAGATATATTGGAAATGAGGTTTTGTTTTTGCCAACATTTTGCCAAATCTATTACTTCCCTTTGGTTTATTGTAGTGGCACTTTTTTTTTAGCCCTTCAGAAAAGGAAACAAATTATTTCCCAAACTCAAGACTGTTGGATATTAAGTGGTATGTCTCAGCAGAAACTGATTATAACAGACAGAGCAGTTTTGAGTTTGAAAATGCAGAATCTGACTTTCTAAAATGGCTCAGGGATAACAAAAAAATCCCTAACTTGCATATCCTCTGACTTCATCTTACCTAAAACTGAAGAGCCAGGTCCTGCTCTCCCCACCCAGCCATCCCTCATGGAAATTTCTACATGCTGACAGGTGTCCATGGAATGCATTACTATTGGATTTATATTTTCTCCTAGCCCTGAATTTCAACTCAGCTGTATGTTAGTTACTGTGTTAGGCTGGGTTTACTAGAGAAACAAACCCAGTGACACTCATATATGTGTAAGAAAGAGCTTTATATCAAGAAGTAATTATACATCAAGAGAACATCCCAGACCAGTCCAACTCAAGTCCATACGTCTGAAACTAGTCCATAAGTCCCTCTTCAGACTCATGCAGTCACATGTAATGATGCAGAATGCAGGAAGACCACAGGTCGGTGGGTGCAGTGTTATGGATCCAATGATGGTGGAAGCATTACAGGGTTGGCACAAGTCTTCATGTGGCTCATTAACAAGAAGGTGAAGGCAAACAGAGAGAGTGACTCACCTCCAAATAGCCATTTATCTTGCTGGAACCTTCAAATGAGATCACCAAGCTGCAAGCTGATTGACAGGCTAAACTCTACCCACATCTTTTTACGGGTGCCTAACTACCACAGTTACCTATTGCTGCTATAACTGAATTGACAAAAGTAGGTGAATTTAAAATATAGAAATTTATTTTCTCTTAGTGTAGGAGATTAGAAGTCCAAGTTCGGGTCCTAGCTCTAAGGAGACGTGCGCTCTCATTGTTGCCTGTGGAGAAAGTCCCTGTATCATTTCAATATCTTTGGACTTAGCATCCTTGGAGATCTCCATGCATCTTGGCATCAATCTTCCCCAAGGTCTAGACATTTTACAACAGGGAGACACTGGTCCAAAGGAGGCACTTCATGCTAGCCTCTTCTTTCTTGTTGGCCCTAAGGTCACTCTGATATTTTTTTATCTTTTTAAAGAGATTGACTCAAGATATGAGGTTGCTTAGAAAATATTATGGAAAAATTACAATGGGGTGATCATGAAGGGTCGAGGGGACCAGGTTTCAAGCAACAAAGGCGGGGGTGGGGGGATCATATCATCATGAATGAAGGGAATGCATGATGGGGACCCAATGCCCATCTGTAGACAACTGGACATCCCTTGCAGAGGGGTAGTGGGGGAGGAGATGAGTCACTCAGGGTTCAGTGTAGCAATAATGAAACTCACAACTTTCCTCTAGTTCTTAAACGCTTCCTCCCCCCAACTATCATGATCCCAATTCTACCTTGCAAACCTGGTTAGACCAGAGGATGCACAGCGGTACAGTTGGGATCTAGAAACACAGGGAATCTAGGACAGATGAACCCCTCAGGACCAATGGTGAGGGTGGCGATACCAGGAGGGAAGGGGGGTTGTAGAAAGAGGGAACCGATCTCGGGTATCTATATATAACCTTCCTCTCTGGGGAATGGGCAACAGGAAAGTGGGTGAAGGGAGACATCAGGAAGTGTAAGATAAGATAAAATAATAATTTATAAATTATTAAGGGTTCATGAAGGAGGGGGGATAGGGAAGGGAGGGGGAGGGAAAAATGAAAATGAGCTGATTCCAGGAACCCAATTCGAAGGTGAATTTTGAGAATGATGAGGGCAATGAATGTATAAAGATGCTTTACTCAATTGATGTATGCATGGATTGTGATAGAGTTGTATGAGCCCCAATAAAACGATTTTTTAAAAATATAATGGACTTGCTCGTCGCCAGCTCCTTTGCTCCCCGGCCTGTGCCCCTCCTGCCCAGCCATGCTCTCTGTCCTGGCCCGGCCTGCGCCCGCTACTGCTCTCTGCCACAGCTTCAGCACCTCGGCCCAGAACCATGCTAAAGTAGCCTGCTGGGTGCTTCTGGAGGAATCGGGCAGCCTCTCTCACTCCTCCTGAAGAACAGTCCCTTGGTGAGCTGCCTGACTCTCTATGATATCGCTCACACCCCTGGAGTAGCCGCCAACCTGAGTCGAGACCGGAGCCCACGTTAAAAGGTACCTTGGACCCGAGCAGCTGCCCGACTGCTTGAAAGGTTCAACGTGGTGGTCCTCCCAGCGGAAGTCCCAAGAAAGCCAGGCACGACGCGGGACGACCTGTTCAACACCAAAGCCACGATCGTGGCCACCCTGGCGGCCGCCTGTGGCCAGCATTGCCCCAAAGCCATGATCCGCATCATCGCCAATCCGGTCAACTCCACCATCCCCATCACCGCAGAGGTGTTCAAGAAGCACGGCGTGTACACAACCCCAAGAAGATCTTCGGCGTGACCACCCTGGACGTCATCAGGGCCAACACTTTTGTGGCGGAGCTGAAACGTTTGGACCCAGCTCGAGTCAACGTCCCCGTCATTGGCGGCCATGCAGGGAAGACCATCATCCCCTGATCTCCCAGTGTACGCCCAAGGTGGACTTCCCCAAGACCAGCCGACGGCCCTTACGGGGCGCATCCAGGAGGCTGGCACGGAGGTGGTTAAGGCAAAAGTGGGGGCAGGCTCTGCCACCTTGTCCATGGCCTATGCGGGTGCCCGCTTGTCTTCTCCATCGTGGACGCGTTGAGCGGCAAGGAGGGTGTCATCGAGTGCTCCTTTGTGAAGTCCCAGGAGACAGACTGCACCTACTTCTCCACTCCGTTGCTGCTTGGGAAAACGGGCTGGAGAAGAACCTGGGCATCGGCAAGGTGTCCTTGTTCGAGGAGAAGAGATCGCCGACGCCATCCCGGAGCTGAAGGCCTCCATCAAGAAGGGGAGGAGTTTGTGAAGAACATGAAGTAAGATGCCTGTCAGAGGAGGCCGCTGGTCCCTTAACTTATTCGGGCTTCTTGTCACATAAAGTCATTTCAGAGATCTTCGCTGCTTTTCTAATTTTCCCTGATGATATTTGTTGTAAGAATGTTACCACCCCTTCCAAATCAGAGCATCAATAAAAGCCATCTTTGATTTCTTTTCCAAAAAAAATTATATATATATATATATATATATATATAAAAAATGGAATTTTGTCTTAATATCTTTGAGGCCACCTAATCCTGTATACTGTATCTAGTTTTTTTTTAAAACATAACTACCTCAAATTCTGCCTTATTAACATCACAGAGGATAGAATTTACAAGACAAAGAATAATTATATCAGATCACAAAGTGGAGGATAATACTGAGAACACGACATAGCCAAGTTGACACACAATTGAGGGGGGCAGGGGGGGTACATAATGCAATGCAATCCACAAAGGGTTATTTTATATGCATTAAAAATCTGTTGTAACATCATCATTATTTTCTTTTATTTGGGCCATTAATATCCCAGTCTGTCTAGCTGCAGAAAGTGCACTGAACTACTGTGAAGAATAAGGTTCTTCCGGCTGACAACAGGCAAACAAAACAAAACATATTCTGGGCGCATAATCATATTTAAAAATGCATAGGAACTTCAAATTGGCCTTCATGGAATCACGAGTTAGTTGAATGATTCAGATGTTTCTGAATTTGATAATGAAACGATTAATGATCTGGTACTAGCTTTATTCCATATCTACACTTTCTCTAATGCTTCCTCTATTCGCATTTTCAAAAGGGTGGGGAGAAATGAAAAGTTACAGGCAGGTGAGCCACATTGATCATTGATTCTCTGATACCTGTGTCAACCACACCAAATTCCTGCTTCTTTCCCAGGGCATGATTTTGACCTCTGATTCTCTCACACGAATAACTGGAAAGATCGCATCCTTGAACCCAGTTCCATGTCAAGTCTCTTCCACCTTTTATGAAATTACACCATTTCTTATAGAAAGAATGCTACTTGACTCATTTTTTAAAAATCCCTGAAAACAGAAATGTAGGGATTTAAACCAGAAGTTACACTGGTAATCACTGTGGGAAGCAGTGGCCCAGAGGAGAGAGACATGTTTGAGAACCCATCCCACATTATACCGCCTCTGTCTGCACAAAGAAACTCACTTCAATATATTGGGTCAGAACCTGGGGCCTCTACACCCAAAGGGCTGCCACACTGGCTCTCTGGGTTCTCTCATGAAATTTCACAAGGAGGGTTTGGCTTCGTTTCGAATCACACCAGGTTCTCAGCCACATTTGCTGTATGTATTTATCGCCATCCCTGCTTCTATCACCATAATTTGGAGACAAAATTAGCTACCCTCTTGCTCGCTAACCAGCTAGGTCATACCAAGCTATTCTGTACTGTCTGCGGCCCAAATGACCTTGTTATCGGCCTCTCAGCCTCTCTTCCTTCTCTGTCCTCTGTGCTTGGTTGAAGTACCTCCCCAGGTCTTGCGTGTCCTCAGGTCATTGTTCCATGTTGTTTCCCTCTACTGTTGAATTCTTGTCACAGTGCCCGTAAAACTCAGCTCCGCACAGAGATTGCCACTTCCATCAACAGACACCTCTGGGATATGACATCTACTTGTCAACAGTTATGCCAACACCCAACGAGGTGTCTTGCTTGACACCACTGGCTTAGTCAAGGCAAAATGTGGTTCAATTATTCACAGATAATAATTCTTATTCAGGAGACAGGCTTATCCTGTCTGATTCAACATTGAGTGAGAAAAGGTCGCTCCATTCAATAAACTAAGAGAGGCAATAGCAAAAGTTAATTCAATATTTAAGGAACAAACTGCTGGCCGAGTCAGTTTTTTCTAGGTCAATTCCAAATAACACAAATAGAGTCCTTAATAAAGGCTCCCTGTCCTTACTGCCCGCTAACACGGAGTTTTACTACCCCAGTTTGGACCTCACAAGCACCTTGGGAACAAAAGGATACGATTGGAATCTGCCTGATTTTGAATCTCTGTGCTTGCTACAATGTATCATGAATTCTTTCTGTGCTTCCTCCCAGCTAGAGATGAGGGAGTCGGGTGGGAGGACGGCAGCTTCAGGGATCCAAGTACACAGTTAGAACCACCGCTTAGCTATGGTTTGGCAGGGGATCGGCAGGTTTGGATCAACAGAATTCCAGTCAGGAGCCCAGCTTAATCATGGCGTCACCCGCAAAAAACCCTCTGTCTTCTAGTCCATTCTGACTCACAGCCACCCTATAGGACTAAGCAGATCATCTCCACTGGATTTTCCAAGGCTATAAATCTTTTCAGGGACAAACAGCTTCATCTTTCTCAAACTGAGCAGTTGGTGGGTTTGAACCACTGACTTTATGATTAGCAGGCCAATATCCAATACACACACAGTACCACCAGGGCTACTTCTTCTGTGTAGAAGGACATTTAAAGGTGCCTTGGTTGCATAATGCTAAAGAGGTTGGCTGTTAGCCAAATAGTTGGTGGTTCAAGTCCAGCCAGCTCTGTTGACGGGCAGACCTAGTGATCTGCTGCCTTTAGGTAACAACCTGAGAAATCCTATGTGGCAGTTCTACTCGATCACAAAGACCTCTCTCAGTGATATTGAACAACGCTGACTCATGGCGAGCCCGGGTATGTTTCTAAGACTGACCCCGGGTATGTTTCTAAGACTGTAACTGTTTATGGGAATAGAAAACCAGGTCTCTCTCTTACAGAGCTGCTGGTGGTTCCAAAGTGCCAACCATTTGGATCGCAGCCTATCGCAGAACCACTACATAAGCCAGAATCAACTTGACACACCACCACCACCACCACCACATTAACAACAACAACGTTTCTAGCTCCAGCCAACAGCAGCGATTGGTCTGTGGAGTTCTAGGGAGTCTGGATTCCTTCCTTATCTCCCTAGTTCTTGAAAAGGGGTTGCCTATCATTTTCAGTTCAGACTTTTCCTGCTTTCCGTGAGTCTGTAGACCACCCCCTTGTGCCTCCTCCCCAGAGCCTAACAAACCCTAACGGTAGGTCCCACTGCTGGGGGTGGGGGGAGGGAGACGGGAGATAATCATCTAGCATCTCGCATTGAGGTACGGAAGGAGTTTCATGGTTCTTACAGAGATGGTTATATCTAGGAGCTAGGTGTCCCAAACTGAAACTAGGCAACCGTCTTCTTTTAGTAGAATATTTCTACATCAATTTCCTTGAGCTCTATACATTTTTCTAAGAACTCGTGAAGAGGACATACAGTAATTGTAGTAATATACGGAAGGAAAAATATTGTACTGGACTTAATTTATCAAAAGAAAAGAACTTGAATCTGGAAAGTAGCCCATACAAAAGAAAATGATTATCATAAACATCATTGCCCATGAAATCTGACCAAATGCATGTATAAAAAGGCACTATAAAAATTAAGTTAAAAAAATTGAATGGAGAAGAAAGCAATCATTGGCTACTCTGAATTTTCTATGTATTTACAGGGTTTGTGTGTGGACTGAGGAATGTGTTTCCTAAGCTGAAACCTGGTCAGCAGCAGGTCCCCAGGTTTGTTTGTCCACAGAGAGCCACTGGTTCTGACTACTACCCATTCAGCTAGCAGCCTTAGCCGCTGATCCACTAGGGCACTTAAACATCATGGAAAGGCCCAACAACTGATGAATTAGTGTCAGTTGGGATATTGTGGAAGACAGACCTTGCACGGGACACTGCCTTTGCTACTTAATAACTTTGCAAGAGAGGAGAATGTAACTCTCGTGCCCCAATTTTCTTATTTGCATATAAACCAACACGCTGCCATAGAGTCGGTTCTGATCTATGATAACCCCATAGGCGGCCAAAGGGAACTGTGTTCTGTAAGATTCCCAATGGCTGATGCTTCCAAACTGGCCTTGCCATTCTTCGGAAGCAGCTCTGGGTGGAGTCCAACCTACAAGCTTTTGTTTGGCAGCCTAGTGCATTAATCGCTTACATCACCCAAGTGAAACTCAGGGACTCAAGGTTGACGCACAGTGACCCTGAAGGACAGCGTAGAACTGCTGCTTTGAGTTTATGAGACTGTAACTCTTTACAGGAACAGAAATCCCATCTTTCCCCCAAGGAGTGAGCTGGTGATTTCAAACTGCTGACCTTGTAGATCGCAGCCCAACACATAACCACGGTGCCACCAGGCCTCCCCATCTATACACAAAGCATAATAATATTCATCTATCTGGTTGTTACAGGTATTAAATGAAATTAAGTAAACAAAGGATTCGATATATGCCACCGTACACGGTTAACCCTTAATGAATGGTAGTTTGTCAACTAGGTGTTACTGATCTTATTATGAATCATTCATTCAGAAGGGAGCTCACAAAATTGCATTTCCTATCACCAGCTTGTTCGCCTTGAACTCATTCTCTGCTGCAATACAGCTTCACCTGAACTGGCTAAGGAACGAGAAGTCAGCAAGCTGCGCTCAATTTTCCTCCAGATGCCAGATGTAGAGAGCAGATTTTCAGCCCCTCATTGCAGAAGCAGAGAAACTGTAGTGCATATATATGATTGCCTGTCTGGGTGACTCCACAGAGACTCATTTGTTTTGGGTGGAAATGCACAGTATGTCTGCAGACAAAACTGAAGCCCTTCTCACTTCTTTGTAAATCGCTCGCTTCCTGTTCTAGCCCTCTCTGCTGCAGTGTTGACAGCTTTTCTTTTTGTAAGTATGGTTTCCTGTCATACAATAGTGCCCTCTTCTTTGCTCGGCTAGCAATTGAATGCTGTCTTATTTCAGAAAGAGTCTAGGATGATGGCACTTCAACATGACAGTCACTGGCTTCTTGAGAGCTATCCCAGAGTAAAGTGCACACATTCATACCATCTCATCTAGTTTCAGGAGGCACAGATCCTAAACACCCCAGGGACAGATTCATAGCAGAACCATATCAGATCTGTAAGAGTCACCCCAGCCACCTGCTCAAAGAGGAAGCGCCCTTTGTATCTTCTCTTCCGGCTCTTCTCCCAGTGAAAAGGCACCACAACTGTTAAGGAGTAACGGAGCTCCTCAGCCTTCAATACAGAGCAGAAGGAACAATGGCATTGAAACAAATGGTCCGTAATTGAGGTAGTTCATTTATTGTGCCAAGCTGGCCGATAAACACATGTGGGATTAATTGCAGGGTGGAGAGATAAATGGCTCAGTGAGCCTCACCTTTCTTGTCTCTTGCTCTTTGATCATCCTACCAGGGTGTGGCTGCCTTGCTTGTTCTGTGCCTCAATCTGCCAGCTACACTACCTGTGGGACACCTAACCTGTGGACTGTGTCGCTGTAATTTGAGTTTCCTTCAAGACCTGCTTCGCCACACTATTGGAATTTACATCTCTTGAGCTGGGGACTGTCAGACCCTGTCATCTGGCTGACTGTTGGTGACCTGCCTTGCTGTTTGCTGCCTGTGCCTGGATAGCCTGAATTGCTCTACAGAGGACTACCCGGCAGCCCTCAAGACTTGAAGGACTGCCAGTGTCTCACAGCTATCTCATGGGAGTGAGTCGCACTGAGCCATTGTACTGCTTTATAATTTAATTAACTGTTTATTTCTTATGTTATATATATCTATCTATCTGTAAAATTATTAGCATTCTGGTTTTGTTTCTCTAGAGAAAACCCTGTCTAACACAATAATTGATTCTGCAGGGGCATCAGTGAAGCAGAATGAATATTCTTTGTGATCAAGGCAGTGTCTGGAGGCCCCAGCCCATACAAGGTGTGCACATTTAGTTCCTGGACTGTGGAGTGTTGTGGAAGCGGGTAGTTTGTGGATTTTGGAATGTTGTGGAAGCAGGTAGTTGGTGGACTGTGGAGTGTTGTAGAAGCAGGTAGTTCCTAGCAGATGTCAGGCTGGTTGTGGCAGGAGAGACTTGGAACAGCAGAAACTGGATTTACTTCTGTATTATAACAATCATGACTGTAGTATCCCCCTGTGCTCGGGTATCATGACAGAGAGATTATTCCATGCACAAAATACACTCAAGATACCTTTGCCAAGTAAGGACAGAAAAAGAAAGTCTACTCGTAAAACCTTGGGTAACTCCTTCCTTGTGCAGAGCTAAAAAATGTAGGCAAAAGCTGATTTTTTGCTCCTTTAGCTCTCTCGTTTAGCTGTTGCAGGAGTAGTCATTACAGCTTCCCCTTGGACATCTAAGATTTCCTTAGATTTTACCCACTTTGAAAACAGTGACATATTAAGAAATCCAGCCTGTGGTACCATATAATAAAAATTGAAATAATAAGAGTGGTATTATCATAGATAAAACTCAAAGTGATTTTATAATAATGCCAAATTTTTGTGTTCTTGATTTTATTATACTATTTTCTATGTCAACTCTTTTCATTCATGCAACCTGCTACAATTTACGGATGACAATCTTCACTTTAGAGATTTGGTTATTGAATTTAGGTAACTTCTGCAAATCTGCATAATAGAATGTGGGAGTCAATCGTCATACCCAGGTTTCCTGTTGAGGTGAGGGCTAGTTCGTTCACCTACATCAAGACATCCTAGAAAGATTGGGATTTTTCTTCTTGCAAGTAACTAAGCACTTCCTATTAGTTGGTTTTCTAGAAAGTAGAAGTGTGAAACATATGATCATTGTTCCTTATTAGGAGTTGGATATATTTGTAGTCACTTCTTGAGATCAGATACTATGTTTTTTCATACCTATGTGCCAAGGCTTGGTGGTGTAGGGGTTATGTGTTGTGCTGCTAAGCTCGAGGTTAGCAGTTTGAAACCACCAGCCGTCCCTCGGGTAGAAGATGAGACGTTTACTCCTATAAACGTTGAAGTCTCAGAAATGCACAGGAGCAGTTCTGCCCTGTCCTGTTGGGTCACTTTGAGTTGGAATCAACTCGGTGGCAGTGAGTTTGTGTTAAAGCCACGGCAGTGGGACAGAGAGGCCCTGCAATCCTCTATCAACCAGGAGCTAGGGTTAAGAATGTCATAGTTTATTCTCTGAATTCATAAATTTGTTTTTAAAGCTCAGCTATAACATTGCAGTGTTTAAAGCACACATATTATCTACAGTGGCCCCCAAGGGCTTAGTATTATAAGAAGCAAACATAATCGCCCCAGAATTGGATAATAAAGAAACTTCCCATATAAGCAAGTCGTGGTAAACTGTTGAAAGGTATGACCTCCCCGGAGACTCACAAATCTGACCCTTTTGAAATGAAAAAGAAACTTAGCAAGTAAGAGGGAGACTGCTGATTGCTCTATTGGTAGCTCTCAGCAAATTCTATTAGCCTAGTTCTAAGCTTAAGTCTTATCAGCAGACCCAGCGTGTCTGATACAGAGCATCTATTATGTAAGTTATACTGAAATGCAATTGAGTCCCTGGAAGGGGGGGAGGGAACCACTCCCAGGAAGAGCTGAGCCAGGAGCAGGTGCGAGCTCCCAAATGGCAATGACTATCAGCAAGGATCCTCCGAAATAATCTTTAGTTCTCTTACATTACAGAAAGACAGACTGAGGTCAAGAGGATAGAAATTAGGTCTTCAGGGTCACACCATGGGTGAATTTTTTAGAGAAAATGAAAATCTAATTTAGAGAAGAGCCGATCAAGCCAGCAACATGCTTTGTGGGGAAAGGGGGAAGGGAAGAAAATAGAGATAACAGAATAAAGAATGAGAAAAGACAAGAATAAAGGGACACATTGCTTATTAACTACTATATCCCAAGATACTGAGATAACCTCTTACTTCTTTTTTGTATAGGTCAGATGTTGGTTTTTATTTTATTTTTAGATGACTATACAGATGGGCAGAGCCCTGGTGACCCAGAGGGGTATGCATTGGTCTGCCAACCAATAGGTCAGCCAGTGCTACACACCCACTCACTACTCCAAGGAAGGAAGATGCGCTCGTCGGTTTCTATGACGATGCACAAGCTTGGAGCAGCTTTTGTGTATCTCACAGGGAGGCTGTGAATCTAAATCAATGCAATGGCAGTGAGTGGTGGGTATACAGATAAGAAAAATGACTCAAAGAGTTTTAAAACATTGCCAAGGCCACTGGACAACTAAGCAATGATCCATATGCCTCCAAGGCTGTTGCACCTCCTACCCGACTACTGCGATCATTCTAAGAATCGAGTCATAGATACCCAACTCATGCACAAATCATGGACTAGGTTGTACATCATAGATACTCTATTTGTTTTTTCTTGAACTCATATCTTATTATATGGAGAGCTAAAGAAGTGTGTGGAATCAGAGCCTGCACAGAGCGAAGTCTAAAGCCATTTAAAAAATATATATTTTAAAAACTTAATCAACCTTGATGAGTTCATTCATTCAGAAGACACAATACAACCTCATTAAACTTCCCAATAGGGTTTCTGAGGCTATAACCTTTCCAGAATGGCACAGGCTACTTCATCTGAGTGCCTGGTGGGTTACAACCACCAGCCTTGGGTTACCAACTGAGGCTTGCTCATTGTCAACTAGAGTCCTCCTTGGGAAAATAGTTCCCTATAATTCTAATCCATTTATCTTTAAATAGAATAGATATTCACATGTCGATAAGAACTGCAGAGAATTCCAGAATCTTTATAAACATGTGAAGGTTTTCCTTTCCAGCAGGATAATACCCATCCCCCAGCCCCCCAATAGTACATAGAAGTTGAATAATGAAGACATGCATTTCTTTTCAATACAGTCACCCATGGAAAGGCTGCTGAAGACTTGTAAAAAATAATGTACACATTCATTTTTAGAATAAATCCCTTCCTTTTGCTTGTAGGCCAAAGATTGAGGGACGTATGGGTCAGAGTTACTCATTTCACTACTTTCTATAGTACACATCTAGCAAGTAATCACAAGACCCTTGACACATACTTTTGAGTTATTGAATTCATGAGATACAGACTTCTTGGCCTTGGGTTCAAAGACCGCCTACAAAGGGTACCAACCAGGTAAGCTTCTGGATGATTAGGACCTAGGCTCAATCCTAATCAATGATCATATTACCTGCCATTCCCTATGTAAACCTTGCTCTCCTTACTGTCACTCACAAGCGCCTTGGAAGACAGTTCTCTCTAGCTCAGAGGTCATAGGGCCTCCCATCCAAACACTGGCTCATTTATAAGTCCTGGCAGGAGGCCTCGCCGTCCTCCCCCATCTGGACCTCGTCATTTCATTCTCGATTCATATTCCTGCCTATGGAGATGTGGTCAATCAGACCACTCTACTTTATTGGGGTCAAGTCAGAATAGGAGCCGTCTCTAAAGCCCAAACCGAACATGGTTTCTCCACAAGTCCAGTCTGAGTAAGCAGGAACACTTCTCTAAGGCGGGAGGGTGGGTGTGGGGCGGGGTTGGTGTATGCTTTGAGTAATCATTGATTGGAAGTTTCTAGATGACGCTTTAGATGACAAGTCAGGCTTTTTTTCAGACACTGTAAAAAATAAAATAGAGGCACAATGTGCCACCGCCAGGGTTCTTTCCGTTTTGACATTCTTAGCTCCAAGGTTAATGCTCACAGAGTAACGGAGGGTGAAAGAAGAGAGATGGGAGGAGACTGGTCCGACGTGTCTATTGTATGCTCCGAGGGAATAAACCAGAATGTTTCCAGGGGGTGGTATTGAGGGAAAGGAGTTACAGCAAGCAAGTTACAGCAAGCCCAGACTCCCGGCCTCCTTGCCTTATTACAATCATCCAGTGAAGATGCACATCAGGGCCAATCAGCTCAATGGCCATTCACTGTTCATGTCTAAGCTAAATAGTAATTCAGAAACAAATATGAGAAAGGCACTGGGCCAGAGCTGCAGTGGTGGTAAAATCTTTGAGCGGCAGTAGCCAGAAAGCCCTATATCTCCAGATTTAAATGAATTACAATGATTTTTCACCCAAACCCTTCATTTCAAAAAAGGAAAATCTAGGCCCTTGGGGAGCTAGATGTATCAGGATGGGGAGAGGGGAAATTGTGACTAGACTGCCAATCTGTGGATTTTCTATTCAAGATTGGTCATATCGCATATAAGCCTGGAACCCATTAGCACTATCTTATAGGATCCCTGGCGGTACAATGGTTAAAGCACTCAGCTGTTAAGCAAGAGGTTAGCAGTTCAAACTTAGCAAAAGCTCTGCACGAGAAAGGTATCTGCTTTCAGAGAGACTACAGCTGGGGCAGTGATCCACACACTGGCTTTGGTTTGATTTAGCACTTTCCTGCTACCCTCTCTAATCTGAATGGGTTACCTGGAAAAAGATAGAAGATAACGTAAGAGTTTTTTCTATTATATTGACAATAAAAATAAGCAGGAAAACAAAAAAGACCCTATTATGACAAATAAACCTGAATTCCTGAATCCATTTCCTCGTTCATTATTCAGAATTGAACTGCCTTCCTCCAATCCAACCCTGCATGGTGAACAGGATTGTGTCACTTTGGCAGGGTCGTCTTGCTGTTGATAAGGTTTGCACACTGTCTACAAAGTTGCGTTAGGGTATAATCTCTGGGAGAACAGACTCGACTCTGCCCCTGCTAACAAACGTGGCTTTTGCTGGCATCCCCCGGAGCATAGCTTGAACTTGCTGTGCCTGCAGTTAGAAATCTTATTCCACTTCATCTGCTGCCAGCAGCCTCCCTGGCCCTGCCATAAATAAAGAACTATATAGACAACATGTCCTCCTGCTCCTTCCTTGTCACAGACTCTTCGGATTTGGTAGCATTCATTCTACCATTGATTACTTTCTTTCCACGGTAATGAGGACCTTGTGCGTGTTCAGCATGCAGGGTTGGTACGAGTCTGAGAGGAGGCCCTCTTGTCCATATTCCCAGGTTCCTCGCCCAGCAGTTGTTCTCCTACTTTCCTACCATGCTAGTACGAGTCTCATGGTTGCCTGGCAGTACAATGAGCCCTCTCTTCAGAACCCTGGTGGCTATGACCTGCAAAGTGTGCAGTTGGAAACTACCAGGAGCTTCTCAGGAGAAATACTCTTTCTACTCCCGTAAAGAGTCCTCGTCTCAGAGACCCACAGGGGCAGTTCCACCTTGTCCTATAGGGTCATCGTGAGTCAGAATTGACTCAATAGCAGTGAGTTTGGTTGTTGATTTTTGGTCAGAACCCTCTTCAGCTTACCCCAACGGGCCACGTCTTGACAGCTTAGCTTGAAACACAGGAGAAAGGGAGCTGGGAATTTCTTGGAGACCAAGAGCATTTCAGCTGTACTGATTTCTCCTCTAAATTTCTCCTCCACTTTAATCAAGATCTCATTTTCTTTGGGGTCTTAAAATACTGGCTTCTTCTTCAAAATACACTGAGAAGCTGACAATTCCTCACTCTTCCACCACTACCACGATGATCTCTCACCCAGCCCTGAGTGGTGTCTTCCTTGGTCCACTCTAGGTCTCTCCTGCAAAGTCTTCCATGGGCTTCCGCTTCCCTCTGAGTAACACTCACAGTTCTGACATTGACCTATGAATCCCTGTGCCGTCTGTCCTTCCCTTGGACCTTCTGCCACCAGCCTTTGTACAAACTGTTCCCTTTGCTCAGACCTTGGAGATCTGCAAGGTTTGTCCCCTCACCACCTGCAGGTCTGCTCAACTGCTACACATCGAGAGAACGTTTCTTCCCTCACAACCCTGCCCCATCTCTGTCATCCTGTCTTCCTCTGCCTTTCTCTCCCTTGACACGTGTCACCATCTCACATCCCATTTGTCTTCTTGCTGATATATTTGTTTTGGGTTCTGCCCATCAGTATGTAAACTCCTTGAAGACGGGCATGTTTGTGTTTGCTACTGTACACCCAGTGCCTAGTACATTACAGACACTCAAAAATAACTATAAAATGAGTGAATGAATACGTGAGTGGATAATCTCTGAAGCAGGAGCCCACCAAACTTTGGCTTCTTATATGCAAAGTCAATAACGTTGGGAAATGAAAACATAACCAAATTGCATAAGAACTCATCATCAAGTTTCCTAAGTATTTTCACTGCTGGGCACTATTAAAGGTCTATTTAGAAGCTCAAAACAGCACTGATTTGTTTGTTCTGGGTTTATTCTGGTATCTGCCCTCCATTTGAGGCATGAGAGATACTGGTTCAGTGGAGGAAGGCTCTGGAACAACCAGGAAAATAAAATCTCTCTTTGTAAAAATCCTCAAATCATATCCCTCATCCTAAGAATATCATAAAAAATATTTAAATGGGTTTGGTCTTACTTTGCCTAAATCGTCCTTTCATTCCCGACCTTGCCTGGGATTCCGTGAGCAGCCTGTCTCTCAAGTTGAAGTTATGAAAGATGGCAAAGTGCAAGAAAAGTAAAACTGCTTAACATGTCTGAAAGGCCCAGGACAGCTGAGGTCTGCAATATCTGTGAAAGGCATTTAAACCAACGACTAGTCAGTTAGTTCTGCCTTCAAAAGTTGAGCCATTGTCTTTATTAATGAAGCACAGCTTGCTCAACTTATTACAAAGGAGAAAGCGAATCTAATGGGTAACATGACAGGCGAACAAGGTATTTTAGAGGCTTGTAAATTCCTTCATGATTTATACCTGTGTTACAAGGTAGTAACTCAGTTATCAGTCCTTAAGTATGTTTTATTTAGGCTATTATTACATATGGAAAATTATCACACATTATGAAGGGGCTTTGTCTAAATCCTGAATTTTAGTTTTCTTTTTAAAAAGCTATGGTAAAATAAATAAATAAATAAATGGATGAATAAATAAATAAATTAATTAATTAAAGAAAGCTCTGGTGGTTTATGCTTTGGCCTGCTAACTACAAGGTCAGCAGTTCAAAAACACCAGCTGCCCTGTAGGTTAAAAAAGGGGCTTTCTGCTCCCCTAAAGTTACAGTCTTGGAAACTCATAGGGACCCTGTCCTGTTGGGTTGCTCTGAGTCAGAATTGACTTGATGTCATTGAGTTTTAAAATGGAAGGTGTGCTATACTTGCTTGAAAAAAAGTTATCCAAACTTTGGAAATGGGGCCAAACAGTATATTCTCTCAGCTATATTTCAGCATTGTCTAAGAAGCCAGCCTAAGAGTTATACAATTATCTAGATCCTAAAAAAATCTAGGCTCTTGTCTAGGGATGGAAACTTGTTTGACTTGCTGTTTATTCTTGATTAGAGGAAACGTTCTATAAAGATAGATGGCTAACTTGTGCAAGATTGATTGGCTGAAAACTTTTATTTTAATTCCATAGAAAACATAACACCAATAGTTTTACTGCCCTGTCAGGTAGTAACCAGCTTTGTAACTCAGTCTTATTTCATCATCCTTTTTCCTATTGATGATACATATACAGTCTCTCGTTTTCTCCTTTAAGGCGGTTTTATCATCTTGCCAATTTCTCCTATGAATTAAATTAACCTTCCACATGAATTCACTCCATATTTGTAAGAGAGCCATGTTTTTCACTTTAAGGAAGTGATTTGGGGGCCTACTTTACATTCCTACATTGCATCCAATGGCTGGACTGGTAAGCAGATGCTCCCATTTCAGCAGGTGCCCCCTCAGGAGGGTCATCTAGATATGGCGTGTGTCCTAAGGGCCACTAGTAGGTTGGTGCCAACGAGCAAGCTCTGTTTGCCACGGCAGTCTCCATCTCCGGCTGTGAGAGAGCATTCAGCTATTTAGAAACATATACGCAATTCAATGAGCATACACACACTTTTCAGGGGATAAGCCCCTCTCCTCTGCACCCAACTCCTATAATCCCATGTCGCTCCTTCCCTCGTTAATGGGCAGAGTCTATAACTTCTGATCCCAGAGGGTTCAGTAAAGCATCGGCGCTGCACTTGAATTTGCCTTGGGAAAGTCCTGGCGCGTTTGCCAAACCACAGCTTGCTGAGCTCGGCCAGAGTTTCTGATTCAGCAAACCTGGCACGGCTCTCCAGAACCAGCCCCCGGCTACAAGGTCCCAAATGATACTGGTGGTCCAGAGAACGCACCTCGGGAACCCACTGCACAGAATTCAGACGAAAATTAGAATCCCTGATAAGCGCTAGGGATTGAAGTTGCCCTTGCTGCATAGGAAAGTATTTTCTACTATAACAATTTGGTGTGTTAAATGCAAGTCACCGTGAAGTAAGTTTTAGTCAAAACAAAACAAAACTCCAGAAACTCTAAATGCGAGCTATCAACTGTCAGCAAATCCACATGAGGCTTATTCCTCTTAATAATTAATGTTGGATGGTATTGAAAGAACATATGCATAGTTATTATATAATCGATGCTCAGCTCCATGGCTACATTCTTTGTCTTCATTTTAAGTTCATTTAGAGCAAGGAAGTTCTCATCGTCACTACAGTGCAGTGCCTAAGTCTCATCGCGGGGCTTGGCAAACACCCAGTGCTTTAAAATGATTCATTTCTAGGTGCTCTTCTTGTTGCCAATAAGCTCACATTCATTATCTGACTCCGGACTGAAAACAATCAGATGAGCTAAGCAGGGCAGATGTTCTACATAATGTTACAGCTAAGTGAGCTAAATCTCAGAGGGGCCATCTGGCTCTTCCAAGGAACCCCCTCCAAAATAAGTGACAAGACCCAGGCTACAACTTGATCTTTTTGTCTCACCAGAATTATTTGCATCCCGCACTAAGAAAACTAGAGCGACACGACTACGAAGGCTTGTGATGAGCTAATAAGTAAATAAATCGGACTCTGTCACTCACAAGTAGCAGGAACCATCTGTTTTACCAAAACACCAATAAAAACACACACTTTTGTTTTGTTTAGCCACATCAAATTGGCAGTCACCACTTGGAATGATAGAATAATATAATATGACACCTACTTAATCAGCAGTGGACAGAAAAGGATGTTCTGGGGGAATTTAAATTTTGAAAAAGAGCCAAATGATGCATGGAAAGAAGGTAGATACTGGAGTTCAGTCTCCATCTGGATATTGACCAACTGTGAGACCTTAAAAAAGACCATTTCATTTTTGTGACTTTTCATTTCTTTTTCTGCAAATGAAAGAAACCCAGTGGTACAGTGGTTAGAGGAGCACTCAGTTGCTAACCAGAAAGTTGGTGGTTAAAACCCACCTGCCAGTCTTGCGGGGGGGTGGGGGGGGGAGAGAGGAGGAGGTGATCTTCCATTGAGATTACAGCCTGGAAAACCAGACAGAGCAGTTCTCCTCCATCCTATAACACCCCCTCACTGCCATCGAGGTGATTCTGACTGGAGGTGACCTTACAGGACAGAGTAAAACTGGCCCTGTGGGTTTCCAAGACTGTAAATGTTTATTGGAGTAGAAAGCCTCATCTTTTGCCCATAGAGCAGCTGTTAGTTTCGAACTGCTGACCTCGTAGTTAGAAGCCCAACACGCAACTGTGCTATCAGGTTCTGTTCTATGGAATGGCTATAAATCAGAATCAACTCAACATCATTGGGTGTAGGGTTGAACTGTAAGCCAAAGCATGTGTAGGGAAGCAAATGTAGGCAACAAGTCCCAAATCTTTGTAAGGAAAAAGTAAACATACATGTACAAACAAGAAAGCACATACAAGCAGGTAGAGGTAGTGTTCAGTGCCACCCCAATTTACTAGACTGGCAAAGCAACACACTGGGGCCATTAAGATGGAGACATCAAGGAAGTTGCTCAGTTTAGATCTCTCTATCTGGCTCATCCCATGGAATCCTCATGAATGCATTGCGTGGCTCACTCCCCAAACTACAGCGTAGTCCAGAAAAAGCAAATGTCACGTTGATGCAGAACCGTCAGGCCTCATCATTGGCTGCTGCACTGAGCAATCATTGGCACCGATTAGTGCTATGGCAGGTGCTTTAAATGGATAAGACAGGTGTAGCCCGTTGTATTCTCACTTGATTTTGTTGTGCGGCATGAATCCACGAGAAAGAATAAGGCAACGGCTGGTGCTGCAAAGGAGACAAGGGGAGGAAATGGGATGGGCTGCGTTCATCCTGGATGGAGAAGCGTTATGCGATTATCAGCGGCAGGAAAGGAAACGTGCGTAATAATAGTCTGCATAACGCTGGGGCAAATGGGAGGGGGCAGTGGTGAGTGAGAAAGAGAAGAGAAATCTGAGAAGCAGGCATTCCAGGCACAGGAAGATTTCCTCTGCGCAGAGTGCCCCGGCGAGACCTGCCAGAGGTGTGTATGACAAAGCAGAAAACAAATGCACCGATTAAAGTGCTGGAACCGTCCTCAGATTCAAGCACAGCTCACACGAAGGAGGCAGGAAGCCTCGGTCAGCTGGCAACATGGCCATTTGATGCAAATAGTGTGGGGCTGGGGGGTGAACTTCAGGATCCCCGGAGTGGCTGGGAGCGTTTTTCTTTGTGTATATGCCCATAAACAGTAAAGTGGGTAATGAAAGTTGATATTAGAAAGCAGGTAACACTTTGTTCTGAACTGTAAGAACATAGCAGACTTGAGCTATATTGAAATTGACCACCCACAAGGTCCCCGGTGGAAATGCAGTAGTATTCGGTGATTTGTAGTAAAACTGCCAGCTTCCCTGACGATGCTTATGACCACCTGATTGTGGATGTGCTATGGTTTGAATTGCATTACGGGGATCAAACCAACTGCAGTTAGAAATGCCTGACATTTCCCTCTCCCCTAGATACTGCCATTGGATCATGCAAATAGAAAAACAAGCTGCATTTCCTATGTATTATTGATAGGTACTATTTTTTTGCTTTCTAGAGCCACGAGGATGATTCCTTTATCCTTAGAATCCATTCGACAACAGTGGGGTTTTTGTTTGCTCGTTTGTTTAACATCACTTATTAAGCAATCGTAACATTGCAAGGATTAAATTAAATAATGGACTTTTTTTAAAGGGCATAATTTGCCAAAGAACAAATTTCAAAAGTTTATGAAAGGAGTGATAAAACAGGAAACCCGGAGAGGAGAGGAGAGGAGATAGGCACTGGTACACTGTGGGGGATGCAATCAATGGCATAAAACAAAACGTATCCAAATTTGAATGAAAAACTGATTTGCTCTGTAAACCCCCACGAAATTGAAAATAGAGAGTTAAAAAACTAACCAAAAGCATCTGGGAGATCATAAAAACGGTAACCACTATAAATGTCATTTATGAAAGAATTTCTAATTACCAGTTTCTAACATTAGCCAAAAGAGGCGAGGGAGCCCAAAACATTGATGGGGAAAAGGGTGCTTCATTATTAAATTAATACAAAATTGAGGCCTCTTCTGGGCCTGGCTTAGACTAGCACACACTTTTTTTTGGGGGGGGCATAATTTTATTATTCATCATATGATTTCCTCTTTGAGACTTTTAAAAATGTTTTTATTGTTGAGAAACCACAATATTCTTGAGAAGCCATCTCATTAGCCTTTGACTATTGGCCAAGATCCAACCAAACCAAGCTCACTGACATTGAGTCCATGCTGACTCATGGAGACCCTATAGGACAGGGTAGATCTGCCCTGTGGGTTTCAGAGACACGACTCTTTATAAAGATGTAAAAAGTCTCATCTTTTCCCTACTGAATGGCTGGCGGTTTTGAACTGCTAACCTCATGGTTAGTAGCCCAATGAGTAAGCCACTAAACACACCTTCAGGGTCATAGGAACCCTGCTATTTGACTAAGGTTGGAGACAAAGCCATGGCAAGCTGCCACATCTCCCAACAGCTCCTCCCAAGAAACCCACTTGTGTTTAGGGAGACGCTATAGCTCACCCAGAGGCTGTGTCATAATGCAGTGGTCTTGAGAGAAGAGCATCCAAGAGAGGCCCCGAATGTCACTGCAAAGAAACTGGGGCTTGGAATATGAAGGGGATGAAGAGGAAGGAGTTGATAGTTGGTGTTAATGGAAGAAGAAGGGGTTTTAGAGATGCCAACTTGACCTTTCATCCTGCTGTTTACTAGACCTAGCGCTTCATGTTCTTCAGACAGTGCAGACAGCAGCTGTCTCCCCAGCTCAGGCAGGCAGAGGGCTCCATGTAATGGATTGCCATCACATATCCATGACATGATCCTAAAACATCAGTTCCTTTGTTAGAATTAAAGACTCTCTTCATTTTCATCCACGGTTTTAAAACTAAAAGGAGCCTTGGCAGTGAGTGAGGTTAAGTTCTAGTCTTCGAAGAGACAAGATTCAAACCCACAAGCTGCCATGGGAGAAAGATGCAGATGTCACTCCTGTAAAGGTTCCCGTCTCAGAAACATTAGGTAGGCTATGTGTCAGAATTGAGTAGACGACAGTGGGTTGGGTTTGGCTCAGAAAACATGCTATTGCCCTTGACACTTGAACACATACCTTGTTAATTTTATTTAAACTCTTCATCCATCTAGTTTAATAGAACGTTGAGGTGCCATTAATCTCCTAATTTATTCCTGAGAGAATCAATAAGGATTTATGTAGATGAGAATTTGCATAAAGTAGTGTGCGTTAAGTAGCTGGACTAGGCCACAGAGCTCATAGGTGGTAGAAGCAGGAGACACTGCATGATCCATGGCTCTTTAGCTATGTAGAAGCCATGCCTCTACAGGAGAAATAGAATATCTAGCAGGTCGGATAGTTACCTTATCCTTTGTATGACGCTCTGGGGGTGTAGTGGCTTATGACACGTCAGCCGCACCAACTGCTGCACGGGGAAAAGACGAGGCTTCCTACTCCCACACAGATTTACAGCCCCAGGAACTGAGAGACAGTTCCGCTCTCTCCTACAGGAGTCCCCATGAGCTGTAATCAAGCCAATGGCAGAGAGTTTGGGTTTGTTTACTTACTTTGGGATCCCCTTATAAGGGTCCATCAGCAAGATACAGAGATTACTTTTTAAATATTTAAAGAGTCAACTCGCTCCTATGGCAACCTTCTGTTTCTGGTCAAATAAACAGTCCATGTTGGGCAAGACTTGGGGCACCTGGCAATTATGAAAGACTGCAAACTCCTTCTGACCTCTGCAAAGATGCTTTTACATCTAGAAGCAAATTATTACACGATTTCTCCTTCACTGGGAACCTCAAAATGCTGACAAGTAAATAGCTCTGCCCCCTGGGAAAAATCTGGCTTCCACTTTTGACCTCTAACCCTTGGGCCGTTTTGGTGAGCAGCCCAGGCAGACTATGGTACTGTGGGTTGTTCGTACTCGACCACCTCTGAAAGATCGAGTGCAGAAGCGTATTATAGCATGGTCACTTCCGCAGATCCTGGCACGTAGCCAGCTTAGTGAGGCAGGCTTAAAAAGAAGGATACTAAAAAAGGGGTTTGGCTGAGCTATAATGGGCATCCAGCAGAAGGGACAGAATCTGTAGCTAGCTAACCTTGAAATGTCCAGGTTCCCTCTGAATGGAGCTTTTATTGCTCTCTTCTGCCTCTAGGCTCATTTTAATGATTGTACTATAAATGGGTCAAATAAATAAAAATTCTGTATTTTGGTTATGCACGCCTGGTGTGTTGGCTCTAAAGACCCTTGGTGGCACAGTGGCTAAGTGCTCTCTCTCAGCTGCCAACAAAAAGATCAGCAGTTCAAACCTACCAGCTCCCCCAAGGGAGAAAGATGAGGCAGTCTGTTTCTATAACAGCCTTGAAACTGTATGAATTAGTTCTCTTCTGTCCTATGGCATCACTATGAATTAGCGTCAACTCACGGGTAAGAGGTTGGGATTTGGTACTAATTCTGAAATCAGCAGTATCCTGGGTCCAGATATTCACTTTAAATGCTGAATGGATGCTGCCTATCCAGGTCTTGAGTACACTTCTATTCACCAAAGACTTTTCCAAAGCCACTCATGAATTGGAGGTGAAGCATGGGAAAGGCAGCATTTGTAGGACTGCTTCTTGTCATTCACAGGACCTCCTTTAACTCACAAGGGGATGCTAGTTTGTGAGTGCTGGGAAGTGATTAAGCCAGGAGAGAATCACAATGTCAAAGATGAGACCTTACCCTCTATAGCTGTTGTCTAAATTAGGGTGTTGAATGCTCACTGGAGACATTGCACTTCCGGTCTCCATGATGCCAGCAATCGATGTTCAAGCCAATGACACATCCTAATGTCTTGCAAGCCAACCTGGCTTCTTTTCTCCAAAAGGGGAAAAAAAACAAACAACACAGTGACTAAAGCCAAGAAACTGCAAGACAGTCTTTCTTACCAGATGCGTTGCATTACTCTGCACTTGTTTTGAGTGGGTAAGGTCGTCTTCTAAAATGAACCCAATGCTCTTAGAGGTCACAATCATCTTTGAGGCTTCTCTTCTACTCCTCTCAAAGTGTTGACACAAACATGGGAACGAAAGCGGTGTTCACTACACTTGCCGAATCAAATTAGGTTGAATGGACACGTACCTTAGGCAAACCTGGTCCACTAAGTATGGTTTGGCTCACCCCCAAGGATGAACAGACATACTCAGACAGCTGCATGGCTGAGTCTGCTATTGAAGGTTGACACCTGATCTGATTGGTCAGTGTCTGCACTAGATCAGCTATAAATTAATTTGAAGACTTATAAATAAGTCTTCAGAGTTGTTACAACAGTAAGTTATTCTCCATTCTTGTTTCATTAGTCCAGAGATAAAAGAGGATATTCATGGAAAACTGGACCCCTCCTTATTTTCCACTGCTATCTCCCTGGTCCAAGACACCACCACCACTCATTTGGATTCGTGCAATTCCTTCTGACAGCTTTGCTCCTTTTCAGTCCATTCAACATGGCAACAACTATGATCTTGTTAAAATGTCAGATCATGCCACTCCTTAGCTCAAAGCCCCCAGTGGCTTTCCATGGCTTTAAGAATTAAAGTCCATTTCCATAACCCAACCTACAAAGTCAACACAATCTGCTCTCTCCATTTCTTCGACATCATCTTCTTCTCCTAATATCCTGCTTGTTGTCAGAATATGCCAGATGTGTCCCATATCTCACAATCTTTGCCTTGCTTTGGCTGATCCTGCAGCCTGGAAAACTCAGCATCCACCCACCCTCACAGCTCCCATTTACTCCTTCATCTTCTTCCATTGTTTATTCAGATGTCATCTGCTCAACGCAGACTAGACCAGCCTGCCCATAGGAACGTTGCAATCTCACCTTAACTCACTATCCTGGTTCCAGCTTTTTTTTGTTTTTTTTCTTAATCCTTTATCACTAGTTTATAAATTGTTTGCCCAGGTAGATTCCATAAGGACAAAGGTTGGTATCTGTTTTGTTCACAATATTACCAAGTCCTGGAAGAGTTCTCATCTTTTAGTAATTATTTAAGAAAGTGTTACAGATGGTCAAAAATGAAGAAAGGATGGAAGGATGACTTCCCAGTAATGTGAAGTCTTAGGAAAAAAACGATTTTCTGTTTTGCTTGTAGAGAGATTTTTTAATTCTCCGGGATTCTTCAAAGATCAGAGCATCCACAGGTAACATTGACAACTACCGTATATACTCGTGTATAAGCCGAGATTTTCCAGCACAAAAAAATGTTCTGAAAACTGGGTTTCGGCTTATACATGGGTCAGTGGTACCCCAGCGAGGACAGCATCGATGATGACCTCACACCAGCTGCAGCGCTGCATTGGGATATGGATGATGATGAGGAATCCAGTTTTGAAGGATTTTAACTCTTTACATTTTAGCTTCGTTGCTGATTGAGCTCAGGGAATAGTACTCTTATGGTATCATTGTTGATACCTTATTGTTTTCATTGAACCTATTTTCCACTTACTGTGCTGGTTTACTAATGTTAACTGACTTGTTGTCCTTTATGTTTTTTATTTAAAATAAATATTTAAATATATTACCCCACTGATGTCTCAATTTAAAAAATTTTATTTTCATTTATTTTGATTATTGAAACTCACCAATAGCTTCTGCATTTCCCACTCTGGGCTTATACTCGAGTCAATCAGTTTTCCTGGTTTCCCAGGTAATAATTAGGTACCTTGGCTTATACTCGGGTCAGCTTATATTCGAGTATATACGGTATTTATTGAAGTTATTTCTAACTTTTACAGTTTATATATGCAGGGGTAAGAAAAGGAGGCAGCTATTGGGGTGATACAAACAGTCAGTGTGCTTACTGCTCTAGAGGTTTGAACCTACTACGAGTTGGAACCAACTCAACAGCACCAACACCGCCAAGAGTGGGGCCTTGGGAGAAAGCCACGGAGATCCATGTACCAAACATCTGCCATTGAGAACACTGTGAGGTACGGCTCTGAGGCCCATGACACCAACATGAATTGGAATCAACTTGCTGACGCCAGTTATCAGCGATGGTCTCCTTGTCTTTCAAATTTCATTTTGATACTTTTATAGCAGGAAGACAGGCTTCCTGTTCCTTTAAAGAATTACATGGTCTCAGAAACCCACAGAGGTCCCTCTATCCTGTCCTCTAGTCGCTATGAGTTGGCATCTACTCAAGGGCAGAGAGTAGGTTTCCATTGTTGATACACTTACATCGCTGTTCTAGAGCTGTGTTCATTCACACAACAAATATTTCCTGAGAGCATTCTATCTGAAGTTTTTAAATAATCCCCAAAGGGCTCTAAAGCCATACTAGATGTATCCCCTAAAATACATAAAGAAAAATGTGCCCCTAGGCAGTGTCTCTCAAAGAGACTCTGCATTAGAATGACCCAAAAGAATGAAACTTGAAAAACAAATCTATGCCTGGGGCCCAGTGATTGAACATCTGAAGAATGAGAAGCAACTTTGAATACTTCCCAGGTGACTCAAAGGCTCATCCAGTGTTTTGCCACTAACAAAATTATAAAGTAGGATAGATATTGAAGGAGCAATACATCTACGAGATAGGGGAGCGCAGAAAAGGAGTGATCACTTCTAGCCATGTTCCCCAAACTGCATTCCTGAGAACAGTAATCATCTATGAAGGATCATCAGCTGTTTCTAGGGAGAAGCCTAGTTCCCAGTTGGACTAGATTTGTGTAGTCCATGGTAGCTACATAATCTCCTGTCAACTTGAGGGTATTAAGAGTGAAGGAGTAGAGTTTGGCGGCTAAACTTTAATCTGTCAATTAGATTGCAGCTTGATGACCTCACTTAGAGGTGAGACAGAGATAAATAGCTCATTGGAGGCTGGATAATCTCTCTGCTTCACCTTCCTATGGAAGAGCCACATAGAGGTTCCTGCCAGCTCTAAGATGCTTCCACTGCCACTGGATCCATAAGACTCTTCACCCACCAGTGTGTGATCTTCCTGCATTTGTCATCATTGTGAGTGGCTGCGTGAATCTCAAAAGGAATTTACAGACTAGTATATGGGCTAATATCAGACTTATGGACTTGATCTGGACTGGTCTGGGATGTTTTCTCAATATACAATTGATCTTTGATATAAAGCTCTTTCTTATACACATATGAGTGTGTCTGGATTTGTTTCTCTTGTCAACCGGACTAACACATCTGTCCTTTCCATGGAGGTTGGGGTTCTTAAGACCTTTCCAAAGTGAACTGAGGGAGATGAGGGAGAGATGCTAAAAGAGTCACTGGGCACAGCCCCCATCAAACATCCCTACAGGGTCTTTAGAGCAATGGCTACTACGTGAGGTTTTATGACCTCTTTTTTTCTTACTGAGAAGAGTTGCAACCAGAAACAGCTCCTAGCTTTAAAAACAAACCAAAGGAGAAAGCGAACTAAGAACCATCTCAGGGAAAAGGCCCATCCCAACAGATGACGATGCTTTGGTTGTCTTCTATGACCCTTCACTTCAGAGATTTTACTTTTCTGTTTCCTTTTTGTTTTCCTCAGTTTGTATACTAGATTTTGCATTTGTTAATTTGCCATGTTCCTACTTGTGTGCCATTGCCTTTGAAAGTTGAAGCATCATTGGCAGATAGAGAAAGTCAATGTTTTTCTACTGTACGAACTTGGAATTAACTGTGTAGCATGCCCAATCTCATTCAATTGACACTATATTTCCCACCTCCTCAGAGAAGGGTCATAGGGAAGGGATGAATCAACCAGGGCTCAATATAGCACCAATGAAACACACACTATTCCTTTGGTTCCCTGAGGCTTCCTCACTCCCCACTATCATGACCCCAGTCCTGCCTTTCACTTTGAACCAGATCAGACCTTCTACACTGGTACAGATACATGGAATCCAGGTCAGATAAACCCCTCAGGAACAAAAATGGGAGTAGCAATTCCAGGAAGGTAGGGAGAAAGCAGGGAAAGAAGGAGAGGAAGGGGGAACCGATCACAATGATGGACACATAACCACCACCAGCACCACCACCACCACCCCAGGGGGACAAACACCAGAAAAATGGGGATGGGAGACAAGGGTTGGTGTAAGCTATGAAAATAATAATAATAATGTATAATTTATCAAAGGGTCACAAGGGTGGGAAGGGGGAGGGAGGGAAAAGGAGCAGCTGATACCAAGAACTCAGATAGAAAGTAAATATTAAGAAAATAATGATGGCAAAAGATACACAAATATGCTTGATGCAATTGACATATGGATTGTTATAAGAGCTGCAAGACCCCCCCCCAATAAAAATTAAAGGAAAGAGAAAATTTACATAAATTAAATCATAGAGTAAAAAAATCAAAATCAAATGAACTCCTTGAAAAATTCCATATAAATAAATTATTGCTATAAAGGATGCCGACTAAAGACATTTTAGTGGATTCATATGATGGAATACGTTATAGAGCTAGAAAGATAAGGGGAAACGTGTATCAACTAGGAAGCAAAAGACCAAAATACTCGGATGGCTAGAAAGCCATTTGTGAAGCACGTATGACACCCATGTATCCAGGAGGCAAGATTTCCAATGCTACTTGTTCTCTTCTTTTGCTTACTATTAATTTCCTAAATCTGCTAAAATGAGTATACATTCATCCCCCAAACAGAAGAAATTGTAGTACCAATAACGTGCGTAGTTTTAATGGAAACCAAATGAAGAGGGTTCGGTTTTCCTTTACACCGCTCCTCCACGAAGCCTGCTACGTGCTGCCCAAATTTTACTTTGGAATTTAATTGGCATAAGTATTCTGAGTTGCGTGCTCCCAGATTTTGAAGGAGAAAAATGAACTGATGCTGATATAAATAACGTTGGTAGATGGACAAATAATACTGAAAACACAAGACTTTTCCCTGCTCGTTTTTCTTGCTGAGTAGGTCCAGGCAGTATTCTTTGTTTATGCTCTTTTGCTTATCTTTTTTCATGGTTGTTTTTTATCCCTTAACTTCAAAGCAAAAGGTTTTGCTGACCAGTGGAAACTTTGCACATTTTACTTGCTGATTCCCCCCCCCCGCCCCCCAGAAAACAGATGAGTGGTTTAACTACATAGTCTTCACTTCATTAACTGCCCCCAAGCTACTTTTTCATTTTGGAGCATTTTTATACGAATGACTTCTATGTTACAGGAAATAAGATAGACAAGCTCTTTCCAGTGTAACAGGCGCTTGTTTTGCTTCTCTGCGCGTGGGGTGATGCCAAGGTGACTACTACACAAGTAGGGCACTAAAGGCCCAGATCAAAGCAAAGGGGACCCGCTTCATTCCTCTGGACCCGATTGGATGCTCATGTTTGGGATCCAAATGCATGCTATAGATAAACAGTTCAATAAAGGACATTTCTAGGGGAAAGATGTTCATTAGACTAAGCGTCTTCAACACAATAGTCTAGAAATGTATGAAAATGTACCAAATTCAAAGGAAAATCAAGAATGGGGCAATTATTCCAATCATCCTCCTAATTAATGGGATAATGTGAATGATCCCAGGTTCACTGAATAAACACACTGCGAAGACACATTCCCACTGGCAATCATATTGTTGGAGACATCCAAAATGAGATATTGGATCAGTAAAATTCCAACACTGTAGGCTAGCTTAAAAATACAAACTTTTTCTCAGTAATTATGCATGAAATCCCAAACAGCACTTATAAATTTACAATTGTAATAAGGTCATTAAATGCAGGAATGTAAACTAATTCATGTAGCAGTTGCAGGAAATGATCAACCTTGGAATGATGGATGGGTGAATCATTGGGTGAAAGTCACAGTGCCATCCAAGCATCCCTTGTCCTTTCCCTCTGCTACCCACTGTAGACAGAACCATTTATTTCACCTAAATATACAAGCTTGCTCACAGGCATATGGAGGAAAGAGAGGACATGGTCAATGTGGCATCCTACCCATCTACTGGCATCTAGAAGACTCAACTCCTAGCAACTTTGAGGACATAGAACCATCCCGTTTGGTTCCCAAGGTTGTAAATATTTACAAAAACACACTGTCATGTCTTCCGCTCGAGGAGCAGCTAGTGGGTTTGAACCATCAGCCATGAACCATATCCCTACCACAGATAACATTTTTTCACCTTTACCAAATGACAATGGTGACTAGAAAAGGAATTGAGCCATTATAGGAAAGAGAAATTCTACTGACTTTAATTATTTCTCTACTATTCCTTATAATTGCTCTTAACCTCAAATAGATTGACAAAGCAAAATATGTTTTCCTTATGTTGCTATGGATGTCTGAGTTAAATTTTATGGCACTTCATTATTCTCCATACCATTAGACTGTTTTAAAAAGTAACGCTCCCCCCAAATATGTTATCAAGTATATTAAGATAAAGGCAGAATAGAGACTTTGCAATCAGTGCTTCCACTCAGTTGCCTTTGCTCTCAAACAAAGAATGGAACATTCACTCTAAGCAAACTTCCAATAAATAGATATGCATTCCCACCAAGGCTTATAGACACCCGGGAGGCGTGCAAGCCCCTAATTACATGCATAACAGGAGACAACAGGCTTGTGAAGAACAAGCCTGGGGTATACATGCCTGGGGTATACATGCAATAGGAAGGAGTAGCACTAGGAGTACCCATGGGACAGGAAGGCATGCCTATATGAAGACGGCGGACTTCAGAATCAAGATGGAGCCGAACCTTGACCTTCTGAGTTGGCTTGACCTTTCCTCCAGGGGAAAACCCTACTATCCTTATCAGAAGGGAGTGGGTCCTACTCAGGGTGGGACAGACAATGCGACCTGATTGCCTTAGATGGCTGATAAACATTTAGGCAGTCAGCCTATAAGCAGGTGACCTCCAAATGTATAGTCAGTGACCATGCCTTTGTAAACAGCACCTTAGATTTGGCGTTATTATGGGGGGACACCGTGGGGAACAACCCTTACTTAGGAGAATGTGCGTGGGACACATCTCCAACCCATGAATGTGGAAGTTTCCTCCATGGGAGCATTGGCTTCCTAGACTCTTTAAAGTATGAATGTTGAGTTTGTCCTCAGACACGCTCTTCCCGGGTCTGTTTGCGACCACATCATCACGAAGCAATCCTGCACACTGCCCAGATACATACTCTGCCTTCTCCAAGTACCAAGCGCTTCACTGAGGGCCGAGATGACAGCTTCGTAAGACAACCACCTCTGTCCCTATGGAGTGCACAGCCCGCAAACCCCTTGTGAGAAGAGGCAAACGGGATCACATTTTAATGGACTTTAAAAGAGATTGTCCAGTCTACAAATAATTGCAAAGTTCTGGAAAAATAAATGACTACTAACACATTTAAATATGTGTTTTGTTTCCTATTAGGAAATAAAGTGGTTGGACATTCCCCCTTTTCTATAATTATAGAGCTTAGATCGCTTATTATAAAAATCGCATTTTCAGAGTGTTTAGGGTTAGCTAACTGCTAGGGTCTAGAGATCACTTATAAACCTATGATTTTATTTTTCTTTCTTGGGGATATGCTCATAGAACTCTGATTCTCCATTTCCCCACTCCACCGAAGTGACCTATACCGAAATAGCATTATAATTACTAAAAAACTGAACATGATGTCCATTTGAAAAAGAGCATGATTTGTCTATAATTTTATCTCACCCAATTCATAGTGTCCATGATAAGGAAACAATCAGAGATGTGATACCAGGAGCTTTGTTGGTATAGAGGGGTAACAGTTGGGTTACTAACCACAAGGTCAGCAGTTTAAAACCACCACCTGGGAGTGGGGGTGGGGCGGGGCCTAAAAGGGCGCCAATGTCCAGGAGTCCAGAGAGGAAAAGAATGCTGGGAAACAGGTTGTACAATTGTAATTGTACAACACTGCTTTATGTGACTAAACTATGGAACGATATGATGTATGTATTAACTGCCAATTTTTCAAAACAACGCAAGGTTAAAATAAAGAAGGAAAAGAAATTCTCAAAAAAAGTCCACCATCTGGGAGAAAGATCAGCTTTCTGCTCCTGTAAAGATGTATAGGTTACGAATTACAGATGGGACCGTTCGACTCTGTCCTATAGGGTCGCAGTGAGTTGGAATCGATGCGACTGAGTATGGCTTTGGTTTGGGGTAGTCAAAATCTACATGCAAAGGGATTCAGCTCAGTTGAAAGTAAAACGAAACCTAAACATTCCACCCTAACTCATGGTAAAGCAAACTTTAAGCGAATGACTTCTAAATGAAAGGCCAGTGGTTCAAATCCACCCAATGGCTGTGGAAGAGAAAGACCTGGAAACCTGTCTTCTTATTGACGTCAGACTAGGACACGTATGAGGCGGTGCTCCTCCATGACAGGGGTCACTATGGACTGAAAACCAACGCAAGGTGATACAACACATGCACAGGCAAGAATACAGGGGGCTGCAAAAGGTTTGTGGAGAGTTTTAATTATCTTGTAGCTCCCCGTCTCCTTGAGGTTCCTTCATGTTATGCAGTAAGTGAAACCAAAGAATGATTCATAACAGAAAAACATGACAAGTGATAAACGTAGAATATTCAATTGTAAGTAATCGATAATCATATATTCTGTTTTTAAAGACTATAGACTAGTATATTAGCATATTAAATGTGTTTTTGTGTGTGGTGGGATTGTGAATTATTTAAAATTTTTGTAAGTATACTAAATTATCATTTAAAATGTTCTATATAGATAATGAGTATGCTCTACAATTTCCACCATGTAATCTCTTGTAATAGAGCAACTTTTCCCATGGGATTAATTTCAGCTAGAGTTGAGTATAGAAGTCATTGACACCGAAAAGAAGGCATTGATTCCGGCTCAGATAAATATCAAAATCATTGCTAATTTATTTGGTTTATTTTTGTTTCTGTTGTTCCCAAAGCATTGCACTCAACACTCTGGGAAGCCAAAGAATACTCTCCGTGAAGTCTGCAATTCTAAGGTATCTTATTGTTCGCTTAGACATGTTCTTGTCAACCTATACAAGCTCGAGCTAGCACAACAATTCTTACACAAGAATCATTTTAATCCCTAAGTCCATTTACTTTAATATTCGTTAGCATATACAGTCATGTACCCAGAATGTTACTGTTTTAAAGTAATAAAAGGAGTTCCCAGAAATGAAGACCTACCCCTCCTACACCCCCACCCCTCAAATGGCAAAAGGGTAATGTAGACATAGATATGTTAAGAATACTGTATACATTCGCTCACCTGCTTGGCAAATGCTATGCTAGATCTACTTGTTTATTATGAGACTATCCCTTGTGGTTACTTTTTGCCTCCCTTTCTGCCCAGCTTACGGCTTTCAGTTTAGTTTTATTTATTTATTTAAAAAAATCATTTTATTGGGGGCTTGTATAACTCTAATCACAATCCATACATCCATCCATAGTGTCAAGCAAATTTGTATATCTGTTGCCATCATCATTTTTAAAACATTGTATTACTGCTTGAGCCCTAGATATCAGCTCCTCATTTTCCACTCCCCCCTCCCCCTTTCTCCCTTCGTTATGAAGCCTTGATAATTTATAAATTATTATTATTTTGTCATGTCTTGCACTGTCCAATGTCTCCCTTTACACCCTTATCTGTATTCCATCCTCCTGGGAGAGGGTTATAGAGAGGTCATTGTGATCGGTTTCCCCTTTCTCACTCCACCTTCCCCTTCCCCTCCTGGTATGGCTACTCTCAAGATTGGTCCTGAGGGGTTTATCTGTCCTGGATTCCCTGTGTTTCCAGCTCTTATCTGTACCCATGTGCATGCTCTGGTCTAGCCAGATTTGTAAGGTAGAATTAGGGCCATGATAGTGGCAGGGAGGAAGCATTAAAGAACCCGAGGAAAGGTGTATGTTTCACCGGTTTACTTTGTGACTAGTTCAGATCAGTCTTTCTTATCTATTAAACTAGATTCTGAGGCAATCCTGAAAGAATCAAACATGACCAAGAGTAGGGGGAAATAACATTCAGACTATAGGAGTTGGAGTTTGGGGATATACATTCTTCAAGTATTTAAAGGGAAATTATATGAAAGACAAGTTTACATTGAACAGATCTGCTACAAAAACCCTCTCTAATGTGTTAAAAGGAAAGTTGTCATCTTAAAGGCTACAGTCTATAGGACCCAAACTTTGGTATTTTCAATGACCTCATCAGCATGAAAAAGCTGGACACGGAGTCCGGACCACTGAAGAAGAGTTGATGTCTTTGAACTAGAGGATTAGTGAAGACTATTGAAGAAAACATGAACTTCAAAAGGAACAAAAAAAATTTATCTTGAACTAAGTACAGCCAGCATACTCCTCAGCAGCAAGGCTGGGTAGACTTCATGTCATGTACTTTGGACATGTTACCAGGAGGACTTGGTCCCTGGAGAAGAATATCATGCTTGGGAAAGCATGAAGATGGGTTGACAAAGCTGTAAGGATTGGTGCAATCTGGCCAGGCTTGTGAGAATGGGAAAGGACAAGGTCGTGTTTCCTTTTCCTTGTCGATAGGGTTGCTATGAGTTGGAACTAACTTGATGGCATCTAACAACAGCAATATATGGAAGAGAGGTTAAAAAATTTCCCCAATGGATCCAGAATACTTCAGTTCAATGTAAATTATTAAGAGATGTGTCACTTAAATCCATAAACTACTCAGACTTTTGTGTATTTGATGTATGTATTTTGGGGAATTAGTGGGTCTATAAGGTCTGTTGGCATGAGTTGACCTAATAGTACACTTTTTATTGTTTCAGGCTGAAAGAAAAGGGGCAAGGAATATATTCAGAAACCGTACAGTGTTCTGAAAAAAAATTATTAGAAAGGACATCGTGTCTGCCTAACAGTATAGGTTAATTTTCTGGGTCACCTCAGAAGGGGAGAAGAAAACTGAGTTTATTTTTATGAAAAATCCCACAGGGAGGAAGGGTCTAAGACACTGGAGCCTTGACTGTCTAGCACACAACTTGGATGAGTCCGTGTGTCTTAAACCTTAAATTTACAGTCTAGAATGTAACACAACTTTGTCACTCGGATTGGAAATCATTTAGAATGGGCAAGGGCAGAGGTGCCGAAAGACATTATCTATGCAGAGTAATGTTTCTCAAAATTGAAATTGCATTCAACTCACTGGAGGGTTTTGCTAAAATGATGGGTCTGAGATGGGCCCAAGATTTCATTCTTCAAACAAGCTATCAGGTGAGGATGCCACTGTTCCTAGGACCACAAAGGAATGAGGCTTCAGAGGAGATTTTTCATGAGGAGAAATTGACTAGAGGAAACCACAGTAGAAAAGGAAGATTTGAGTTGATGCTGATGAACAGGGCTTTATATTTTTTTAAAAGGAACCTCCACTCCTACTCCTGGCACTCACAGAAACACAGAAATACTCTTGTCATGATACGCCTTTTAGTTATATATGTTTAGGAAAAGGTAGTAAATTTGGGTGACTGATGTAAATATGACCACATCTGTATACTCAGGATAGGTAAGAAGAACCAAAACTGCCTTAAAAACGAGTCAAACAATAAACTGCTTTCTGCAGAGGGGCTGAAACTGAAATTAAAAACGTCTTATTCTAGAAATTGAAGGGAGTTGTTGAGATGATTGATATATTTCTTATCTTGCTCTTTTCTGGTTTTATAATGTAATTACCGAATCTGTAAAGAACACTTATAAAGTTATTGTTATTTTAATACATTAAAGGCTAAATATGCTAAATTGGTTAGGGAATGCTAAAATAGAGTTCGATTTCAAATCAACAGAGGTCTCTAAATTCATTGTGTGTCCCATAACTTGCCAAGTTTTGGCAAGTAAAGAAATACCATCTATGGGAAGATCGATAACCAGCTGGGTTGCTAAAAATAATTACAACTGCTAAGTTAAAAAGTAAAAAAAAAAAGAAGAGATGCTTAGTGTGATATACGATATGATGAAAAGAATTTGGTCATGTATAAATAGACAGTATATTAATGATAAATTTGAATATTCTTCTTCCTAGAGCTCAATACAAACATGCTCTCTCTCCTCTGGCCCAGAATTGAAGGTTTCAAAATGTTAGTTTCAGTTTCACACAAAGCTGCTAAGATTTTTAGATTAGATTCAGAGATAAAGGGGGGAAATGTATTCCTCCCCCATTTTTGAAGAAAAGTCAAAACCCTGTTCCGTTTTAAATTCCTTTGTCTTTGTAGACCATAACTTGACTGTCCCACAAACATGGGGGCAATTTTTCCTGTCTTTGGCGGAGAACAGTTTAAAATATTGACCTCAATTTCAGCAAACATTTAGAGTCTCCACTAAAGTACTTACTAAAGCAAAAATAAGTCTGATAGAGGTTACAGATAGATTTCTACGCCATAAAGAATAAGATGGGGGCGGGATAGAGGGATGAAAAACTCCACATAGATGGATGGATTAATAGGATATTGTTGTTGATTTTATTTCTTAAGATGGGTTGTATATGTAGTATGTTTCTTATAATAATGATTTTTGAAATTCCTCCATTATTCCTTAACCCTCACACTTAAATAGTAGTTTGATTAGCTTAAAAATGGGGGGAAGGGTGGGATAAAAAAATAATTGAGAGATATATATCATGCAAACTACTTAAAAGGAACAACTTCTGGTTCGGTCAGGTAAGCATTGGACTACTAAATGCAAAGCCATTTGTTCAAACCCACCAGCCATTGCATAGGCGAAAGACGAGTCTATCTACTCCAGTGAAGATTTGCAGCCTGCTGTTGTGATCAGGTACCATGAAGTTGGTTTTGACTTGTAGTGACCTTATGTACAACAGAATGGAACACTGCCCAGTGCTCTGCCGTCTTCACAATTTACAGCCTAGGAAATCCCAAATGGGGTCAAGAAGGGTCTCAATTGATCCAATGACAATAGGTTTGTTTTTCTTTGAAACTACTTAAAGAAGAGATAAAAAATATAATCTCAAATCACAGATTAGGAAGAAATGTATTCCTCTGTCAACTTTACAAGGTTGAAGGCCTTGTAATGGCTTCATAGAACAGGTAATGCTTATTTTGGACCCCAAAGAAGAAGTAGGCAATTATAGTTAGAAGGAGACACGTGTACCAGCAAAGGGAAAGTGTAAGACCCTAATGGGCCTCTGTATCCCAACTGCTCCCTTGTATCTACACATCATTCTTTTTGGCACCTGCTTCTTCCTACTGCCCCGTTTTTGTCAATCCTATCTCCATCCTCCTCGTTGGGGGAGAGATGGATAGCCATTATGACTTTGAAATCAGAAGAAAACTCATGATTCAGTCCAACAAGATTAATTCGACTTTCACCAACGTTCACACATGCATAGCTGAAAGATATTCCAAGGTTTGAATAGGCTAAAAAAGGGCCCACATTCTTCTTTCTTGGAAGCCCTCCTGGTAGCCATTGGAGTTTGCCAAAAAGACTTCCAGGACCCATATTTCATCTAATGGCTGTAATGCACAAGAAGTCATCTGCATCCTTCCCTGCTGAGAATCATTTGCTTGGTGTGTGCTCTGAATAAAAACTATACAGTAGGAAATATGCCACACTGCCTAAGCCAGCTAACATGCTGCCAACTTGCTGCCCAAGTTCCTCGCTTGACAAGAGGCTCAATCGAGAATCTACCAGGAGAGGCTTGATTGGAGAGGCTACATTGTCACTGGCGATTTTAGTGGGCTTTGTCCTATCAAGCACATCCATTCACTAACATGTTTAAGTTTATAAGCCCACTCTTAATTTTGATTAAGAGGCCTATTTGGTCCCAAGGAGCCCCGTGGTGCTGTGAGGTAAGCTCTTGGCTGTTACCTGCACAGTTAGCAGTTCAAACCCATGAGCCACTAGATGAGGTTATCTGCACCTATAAAGATTTATAGCCTAAAAAGTCCTAAGGAGTGGTTCTACTCTGTACAATAGGGACTGTGATAGTTAGATTTATTGGGCCAACTAGGCTTCTGTAGGACCATGCTGGCAGAGTTTAATCAGCTCGCAGCTTGATTAGAGGGTGACTGAGATAAACGCTTTCTGAGGCTGGCCCCCTTCTCTCTTTCTCCTGGTGACTGGACAAGGGTGCTGCTGCTTGAGCTAACCCTTTGCCTGAGGCATGTGCTACACTACCTGTGGGCCAAGTCAACCAAAGGATCATGTCGCCTTTCCATGTATCACTAGAGTTTGAGGATCCTTCTAGACCTGCTTGGCTACGCTGCTGATGGATTGTGGAGGCATGCTTCACTATGCTCCTGTGTATGGGCTGTTGCTTCCCCATCCTGCTGTCTGCTGCCTGCTCAGACTCTACATGTCTTGCCTGTCTACTTCCTTAACCTTGGACCAGCAGCCAGAGTGACTTGAAGGACCTTCAGTACATTAATTGTTGAAGACAGTGAGCTGAATTGAGCCCTCTATATTGCTGTGTGGACTAAGTAATTATTATATTCCTTCTCGCTGTATGAAATATATATATCGTCACAAAGTCCTGGTTTTGTTTCTTTAGTGAGCCCTGCCTAACACAGGATCAATATGAATCAAAATTGACTAGATGGCAATGAGTTGAGCTTTTATTTGGCCTCAGCATTCTTCTTTAGGTTCCAAATGTCTAAATTGCCATGTTATCCAGCTTTTAACCCAACATCGATGGGGTCAACTCTGGATTTACCTTTGAGGCAAACCAAAAAGACTGAGATGTCTTCTTCTACATTTCCAGGTGACCAAAGCATATCCCAGGCCTCTCTGGAGGAGGCAAATAGTTAACCCGCTGGGCTGCTAAAGAAAAGGCTGGGGGTTTGAATCTCCCAGAGGCACAGCAAGAACCTGGATGGATGTGAACTTCTCTGACCTTCTCTGGCTTGCTTCCTCATTGCCCTGAGGCAGCGGTCAGACAGGCCTCCATGGTTCATCCGACTTACCTTTTTATTCTAACATCAAGCATCCTCCCCTGCCACTCGACATCTATTCTGGGTTTGATGATTCATTGCAATGGCCACACAGAACTCAGACAGTACCTATGATTGGTGTTGTTGTTGTTGTTGTTGTTATTTACCACTGAATTGGTTCCAAACCATAGTGATCTTATGCACAACAGAATGAACACTGCCTGGTCCTATGCCATTGTCATTTTTCATGTGCCCCAGTCCCTTGTTTCAACCACGATGTGGATTCTCCTCCTGGAGGAGCTTCTCCTTCACTGCCCCTCTACCTGACCTAACAGGATGTTCTTCTCCTGGGACCGGTCTCTCAGGAGAGTATGTCCAAAGTAAGTAAGACGAAGTCATGCCACCCTTGCCTCTAAGAACCATAAGTAAGCAAGTTAGTATCAAGACTCAACTCGTTGCCATTTAATCAATGCTGACTCCTAGTGACCCTACAATAATACATGCTAGAACTGCAAATGTCTGAGGCTGTAGCCGTTTATTTTTTTTTTTAGACGGAAACTCTTAGTGGGAGTTGAAAGCCCCGTCTTTCTTCCATGAAACAGCTAGTGGTTTCAAACTGCTTACCTTGCAGTTAGGAGCCCAATGCATAATCATTACATCACCAGGGCTCTTACAGGGAAGTTAATCGATTATGAGTCAGGATCAGTAAACAGAAAGGATAACACCTTTCTTCGGTCAGCAGTCAACTGCCTCCCTTTGTCCTCAGCTTCTCGGCGACCTGTTCCTTTGGCATCTACCTCTGTGGGCCAGAAGGCCAGCCCACCAGTTTCTCTGTCTCACAGTCTTAAGCCAGATCCAGAGAATGTGGCACATACTCTTGCCGCTGCTCCACCGAGGCTCTGTGCCACGGTCTCTGGTGCATCGTGCCTTGGGGACCTCCACCACTTCAGACACAGTTCTTAGACACGCTCTTCCATTTCTGTGTCCCAAATGGCTCTTATAGACAGAGGAATGACTTTAATGCAGGCATGGTTTGTTTTCTTAACAGACCATAACCTCAAGGAAAATGAGGAGCGGCACTTTAAGACATGCCTTCTGGTCATCTTAAGGATGCTCCCTTGGGACTTTAGTCACACCCACTACTAAGATCTGGTCCTAATCCCACCTTAACCCTGTCCATTAGTGTGTTGTTGTTGTGCTGTTAGGTACAATCTGAGTAGGTTCTGACTCATAGTAACCGTATGCACAACAAAAACCATGCCATTCGCCCAATCCCTGTGTTGCTGTTAGGTGGCATCAAGTTGGCTCTGGCCCATAGCGACCCTCTGCGCAACAACAACAATAAAACCCCTTCCAGGTTCTGTGCCCTCCTCCCAATTGTTCCTATGCTGGAACCCCTCGCTGCAGTCACTGTGTCAATCTGTCTCCTTGAGGGGCTCTCTCTCTTCCAGTGCCCACCACTTTACCAAGCATGATGTCCTTCTCCAGGGACTGTCCTCTCCAGACAACTGGTCCCAAGAACTGAGATGAAGTCTCAGCATTGTGGCCTCTAAGGAACATTCTGGCCATGCTTCTTCCCACGCAGTTCGGTTTGTCCTTGCTACCTTCAATATTCTCTATACTAAGGAGCAATGCTCAGAACGATACAAAAGCCTTATGCATACCTTTGCAATATTGTCTCTCAGTATAGTAGAGAAGAAAATAAACCAAACTCACTGCTACTGAGTAGATGCTGACTCACAATGGCCCTGTAGGACAGAGTAGATATGCCGGCATGAGTTTCCAAGACTGTAACTCTTTACAGAAGTTGAAGATCCCGTCTTTCTCCTGAGGAACAGAACTTCCTCCAAAATGGGATCATAGCCATAGGCATAGAGTATAGAATTATTATATATCACATAAGGAAATGTGGCTAAAGAGACCGTATTAATCGACTACATCTAAGGTGCCTCAGAAGAGAGGCCTGGTCATCTACTTCTGAAAAAAAAAATCAGCATTGATCCTAGGTGTGTAGAACTGTGCTCCATAGGGTTTTACCCATATGGAAGGAGATCACCAGGTCTTTCTTCCAAGGTATCTTTGAGTAGACTTGAACCACCAAACTTTCAGTTGCCAGCCAAGCACATTAATCATTCACATCACTCAGACCTCAAACTCCAAGCTCTCTGCCATTGAGTTGATTCTGACTCACCAGCCCCCAGGGACAGAGTCCCTCATTTCCCCTCATGTTATATGTGAACACCAACACTCATGCTGCAGGGTTATGTCAAAGTTTAAAGATACTGTAGCTAGGAAGCAGAAGGCATCCCACAAAGTAGCTATTTGAACTGCTTGAGAAACTGTGAGGCAATTTAGAAAGTAACAGAATTGAATACATAGAGATCTTAGACAAAAATCAAATCTAAACAACGTACATTCCCATACACTATCAAGCTTGTACTTCAGCCCACAAAAGCACAGATCTCAGAACCAAAGGGGACCTCAAGACATCGGGAAAGATTAGCAAAATGCCATGATGGACATAATATAGCTGCAAACGATGCTGGGGCAGTGACAGAAATGGTACAAGTCATCTGTTTAAAATACTTTGCCGGCACAGATATAGTAGCTCCTGCTGAACTTGACTGGAAAAAAGGTTCAGCCAGCTGGGATGGAGAACTCAGACCTTTACAGTTATTGGTGTGAAGCCCACTGAGGAAAATGAATCCTTCCCAATTCCTCTACTCATGGAAGCCAAATACTAAATCTTAGTGTTGTCAAGTGGCCAGGGTACAAATAAAAATGCACAGCACGGCTTCTGTGTGCCAACTGGCACATAATCACTTTGCACGGCAAGCCCTCCGTCAGCCCAAGGGCACTGAGAAAACTCCATCAACCGTGAGATGGGGTGGCTATGGAGCAGTCCAAAGAGAGGCGAGGAGGTAGACCTAACCCAGTGCTCTCCGTCAGCGTCACCGGGAACCACGCTGTGCAATTACTGCTCACAGAAAATGCTCTGGGAGGGCCGTTCTGATCAAGAAGGCAGATCAGTGGGTCAGAGGTTCTCCTCCTCTCTACCTGGAGGCTGCCAAGGCAGGCAGCTCTGTCTCGTGGAAGCAATGAGGAGGATGAGAAGGGAGCAGGGGACGATACCTGAGAGACTTTAGGATTCGTGATCAAATTCCAGATCTTTCATCCTATTATTTTCATGAACTTTTTGAAACCCTCATATAGAGATTGAAGAAGGCCCTAAAACTGGTGAAATGCTTGTTTTCCAGGCCTTAGATTCAGTGTACCTTAGTCCTTTACTAAGAACACACAGTCACTTAACTGTGCTGAAGCTCAACTTACTTAATTTAAACTAGAGAAAGTATTATGTAATTTTGAAATCAAATATGATAACAAGCAAGCATAGATAAACCTTATAAACTGTGGGGGAAAAAAACCCTCCATGAATAGGACTCTCTCTCTCTCTCTCTCTCTCTCTCTCTCTCACACACACACACACACACACACACACACACACACACACACACAGATATCAGCGTGATGGCTAATCTTCTATGTCAACTTGGCTCTCCTATGATTCCCAGTGGGTTGGCCAAACCATAGCTAGTTGTTGTTTCATACTGTGAACTTGCGCGATCAGTAAATCTTTTGAATGGGGAGTTTCCTCTAGCTGTGGTCTGTGCCCAGCATATGAAATGGAATTTTGGCAGCTCTCTCTCTCTGAACTGTGCAATCTTTCCATCTTCCTATAGATAAAGCTCTAAAACTTACTGCCATCGAGTCAATTCTGACTCATGACGACCCTATAGGACAGAGTAGAACTGCTCCTGTGGGTTTCAAAGACTGTAACTCTTTACAGAAGTAGAAAAGTCTTTCCCTGAGAGAGGGACTGGTGGTCTTGAACTGCTGACCTTGTGGGTAGTAATTCAAAGAATAACTACTACACCTATCTCTCAAGGCTCCAGCCTGCTTCCTACCCTCTATAGTTTGGACTGAGCAGCCCTCATAATGGGTGGGCCAATCTTGTGAAATAAATAAATTATTTCTTTACCACCCCACCACTCCCTTTCTTTCTCTTTCTCTCTGTCTAAATAAATAACAGTAGATGTCAGCCATTGCTGACTTTTAGGGTGCTCTGCGTAATACCTCTAAGAAGCTCTTTTCACAGATGCCGCAGAGGTACCAAACAATCTTGTCAGATTGTGACACTTACATTATCCTTTCCACTGTGGCTCTTTAGTTGTTTACCTTTTAATAATCAAAGAATTTGAAACCAACATAATAAGCGATGACTTAATAACTATGTTCTACAAAGGATAAAGAGAGCAATTACATAGCATTTGCCAACAGGTTGTCCACAATCTCCTGTGTGGAGTAGAGATACAAGAACAACTAATGATAACAAGGCAGACGTGAAGGAGGTGTAAACAGATTCTGTGAGGATAGGAGGTATCATATTTCTGCTCAAAGGAAAGAAGTAACTGAAACAGCAAGTGTGCTTTTTAAAATGGGTCTGTACAAGGTTTCTGATCAGGAAATAAAAAAGGTTAGTTTCACGTAAATGTTTTGTAACTTATTAACTGAATGCAAACATCCAACTCATTGATTCTGATTTACAAGGTCCCGGTGTACTTCAGAGCAGGACTGTGAACCACCAGATTATCTTGGCTATAATTTCTTTCCAAATGCAGTGCCAGGACTATTTTCTGTGACAACATTGGATGAATTTGAGTCCCCAACCTTTGGATTGAGAGCAAACTGCGCCATCAGGACCTAAGATAAACATTAAGTTCTACGGTTGCTGGGTTGGCCCCGGTGTCTCAGTGTGTTTTGAGTTGGGCTGTTAGCAGCAAGGTCAGCTGTTCAAACTCATTAGTAATTCTGTGGGATAAAGATGAGGCTTTACACTCATTAAAGTGGGACAGTCTCAGAAACTCACAGGGGTAGTTCCACCTTGTCGTACGGGATCTCCATGAGTTGGGCTTGGCTTAATGGCAGTGAGTTAATTATTGGTTTGAGCCTGATCATTCATTCTCATTCTCTCTCTCTCTCTCTCTCTCTCTCTCTCTCTCTCTCTCTCTCTCTCTCTCTCTCTCTCTCTCTCTCTCTCACACACACACACACAGCCAGCATGTCAAATCTGACCCATAGGAATCCTATAGGACAGGGTGGAACTGTCCCTGTGGCTTTCCAGAACAGTTGATCAGGAAGTGAAAGACTCCTTCTCTTTCGTGGAACGACTGGTGGTTTTGAAACCCTGACATTTTGCTTAGCAACCCAAGGCATAACCCACTGCCCCTGCAAAGCTCCTATGATGCTACAGGGGATTTCATTCCTTCAATGCTCCTTAAACATCATGCCTTAACCTGCTGTCTCTTTCTTTGGGGCAAGAGGGCCTGGTGTTTACTTTGTTTTGTATTCAGGTTTTCTTGTTTGTTTGTTTTAAATCTAGATATGTTGGTGTTGCCTAGAGAATGCATGACTCATTGTGAACGTGGGAAGCCAGACTTCCTGCTGCTCTTTCTTCTGTGTGCCCAGGAGAATGCTGGACTCCTTATGTACAATGAACATAAATGGGTCACTTATGGCGCAATCTCAGCATGAGGGGAGGCTGCAAACAAAGGAGAGAGCAAAGCCTGGTGAAGTCCGACAGCCTCCCCTCTCTCCCCATGCTCATTAATTCTTCATGTCTTCATGAACTTCAGAATGGTGTGTCTTCGACAGTCTCTTACAGGAGGTTAAGAGGCAGTCATGACGAGTTGCCAAAAGTGCATGTTGGAAAATAATTATTTGGAGACACCTCCAAAAGCATGTCCCAGAGCATATAATCAATTTTAAGATTGGGGTATCACAGTATTAGACAGGAGGCTAATTAAGTGTAAAAACACAGCATATCTTTAGCTGGATCTGGATGGCTTTATAAAGCTAAGTGGCTTACGCTTTTTGTATTCATATGTTCTCTCAAGAGCTTATCTTTTAAATCTCCTGTGACATTATATAGTTTATATATTTCTGTTTATTATTATATATAATATATGAACCAAGGTAGTGTTGTTGGGTAAGCATTGGAATGTTAACTCCAAGGTCAGCAGTTCAAACTCACCAGCCACTTCACAGGAGAAAGAAAAGGCTCTCGCCTCCCATATAGATTTACAGGCTTTGAAACCCCATACAGGGCTGCTGTGAGTTGAAATCAACGCAGTGACAGTGGGTCTGCTTTGGGGATAGGGTATATCATTTATGTAGTACTGTATAAAATAATGTACTATTATTGTTACTCTATTTATAGTTATATAGAAGAGTCCTGGGGTGGCACAAATAACCAAAAACTTGACTACTAACCAAAATATTAGAGGTTTGGAACTACCCAGAGCTGCCTAAGAAGACAGGTATGGTGGCCTGTTCCTTAAAGGTCACTGCTCTGAAAACCCCAGAATAATCACGAGTCAGAATCAACTTGACACGAACAAACAACAAGCTTACACAGAAAATGATTCCTTTTAGGGTTGGGTGATATTTTCACATGATTTAAAATTCAAAAGGTCCAAAGGGCTATGCATTTGCTCTGCTTGTCACTATCCTTCCCTCAACAGAACTCTCCCTTAGAGCAAGCTGTAATGTAGTCTTCACTTTTTGTTTTATTAAGAGATCATCTTATTGGGAGTTCTTCCAGCTCGTATGACAATCCACACATCAATTGTATCAAGCATATTTGTACATATGTTGCCATTAATATTTTCTAAACATTTACTTTCTATTGAGTCCTTGGTATCAGGTCCTCTTTTTCCCTCCCCCCACTGACCCCTTGATAAATTATTATTTTCATATCTTATATTGACCACTGTCTCCTTTCCCCCAACAGTTTATGTTTTTTGTCTCCCTGGGCAAGAGTTTGGGGGTGAGTGAGTAGGTAGGTAGGTGGTAGTGGTGGTGGTTATATATGGATCATTGCAATTGGTTCCTCCTTCTTCCCCTTCTCTCCCCTCCATCTCCGTACCTTTCTGTTATTGCTACTCCCATTCCTGGTCCTATATTTCTTGTATCAAGAGCTCTTATCTCTTATCTGTACCTGTGCACATACTACGGTCTAGTCCACAGTGAAAGGCAGGAGTGGGATCATGATAGTGGGGATGAGGAAGCCTCAAGGAACCAGAGGAACATTGTATGTTTTATCAGTGCTAAACTGCTTTCTGGTTGACGCATCCCTTCTTTGTGACCCTTCTGTGCGGGGATGTCCCATTGTCTACAGATGGGGTTTGGGGCCTTTGCTCTGACTCCCCTTGTTCTCAACAATAGGTTGGTTTGTTTTGGGTCTTCTGATACCTGTTACTTCATCCCATCAACACCTCATGAACATACAAGCTGGTGTGCTTCTGCTATGTGGGACTGCTGCTAGATGGTCGCTTGTTTAATGTCAAACCTTTAAGACCCAATATGCTATATCTTTTGACAGCCGGGCACCATCATTTTTCTTCACATTTGCTTACGCACCCATTTTGTCTTCAGCGATTGTACCAGGAAGGTGAACATCACAGAATGCCAGTTTGTTAGAACAAAGTTTCTTTGCATTCAGGGAAGGCATGAGCAGAGGCCCGAAATCCATTCACGACCTCAGTGTATTGCCATATAAATATATGCACATTTTTAGAGGTACTTTATGAACATGCTAGCACAAACAAAGCAAAACAAACCCAATAGGTTGTAGACTTTTAATAACCAAACACCCTGGTTTGTCTTAAGATAGCTTGGAGATTATTCCATTTAGAACATGAAAAGTTAACTTGCATTTAAGAACCAGGTTGTTGCTGCTTCTATCAGTGCCATTCATTGGATTGCGACATCGAGGCACCCCGTCCATATGCAACAAAATGGAAATGAAATATTCTTGGTCCTGGTTAAGCAGTGAGTGTGGAAGCACATATGTCATCTTTCAAGGCTGGCTTCTAAGGCTGATGGCCCCAAGACAGGCGTCAGCCATGCCTCCACTTCCCATCTTTTTTTTTTACCTTATTCTGTTACCAACTATCCCATTCAAAGCACTCTACTTCTGACTGGGATCAATAGTTCATTGCAAGGGCTATTCAGAGCTCATATATGATACAATTATGGGATTTGCTAGTGAAGTTAAAAAGTGAAATGCTCAGGGTACAGTTGTTTAGTTTCTTCTATACTGCGCCCCCAGCCAGGCCTGTCTCTCTCTCATCCTTACTCTCTTGGACTGGCCTCTGCCCTGCTCAGGCAATAGGATAAAGCCCTTTAGGGCTGCTAATAAATGCTGAAAAGGCATACCACTTTGAAGACTCTGAGTTGTTATCTTCAACCTGAAGAAACTCAGCTCCAGTTCCAGGCTTCTGCAAAGCCAGCTCCAGCAGTTCAGTGCCACAGGCACCCCACCTACAAGCCAGCCTGCAGTCCCGAAGAGATGAGGTTCACTTGCTCAGCTGGCCAGAAGTTCACTGCTTGATCTTGCTCTTTCTCTCTCTCTCTCTCTCTCTCTCTCTCTCTCTCTCTCTCTCGCTCTCGCTCTCGCTCTCGCTCTCGCTCTCGCTCTCGCTCTCGCTCTCGCTCTCGCTCTGGCTCTGGCTCTGGCTCTGGCTATGGGTTGCTGGTGCTGCTCTGCTAGCTTCTCAGGTGTCAAAGCTATCCCCTGAGTCAAGGAGGTTCAATAAATGGGGATCCTGGGATCCACAGGACTCACTTCCTGCCTGGATCTTCTCTCCTGCTACTAATGAGATTTGACTCTTTCTGCTTTTGAGATAACTTATTTATACTCAGTAGGATAGCGATCACAATTAGCCCTGTTAACCGTCTCTCACAGCTGAATCACATCCTCCTATCCGTGTCTTCCCCACCTTCTTTACCCAAACTCACTGGGAAAACTAATGTCCCCTGGTGGGAATAATGAAGGTGGTAGCTGGAAGAGCCTAGTAAATTCACTGCACTGGGTCACCCTTGCAAGTGTTTCTTTGTGTTTCAGCGCATTTTCACAGCCACTGCGTCAATCCATATGTTCAGAACCTCACGATGATGTTTTATGGGTGGATCATCTGGTGGCGTTGTGGGTTACGCGTTGGGGTACTAACTGCAAAATCAGCAGTCATTGAACAGCCAATAACTGTGTGGGGAAAGATGAGGCTCTTTATTTCGGTAGAAAGTTGCGGTCTCTGGATCCCACAGGGGCAGCTCTACCCATACAGGGTCACGATGGCAGCGAGTTTGGGTTTTTTGTGGTCGTTGCTGTTGTTGTTTGGAGGGAGATTTTGCATCCAGGCTTTTTGCCCATGACACAGGCTATGTGTTGGCTGACCTGTGTAAGGCTTTCTTGTACCTGGGACAAATTCCTAGATGTAGAATCACCAGGTCAAAATATGTGCATTTGTAACTTTGACAGGTATGGCTAAATGTCCTTAATAAAGATTATACCAATTACTCTTTACCGGATGTATCAGTGTCTGTTTCCCCCACAGCCCAGGTAATAGTCTTATAAAATGTCCTCGTAGGGCAATGAATGTGCAAATGTGCTTTACACAATTGATGGATGTATGGATTTTGATAACAGTTGTATGAGCCCCTAATAAAATGACTAAAAATAAAAAAAATTAAATGTCCTCATCTTGTAACACTAAGTTTCTGTTAGGTTTATTAGTGTTTAACATTTTTCTGTCTTTTTATTATTAGGAATGAGATTAGACATGTGATCATTCATTGAAGAACCAGTTGGAATTTCTCTTCATTGAAATTTTAAACTGCTTATATTAAAATAAAACTGATACTAATAAATTGTACACTTTTAATCCCTTCGAGATAAGAAACACGAGTGTCAAGCACTGGTGATTTCCATAGAACAATAGATATGTAACACTTTTCCCTTGAAGTCTAGTGAATTTATATGAAGTAAATAATCTCTGTATTTAGAAAACATTTCATAAACAATTCGTATTTTTCAAACTTTGCTACTGGGAAGTCTGGATTATCCAAAGAATTATTCAGGTAATGATGGGGGAAAACGTGCCTCAAAACATATTGGATGAGAATTAAGTATGAACAAAAAAAACTGCAAATGAATAGTGGGCAGAAATGTTATTATGTATTCTATATTTCTAAAATCTAGAATGCTGAAGCCATGAAATGCATTTTTTTCCCACAAGATCACGAGTTTTGGAGTCAAAAGAAAAGATAAGCAGATTGAAGACTGGATGGTTGTTATTGTTACTGGTTACCATGGACTCAATTCTGACCATGGCAACCCAAAGGTGCTGAACAGAGCTGCTCCGAAGAGTCTTTTCGAGTCTGTTTCCCTTTCTGAAGCAGATCACCAGGCCTACCTTCAGAGGTGCCTCTGGGTAGGTCTGAACTGTCAACTTTGGGGTTAGTAGTTGGATCATCACTTAATCCTTTGCACCAAATCAATTTGGTTTGATTATACAGATTACATAGTTTCCTGTTTTATTTCCATTCTGTAACTTCTTCTTTCCTAAGATCAATGTTTGCTTTGACACTCTGAAAACTAGTAAGGCCTACAAAAATTTCTGATATTTAATATAATGTTTGACATCTTTGGGGGGAAATGAAATATTTACCAAGAATAAATAAATGAATACATTCTTCAGAACTTTAATAAATGGTTGGAGTTCTCAACTCTAACACATCAAATCTTGTCCCCAAATAACCAATATATGTTATTTCTTTCATAGTAACACCAGGAGGATTAATTTCCAAAAGAAGATAATTATCTCCTTTCAAATGGACAATAAATATGTTTCAACCTTTTGCTTCTGTTTTTCAAGAGTACATTATCTTCCTTAACTATCAGCCCCAAATCAGGTCATTGTTAAAATAAAATATTAAACACTCAGTTCAAAGTCTCCCTCAGGATCATCCAAGAGCTTCTCTAAGGAAAGTTCCAGTTGAACAGAAGGTTGAAAGTCTTTCTCCTCTCAGAAATACACTAGCTGTAGGCGTTCTGGGTGTGAATTATTTATCAATAAGCATTAGTCATCATGTGAGTAAGAGTTGACTTGAGTTAAACATTTATGTGTGTAATATATATTTATATATAAAATTATTGTTTTTGAAGTGCTAAGTATCACCTGCTCACTGAGAAAGATTTTAAAAACAGAAAATATTAATAATAGGTAATAAGTACCATTAGTACTCCATTGCAATTACTATTTAGAATCAGTCAAAATTTATGGACTCGGACACTCTCTTATAAGAGTTTAATTAGTTAATCAAAAATAAAGATATCTGTGTTAGGCCAGTTTTTTAGAGGAATAAATCCAGTGATGCTCATCTATGTATATGAACTTTGAATCAAGAAGTAATTATATATCATGAAGCCATCCCCGCCCAGCCTGACTCAAGTCCCTAAGCGTGATGCTAGTCCATAAGTTCCTCTTCAGACTCACATAACAATATGCCAGGGACATAAAATGGTGAACTGAGAACCAGGAGGGCAGTCATGTGCTTCTGAAGTTGATGGAAACATGGCATGGTGCTAACAGCTCTCAAGGTCTGAGGCAGAGTTCTGGAAGGCAGGGAGGTAGAATGGTAGAGAGAAAGATTGTCTCCATTCATCTTGCTCTTATACAAAAGTCTTATGACATTAAAGAGGTGTCATCAGCCTGTAACTTGATTGACAGGTTTAGCTCCACCCCTATCCAGGAGAGTCTAGTTGACATAATCCCTAACTACCACAATAATGGGGTACTCTTATAGTTGCATGGTACAGGGAAGAAGCCTTGGCTTGCTTTGGGTTTTCTTGTTTGTTTGTTTCTTTTGTTTTTACCCAGTGCCATGGAGTCATAGAAGTCATGTACAAGGTTGAATACAACCATGAGTCGCTTCATCGTAGTCATGTACAAGGTTTCCAAGACTGTAAATCTTTGTGGGAGAAGACAGCCTCATTTTTCTCCTGCAAAGTGATTGGTGGGTTTGAACTGTCCACCTTGCAGCTGGCAGTCCAATGCCTACCTGACCATAGAAAGGTTGAATACAACCATGAGTGAAGTCAACTATGCAAACGTTCTATCTCAATACCAAGCAGCTTCCAGATGTGAATGTTTGGAACTAGTAATAGGACCAGGATTTTCTGGTAGCCAATCCCTAATATGCAAATTTTAAAAGGATAGTGATTGAGAGTTTAATAATCAAAGTACACATAATCACAAACAAAAATTATTACACTTGACTCAGTCTAGCCAACTGGGCCAAATTAACTTTTCTTGCACATATGGACATGGACATACAAAAAATAGGGTGTTTCAAGAATGAAATATGTTTCATATCTGCACACATCTTAGTATGTGCCCATGTACCTATCACAGTAAAGAGCATACTTTAAGTACAGTAATCCTGTGAATTTTTATAAGACAAAAGTCATAATATTAGGAAACAAACCAGTAACCTTGTGCACAAAAGATGTCCCAATATTATAGAGGAGGGTAGGTTCCATAATGTTTGCAATTAACACAGTATTTCCTAGTAAAGATGAAATTTTGGCTGATAAAATGTGAGGCAAGGTTCTGCAGGTCTGCATTCCAGTAGAAAATTTGCCACCAATTAACTATGTGATCTTGGGCAAGTCATTTTATTATCTTGGTCTCCTTGTTCTCCTCTTCTGCTTTTCAGACGGCATGCTCCTTTCAGAACCCTCCTTGGATGGGAAAGATCCACATCCCTCAAAGACATGAACCTACATCCTACATCTTGCAGGAAATTCTATACCTATTCCTTGAACCAAGCAGGAAGCTATTTATTAATCTAAGCTGAAAGGGACGGGGTGGCATGAGTACTATGTGAGTGCACTGGCTGTGGGAAGATGGTTTAAAGGAAGAAAAGAAAAGAAATGAATGTTCAAAGAAAGTCAAGTAAATGGAAAAGAGTGTACACACTGAGTTCAGAGCCAAGAGCCAGAGCCTGAGATTGTCCGAGCAATGATTTGCTGTGTAATCCTGAGCAAGTCATTTCCCCTCTCTGGGCTATCTATGACTTCCTTGTCTGCAAACTGCATGATTTCTAATAGTACTTTCAATTTGAACTTTATATTTACTTACGTAAGGTAAGAACAGACTCTCGCGGAGGATGATGAGGATGCAGTAACCAGAGACACTCTGTATATTATATATCTTCTGATAGAAAAAGAATCAATTTGCTCACTTAGTAAGAAACGAACTTTCTTTTTTTCTTTCACTGCAGGACTGGGAGTTTTGTACTACTGGCCTTGTCGTTAGCAACCCGATGCAGAACCCATGGCTCCAAAATGGTAATGTTGTTGTTTGGTGCCATTGAGTCAGCTCCAACTCACAGTGGCGCTATGTCCAAGAAAATAAAACGTCTCCCAGGATGGTGCCATGCTCACAATGGTTTCTGTGTTTCAGTACATAGTTGAAGCCATTGTGTCTCTCCAGCTAGTTGAAGGCCTACCTCTTTTTCACTGCCTCTCTCTCCACTTCACCAAGCATGATGTCCTTCTCCAGGGACTGGTCTTTCCAAAGCATGTGAAACAAAGTCTTTCTGCCCTTATCCCTAAGGACCATTCTGGCAGCACTTCCAAGATTGATTTGTTTGTCCTGGTGGCCGTCCACGGTACTTTCAATATTATTGACAAACACCACAGTTAACTGCATTGATACATATATTTTTTGGTCTTCCTTAGTCAATGTGCAACATTCACAAGCATATGAGACAATTGAAAATATCAAGTAGGCTTACCTTAGACCTCAAAACAAAATTCTTGTTTTTCAACACTCAGGAGGTCTTGTGCAGCAGATTTACCTAATGTAATGTAGCCTTTGAGCTCTTGACTGCTACTTCTATGAGCATTGATTGTGGATCCAAGCAAGATGAAATCCTTGACAACTTCAAGCTCCTCGCTGTTTATCCTGACATTACCTGTTGGTTCCGTTGGGAAGAGTTTGGCGTTCTTTACATTGAGTCATGATCCATACCGAAGGCTGAATCCTTCATGCTCATCAGCAGCACTTCAAATCCTCTTCACTTCCAATAAGCAAGGTTGGGGCATCTGTGTATCAAAGAATGTTTTTAAGCCTTCCTTTGATTCGGACACTGCATTCTTCTTCATAGAATCCAGCTTCTCTGATGATTTGCTCAGCTGATAGATTGAGTCTGGTGAAAGGATGCAACCCGGATGCACATCTCTCCTGATTTGAAACCACGCAGTACTCCCTTGTTCTGGTCGAAGCACTGTTTCTTGGTCCAAGTGCAGGTACCACATGAGTAGAACAGAGGTTACTAAGTGTGTTTCAGAAAAGCCCCATCACTTGGAGAAAGGAACACAAGTACATGTACTACCTGTTGCAAGCAGGTCACAGGGAACTAACTACCTCTGACTTTTTAAAGCACAATCTTAAAGGCTACACCCACCTGGTGCGAAGTCCAGGAGGCAGGGTCGGCGTGTGCGGAGTCGCGGATGAGGCTCGGGCTCCTGGGCCCAGCTGGAACTGCTAAAGGACAGACCGATTCATGTTGGAAGAAGTAAGGCCAGGTGCTTCTTAGAGGCAAGGATGACAAGACTTCATCTCACAGACTTTGGACCTCTTGACAGGTTAGACCAGTCCCTGAAGAAAGTCATCGTGTTTGGTAAAGTGGAAGGGGAGCCAGCAAGAGAATGACCCTCCACTAGATGGACGGGCCCAGTGGCTGCATCAATGGGCTCAGGCACAGGAGCGACTGTGAAGGTGGCACAGAACTGGGCAGTGTTTCTTTCTGCTGTGCAGAGGGTCACTTTGGGTCAGCCCTAACTTGATGGCACTTAACAAAAACAACAACAATTATTATGGAAGCAGATGGCCACATCTCTCTACCAGAGCAGCTGAGAGCTTTGAACCGCCAACGTTTCAGTTTGAGGCCAAGTGCTTAACCCACTTGCCACCTAGGCTCCTTCTAGGTATACTCCTAGACACGTGTCTTACAGGCAGGGGTCGCAGATCCATTACACTGACCACTGCATTTCTAGATGGAAGGCAGAGACCTCCCACAAGGGAGACCAAGAGATTTTGCAGTTAATGATTGAAGGCAAGCCTAGAAAAAGTCCTTGGACATTGCAAGCACAGACACAGACAGTATGGGGCTGCTCGGGATGTGCCAGGGGCAGGAGCTGCTCATCTAAAATGCCAGTCCAGGTCCAGCAGTAACAGCTACTGCTTCTAGGCATGTGGCACATCACCGAACTGCTCTACTGGAGCTCTGTGGTTACAAAGAACATCACTCATGATTCTCCCAAGAGGGCCATGAAACAAATTAGCCAGTACTTACCAAACCCTCTGAAAATGAACTAAGCCAAGTAGCTTTACACATACATTTCCTCCTGGGACTCCAGATTACACATACTACAGGGTACATAGCGTTCCTTTACCCAGATCTCACCCAAATCATGAAGAAATGAGAAGGTGTGTTTTTCCTAGAGGAAAACAATTGAGTAGTAATTGAAAAGCGGAGCACGAAACTCAAACACCCACATGCATTTTTATTTTCACCTGATGGACATAGTTTACTTATTAAGCCAAAGCATAGCAATTGTGCCTATCCATGGGGAGAAAAAATTTTTTTTGACTAAATAAAAGCATTGTCCCTGAGAACATATGCATTAACCGTTTCATTTAGCCAACGCAATCACTTTTCCCCCCACAGTAAATAAATGAAGGCTACATTTTGTTTCCATTAAATTTCAAATGCCACGAAGGAAAAATAACATGAGATTAGATAATGAAACATCACCAATTCTACTGTGAGAGAGTAAGCATAAGATTCTGACATGTCACAATCGACAAGTCTTAGTTCAATTGACTAGTTTCTCACCAAAGCATTATTATCCCTTGTGACAATGATGTAAAGAAGCCACAACAAAGAATGGCAGAGTTACACGATTTCACCAGATCACACAACTAATGAATTGTGAAGCTGAGACCCACACAAAAGTCCGTACAGCCCGTCTCCAAATCATACACTAGTTCCATTACAGACAACTTCCCACAGCAGACAAGTCCAGCGGTGCTGCTCTAGTGCTGGGGCCACTGTTATTGCCTTCCAGAAGAGCCCTGCTTCCTTCCACCCGCGCTACCTACTGCAGTCCACACGCAGCGTCAGTCTACAGCAGACAGCCCGTGGCCGCCACTTTCCCTACAATCCAGACCAAAGCTCTTGGTCACCCCTCTCATCTCAATCCCTTTCATTCAAGCCAGACAGATGAACCCACTTCCCCCAGCACCTTCTATATTTCCCAAACTCTACATCCTCATTTCTTCTCCTGGAAAAATCTTCCTCTCAGTATATATCAATGTGCCTAAAACCTGTTAACATCCAAATCCATCCCTAAGGCTCTAGGGCAGATGGAAACCACTCTATCTTTTCAATTCTCACAGCACCGCCTCCTCTTTGCTTTGTCGCAGTTACAACAAAAGTCGAATTTCCTTCGTCCCCTTCTTCTATGACCGGTCCAAACATTTTCATGCCTGCATTATCTATGTAGGTGTAGCTAACCATCCATTCATGAATACACACAGAGACAAATATATTTATCTATGCATATATGCATGTGCATACAGATGATGCACGGATGAATCCCTGGCGGCACTGTTGGATAAGTGTGAAGTCAGCGGTTCCAACCCACCACCCACTCCACAGGAAAAAGATGAGGCTGACTGCTCTCCAAAAGATGTGAACCTTGGAAACTTTACATGGAGCTGTTATGAAGCAGAATCAATTTGATAGCAGTGCGTTTGGGATTTGGGGTGTGTGACTCTATGTGCAGGTGTCAGACTGCTAACAGCAAGGTTAGTGTTTCCAGCACGTCAGCCACTCCATAGGAGAAAGATGAGCCTGCCACTTTCATAAGGATGTACACTCTCGGAACCTGTCTACAGGGTCCTTATGAATCCGGACTAATTCATTATGTATACATATGTACACACATATATAAATACATATGTTAATATGGGAGAAGAAGAAACACACATGACTGAGCTTGAAAAAGTTTGTGAAAAAACATAACGTTTCGTTCCATTTTCCACAAACTTTTTGCAGCCTTCTCATATATAAACATAAGAATGCATACACAGACATACAAAAGTATAAGTCAAACTCTTGAAGAGGAAGGTTTTGATCTTACTCTCTCTCAGAGTGTATAGAGCTATGTCTTGTACAAGGAATGGATTCAATAAATCAATGATAAGTTACTCCATATTTAATAATGAAAGAATCATGAGGATTTAGAGGAATTGTGTCAGTTTATTTTTAAGCAAAATGAAGTGATTTTAAGCAAAAGATCATAATTAATAATGCATTAGAATCATTGGTAAAATACCATGATCTATTACTACAATTACAAAATAATTAGAAAACATTATTAACATTTGTAATATCTCAGGTATAACATGGTTCTAGGAGCTGTGAAAACCATTTGGTCTTTGCTTTGTCTTTAGAATATTAAAAAAGTTTTAAGAACCTCCAGATATATGCTTATAAGTGTTCTTCCTGGAAGCCATCCCTGAATTTTATTTAAGAATGTGGTTCTTGGTTGCTATTGAATCAGTTTCAACTCATGGGTGCAGAGGAAAACTACCCACGGGGTTTTGAACTCGGTGATGTTTCAGGAGCGGGTCACCGGGCTGACTTCTGAGACCCCTCTGAGCAGATGCAAATTGCCAAACTTTCCGTTAAATCCAGTGCTTAACCCTTTGTGCCACCTAGAGCTCCTTCACCTAAGAAGAACCTCAATCCATTGTCCTCAAGTCCATTTTGCCTCATAGCGGCCCTACGATCACCCCCTTCGTATGCTCAAAGTTGTAAATCTTTATAAAATCATTTTATTAGGGACTCATGCAACTCTTATCACAATCCTTACATACATCAATTGTGTAAAGCACATTTGTACATCCATTGACCTCATCATTCTCAAAACATTTGCACTCCACGTAAGCCCCGGCAACAGCTTCTCGTTTTTTCCCCTCCTTCCCCATGCCCCACTCACTCATGAACCCTGTTGTCCATCCCCCAGGGAGGAGGTCACATGTAGATCCTTGTAATCGGTTGCCGCTTTCCAACCCACTCTCCCGGTATCGCCACTCACACCACTGGTCCTGAAGGGATCATCCATCCTGGATTCCCTGTGTTTCCAGTTTCTATCTGTACCAGGGTACATCTTCTGGCCTAGCCAGATTTGTAAGGTAGAATTGGGATCGTGATAGTAAAGGGGAAGGGGATGGGAGGAGGAAGCATTTAGGAACTAGAGAAAAGTTGTATGTTTCATCGTTGCCACATCACACCCTGACTGGCTCTTCTCCTCCCCGAGACCCTTCTGTAAGGGGATGTCCAGTGGTCTGCAAATTGGGCCTTGGGTTTCTACTCTGCACTCCCCACCTTATTCACTATGATAAGATTTTGTGTTCTGATGATGTCTGATGCCTGGGCTGTAAATCTTTATAAAAGCAGACAGCCTCGTCTTCGGACCAGAGAGCAGCTAGTGACTTCACACTGTTGACCTTGTAGTTCTCGGCACAATGCATAACCTACTCCTTCAGCAGGGCTCCTTACAGTTCAAAATATCACTGTCAAACTATCTACAAGATATATACATTAAGCATCACCAAATGGAACTGACCAGCTTCTTGACTGATACACAGAATTTGCTTGTAGAATTTGTCTGGGTTTGCTTAAGTATAACCTAGTCAGGCCTTGCCATTTCACTTTACAGTAAACAACATGGCATTGATTCCCAGAGGGACATGAGCATCTAATAGTATTTGACGTTAATAAATGTATATAGTGATGAGTTATCCAGACAAAATAATCATTTATTAAATTGTCATTTAAGCCCACAAATTTTTTATGTTTTACTACATATTTTCCCTTTGCATTGTGTGTTTTTATTAATTATGCAAGCATGCAATCTTATAATAAGATTCAAGATTAACTGGCTATCCATTAATATGTAATTGAAGATACATATATCAAAGAATGCTTAGCATTTTGGATCTCATGGATGGTGTTCTTACTCTGATTTAATCTAACTAGTTGCTACTACCTGATTTTAGCTCTGTGTGGAGAAAAATGGCTAGTTGAGACTGACCAGATATGGAAATTGAAGGATAAGAGAAAGATAAGATGCTTGGATCAGGTTATACTGTATTTGCCAAAGGTACAAGACATGTGAGTGACATGAAAGCCACATGTCTGCCATATTTCTATTATTTTTCTTTCTAGTACACAAATGCTAATAATTCCCTTCTCATTCAACTTTGTCCAATCGAGTCAAGTAAAAATATTGGAAGATTATGCAACTTTAGTAAATTACCTCATGAACAATAATGTGATCAATGCCAAGATTAAATGGGTTCTTAAAACGTGAAATTTTCTTTTATGAAATTGAACATTCTTATGATATACTGTATCAAGTACTATGGTAAATGCCCTAAATTTTATCTACACACCAAAGATCATAAAGTTAACTTTAAGCAACCAACTGAATGATATTTTGATATTAAATATCTCTATTTCACAAATTGAAAAACTAAAATTAAACTACTTGTCCCAGGTCATGATTAGTGCGGACGGTTTGAATTCAATCTCTCCACCTGGCCTTGTAGAGTTTCACAGTATGAGGGATGAAGAAATGTGTTGGAGAAAAAGGAAAGGTAGAGTGTAGCCAGGTCCAGAGACGACCGTCTGTTGTCTGAATTGGGTTACTGATTACAAGTTCAGCAATTCGAAACTACAAACCAGTCAGCAGGAGAAAGAGGGGCTTTCTACTCCCGTAGAATTACAGCCTCAGAAACTCGCCAGGGCAATTCCACCTTGTCCTATAAGGCCGCTGTGTGTTGGTATTAACTCGATGGCAGTGAGCTTTTGGTTTTAACATCTATTGGAGTCATGGTATCCGGGCATTGAGCTGCACACCACCGTGTTGGCAAGGCAGTTCAAACCCACCAGCCACATTGTGGGAGAAAGATGAGACTACTTGCTGCTGTAAAGATTTATTAGAATCAGAAATGCTATATTGGATTGCTATGAGTTGGAATCAATTGGATGGCAAGGTATTTGATTTGGTTTTAGCATGACCAGGTGTTCAGTAAATAAGTCAGAGGGAAAAAAAAGAAGGAAGAAGGAAAGCAAAAGAAAACACATTTATCAACACAAATACCTAATTAAAACTAAGGTGAATCTGGGCCACGGGTCTTTCCTGATTCCCTTTCTACACACACACACACACACACACACACACACACACACACACACACACACACAATAGGATGGGCCCAGCGCCTCTCAGATGCCCGGCCCCGCTCTAACGATACATTTCAGAATAGCACTACCATGTCTGCACACCAGAGTGCAGAGCATGGGATTTGTGCTAGTAACTGGTGCACCTATTCTTCCAATAAAGACTGAAAGGTTCTAAACCCATGAAATCCTCAGGACCGTTCTGCTAAAACACAGTTATGCATGAGAAAGAACTTGATAAAAGATGTTTATGAATTGGAAAAAACACACTCATGTTTGCAGCAGTATGCTAGACTCTCAGTTCCACATATTTGGATCATTTGATCAATAGAAATCCTGCCTGTTACTCGTCCCGTGTGTTGTTGCTAAGCGGACCTCAAGTCAGCTTTGACTCAGAGAGATCCTATGCACAGTGAAAGAAATACGTCCTCTTCCGGTGTCATCTTCACATTGTTATATTTGTGCCCCTTTTGGGTGTGTCAACCCACCTCAGTGAGGATCTTCAGCTTCTCCCCTGCCCCTTTACTTATCAAGCATGATGCCACCGTGTCAACCCATCAGAGGGTTAACTCTTTTGGGCTGACCGTCTACTTTACCAAACACGATGTCGTTCTCCAGGTATTGATCGCCCCTGATAACATGTCCGCAGTTCATGAGAAGTCTCCATCCACTTTGCTTCAAAGGAGCAGTCTTCTATACTTCTTTTAAGATAGATCTGTGTGTTCTTTTGGCAGTCCGTGGTACTTTCAATATTCTTCCCAATTCCGTAATTCAAATTCATTAATTCTTCACCGGTCTTTCATATGCTTTCACAAGCATATGAGGCGACTGTAAACATCCTGGCTTAGCACATCCTTATCCTGAAAGTGACATCTTTGCTGTTTTACACTTTCAAGAGGTCTTATGCAGCAGACCTGCACAATGCAAAACATCACTTTCTGTCAGGCTGCTTACATAAGCATTGCTTGGGGAGCCAGGCAACATGAAATTCTTAACACCTTCAATCTTGTCTTCTGTATTTTTCATGATGGTACAGTTGTGATGATTTGGCGGGAGGGGAGCGTGTTACACTGAGTTGTAACCAGGTATGCTGAAGGCTGCAGTCTTTGAGATACTTAAAGTCCAGCTTACTTTCAACACACACTGTTGTGTCTTCTGCGTCCGTGGGTTGTTAGTGAATCTTCATTCAATCCTGAAGCCACCGTCTTCATACAGTCTAGCTGCACAGATTATTTGCTGAGCATACGGATTGAATACATATGGTAAGGGGGTGCAGCTTGGTGTACTCCTTTCTTGATTTTAAATCAATCATCTCCTTAGGATCCCTGTTGGCATAATGAATGGAATTGGGTTGCGAACCGCAGTGTCTGCAGTTCAAAACCACCAGCTACTCAGAGGGAGAAAGCTGAGGCATTGCATTCCTGTAAAGAGTTCCCGTCTTGCATCCTCACAGGGCAGTTCGGCGCGGTCCTAACCAGTCACGATGAGTCAGAATCACCTCCATGGCGGTGAAGAGTATCCTGATATTCTTTCCAAACAGCTACCTCCCCGTCTATGTACAATTTCTACAGAAGTGCCCTAGTGTCCCAGGATTCCCATTTTTCAAAAGGTTATCCAAAGTTTGTTATAATCTATACAGTCTTAAGTGACATCTCAAACTCCAGTTCACTGAAATGAAATACAGATAAAAATTCATGTTCTCAGTATCACTGACTACATAGGAAGTATTTAATAGCCACCTTCAGCTAGTGCACACTGTGTTGGTTATCACAGACATGGAACAGCAAGCATTTCAGCAAACTATATGTGATGTAGTTATTTCATGATATTAAAGTGTGCACATGGCAACACTTTACAATAAGTTCATAAATCTCTTTCAATATGATGGTGATGTACTTACTACATCTTCATTCTTCTCTCACTTATAAGTCAGGGATATGGTAATATTTGGGCTCCTGCAATGAGTTCGGCTGTGTCAGAGTCATTGTGTGTGTGTGTGGCAGGGGGGGGGGTAGGTGAAGAGTGATATGTATTGGCTATCCTGTCTCCTGAGTCCTTCTTTGCCATGAGGTGACTTAGCGAAGCTTGTCAGCAGAGGTGACTTTAGAGGACTTTTCCCCATTGACTCAGGTGCTCAAGAAAACAGGAATTGGGTTCTAAAATTTTAAAGTCAAATAATCCTAAACTGAAAGCACAGATGGAAACGAGGCTACATTTGGGGTGGTCCAGGTGTAAAGAAGGTAGGAGAGGAGAGGCCATGGCAATGAAAAGAAAGCTAAGGATGAGGGCGATGGAAGGAAGGGGAGTGAGAGGAAGCCAAAGACTAGCTGGGCTGCGCCAACCTGGCAAACCACATTTGGCCTGATTATCAGAGGCTGTCAGCTTAGCCCTGCAATGGATGACGGAGAACACAGTTGGTAAATAGATATTTCTTGTATTCTTCATTTTATAACCTCTCATTTTATTGAGGCCTCTTACAGCTCTTATAACAATCCACACATCAACTGTATGAAGCATTTTTGTACATAGGTTGCCATCATCATTTTCAAAACATTTTTCTTTCTACTTGAGCCTTGGTATCAGCTCCTTCTTAAGAGGAGACAAAACGCTGAGAAAAATTAAGGCAGGTAATTTTTCAAGAATTACCTGTCAATCACAATTTCATAGAGGAGTGCCTTTCAAATGCTATTTATTTATTTAGGATTGTATTTATTTAACACGGCTTTCATATTGCATAAGCCTCAAAAATTAAATTTGTCTTTTGTCCCAGCACCTATGATTTGAATCTTCAAAGACTGCTTTCAGTAGGTGTGTGTGTGTGTGTGTGAGATGCATAATTTTATTTGTGATGTAGAATCATACAGCTAGAGGGCAATTTTTGGATTCCCTCAGTGACTTAGAATTTTTTCTTAAGTAGTGGAAAGTTTAGGTGCAAATATAAGAGAGATCCTAAAATGTGAAAGAGGAAAAAAATAATACATGGTGTCTATTGGCATATAAATCTTCAAGGTTTGTTGGAAAAACTTAACTCTTGGTCGAAACCCTGAAGCACCTATTCTAAAATTTAAATTCCAAAGGCCCCAGTTTTAAACTAATGGAATCATCCAATTGGATATGGAACCTGAACCTGATCCAATTTGATAAGGTTTCTGAACCTCAGAAAGAAGAAACCTGCTGAGAATGGCAAAAGCTGAGTTTCTAAAATCACCAATTATCTGGGGCCCAGTGTTCTTCCAATTATACCCCGCTGGCTGGCTCTCATGTGCTTTGTGTAAGTGGGCATAACATGGTAAGACACCTACAAATTGTCAAACTTTCCTACATCATCCATATTTAGAGACAAGCATCCAATGGTTTTTGTCTGATGATCACAGCAAATAGGTCAGCTATAAACTAACATTGAATTCTTAGCAGCTTTTCCCCTTTAGATGCCACATTGACATAATTGTAGTCTTAGACACATACTAAATCACTTAGCTGAATTGAAGACCTTGTCTAACTAATTCTTTTTGTACACGGATGGCCATGTGAGCATGACATTCTAATCATCTTTGTGGCCCTATTGCAGAAGGAGGCAGTTGCCATGTAGATGGTACCACATTAATGACTGGGGGCGCAGAGGGAAAGGGCTTCATTAAAATGTGGCCTGTGGCTTCTAGCACTCTTCCAGCAAACTCGACCACCAGCGTGGCTCACACTTACTGCCATGATACCCTGATGGCAAAACTCCTACTGGGGAATAGCTAGAGAAAATAATAAACAATAACAGCTATTAGCAATTGAATAATACATTTTATGCATGGATTAACTAACTAAATTTCACAACATGCCCACAAGGTAGGAATTCATCTCCTATTTTATCTCAATTGGTATGAGTTAAACTCGCGGGTGTCCTGGATAGGAAAAGAGCAAACAAACGCCACAATAAAGCATTTTCAGATTCACTGGGCAGCGCGGTGAAATGCAGCAGGGCTCCAAGTAATCCCCTGAAGGATCCATGCACATCCAAATACCTCATTCAGTACAAAGACACTTGCCAACCAAGACACACGGGACCCATCAAAAGCAAAAATCAACCTGTGCTTGAAATATTAGAAGGTACAAACTTACAGGGAGAAAGGCTTGCACGGTTACATTTTATAAATAATGTACATGCAAAGATGAATCACAATAGATTACCCAGGGCCGCTAAACTGCAGAGTGTTAGAAAAGGAGAGTCCCTCAGGACCAGCAGTGTGAGCGGCGATACGGGGAGGATGGAGGGAAGGTGGGTTGGAAAGGGGGAACTGATCACAAGGATCTACATGTGACCTCCTCCCTGGGGGATGGACAACAGAAAAGTGGGTGAAGGGAGATGCCGGACAGGGCAAGACAAAAATAATAATTTATAAATTATCAAGGGTTCATGAGGGAGGGGACCACGGGGAGGGAGGGAAGAATGAGGAGCTGGTGCCAGGGGCTTAAGTGGAGAGCAAATGTTTTGAGAATGATGAGGGCAATGAATGTACAATGTGCTTGACACAACTGATGTATGTATGGACTGTGATAAGAGTTGTATGAGCCCCTAATAAAACGATTAAAAATAAGTAAAGGAGAGCCCCTTAGGAACTGTCAGATACACCTTCCAGATTGTGCAGGGAGAATTTGTCTCAGAGGATAACGTGCCCTGTCCATGTTCACAGAGTAATAGTCATTGATTCAATGGCTTCTCTGTTTCAGGGATTCCTCTGCGTGCTAAATACACAAAGAGGAAAAATGACTAGGCCTACCCCCAAAGAGCTACAAGCTTCCGGAATAAGTACTTATTCCGGAATAAGTGTTAACAGGCTGGTCCATCTTCAGCCAACAGAGAGCAAAGAGGTCGTTAGAAAATATCCAGGGCATCAATTGATCAGTTGATAACTCCTATGGCAATCACTCGGGGAGGGGCTTACAGGAAAAAAACCTCGTAGGCAACGCTAAGGGAAGATGGTTAACTCCACCTGTCACGGCCAGAGGAGCCCTGGCGGCGGCGTGGTTACCATTGAGGCTGGGATCCTCCTGTTCGGCTGCTCCTGAAGGAAGGCTGGCCTCTCCACTGCCTTCAACAGCTGTCGTCTTGGAAACACATCCAGGTTCACTATGAGTCAGCTTTGATTTGATGGCAGTGAGTTTGGGTTTGGAATGAGGCACTGGGGGAGGGGATTTGCAAAATAGGGGATGCAATGCTTCCCCCACCCACCCTCTTTACCCGATTTGTCTCCTAGCTTGGGCACCCGATTTTGCAAAATTGAACAATAAAGGCCTCTCTCGATAAAGTGCGTACAGAGTGGACTTCGTGCGCGTTACAATTTTACTATAGCTGCTTGTATAATCGTATCAGGTGAGGCAGTCCAAACCAGTTCGCTCCAGAGAGAGGCCCATCAGGGCACAGGCTAGGTCAGGGGTTTGTACTGATCTGCCAGTTACAAAGGGGAACCAGTACAGGGTCCGGGATGTCAACGTTTCTCACAGACTCATGTGGCACGCCCAGTTATTAACTCAGGTGCACACTGAAAAGTTGGGGGTTCAAACCTCCCCAGAGTTGGCTTAGGAGAAAGGTCTGATGATCCTGCTTCTCTATGGGGTGCGATTCTAGCTCCTCTGAATTTCCAGAGCTCATCTGTGGGAATCCACTCAATTATAAATTGTTTAATTTGGGCTTTGCTTCCCAGTTGGTCTATAGATTCAGAACAGAAAGACGCGTAAAGAATATTGTATGATATGAGGCATGTCAAAACATACTGCTACTAGGGTTCCAGTTCATAAAAGTAAACATGGTTAGGCTTCTTTCACATGTATTTAAGCATGTATCTGTGACCAGTGGCTAGCGGCAGGCAAGTTTTCTCAGTAACGCACTTAGTCTTGTTAAGGTGTCTACAAACAAAGTCCAATCAAAACCATGACTCCTGGGGCGATCTTCCGGGTCAGTTAAATTCAAGGAAGGCAGGTCAGCTCCGAAGTTTATGGAAATTGTTGTTCGTGTGTGTGTGTGTGTTTCCCAAAGTGTAATCTTGATAGGTTTTCTTAAAGGGCACAGGGTGAATATAGGATCTTTTTTTTTTTTCTAGTTGAGAATTTCATTGGTGAGAAAAAAGGTCAAGAGAGTTGTACCAAGGAAAATTTTGTGAAATAATAATGCACTCCAAAGTAGCAAAGGCTGCCCTATGAAATTTTAAGAAGTGTTTAAAATTCTTTTTAAACTTCTGTGCCAAGCTCCTGTCCTTATACATAAAGCATGAAGGATGCAGGCGGAAAGAACCAGCCCAGAACCAAAGCCTACCGCATATGGCACTTAAGGTCTCTGCATTGCCTATCAAATTATATCCTCTCCCCTAGCCCTTCGTTGACAATTTCATTGTCAAATCAGGAACCCATTGGAGTACCTTTTCCCTTTTAGCAACATGTGTATACATTTTCAAAATGGACTCTTCAAGAAGTCATGAGGTCACTGATTATCTCGGGAATCCTGGAATATAATTTTCTAAAATTTATAAAATCTGACCTTTGGCACATGTGGTTTAGTGTAGTCTAGATTTACTCAAACCTTTATTGAACCACTGTCCACTGAAACCTTTTATCTCTCCCCCATTGACATTCCTGTTGTTGTCTCTTTAAAGTGAACTATTAACTTCAGCTCTGTCATATTTTATTTTATTTTGATTCAATTATGATTCATCCAAAAGAACATTTTATTTAGTAAGTGATTTAGCATATGCTCTTACCATATGTCCACCACTAGCCTCCTCCTTGAGGAGAATTCAAAACTCGTACTGCTATTGAAATACCATATATACTCAAGTATAAGCCGACCCAAATATCAGCCGAGGCACCTACCTAATTTTACCACAAAAACTGCATAAAAATGTTTTGAAAAACTCAGATTATACACAACTATATATGGTAATTACTCTAACTCAGGTATTAAGAAGAGCACTTTACATATATCTTCTTACTTAAGATGGTAAGTGTCTCATCCAAGCCCCAGGATTGCAAATGAGTACTACGATTTGAACCCAAATCTCTTCTTGTCCAAAATCTGAGTGTTCTCTTAACCCTTCAAGGGTTCATATCTAGTATGAAGGAACCATTCATACCACAGTGCGTAAGGTCACATGATACATTCTGATATCCAGTCTAAGATATCACTGAGCTTGGAGAGAAGGATTCTAAATGATTTTAGAGCAGAACAAGTGCTTAAAGGGTATGCATATAAGTTTTGGAGATGATCAAATAACTACTAGAGGTTTGTTAGGTAGACAAGAGAAAGAGAACTTTAAGGGGATAAGGAAATATGTGGGTGGGGGGGAAGGGAGGAGCATTATTAAAAATCAAACAAACAAAAACAAATTGGTTGTGTAACTGAAAACTTTCTGGCATACCTGGAATAAGTTATCAAATGGGCCTGAAGAGGTAGCAAAGACTCACAACCCAAGTTATGGAGTCTGAACCTCACCTTTAGTGAAAGGCTTCTTGAAGCGAAGGTGTCAACTGGTCAACATTATATTTAGAAATGATCACAATGATGTGGAGTATGCATTAAGTAAAATGAGAGTGAGATCGGGAAGATGGGCATTATTACAACAGCTTAAGTGACAGAAAACAAGGACCTGGTCGGAAGTAAGGTAGAAACAATGGAAATGAAAGAAATTATCACAGAAATATTTAGAAGATTGAACTTGACCCTGTGCCTTGATGACCAAGAGCCAATGAATGGTACTGATAGAAGAAGATCAAGCTTCTGAAAGCATTAGTCAAAAGAAAAATTTCAGGAATTGATGGAATACCAATTGAAATATTTCAGCAAGTACTGAAGCATTGGAAGCACTCACTTGTCTGTGAAGGAGATTTGGAAGACATCTAGCTAGCCAAATGACTGGATGAAATTCATATTTGTACTTACTTCAAAGAAAGGTGATCCAAGAGAATATTCAAATTATCAAAACATATTATTGATTCCACATAAAAATAAAACTTTGCTGAAGATCGTTCAACAAAAGTTATAACAATACATGGAAAACGAGCTGCTAATAATCCAGCATTCTGTGATGTTCACCTTCCTGACACGATCACTGAAGACAAAATGGTTGCATAAGCAAAAGGGATAAAGAAAGCTGATGGTCCTGGCTATCCAAAGATATAACATCTGGAGTCTTAAAGGCTTGAAGATAAACAAGCAGCCATCTGGCTGAGAAGCAACAAATCCCACATGGAAAAAGCACACCAGCCTGGGTGATCATGAGGTGTCGATTGGATAAGGTATCAGGCATCTAAGACCCAGAACAAAAATCATATCATTGTGAATGATGGGGAGTGTTGAGTGGAGACCCAAAGCCAATCTGTATGCAATTGGACATCTCCTTACAGAAGAGTCTCAGGGAGGAGATGAGCCAGTCAGGATGCAGTATAGCACCGATAAAACACACAACTTTCCTTTAGTTCTTTAATGCTTCCTTCTCTCCACTATCATGCCCCCAATTCTACATTACAAATCTGGCTAGACCAGAGCATGTACACAGTTACAGGTAAGAGCTAGAAACACAGGGAATCCAAGACAGATAGACCCCTCATAACCAATACTGAGAGTAGTGATACCATGAGGGGAAGGGGAAGGAAGGGGTAGAAAAGGGGAACCGATCACAATGATTTATCAATAATCCCCTCCCAGGGGTATGGACAAAAGAAAAGTGGGTAAAGGGAGACATTGGTCAGTGTAAGACATGAAAAAAAATTATAACATCAAGAGTTAGTGGGGGAAGGAGGGACAGGGAGGGAGGGGGAAATGAAGAGCTGATACCAAGGACTCAAGTAGAAGGAAAATGTTTGAAAATGATGATGGCTATATATATATTGAGAGGGGAATAGAACTATGTACTCATATCTATATGTTAAGAATTGAGGTTGCAGATGGACATTGGGCCTCAACTCAAGTACTCCCTCAACATACGAACACTTTGTTCTAACAATTGTGAAGCTCACCTTCCTGACATGATCACTGAAGACAAAATGGGTGCATAAGTAAATGTGGTGAAGAAAGCTGATGGTGCCCGGCTATCCAAAGATATAGTGTCTGGGGTCCTAAAGGCTTGAAGATAAACAAGCGGCCATCTAGCTGAGAAGCACATGGAAGAAGCACACCAGCCTGTGTGATCATGAGATGTGGATGGGATGAAATATCAGGCATCTAAGACCCAGAACAAAATCATACCCAATGTAAATGGGGGTGGGGGCATGTAGTGGAGACCCAATGCCCATCTGAAGACAATTGGGCATAGCCTCACAGAGGTGTCACAGGGAAAAGATGAGCCAGTGAGGGTGTAGTATAACACTACAACTTTCCTCTATCTTTGGTGCTTCCTTATCCCTACTATTGTGACCTCAATTCTACCTTACAAATCGGATTAGACCAGAGCATGCACACTGCTACAGATAAGAGCCTGAAACACAGGGAATCCAGAATAGATAAACACCTCAGGGCCAACAATGAGAGTAGAGATACCAGGAGGATTACGGGAGGGTGGGGGAGAAAGCGGGAATCGATCACAAGGATCCATCTGGAACCCCCTTCCAGGGAGATGATTAACAGAAAAATGGGTGAAGGGCGATGGAGGACAATGTAAGATATGGAAATAATAATCTACAACTTATCAAGGGTTCATGAGGGAGGGTGGGATCAGATCAAAGAACAAAAATTTCACATCATTGTGAAAGATGGGGAATGCAGAGTGGAGACCCAAAGCCCATCTGTAGGCACCTGGACATCTCCTTACAGAAGGGTTTCAGGGAGAAAATGAGCCAGGTAGGATGCAATACAGCACCGATGAAACATACAACTTTTCTCTAGTTCTTTAATGCTTTCTCCACCCACCCAGCCCCCACTATCATGATCCCAATTCTGCCTTACAAATCCGGCTAGACAAGAGGATGTACAATGGTACAGATAAGAGCTGGAAACACAGCGAGTCCAGCACAGATAAACCCTTCAGGACCAATAATGAAAGTAGAGACACCAGGAGGGTAAGAGGAATGTGGGGTAGAAAGGAGGAACCAATCACAAGGATCTACATATAACCCCCCTCCCTGGGGAATGGACAACAGAAAAGTTGGTGAAGGGAGATGTCGGATAGTATAAGACATGACAAAATAATAATAATTTATAAATTATCAAGATTTCTTAAGGGAGGGGAATGGGGAGGGAAGGGAAAAATGGAGTCGACACCAAGGGCTCAAGCAGAAAGCAAATGTTTTGAGAATGATGATGGCAACAACTGTACAAATGTGCTTGACACAATGGATGTATGTATGGATTGTGAGAAGAGTGGTATGAGCCCCCAATAAAATGATTTTAAAAAGAAAAAAATCATGCCGTTAAAGATTACTTCATATTTCACTTATTTTTACTGGCAGCTTTAGGGGAAAACAGTACTGGTCTTAAATAAAATGCTTTATCTTTAATTTCTAATGCTTTATATTTGATAAATTAACCAAATACAGAAAACTATTCTTCACCCTATCACACACTAAAAAGAAAGAGAAACAAAAAAGAGCCACAGGGAAGCAAGAAAGCCAACAAAGTATCTTCTTCAAGTGTAAATCGGACAGTCTCCTGCCTCCCAAAATATGCACACCAAACGTCTTTGCCTGAAAAATCAAACTCAGTCACTTAAATGGCCTAATCAAGGCTTTACAGAAAGTTGTCCCTCCCTCTTTTCTTTATCCTACCACCAATCTGCACAAATTCTGCACTCAAAAAATATGACCCAGCTCACATCTTAAACAATTTCTGCACTCCAGAAATATCAATCCAGAAACATCCTTCCAAACATTATACCTTTCCGTCTGCAGCTCTTCCCCCAGCACACCCAACTATTAATCACCGCTCCACACGACATTATTTCCTTAGCACATTATTATATATTTCAACGTAATGTGCATTTTGCTTTGTTTGTTTGTTTGTTTTGGTTTCTTTTTATCCCCTAGAAGTTTTGTTGGCGTATAATTCACATAGCATGCAATTCAATAGCTCAATCACATCAAGAAGACTTATCCAATCATTACACCAATCAGTTTTAGAACAATTTCTTCATTCTTGTACTCATAGTTATTTGCTCCCCATTTCTCCCCAACTCCCCTGCCACACCCCAAGGGACCATTAATCAATATACTGCCTTTATACTCTTACCTAGAGTAATTACCTATGGCAATTACCTTTATACATGTACCTATAGTATTTACCATAGTGATTTGTTTTTAAGTATTTTTTATCCTTCTTTCTCATCAGTATGGGTAAGTTCTAAATCAGACCTGTGCACTATTCAGTTCTGTAACATTAGCAATGAACACAGGTCTTGGCACATAGATATTCCATGAACATTGGTGAATGGACCCAAAGCATTCATTGGCCTAGATAATAAGCACTTTAATTTTAAAGGCAGTAATTTTCATGTAATATAAACAACATGTGGCATAATAACACATAGCAAATGGAATAGTCCTGCCTTTAAATATCATCATCTAACTCCATATTCTAATTTTTCATTTATAAAATATGAGTAACAGATATTAAAAAGTAGATAACGGTTTTTATTGATCAACACTTATCCTAAACAATGAGTAAACTAATAAACTAAACTTATTTCTGCCCTTTCTCTCAGGCTGCCTGGAAAAAAATGTTGATGATCTAAATAGAACAACAAAAATTTGAGTTTTAAGCTGATATCTGTAAATCTATCTCCTTTATATACATATTAAATGTTAGATATTTAATAGGGACATAAAAGGGTAAGTTCAAGTAAAATCCCTGAACACAGAGGACATCAAATTCCTTGTGTCGATGAACTGGTATGACTCATGGGTGCAGGGCTGAAGAGTAAAATAGCACTTGGCGTCTCAAATGGACATTGGCTGTAGCCAGCCAACGGGTGTTTTGTTTCGCTTTTGCTTTGTTTTTTTGAGACTAGTAGGAGTAGAATTTCCCGGTGAGGTGGACTGGGAATCAAGCAACCATATGAATTTGGATAGATGATGTTTTCCTCTTCTGTAAAATGAGGAACCTAGAAAACATCACCGAGGACCTGCCAGATTGCACATCTATCAGCCTAGGAATTATTTGAAAATAAAGAAAAGGACTGGGAGAGGTGAGTAATAATTACTTCTGTGTGGCAAGTAATACCTCTTTGTCAATCCAGTGCTCCCAACTTTTACCTATCTTTGGAGATAAAAAATGTCAAACACCAAGTAACTTTCATATGCACAAATAAAATATTGGTTCTTGTTATTGTATGAAACATGTTAAGGCCACTGTAACTTTGGGTACTTCTGGAAGATACTAGGCGTAGACACTTTAAGCAACTAATACAATTCTCACATTCATACAATTCTCACATTCATAAGGCTTGTAGCTTGGCAAAGAGTTCACACTTAACACTCAAGATATCCCCAATAGTTAAGCACTGGCTAGTGTTTAGTCTGCATTAGCCAGGAGAGAGAACTGAAGTTCATGTGGCCTGAGGTCCGATGGCTAATAAATGCTGGGGTGGAGAGTCAGTTGTCAATTTCCAGATTTCAGGTAAGGAGGGCTGATGGCACAGTAGTTAAGAACTACACTGTTAATGGACAGATCCGTGTTCCAGCCCAGCAGCCTCACTATGGGAGAAAGACAATCTGCTTTCATAAAACTCTGCAGACTTGAAAACCCTATGACAAGTTCTAGTGTGTCTTATAGGGTCACTCAACATAGGTTTTTAATTATTTGTTTACTTTTATTTTTAAAATCATTTTATTGGGGCACATACAACTCTTTTCATAATCCATACATCCATCCATTGTGTCAAGAACATTTGTACATTTGTTGCCATCATCATTTTCTTTCTACTTGAGCCCTTGGTATCAGCTCCTTGTTTTTCCCCCACCCTCCCCGCTCCCCCTCCCTCATACACCCTTGATAACTTATAAATTATTATTTTGTCATATCTTGCACTGTCCGACGTCTCCCTTCACTCACTTTTTTGTTGTCCATCCCCCAGAGAGGAGGTTATATGTACATCCTTGCAATCAGTTCCCCTTTTCCACCCCACCTTTCCTCCACCCTCCCGGTATCACCACTCTCACCACTGGTCCTGAAGGGTTCATATGTCCTGTATTCCCTGTGCTTTCAGTTCCTATCTGGACCAATGTACATCCTCTGGTCTAGTCGGATTTGTAAGGTAGATTTGGGATCATGATAGTGGGTAGGGGGAAGCATTTAGGAACTAGAGGAAAGTTGTATGTGTCATCTCAACATAGGTTTTGATTTCAAGTTGCATTAAAACCCCTCTCAACTCTCCAGTCACCTCATTCGTTCACAGGATGGTGAGAGGTGGGCGGAGTGAGGATGAAGAGATCCATTAACGCGCCCGGTCTCCACCTTCCTGGACTACTAGTCCTAACACAGGAAAGACCAATGAACAAAATTCACTGTATGGGAAAGTGTTATCCATTCCATATAAAATCTAAGCAAGGAGCTGTGGGAGCACCTTGCTTGGAAAACTGATTCTGATGCTGAGAGCCAGAGTGATCCTACATATGGCGTGTGGTTGGACCTTGACTTGTGTGACGTGTCTCAGTAGATGGACATAGGAACCAACGTCATGCAGTGCAAAGAGAACAGCAGGGGTGACAGCTCAAATGGGTGCGAGTTCAAGACTCACTTGGGGAGCTGATCTGTGGGCCAGCAGAGCAAGATGAAGCCTCAGTGAAAACTGTCTTTGTCTCCAGAATGTCAGAAAGCTCTGAGGCTGCACAATACGATGGCTTTCATCTTTCACCCTCTCCCCAGAGGATGCTTGGGTTGCCTTGGCTTTGGAATATTCCTGAAGAATCATTTTTATTGGCATCACCAGGTAGCTCAGGGAAATACATGATCTCAGGCCTGGTCGCCAAAGTACCAAATCAGAAACTGTGTCTGTGGGAGGCCCAGTGACCTGTGTTTTAGCAAGATTGTCATGCGATTCCAATGCACACTCCAATTTGAGAACCAGTGACTTCAAATATTTCTAGCACCAATTTGGATGTACACCTCACGCTGTAAAATTCATTACCGAGAGACCCTGACCCATCCTGAAGTCTACAGATTAACCCTTTTTGTTGTTTTTGCTGTTAGAAAGGGAATAAGTCTCCTGAACAAAAGGATCAAATGGGTTGTTTGAGAATAAATGAGGAATTTAGTGAGATACAAAATCATCACTTTATTTGCATATTGAAAGGAAAAATATTGATTTGAATAGATACTATCTAAGGTTCTAGTCTCTGAGATAGAATATTTTTGTAACACAGAATTCCACTGTTAACCGTTCTATATCACCATTTCAAATGGCTCAAACATGGGAATTTTGGAATAATTTTTTTTACAAGTGCAACAAGTGTAGATGAGAAGATAGTTTGTGTTTGTTTTCTATTGTTTTATTGTTTGTTTGTTTATGGGGAGGGAAATATTTTGTTCTGACATTGGGACGGGTTCCAATTCAGTTCGACAGTTCCTGTACTGTCTCTGTGTCATCAAGGAGCTTTGGTGGCACCGCGGGGTAAACAGCGGGTTGGGAACCACAAGGTCAGTGTTCCGCAAGAGAACGACGAGGCTGTTTGCTCCCATAAAGATGTATCGTCTTGAGAAGTCAAAGGAGCACTTCTAATCTGTCTATTCTACAGATACAGGTTACTATGAGTCGAATAGACGCCATGACAGTGGTTTCAGTCACTCTGTTCAGAATTGACTAATGACAGGGACTTTGGGTTGGGTTGGCTTTAGATCATCATGACAGCTAGGCTAAGTAGGATAACAGATCCTAAGTAGTAGTTACTTTTTCTCAAAATGTTTACCATCCTCACTTTCCTGAAATCATGTGCAGGACTATTCTCATCCAGGCCTGAGTGGTTCCTTCCTCCATTGCTCCCCAAGCTGCTTCATCTGTCCATCAAAACCTATCAAGGCCATGCTCAACGGCGACCAGCTCTCTCACAGCCAGATGCTCTCTCCGTTTAGACAATACAAAGCAAAGAATTGTTTCTCTCTTGCAGAGCTCTGAGGCCTTCTGGGAACACGATGTGGATCTGTATTATTAAAATTATTCTAATTAGTTCCTGTATGTGCCATAATTTTTAATTAAGAAAAAGATAACAAATCAAATTTTCATTAAGCCAAAATTAATAAAATATTTTAAAACCCTCACCGTCCAACATGTTTGAACATTCTTCAAGTGATGGTGCCACTCATGTTTGAGGAATATTTAAAGTTCCATACCCGATATATGGAGGACTTCAGGATTCTTCCCTTATGTAACAAGATGATAAATGAAGTTTGAGCTTTAAGTTTGTAAACGGGCACACAGAAACCTGGGGCTCTGTACAAATTTAAAGGGAAAGTAAGGAAGGGTTTCAGGCTGTGCTTCTCAGGTCGCCTGAGTAGTACCAAGAGCTAGTAATATCTCCTTGTAAAAAACCAGGCAGGTGAGCAGAAATCTATTTGAGACAATCAATTGCTATTGTGGTGCAGTGATTTACTTGATTGGGTTTTTCTAGCCATAACCTTTCTAACTCTGACCAACTGTCTGGTGGGACCATGAAAATTGCATGTACTTCCTCTTTTCCTGATAGAACTGGGTAAGAGAAGGCAGGGGAAGATACTGATATGATAAGAGGATTACACCATGAGTGAGTGTTAATAATGCAGTTCACTGTAATTGTAAAACCTTGGAACGCTAACATGGGGATAGGTCAGTGTTGCTATCCCATTGGGTATCAAATGAGCCACGTCAGAAGCATAAAAGGGGATCTCTCTACCATCAAGAAAGAGGAACGAGAAGTGGCATGAGTCCTCAGGGCTCTGAGAGTCCTGTGTACTGAACATCCTCAATCCAGGAGACAGAGAGCTAAGATCCCACAGGAGTGGCAGCAGCAGAGACAAAAACCAGAGCACAAGCCTCAGTGAAGGGTTTCTCAATCTATGTGGCTGAAGACCTTCGTTCCGGAGGCTGGCATGCAAGTAGCATGCCTCTAGGCATTTAATTTAAGGATCCCCGTTGGTGTAGTGGTTATGAGTTGGGCTGTGATTACACATGATTGGCGGCCGAAACAACCAGCAGCGCTGCAGGAGAAAGGCTGGGTTTTCAACTCCCACAAACAGCTACAGAAATGCACAGAGTCACTTTGAGTCAGCATTGACTCGATGTCAGTGTGTGAGTGTAAATGAGGCACTTAACTGAGGAAGCTAGGTTTGATGACCCACAAAGCTGTAGCTAACTAAGCATCCTCTGGCTTACCCTCATGGCAGTGGCAGCACTGAAAGAAACTTGTGATATCTCTTGAGCAGTACACAGGGGAGGGGCCTGCCTGCAAGGATAGCTGGGAAGCAGTTATCCTTACATAAGAACAGTGTCTGATGTATTTCAGATCCTAAATGATAATCTGCTAGTGTACTGAATACATCTCATAATTCTGAGTATTATCTGTATTTATGAGTATTGTTCTGTGTGGCCATTGCAATGAATTATCAATCCAGCCTAGAATAGAGAGTGTCATGGGAGGGGCAGTCGGTGTTAGAATTGGTCTGTGATCTTCCAGAATTTCACACCATTGCATGTGTTGCATGAGTCTGAAGAGAAATTTGTAGAGCAGTATTGGATTTATGGGCTAATCTGAGACGTATGGACTTATCTGGATTGGGCTAGGATAGTTTCTTAATGTACAATTACTCTTTGATATAAAGCTCTTTCATGTATATATATATGAGTGTCTCTGGATTTGTTTCACTAGTGGACCTGGTCCAACACAATTAGGTAAAAGACTAAATTAGGTTGATTGAGTACATATTTCCATTTTCAGAGGGCCACTATAATCTTCTACCTCATTGCCTAAAACAATGATAAAAATTCTTCCATCTCTGTATATAAGTTTTATATGTGTGTGTATATATATTTATTTTCAACAGATTTATTTGTTCCAACAGTTTTATTAGCAATAATTTACATATCATATAAGTCAAATAGTTCAATCATTCGATCATATCAAGGAGAATTGCACAATTAGCCCCTCATCAATTTTAGAGCACCTGCCCGCCCCTATGGTTAAATCCCCTTGAAGATAAATTATGCAATCACAATCCATTCTAGTGTTTTCATTAGTTATTCCTGAACCCCCTTCCTTTCCTATCCCCACCCCTACATGCCATATTTCCTATATCCCCTTGCATCTGCTATTATCATTATGCATCCACTCCTCCTGTGCTTCACAGCTGGGAAACTCAACAGAGATCAATAAAAAAAAACAAAATAGCACTAAGGTGGTAAGGGTAATAATAATACTAATCAGACAAAAATATGAATAATTTGTAAGAAGTAAAAGACCCCCAACATATTTCAAAAAGCCAGGGAAGTAATTTCTGTCATCACACCAGTAAGAGATACTTGCACCCAGAATAAATTCAGGTCTCATCTACAGGGTGATCAACTGGCCAAGTATGGAGTCTGATCCAGCATAACCAAGATTACAATCGTCTCTGCCAGATAGTAAGGCATTCAAGATCTGCCAGTGGCTCAGTCTGACTCGATAGCCTGCTATCCTTCTTATTCTTCTATATCTTGGGTGTTCAGAAGTTTAGCTCTGATACTTTAGGTAGTATCGATATGTTCATAATAGTGAGTCTTCTGATCCAGGAACACAGAATATGCTTCCATTTGTGTAGATCCCTGTGGGTTTTATGTAGTAAATGTTCTGTAGTTTTCTGTGTATAGGTCTTTTGTTTTTTGGTTAGGTTTAGTCCTACATATTTCAGCTTTTGCATGGTTATTGTAAGTGGAACTGTGTTAGTCTGGGTAGACTAGAAAAACCAATCCATAATACTCATACGCGTATATAAGAAAGAGTTTTATATAAAATAGCAGCTGAATATTGAGAAAACATCCCAGGCCAGTGGGTGCTAAATCTTGTGGATCCCATGGTGTTATAGACATCTCAATACTGGCAGGTACTGGGTCATGATCAATAATTGATCTTTACTTCTCTAGATTTTTTAAGGTAGCTGCTGGTGTTGGCTTCTGCTTATGTCACATCTCGGGTGAGCTGATGGTGGAGCATAATATGGAATGGCAAGCGGGAGGGATTGGCTCTTTAGGTTAGGGGAGGATCAGATGGGTGCTGGAAAATGTGTTGTGTGTAGATGAGGAGGGAGTGTTAGTGGGGTGAGTAGAATGATTAGTTTTAGGTGCTCAGGAGTAGGTTTAAGTGGTGGTATTAATCATAGGAAGCCTTCTCTTAGGTGTAGTAATTTTTAATGAGTTGGAGAAGGGGGTTATGGGATACATGATTTTACTTGGTAAGTTAAAGGAGATCATGTGTTCCTGAGGTAGAAGAAACACGTTTCAGAGGTTATCGTGGCTGGGGTAAAGAGGGGTATAATGAATCTGCCAGAATCCCTTATCTACCTGGTGTCTTATGTGGGAAGAGTGCAGTCTGTATGTTGTTTTGTGTTTATAACAGTGGGTTCCTGCACAGATCAGAACTATCCTTATGCATAGTTCTAGGGTGTAAATGGGCTAGTAGAGTGTATGGTTCTGATCAGCGAGCGATCTAGTCTGTCGCAGGAAATGCCTGGTTCCATATTCCCTGGTGGGATGACTTTTGTGTTTACTTTATCAAAACAAAATGAGAACAATTCTACAAACTACCTGGTGCCCTCTGCATTATAGGTTCCAGCAGCTCCTGTTTCCCCTCTGCTGGATCTCTCGCCAATTAGGTGGGGTTATTTATCTGCAGAGTCACCAAGGGAGGAAGCTGGGCCTTGGAGGAAGCTGGTCCTTGGCTAGTGATTATCACCATAGGCTGCCACGACTTCCAACTTCCAGGGTCTTTAGGCATCTGATCAGACATTCATAGGATGGCCCTAAAATATAGACTCCCCCAGACCACTTCCCCAAGCTGGTGAGTCACTGAATAGGGTGGAGGGTGGGAAGAGGACGAATCAGGGAGTTGCCACCACATCAACAAAGGAGGCAGAGCCCAGGCAGGTGCTGCAAAGGGACTGCAGGTGATGAGGACAGCTGTGCTCTCTGTAGGGGACCGACAAAGGAACCCTGAGGTGCTGTGAGACCTGCTCTCATGTCCCAGTGCCCCAGCACAGCTACCTCACCCGCAAATCTGGTGATCCCATATGAGCTGTTCAAGGGTATGATCCTATATGGGTGCCATCTTCTCAGAGCTCCTGTATATAAGTTTTCGTTTAAGTGCAAGAACCCATAATTATAAATCAATATGGCTAGATTGAGAACTCTTTGCTATGTTGACTATTAAACATCATATGGCAGCTCTAACTTCAGGTATGGTACTTATAACAGCAATGTTATGGCTTCCTCTCCAAGTTCTGTATTTGGAAGAGCTGTGTGCTGTGTGACTGTGGTAGTTAAATAATCTGCTGTCAATTTGAGGATTAGGAGTATTGGGGTGGAGTCTAGCCGATCAATCAGGATACAGCCAATGAAGTCTCCACGTGGGAATAGCCTTCTCCTGAGGATTCTGGGAACTATTGGATTTCCTCCTTGGAGGTGGCACATACTTTGTCTCTGCTCACTCCCTGAGAGATGCTTTATTGACAAGACACGTGGAACTATGCTAGAGCCTCTCAGCTGGAGGAGCCATGTGGAGAGCCCTGCCAACACTAAGATGTTACAACGCCACTGGATCCACCAGACTTCCCACCTACTGGCCTGTGAACTTCGTGCATGGGGTCATTTCATGTATTTCATGAGTCTGAAGTGGACTTTATAGATTGGTATTGGACCTCTGGGCAAATATTTGACTTATGGACTGGGCTGGAATGCTTTCTCAATATTTAACTGCTCTTTCATATATATATATGAGAGCTCAAGATATAAAGCTTTTTCTTATACACATATGAGAGTCTCTATGGATTTGTTTCTCTCAGCTACCAAGACTAACACACTGACCAATATCTATTCCCATTTCCTCTACATTAACACAATCTTTATTTGATTGACCATATAATTGCAAATAGGAGTTAAAATTTAAGCAAAAAGCTTGTAAGAAGGATTTGAATGAAGGGAAATTAGTCTTCAGACAAGCCTTTCCTTTGTTCACTTTTTGTTCATCTCTCTGCCTGTGAGTCAGATATGATGGTTAGAGTTTCAATGGACAGACATCTCTTGACCATGTGATGACCCTGAAGAGGGACAGGAAAGACAGAGGGAGAGTGAGAGATGATAGCCAACTAAAACAGAGAGAGAGAGAGAGCTATGGGGGAACAAGGCACTATTAGACCCATGAGGAGGATATTGTTTATACCTTTATTGTTATTATTGTTATATATTGTTATACAAGAGGGAGGAGACTGAATTACGGAGCACCATGTCTTAAGGGCACCATACTGGCATGGAGAATCAAACTAACAGAGAGGACGACAGTGCTGGCCCCAAGTTGAGCCCTGTTGACCCCTCACCAGAAGAATGTGATACAGAAGACAGCACTGAAGATATAACCTGGGTAGAATGGTGGGTCTATCCAGAGCACACGGTTGTGAACTAAGAGGGAAACAGAGAGAGAGAGAAGAGTGGACCTCATCATGGCCCACCAAGCCCTGGGGACAACATTCCTGCCCAGAGAGGACCATAAGGCCAGCCCTACTATGAGACACAACATTCTCTCACTGGCCCATAGCACTATGGGGGGACAATACTGGAGACACTTTGCGAAAAGAGTGCCCAGTCTGCCCCATGCACAGGGGGGTGAAATGTGAAAGGAGTGTAATAGGGCAGCAAGGGGAGCAAAGTAACCAAGTCCCTGAAGCATCCTAAAAATAGACTTCTTACTCAGGGGACAGGGTGTTGTACCTCATCTGACCTGATTGGAAAACACTCATAAGGGTTAGCACACAGAACGGGAACTATCTATTTTTTTTCTTTTGCCCTATGTTTATTTATATAAGATGGGCAGGATAAACAATCCTGAGGAGAAAACAACGGGACCAGCGGTCCAGCGGGATATGGGAGGGTGGTGGGGTGGGGAGGGGGCAGTGGGGAGCCAACCAATGAACTCAAGGATAAAGGGACAACAAGAGATCTGAAATTGATGGTAAGGAGGGTGTATAATGCCTGGTGGGGTTTGATCAAGTGCAATGTATCTGAGAGGAATTACTGATAGCCGAATGGAGGGTAAGCTTGATAGTGGGACAGGAGGCAGGTGAATGGAAATAGAGGAAAGAAGTAGGAGGCAAAAGCTATTTATAGAGGTATAGCTATAGGCCTGCATATACGTAAACATATTAATGCATAATTAAAGGGACAGATCCCAATGTACATATATTTATATGTTAAGTATGAAGATAATAGACAGACTTTAGCCCACTACTCAAAGCCTCCCTAAATACAAGAACACCTTGATCTAATAACCTGGCAGTCTTTGATACTCACCTTCCTGACACAATCGCTGAAAACAAAATGGGTACATAAGCAAATGTGATAAAGAAAGCTGATGGTGCCCAGCTATCGCAAGATATAGCATCTGGGGGTCTTAAAGACTTGAAGTTAAACAAGTGACCATCTAGCAGGGAAGCAACAAAATCCACATGGAACAAGCACATCAGCCTGTGATATCATGAGGTGTTGACAGGATCAGTTATCATAAAATCCAAAACAATTATATCTATGTGAAACAGGGGGATTGGAGTGGAGACCCAAAGCCCATCTGTAAACAATTGGACATCCCACCACAAAGTTACAAGGAAGGGACAATTTAACCAAGGTGCAGTATAGTACCAATGAAACACACAACACTCCTCTAGTTCCTGAATGCTTTCTCCCCCTACTACCTTGACCCAGTTTACCTTACAAATCTAGCTAGACCAGAGTACACACATTGGTACAGATGAGAGCTCTAGGCACATGGAATTCAGGATAGATCAAACCCTCAGAAACAGGAGTGGGAGTAGTAATATCATGAGGGTAGTGGGATGCTGGGGCAGGTGGGGGTTGTGGAGAGAAAGAAGATCCATCACAAGGTTGGATATATAGCCCATCCCCTAGGGGAATGAATAACAGAAATATGGGTAATGGAGACAATGGACAGTGTAAGACATGAAATAACAATAATAATATATAATTGATCAAGAATTCATGAGGGTGAGGGAAGGAGAGGGAAAAGAAGGGCTGATTCCACAGGCTCAAGGAGAAAGAAAATGTTTTGAAATGCTGATGGTAACATATGTATAAGGGTGCTTAATACAATTGAATGGTGGATTGTCATAAGATTTGAAAGAGTCCCCTAATAAAGTGATTCATAAAAAAAAAGAAATCCTACCATCACCACACTTGCCTTGGACTCTTTTACTTCTTTCTGTTTGGGGAAAATTGCTTCTATTTCATTAAGTCACTATTATTGTATAACTTCATTACTAGTTAAATAATTTAATCACAAGTAATGAATCTTCCCAAACATTGGCAGGATAAAGAGACAGAAAAAAATCAATGGCGACTTTTAGACCTGGAGACCAAATGAAATAGAAGCCAGTGTCCCACGGTAATGTCAGCTAAAAGAAGCAGACCCGTGTGCCTGAGCGAGGCATCCAGAAATGGGACTTTATCAGGAGTCTAAATCATGCCAGGAAGATGACAGTATGAGGGGGGCTTCAAGAAGTTTTGGCGGGAAATCCGACTATCCTTCCATTTGTGGAAGTCAGAGGTGCGCGGTGAATAAAGGCAAGAATTTTAGAGCCAAGGATGAAAGGAGCAGGAGGGAAGAGCAGGCTGTTTGAATCAGGAGGGCTTAGCATAACCAGTCACCTAACACATGGATAAGAAACACAAAATCTATCTAGGGAGCCAGGGGGATAGCATGTTTACACACTGGGATGTGATCCACATTGTCATCAGTTTGAAACCACCACCAGCAGCTCTGTGGGAGAAAGACTAAATTTTCCAATCCTATAAACAGTTACAGTGTCGGAGGCCCACAAGGGGCTACTATGGGTCAGCACTGATGCAATGACAGTGATGCTGAGGGATTTTTAATCCAGATGTTTACCTGACCACTACCCATCCCTCGCAATACCTGGCACAGTACGTAAAATCAAATAAACCAACACTAATCAATTAATAGAAGAATGTTGATGACTGTAATATGCGTATGATGACTAATGGCAAGCCAGCCAGAAAATCTTTGGAGCTCACTGATAAATCTCATGGTCAGTAGGCTGGATGAGACGTAGCTTAATCCCAATCTGCTTTCCCTCCCCTTCAACTGTCATTAAAGACACCCAAATTATCACAGAACACACACACACACACACCACACACACCACACACACCACACACACACCACACACACACACACTCACACACAACACAAGAATGGCAATCACACTGATAGGTGCCGTCAAAACCTCATCCCACAAAAACAAGCATTTTAAAATCGCTCAACATTACCTTGTGACTGCTGCTTAAAACCCTACATTCTATGTTTGTAGACTGTTTTCTCTCTGAAACAACGGTTCTCACTCAGGGTGACCATAGCTATCCCTCTCCCCCCTACACCTCCCATGGGCTATTTGCCATCTTCAGGGGGCAGTTCTTGGTTGCTACAACTGGACTGAGGGTGGCAGGTCAATGTAGAGGTCAAGGATTCTGCTAACTATCCAGGACCATCATCCCTGCAAGAAAAAAAAAATCATAGCACAAGGGTCCTAGCTCATTCGTGTTGTGGTGCGACCACCCCAGGATTGACAGGAATACCTTTTGAGCATCCAACAGGAAAAGAGCTACTGAGGCAGGCTCACAATACCACGAGTAGTCTATAACCTTTGGCAATGCTCAGTCTCCAATGAATTTCTTTGTTCACGGAAGGCTTGAAATGAATAATAACCACGGCTATTAACTGCCTATATTTTCTAGGCGTAAGGCTAAAAGAACATGCAGATAGCTTGTTGAATCTATAGACCACTCCTGATGGGCAGGGGTTACTATCTTGATTTTATAGACAAGAACCTAAGGCTATGGGTTAAGTCCAAGGTTGCACAATGTTTAAATAACAGAAGATCCCAGCACATACCAACCACGACAAGTTAATTGTGTATACTCTTGAAATGGTCACTGTTCTAGAGATCTATGCCTTTTAAAGAGTTGAGATGAGTGGGTCTACCCCCGCCCATAAGTCATAAAAATAATAGCTTTCTTGCATAGAACGCTTCCTGAAATGCACTGTGCATTTCTTTGCTTTATTGAGCATGCCACATGAAACATAATGCAATCTTTTCTTAAGATGTCAGGGTGGTTGCGATGAATATTAACATTGTCCTGCACTGCAACCCGCTCTGGTTCTAAAGACATGTTCAGGGCTGTGGTCTGTTCACGAGATACTTTTGACTTCTTTCTCTACAATTTGCATCAGTTTTCTTTGATTACCATTGTTCAGAAGATGCCTAACTGACACTTTTTATTACAGCCATTATGTCTGCCTGCAGATGCTTAGAAGTGTCTGCGGTGTTAGATGAAGAAGAAGAGGAAGAGGAGGAGGAGGAGAAGGAGAAGAGAAAAAGAAGAAGAAGAAAAATAAAGAAAGTGAGATTACCAGGACTGTTGACTGCCATCTAAAAATAAGATCCTGGAAAATTTTGCCAAAGATTGTATGGTTGCAGGGGCCAGGGTAAGGCGGGAGGAGTAAGAGGAAAACAAGGAGCTGAGAATTTGCAGAGTATCACTATTTTCTGTTATAAACTTTTGGGGTAGGGGCTGGGGGTCTCATATTTCCCAGTTTACAGTTCCGGTACAGCTAGCTAAGCCTGAGGGAACTCTGAGTTTTAGACTTGAGGGTGCTACAATAATGGACATTTTAATAGTCATAATTTAGAAAATTCTAATTTGGACTAAATTGTAATCTGGTGCTATGCTAAACTTCCACCAAGTGATGTATCAGTAAGTCTACCAAGACTTAAGCCTAAATATATTAATAGAATCTCATTTCCTAGGCACTTCCACATTAGGCCTTTAGTTTTTAAACATGCAAATCCTCGTTTTATTTTTTTAACCACAAGGGGACAAAATGCTAATAAAATTCTCATGCAATAAATAACTACATGTGGCAAGATGAAATGAGGTTTCAAAGGCTGTTTTACTGTGGGGGAAAACTCATGGTCCTTACAGGAGGCTCGAGAGAGCTTTTGGCTGTTTCTCCACTCCATCACTTTTCCTTTGGCAAATAGACAGGACCCTCATCAGTGGCAGTCACAAAGGGGATGCGTCCACAGGGGTGTGTGGTAGGCAGAATGAGAACAAAATACAACTGGACATGTAAGTGCTTCCATAAGTAAAACTGTGCAGATCTGCTTAATAAGCAATTGGTTATTTTTAAAACCATCACGTTTAAAGAGATTTCCTGTATAATTCTATGCAAAAGAAGTGATCATCTGACCCAGGCATGGGCATGCTAATAGTTGGTTTTGCAACTGGTCATGGTAATGTGCTTAGAACTTGGCCTTGTCAGAGTGCTGCAGGGTTTCTGAGGCTCACAGCTTCTTTTGACTCAAGAGCAGCTGCTGAGTTCCAAGATAGTCCCTTGGGTACCAAAATGCTGCTTGCAGCAGTTTCCTTACATTTTTGCCATGCTGTTGTTAAGCTGAGCAAGCTGCCACCTTTGCACTAAGATCGCCATGGAGAACAGAGCCAACCAGGGTTTTGAATGCGCTGACTAGTTGTGTTAGTCAGAGTTAACTAGAGAAACAAATTCATAGACACTCATATGCGTATAAGAAAGAGCTTTATATAAAGAGTAAGTGTATATTAAGAAAACATTCTAGCCTAGTCCAATTCAAGGCCCTAAGTCTGATATTAGCGCATACGTCCAATACCAATCTATAAAGTCCTCTTGAGACTCATGAAATACATGCAATGATGCCTAATGCAGGAAGATCACAGGCCAGTGGGTGGAAAGTCTTGTGGATTCAGTGGCGGTAGAAGCATCTCAGCGCTGGTGGGTCTCCACGTGGCTCCTTCAGCTCCAGGGCTCTGGCTCCATTAGCGTAGCTCCATGCAGCTTGTCAACAGGGATGTGTACCAGAGAGTGTCTGGCCCCCAAGGATCTAGTTATCTCCACCACGCTTCCAAATGAAGTCATCAAGCTTCGACCTGATTGACAGGCTAGACTCTGCCCCCTCCTCAAGTTGACAGTTGATTATGTAACTGCCATCCCAGTCAATGGAATTTTGGAGTGCATTAGGCTTATGTTAGAGAGCAGGGTGCTTGCCTTATTTGGACAATATTAGGTTAGCTTGGGAAGAAACAAAGTGAAGCTATTTTCTCTTAAATCATGGTTTCCCACAGTTGAGTTTTCCAATGAGAAACATTTCTCCAGTAGAAGGTTTAGTATAAATTCTCATTGTCTGCATATTAAAATGGTTATCTAATTGGGAATTGATGATGCATTGACTGAAAAGGTGAGTTCGTTTCTTTTTAAAATCTGTATAGTCTTCTCCACCTGCTTTATCAGCAGCGATCAATGCACCTCTGACTCACGGCAAGATCATGTGTCTGAGCTCTGGAAAACTCAGTGCCAGAGACTCCATGAGGACTCACCCCCGCCCTCTGGAGCAGAGTAGACCTGTCCCTGTGAGTGTCTAAGGTTGGTCGGTTTCGAACTGCTTACAGCCCCACTTGTAAGCCACCATGCCACTCATGACATTTTTAATGGCTGATTTTTCAGGAGCAAATCACAAGGGTTTTTTCCTGTGATACCTAAGGATAGACTCAAACCGCTAACCTTCTGGTTAGCAGCCCGGAGCTTTAACCAACCTTACCACTCAAGAATGTGCCACGTGCTGTGAACAGACTTCCTATCAGACAGAGTTCATTGGGAGATGGATCAATGCAAATGCAGTTTAATACCTTCTGATTTATTCTCCCTTTTGATCCGTTTGAAATTTGTTCTAGTTGTTAATGTTTTTCATTGTCTTTTTAATGGAGGTTTTTTTATGCTTTAGTTCGTTGGTGGTGGGTTTTATTCTTTGTCTGTTTTGCTTTATGTTTTTGTATGTTTTTCTTTCTATGAAATCCAAGACTGCTAAAACTATAGAAACAGTAACTGAATTAAATTTCTTAGTCTTCTGACAGATGGGGGAGGGGGTTTCAGGGAGAATGGAAAACTAATAAAAGTAAATACAAGACTAAATAAAATGTTCTAAAGTTGATTGTGGTGGTGATTCCGCAACCCTTTTGAGCATACTTAAACCACTCAATAAAATTGTGACAACTGAAAAGAAAACCAAAAGTGAATGTCCCACTTGCCCTACAGAGACCACAGTTTAATATTGTTGCAGAAACCCAAGTGTTGATCCCTTTGCAAAGGATGCAGCATTCAAACAACAGTCACGATTAGTGCCTCTTCCAGGGCTTGGTGGGATATGCAGGAAGCTACAGGTCTAGCGTGGACCACAGGCCCACGCCAATCTCAAATTCTAAGTCACTACTAGACTGTGGTTCCCGCTGTGGATGCTAGTCTCCCACTGACAAGAAAATGTCATTAAAGGAGCAGCACTTTCTCTTCTGAAAGTATTCCAGGAAATTCTAGCTCCTGAAGATGGGTCTGTGGCAATACATTCGTGTAGCATCATAAAGAGTAAAGGGCTGATACTGGAAGGCTTCAAAAAGTTCACTGGGAAATTGGAACTAAAAAATAATGGAGCTTTCCCTGATCTTTTAGAAGCTCTCTTGTATATCCAGGTTTAGATGACAGGAAGCTTATGGCACTTTATTTTCGCTCTCTGCCTCCCAATAAAATATACAGTGACTGAAAACCTGACCTGGCAACATGATAGCAATGGAAATTAGTAATGTCTAGTCTCAGTGTTTCAGCATCCGAGGAAGTCAAGACTCATGTAGCTGAGACTAACACGTGGCTTCAACCTCCACTGATGTGTTTATGCAGGGCTAGAAAAGCCGCGGAAACCACCTCCAACCTCAAGCCCCGCTGCACACCTTAATCGTAGAGATGCGGAAATCTGACATCCGACATCTGAGGCCCTACAAGGAAATTGCTCCTATGATTCCTCTCCCCTTTTATATTTACTTCTCTCCCGAGGGTTCGCCTTATATAAAAACCTACACTTAATACTCAGTGGTATAGGAAGGCCAAGAATGAAGGAACGCCAATGCCAACCTGGTGGGGAGCATTGCCAATGCCAACCTGGTGGGGAGCATTGGAGGAAAGGCAGACTGATAGAGTTGCATACTCTGCTTGAAAAGAAAGGAACGATAGCTTGTTTCAGATCACATACGGGAGAAAGATTTCTTTCACAGCCAAAGGACCAGGCATTGGAAGGAGAAAAAATTTCCTGATGGATCTACAACTGTATAATTGGCCTCCTACAGGTGCTGAAGGGCTTTGAACACCCAGTTAGCCTCCGGGTTAACACCTGACAGATGGGATCTACTTCATCTCCGTGCAAAGTAATGCAAACGTGAAGAGCAACATTTAGAAGTCCTCCCTGGATTGTGCTCATGGTGAATGTCCTTAGTTGCTAATCAGAAGGTTAGAGGTTTTAGCCTTCATTCACTAGGGTGCAGCTGAAAGAATGAGGATATAAAAAATTCGGGAGAGATTTGCCCAGGGAGGCAGTAGCCTCCAGGCCATTCTACCTCAATTGACCTCCAAAGGCAATCACAACTGATTTTCCATAAAATATTCCAAAATACTTTCTTCCTTCACCCTCCAGAGGTGACCTCATTGTCTTGTGGAAAAGGCAGGTTTGCTAAGTATGTTAAGCATCTCCCTGGTGAGCTGAATTTTGTTATTCACTTCCATTACAAATTCATTTTCATAAACCGGAATCATTGCAAAATCCAAATGAACCAGCTGCAATAACTTCAGCGACTACATTAACCAGCACATTAGTTAACTCTCTAGGCTTGCTGGAAAGCAACTGAAGGTTAGTTCTCCAGTACATTCACTGTCTATTAGACACGCTCGTCACAGGCCGTCCTGGCTTCTCCAACAAGAGGAGCATGTGGTGCTCTGAGGCTCTAACTCTGTGCCCACTTTTGTGACAGGTCCAGTGTCTAAAGCTACAATGAGTGCCAACCTTCGACAGCTCACGTGTTATCATCAGGAGCGACTAGTGTCTGGAAAGGGGCATCATGCTCAGTAAACTAGAGGGGCAACCAAAAAGAAGACCCTGCATGAGATGGCCGCAACAACGGGCTCAAAATTAGGAACGATTATGAGGATGGCAAAGGATTAAGCCATGTTTCACAAGGCTGCTGTGAGTTGGAACCAACTCTGTGGGAACCCAACAACACGCTGTGTCCTTGTATCAACTAACGTGGCTAGAGGCAAGCCCCTTCCCCTGCAGGCCTCGAGGGCACAGAGTTGTTTCATGAATGACACAAGACCAGGTTTGTGGTTCTCATGCAGGACAGGTCATCAGCCCTCAAAAAGAGAACACACACACACACACACACAAACTCACACATACGTTTGGAAAGATTGAGATTGAGAGTGGAGAAAAAAGCAATCAGGTAAAGCCATTGGTATATAAGTACTTTATATATGCATGACTGACATAGTCAATCTATCTGTGTGAGAACGGTGGGTGGTAAAATAGAAGTACACTCAATTTGAATTCAGAAACATAAGTTTGATGATAGCCACAGGAAGATGACCACTTTAAGCACTGGCTTTCCTAAGTGTATTAATGGTTCGCAAAGCTCTGCTCACAGAGCTGTTCTGAAGGTCACCCTAATATTTTTATCAAAGTGTTTGTCCCAGTGTAGGCCATAATAAAGACACAAGAAATTAAGTCTGAGGCTGGTAGGTGTGGGTTCTCAGTTCTTCCACATGCCACAGAAGAGACCTCCTTGGACGTGTGTAAAGTCCATGCAGCTGAGTTATTCCCGTCCCATTTGCCCTGCCTCGGCATCTCCCTGAGGGCAACCATTCGGCAATGCACAGCCTTCCTGGTTTAGTTGAATCTGAAGCCAGAAAAGCCAATTAGAAACTAAATGATCATTAAATAGAAAGAAACATGTTCGGCTGTCAGAATATTAAACAGGTTCTGACTCCCGTGCAGCACGATTTTCCCTCTGGGAAATGCTTTCCTTCCGGCTGCAATCAATGTATATTTTTAGCAGGAGAGATATTAAAGAAAAAAGAAAAGAAAATCAATTTGTTTCCAAAGGTTTCACTTGTGCCCAAATATAGACATAGACCCCACAATAATGGTGACAGCATCGATTTGTTCTGTGCCTTGCATTTGTATTTGCATTCTGAGGTGCTTTCCAGTTGTTTCCAATACATAGGAACCCCACGTCCAACAGATTAAGTAGACAGACGGGTAATATTATCCCTGATTTGTGATCAGAATGACCAGGTAGCCTGCTCAAATTCTTAGTACGAATGAGTTAGAGAGCCAAGAATTAATTGATCTCCACTTCCTCTCTCATTCCCCTCACTGCCTTCAAGTTGATTCCTACTCAGTGGACCCTATAGGACAGGGTAGAACTGCCCCACCCCCACCCAACCCCCTTGAGTTTTCTAGAATAACTCTTTATGGGAGTGGAAAGCCTCATATTTCTCCTCAACTGATCTTAGGTCTATGATAATAGAGACTAAAATACATTCCACCACACGAGGCGAAACATGAAGGGAGCGCAAAGAGCAGCAAGGGGAGGAAAGTGACGAAATCCCCAAGGAATCCCGAAAACAGACTTCTGACTCGAGGTGGGTGGGGTGGGGCAAGGCTTGGCACCTCATCAGACCAGATCAGAAAACATAAGGGTTAGCAGACAGATCTGGAACTATTTATAGACTTTCTCTCTCTCTCTCTCTCTCTCTCTCTCTCTCTCTCTCTCTCTCTCTCTCTCTCTCTCTCTCTCTCATGTCTATCTATATAAGATAGGCATGATTGTTTACAATCCCGAGGAGAAAATGATTGGACTGATGTTTCCAGAGGGCCACGGGAGGGGAGGGAGTAGGGGAAAGGGAGGGGAAACCCTGGAACAAGGGAACAACAAGAGATCTAAAATCCTATGTGGAGGAGGGCATAGAATGCCCGGTGGGTTTTGATCAAGTGCAATGTAGCTGAGATGAAATACTGAAAGCTGAATGAAGGTCCAACAAAATAGTGGGACAGGAGGAAAGTAAAAGGAAGTATAGGAAAGAAATAGGAGGCAAAAGATATTTATAGATGTATAAATATAGGCAAGGATATTTGTAAATATGTTAATATACAATGATGGGGATATAGACCTATGTACCTATAGTTACTAAGGTAGCTGATGGACTTTATTCTTCTACTCAAGTCCTCCCTCAACACAAGAATACTTTGCTGTAATAACCTGGCATTCTGTGATGCTCACCTTCCTGACACAATTGCTGAAGACAAAATGGGTGCATAAGCGAAGGTGGTGAAAAAGGCTGATGGTGCCCGGATATTACAAGATATAGCATCTGGGCTCTTAAAGGCTTGAAGTTAAACAAGCTGCAATCTAGCAGGGAAGCAACAAATCCCACATGGGAGAAGGACACCAGCCTGTGTGATTACAGGGTGTCAACAGGATCAGGTACCAGGCATCAGAAGACCCAAAACAAACAATCATATTGATGCAAACAAGGGGGGTCAGAGTGGAGACCTAAAGCCCATCTGTAGACAATTGAACATCCCCTCATAGAAGGGTCACAAGGAAGGGATAACTCAGCCAGGGTGCAGTATAACACCAATGAAACACACAACATCCCTCTAGTTCTTTAATGCTTCCACCCCACCGCCACCCCGACTATCATGACCCCAGTTCTACCTTACAAATCCAGATATACCAGAGCATGTACACTGGTACAGATAAGAGCTCTTGACACATGGAATCCAGGACAGATAAACCCCTCAGGAACAGTAATGGGAGTAGTGATACCATGAGGGTAGGAAGATGGTGTGGGGAGAAGGGGAAGAAAGGAGGAACCAATTGCAATGATTGATGTATAACCCCCACCCCAGGTGGATGAACAACAGAAATGTGGGTGAAGGGAGAGAGCGGATGGTGGAAGATATGAAAATAATAATGATTTATAATTTATCAAGGGTTCATGAGGGTGGGTGTGTATGGAGGGAGGAAAAAAAGAGGAACTGATACCAAGGACTCAAGTAGAAAGAAAATGTTTGAAAATGATGATGGAAACATATGTACAAATGTGCTTCATGAATGGACTGTTGTAAGAGCCCCCCCCCAAATGATATATATTATATATATACTTATATATTATATATATATAATCCAATGCACTATTAGTTTGCATATTCCTCAAAATATCTAAGTACCTGGAGTTTGAAAGGTCTTTAGATTTCATTTTGTGCTAAACATCCTGACATCTAAAAATGATATCTTCATAGTAAGAAGATGAAATTTTATAACCCAATAAAATTAATGTTATTTAAACTAGATAATAACATCAAGACTAGTATTACCCACTGCTGGCCAGTCAATTCTGACACATAGCAACCATACCGGACAAAGGAGAGGGGCCCAGTAGAGTCCCAGAGACAATACATCTTTACCAGAACTGAAAACCTCATCTTTCTCTTTTGGAGTGGCTAGTGGGTAATTTTATAACAGTTAGTTTGTTTACATGTAAGTAATGTAAGTAACCTGCCATAGAAAATTTGAAAAGCTCATAAAAATTCATGAGACAAAAGGAATACAACAAATAAAGGAATTATCCAAAAATCCCACTTGGAGAGCAGACTATTTGCACATTAACCCTGATAACCCAACAAAATCAAGACCTTGTGTTATTTTTATATAATAAGAAATATGATTTCTGAGCTAAAAAACTCAAAGCTTCAAAACATTTACTAATTATATGCTATATGTTAGTATAAGAGTTCCAGGAGAGGATGTGAAGAAAAATTATATATAATTCCTCTTTGCAGAATCTCAAAGTTGACTAAGCAATGAACATGGTCATCACCCATATCCTGGTTCATTGTCCAAATATGGAGGGAAAAGAAGGTAATGATGACTGAAAAAGAGAAAAGCCAAAAGCATGACCATTCTATTGCCACATATGATAAAGCTGTCCCATAAAAGTGCATGGTTCGCCTGTGATAAAATATAGGTAAGACCAGCACCTTAGATTTCTGATTCAAGAGGTTTAATGCAATTAACATGGAAGAAGGTCATTTTTTAAGAAGACACATTCAGTATGGTAAAATTTAATTGATTATCAAAGGACCTGTGTTGTGTGTTTTGTTTTATAAGCTATGTTCATATATCAATTTTTATCGCAAAGAAATAATCTTCCATTCTCAGGCAATTAAAATTGAAACTGTGTTATCTAGCTATGAAATTAAAGAAATGCAGATCAATTTGGGGGAAGAAAAGCTCTCAATTTGATAATCATAAAATAAGTATATAAAAAGATATGGGTGAAATGAGACAGAGATTGGTGTAAGACATGAAAAAAAGAATAATTTATAAATTATCAAGAGAACATGGGGAAGGGATGGTGGGGGAGGAAGGGGAAAAATGAGGAGCTGATGCCAGGGGTCAAGTAGAAAGAAAATGTTTTGAAAAAGATGATGACAACATATATACAGATGTGTTTGACACCATGGATATATGTATGGATTGTGATAAGAGCTGTAACAACTCCCAATAAAAAATATAAACAGACTACATCTCATTAACCATGAATACATTTCTCCAATGATCATAAATAAAATTTAGTATTAAATTTCAAACTTTAAGAAAACGATATCATGACTCTATAATATCTTTCTACTCCATAAGCAATTAAGAATGCTCTCTTCAGTTCTACATGTTTTGTACTCAATTTTATTTAGCTTTGCTTAATTTAAGGTTTCTCTCCCCTATATGATCTTTCTGTTGAAGGCAGTAAAAAGCGTATCATCTTCACTGTCATTTTAAAATTCACTCAAAATATACTCAGATAATCATCTGTAGTCAGAATATTTCAAGATTTCCTTAACCTCTTTCACAGCACTTGTAGAAGTCATTGTTCCAGATGTAAGTTTAAACATCAATATAAGTGTTAGGACTGTATTTTAGGACTCTAAAAATATGCTACAAACAAGTGTTAGTACAGGGATCCCTTTCATAGAATAAGGGTCAAGAGTCTCAATTTCAGACCTTGGATTCTAAATGTTGACCAAGAAGATAGATGACTTAAGGCAAATGCTGCCGTAAAGGTCTCTTAACCGAAGTCTTGGTTTACAACTCAGAAAACTAAGAAAGGGAAAGAGCCTTGTCCAAGGGGAAGATTCCATACAAACATCCTGCCTGCTCCCCTACGATAGAACTCTGTCATAAATTCTTTTGAAACCTCACTGCCACGATAACATTGACTACTACGTACATAACCAACAAATATTGTGGAGTAAACAATATGAGTGAGACTGCATGAGAGAGCGATAAAAGGAGGAGATGACCGATTCTATATCAATAGATCGACATTGTGATACAGTTCTCACCTTAAGACAAGCTTATGATGCATAGGGAAGCAGGGCAGAAGGATGTGCTTCAAGATGCTAGAACTCAGTAAGCTATACAATATCTTTCATACGGCATGAAGGGACCATCCCCTATGAATTAGACACTGCTAAGTGCTGAGGGTCAAACGCTGGTTCTTGAAAATTACCCAACCTACTGATGGAGCCAGGGATGTAAGTGATTTTAGTAAGTGAAGTCATATGAAAAAGACTTATAACAATCTAGGCATGCAGAGCAGAGCTGCGCATGCGTGGGGTGTTCAAGGCTGTGAGCTTTTAGAAAGGTTACCCGGTATTCCTCTGACATGCAAGGTTTGAACTTTCTGTTTACCGTTAGCACTAAGCCATTGGTGCTAACCAGAGACTTCTACGGCTAGAATGGAAAAAATAAAATAGCATGAAAGAGAGACACACTTTCTGGAAAGGTCACAAAAGGTTTTGTAGGACAGTGCAAAACTACGCAGAATTTTAAGTAAATCTTCACTGTGACAATAGTTGAGAAAACACTTCTGTCAGAAGGGACCTCCCACGAAAACACAGAGAAGGGTGGATGACCATAGAGCAGGCAAATGAGAAAAACCATGGGCTTTAAAAGTGGAATATAGCTATTGGAATAAAAAGACCAATAGATGAGCTAAATAGCATAGGGTAAGAGCAGCATTGAACGCTGATGAATTGGGAGTTAGAATGAATATGACAGAAAGTGTAAAATGTGAAAACCAGGCCAATGTCCCCGGGATATCTAATAGGCATCCCTGAAACAGATAGTGGAAAGAATTGAAGGAAATCAGCTTTGCAGTGGCTAAGAATTTTCCAGAAGTGAAAACTGGCACGAGTCTGATTGACAAACTACAGCTGTTCTTACAACATGATCCAGAAAACCCTCACCCAAAAGCTCGCTGCATGCAGTGAGCTTACAGGACAGGGTAGAACCGCCTCTTTAACTTTCCAAGACTGCAAACCATCCTGGAAGAAGCCTCGTCTTTCTTCTGTAGAACACCTGGGGATTCAAAGGTCATCCTGTGGTTCGCAGTCCAAGGCACAGCCCATTATATCACCTGAGCTCCATCAGAGAATGCCAAATTTATCCGGGGGTTCACACAGTCAAAACTATTTCTGCAGTAATATTATGGTATTATTGGCCCTTTTCAAAGAAGACAGACACACAGACTGGATGAGATGTCACTATTAGTGTTTCTTTTCTACCTGCTTGGAGTCTTAAAAGCAGACAAGCATTTGGCTTTACCTGGCGCAGACTGGGAAACGAGGATACAGAATGTCTGGTTATTTGCCTCCACGAGTCGCGGTCTCCTGTGCCGTAAGACCAGAAGAACGGTATGGTCCTCAGCTACCATTACTGACCATTGTGACGAAAGATGCCATAGGAATGGATGGAATGAATTAGGGCAGAAATTGAAAGAAGGTGATTTTGGAACTGTATCTGGAGGATAACAGAAAAGGTTCCCTCTCAATTAAATGCATAAGTTTTACAAAGGCTTTAAATTCAAAGTACATGATCTATTAGAAATGCAGAAGTCCACAGCTTGGATTTCAATAGTGAATCACAATTATTTCTTCATCCACTATTATGTTTTCTGGTGAACTGGAGAATTGAAGATAGGCAGGATTATATAGATTTCCTAAGTAATCTATATTAACAACAATAGCAGGAAAAATATTAGTCAAAAGGAAACTTAAAATGTTTTATCCCTTCATTTTGGTCTTTCTCTTACATATTTTAGCTTGCTATCTTTCAGAAAACCCAGGAGCTTTATTTGTACTCTAAAAAGAAACCTGGCATTTTTAAAAAGCTAGAATTGTGTATAACTGCTCATTTCTTTTTTTAGTAACATAGTAGCAAATTATCTAAAATTATATAACTTGGGATGAAGCATGACCCACACAGAGCTCTTTATTCATCTACATGTCTGCAGTAGGAAAGTCGAGTGCAGTGTAAACGGCTACAGCCTATCGAAGTTTCTGGCGCAGACATCCATTAGTTGCTCCTGTGTGAACTCTGAAGGTTAACCTCAAGTCAACGTCATCAGCCAAAAGTCTCTGCATACTTTGCCAAAATGGCAAATGACCCAGTATATGATGTAACCCAGAGGATAATAGATCAGACATTTTCTACAGACACATCACCCTGTCTAAAAATAATATACGCATAGCAAATTGATCGTGCAGTACTTTGACTCACAAACTGTTTAACGCACCAAGTAAATGCTCATTACGTCCCTTACCTTCAAGGAGTCTTCAGTCCAGCAGCCTAGTGAATATGGATACAGTGTTTTGTTGTTCCCATGCAGTTATATACAAATAAAATGGAGGGAGTAAGGAGAGCACAATTCCACTCCCCTTCAGACTCAAGGAAAGGGTCCATTGAGGTGACAAAGGTTGAAATCTAGATGATAGGCCAGAGTTTGCTTGGTGTGGGAGATGCCTGGCAAGGAGGGCAAGCTGGGCTGAGGGAGCAGAGGCAACACATTGGCTCCGCAGCCTGGTGGATGGTTACGTCAGAGAGCTATTCTCCAGCTTTATCTCATTGCATCAACTCTCAACCCAGTCCTCACAAGACCACTGGAAGACCCTGAGTGTGAAAACAGGTGTTGAAAAAATTAACTGAAGGCCACAAAGAGTCAGGAAGGCTGGGAGGGCAAACATCTGATCATAACTGGCTTTGCACACCAAGCAAAAGAGTCTGCCAAACCTTCTAAGGATTCCAGATCATTCGTGACACATTAAAGGAAAGTGATGTGGCATTTTTGTGCAATAGGAAAAAATAAAACTCTCGGCTTGTAAAATAGGATACAAATGGATCGTAAGAGAGGAAGAAAGATCAGGAGACCAAGTAAGCTGTTGAGAGACTCTTTCGAGAAAAACAATTCCATTCTCCAAGGAATCCAGAGGAATGCATTATTAAAGGCACAGGATAAGCGGGACTTTGGGTAGAAATTCTTTTAAGGAGGTGAAAATCTGAGCACTGCTGGAAAGTGAAAGCAATCAGCAAAACAGCTCGTGCTTCCTTTCCGGTGGGAAGAAACGGAACTCCAAGATCATCTAAGAGATCAGAAGCTACCGAAGCCGTGCCCAGCGCGGAATTCATGTGATGAAGTCACTTTGGAAGGTTACGGGTGACTTTCCACCCTAGCTTAGCAAAAGTAAAGCCACCAACGTTTCCATGGCAATAGCCAAGAGTTCATCGAGCCAAGTACCTTTGTTTTGCCATGAAAAAGAAGATTTGGGGTCATTTGAAATACTCCACTTTATAGAAATTAATGGACAAACTAGTAAGCTAGAGTTAGGATCAAGCTCTCATTATTCTAGTATTATGATATGGATTATTATGAATTATTATTTTCTGTGGTCTCCAGAGTCCCACAGCTGTGAGAAGGGTCTGGGGCCCAGTCGTAAAAGGTGACAGAGCCTCTAATACACATCTGCCAGCACGAACTTCATTGACTTCTTATCCGAAGCATTTTTAAGTAAATTTCTGTTTGCAAATAACAGTAAAAAGTAATCACTAAAATAGCAGAAGGTTCTCATTTTTTCCCATTTAGTATGAATAAACTTGAGAATCCTGAGCTGATGAACACCTTAATATTGTCACTCGAAGCTGATGACCCCGCATTCACCTCAATTTACCTCAAATTCCTGAATGCATATTGGCAAGCAGCTTAGACAGATGCATTCAGCTTTTATGCATGACGAATCATCACACTTTGGCACCACAAACACAAGAGGACAAATAGGTGAGAAAGCACAGCTAGCGACCAAATGGTGGAGGGAGTGGCACAGACCGGTTTGTGAAAGAGGAACGGAGCCCAGGAGGAGATGTCAGTGTGAGTCTCTCTGCCATTCCTCTTATCAATCAATTCACTTCCATTCGCATAAATGTTTCAGTAGCTGAACTTCTCTGCTGCCAAGGAGTCCGCCTAGACCATGGGCGTGTGCAGCACGGGCAGAGCGGGGAGGCTCAGCAGCCCTGGCACCAATGGAAGCAATGGAACATCTCCACCCCTCCCTGCTCATCACAACTCAATGCACAGTTCATGAACTCTTACTATATGCCAGACGGGGCAAGGCATGCTGGGAAATGCTGGAGGAAATGCCAAATACAATATCAAATGCCAGCGGCCTGCATTAGTAGGATGCAGGCAGTATGCAGTTTTAGAGAAATGATCAATTTGCTTCAAATCGAAAGCTCTGGCTGAGAGGCTTTGGTTTGAACCACGTTGTAATAGGCAATTAGAGAGCTCAACCTCTTAAAAAGAGCAAAGCAGGTGCCCCATCTCCCTGGGCTCCCTGGACATGGGGAGGGGCTGGAAGCACTTGATTGCTCTCTGCAGGTAACAGCTGGTCGCTTTGAGGATACTTTGAAAGGCAGCCACAAAGGGGGCTATGGAAATACCACGAGAAATACAAAGTATGTTATTACATGGGCATACATTAATTCAATGTTATGAAACTCCACCTGCATCCACGAAGACTACATTCAGAGATGTTTCCTGATCACCTGGCACTTAAGTCCAACTCCCCCAAAGTCACTTAGGCTGTTGTATCGCTGGGTTCCCTAACTGATCGCCCTGACAGCCAGCTTTGCAGCCCGAGACTCGCATTCATGTTCTGCCACTTCTATGCCTTTTATTTTACTTTATTTTTCTATGCCTTTTTAATCCCTTGTACAAAATATCCTCAAGGCAGATTACTATATCCCATGTATTGGGAGGTTAAAAGTGCGTAGGTCCAAGTCTGGAACCTCACCAACACATATTTACTTCTAAGCCTCATCTCTTTCAAGGGCAACTCTGGGTTTCATTGTAAAAATTAAGTACTCTGGCAAACAAAATTGCTAAATGATCAGAATATCCTTTTTCTAAAGTTGGGTAGGAACATACTTAACTCAGACTCAAGAGGATGGCATCCAGTGCCCCAGCTCTTGTAATACACATTTAGAAGTGATATAATCTATATAAAATTTCATTATCCATTGGTGATTATCTTGTACGCTTAGTAGACAATATACAAACAAAAATATAAATAAATGACTGTCGGGATTAGAAAACCCACCTCCCCCATAACAAGTTACTGTGGATTTATGTTGTTGCTCAGTGTCTTCAAGTCGGTTCTGCCTCAAAGCAACTCGATGGACAACGGAAGAAAACACTGCCCTATACTGGGCCATCTTCACAACTGTTCTTACATTTAAGCCCATTGTTATAACCACTGAGTCAATTCGTCTTATTGAAAGCCTTCCTCTTCTTCACAACCCCTCCACTTTACCAAGCATGATTTCCTTTCCCCGGAACTGGTCTCTCCCGACAACAGGTCCAAAGTATGAAAGATGAAGTCTCACCATCCTTGCCTCTAAGGAGCACTCTGCCTGTACTTCTTCCAAGACAGACTTCTTTGTTCTATTAGCAGTCAAGGGTAGTTTCAATGGTCTTCTCCTGTACCATAATTCAAATGCATCGCTTCTTCTACAGTCTTCCTCATTTAATGACCAAATTTCAAATGCATATGAGGCAACTGAAAATACTATGGCATGGGCCAGGCACACCTTAGTCTTCAAAGAGACCTCCTTGCCTTTCAACACTTTTAAGAAGTCTTGTGCAGCAGATTTACCCACTATTGTGTGCCATTTGATCTTTTGACTGCTGCTTCCATGAGCAGAGTGGATTTCCTGGGCTGAAAATTGCTGTAGGAATAGAGAGCCTCAGCTTTCTCCCTTGGTTGGAGTGGCTGGGGAGCTTGAGCCTCCACCCTTGCGATTAGCAGTACAATGCTTACCCAACAGCACCACCAGGACGTCTTAGACCAGTGACTAATGTGTTAGAAAGAATTCCAGAGGCTCCGTCCTGGCAGGAGTTCCAGTGTGAACTCCCTACTGTGCGCTGTCACCGATGACCTTGAACATCTGTTTCTTCAACTGTGGATTTTTGATCCGAGAGTTATAGGACAGAATCAACTTGGCCTTTCAGTTTCTGAGACTTTAAGTCTTCACAGGGGTAGACAGCCTCATCTTTCTTGTGTGGAACAGCTGGTGGGTTCAAACCACTGACCATGTTGTTAGCAGCTTGAGTACCTCACTGTGTGTGTGCGTGCATGTGTGTAGACACCTGGAAGTATTTTAAAATACACACACACATATATAAAGGTCCCTGTCAGATAAGTATTCAAATGAATATTTCCCAGTCTGGAGATCCTTGAATGAGATCTGCCTATTCAAGGAAAGGACAGAAGGTATGACTCAGCTTCCATCGATGGAGGCATGCTATGGCTTTCCCAGAGAACAAAATGAAGTCTAAGGGAAGAGGTGAACTGGAGTCTTGAGCATAAATTCAGAGGGCAGAAGCCCATTAGGATGTGCAAGTCCTGTCACAGGACAGGAGGAGAAAAATATAGGACAGGCCTTTATAAGGACAGTGTCTCCTTCCTTGTGTTTTACAGCCTTCCCATGATTTCTTTTTTTTTTTTAATCACCATCTGTCAATTACAGTGATCAGTAGTTTTCTCTTCAAGGTGGACAGGTCTGGGCCCTGTTCGTCAGGAGCAGAAAGGAAGGGGGAATTGTAGTCATCAGTATCACTCCCATAGGCAGTTCTGGATACATAGGGCGAATTTGGCAGGGTGAAACCAGTGGAGGGACTGACGTGTGTGAATGAAAAGAAAGCAGGGTGCTGAGCACAGCCAGGTCTCTTAGAGTCCCAACCTTCATGGCAGCATGGAGCCCAAGACTCTGACTGTGAGTCTGGACGAGTTTGGATAGACACAGCTCATAGTAAATGTGCTAATCTGTCCTCCAAAAGGAGCCCCACAAGGAAAAAAAAGTCTTTTAAAACTTATTTTTAGAAAAAAATTGTCTTAAAGATGAGAGCATTTAGCAAACCAGACTCCAAGAGTATCTGCATCATAAGATCAAAACCAATGACTAAAATCCACTAGTCCATTTATTCATTCATATGAGGTGATTATAAAATTTATTATTAAATCTCAGACAGTGTTGAAGGTACAAGGGAATGCTGTTAATTATTAGTGTAAGATGATGAGTGTACATAGGGACGTATGGGCTTTATAGGAGTCCTGATGGCACTGGGGGGTCAAGGATTGGACTGCAAACCGCAAGGACAGAAAGTCAAACCTAGCAGCTGCTCCAGGGGAGAAGATGAGGCTGTGTGCTCCTGTGAAGACCTGCAGTCTTCGTCACTGTGAAGTGCGATCAACTCCGTGCCTGTGGGGTTAGCTTGAGTTATGCTGCCTATCCGGAAAGGCCATTATTCAGTATCCACCATTCACCTGTTCCGGGTTGACAATCTGAAAAAGGACCACAAACAGAGGAGGAAGGAGGGAGGTTTCTGATCCCATTTTAGAGAGAAAGAAATTGGTGATCAGAGAAAATAAATGCCTTATCCAATTCACAGATAGTAAATCTATAGCACTTGAAAAAATAAGGATCTGATAAATTTCATATACGAACCCCTAAAACAGTAATTTACGAATTAACATTTCCAATGAGAAAATACCGCCACTGTCGCTAGTATTTAAAATAAGAGTAGGGTCACCCAAAGTGCACAGGTTTCGTCAGAGCTTCCAAAATTAAAACCGTCTCAGAGGAATAAATAAGCTGCCTATTTCAGAGGAATATGAGGGGGTACCACCCAAAACGGATTTTTTTCCAAAGCTATATATTTACAATTTTTTACAAAACAACCTTATCACCTTCAAAGTACTCTCCATTACAATTAATGCATTTGTCACTGTCACTGTCACCAGAGAGAACCTTCCCATGTGAGGCCACTGGCTGCACTAACTCAGAGTGAGTTGCTCAAAGCTCACATAGCAGGAAAATGCAGACTCTGGAAGCTCCGCTCCATCCAGGTCAATTCTGGTGTTTTTTTTGTGGGGGGTGGAGGGGTCGGGGAGGTTGTGGGTATCCCCTCATAAGCCACTGAAAATCCTATGCATAGCATCAAAACATTGCCATTTACTGAAAAACCTAATGAAGCACAACATTGTCAGAGATATTGCCAGGAGATGAGCCACTCACATCAGAAGGCACTCAAAACACGACTAAGGATGAATTGCCTTCTCAAAATAGACTCAATCATAATGATGTGGATGGAGTAAAGCAAAGGATCATGTTCTGATGGAACATTACTCTAAATGAGAATTAACAGCTGCAAACATCAATTAATAATAGAAAGTTGAATGTATAAAGTATGCATCTAGGAAAATAGAGCGCGCGCACACACACACACAAAACTCACTGGTATTGAGTTAATTCTGACTCATAACGGGAAAGGGTAGAACTGCCGCTGTGGGTTTCAGAGACTGTAACTCGTTAAGGCAGTACAAATCTTGATCTTCCCCTGTAAAGTGTGTAGTGGTTTTGAACTGCTGACCTTGTGGTTAGTAGCCCAATGCATAAACACTAAATAGAATACATAAACATTGCATTCTAGGCATTAATGAGCTGAAACGGATTGGTATTGGTCATTTGGAATCAGAAAGTCTTATATCTTACTATGCTAGCAATGACACACTCAAAAGGAATGGCATTGTATCCATCTTCAAAAGGAACATTTCAAGATCTATCTTGAAATACAATATTGTATAGGATAAGATAATGTCTGTCCACATACAATAAAATCCCATCAATACAATTACTATTAAAATTATGCACCAACTATTAACGTTGGTGTTATAGAAACTGAAGAATTGTACCAATGTCTTCAGTATGAAATTGATCAAGGTGCATTGTTATTATTGTCATTCAAATGTTGGAAACAAAGAGAAATAAATAGTAGTAGAAACTATGTTCTTGGTGGCAGAAACAAAGCTGGAAATCACATGATAGAAATTTTGCAAGATCAATGACTTCTTCACTGAAAATGTCTTTTTTCACGAACACAAGAAGTGACTGCACATGTGGACTTCTCTAGAGGGAACACGCATCAATCAAATGGACTACATTTGTGGGGACAGATGATAAAGAAGCTCAAGCTCAGCAGCTAAAACCAGGCCATGGTCAACTTTGAAAGAGACTATCACTTGCTCACATACAAGTTCAGGTTGAAGGTAAAGTAAATTAAAACAAGTCCATGAGAGCCAAAATATGACACTAGGTATATCCGCTCTGAATTTCTAGAACATTTTCAGAACAGATTTGATGAATTAAATGCGAATGACAGAAGACTTGAAAAACTGGGGGACGACATCAGAAACATCATACATGAGGACAAAGAAGTCATTAAAAAGACAAGAAAGAAAGAAAAAATCAAAGTAGATGTGAGGTGAGGCTCTGAAACTTTCTCTTAATTGCAGAGTAGCTAAGGCAAATGAAACAAAGGATGAAGTCAAAGAACACAGTCACTGTACGATAAAGAACTAGTCTACATTCACTCATCACAAGAGGTAGCGTAGGAGCAAGAACCAATGGTACTGAGGGAAGGAAGTCAAGCTGCACTGAAAGGTTCAGTGCAAAACTCCAATGCAAATGGTTGAGCTACTAATGGTTAACCCCTTGCCCACGGGGCTCCCTGTGCTTCATAAAGCCCTCAAATTTGGTTGAGTAAACCAATAAAAACAGCTTAAAGATGTCTCTCCATTTGCATCGGTTGTGAAGGGTTTGTGAGATTCACAGTGTGCATACTCCAATAGGGTCTGAAAGATAAGGCATCATCACAAATGGTTCATATTGTTCAGGCCAATCTAAGGCAGGGTAGCATCAGGATGGAGAGAATAAGCTTCTGACCATGGCCATCTGTATGAAGAGTCCAGTGGAGAATAAGGGTATTGATAGGAAGCCACCTTTCAAACAATACCCCCCTAGTGGTTCTCAACTTTCCTGATGCCGAGACCCTTTAATAGAGTTCCTCATGTTGTGGTGACCCCCAACCATAAAATTATTTTCGTTGCTACTTCATAACTTTAATTTTGCTACTGTTATGCTGTAAAAGAGTCATGACCCACAGGTTGAGAACTGCTGCCTTAGACCAACAGCACACAGATTTCTCAATTCCCACCCTGAATGAGTTAACTGAGTGTACTTCTTCGGCAAGTCTGAGCCAGCATTTCTAATAGGCTGTGAACTTCGGGGCCATGATGCCTTCCTACCTCCTCCATTCCTTATCTCCCCTCAGCAGAAGGCTGGGCCACGGGGAAGCTAGAGGCATCAGTCCAACTCCAGGCCATGCAGTGATCCTCTTTGAGTGCTACCCTACGGTATTGTGATATATACACAAAGAGAACATTCTCTTCCAGGGGAAGGAAATTGCATTTCCAATTGCTTCAACATGAGGAATACTTCTAATCATTTCACTAGCTACTTCAATACATTGTCTTTATTTTCTCCTAATAAGAAGACACAACCTGACTGCAATGAATAAGGAACGTTAACACTGGAAATGGAAAAGAAACCACTGGGTCGTGCCGTAGCAGAATGACTTGGCATCAAAGGATGCCATGTGACCTCACACTCTTGCTTATTTTCGATGCAAACGGCTCTGCACAGAGGCCCGTGGGTGATGCAAAAGACAGGTCCTGGCAGGTTTTCCCTCTCACTTCGAAGCTGTCCCCTAAGTGAACTGCCTGGCACTGCAAATTCTAAATCGGGCAGTACTATCCCATCCATGACTGAGAATCCATTCACCAAAGGTGGAAACTCTGGAGATGTGTCTAGATTATGTTCTGGCACCATGTTCTTGACTAAATCAAAGGAAGTGCACTCTACCCAGCTGAGCCTACTGTTTACCATATTTTTACACAAATAACTCAGCCATATTATGTTTGTTTTCTGTCACCAGACTCTCCCACTCCAAGTATTTTCATAAGGACACTGTGCCACATTTTTTACATGTTATAGTAAAAATTAAAATGAACACAGAATGCATATAAAAATACCCAGGGGTGGTAGGAGGGGAATGCATGAGGTCATCAAATGAACACCGAATGCAAGCATTATTTCTGGAAAGTTGTAATAAATTCTAGAGCATCTGTATAGTAATGCTCACACTATCATTGGCAGAACATCACAAGAAATACTAGTATATAAAACCAGATCCTCAGATTTCAAGTTTATTATAAGGAATTATCATAATACTTCATAACAAAAGAATGACTGGCATTCATTGAGACCTTGAAGTCACTAGTGGCACCGATGGTTGACCCTCGACTCTCAATTAAAGGCTGGTGCTTTGAACCACCTAGACCTGCCTTGGAAGACCACCTGGTATTCTACTTCCAAAGCATGACAGCCATGGACACTCTAGGGAGCCGTTCTGCTCTGTACACATGGGGTCAGTTGCCAGGAATCAATTGATATCAACTAACGCTGAAGACTGACTACGTGCCAGACACTGCTTTGGATGCTTTCCACCTATGCTAATAGAGACCATGGCATTGTGAAGTAGGTGTTTTAATTATTTCTACTTTATCAACAAGGTAACAGAAATACAAAAAGGTTAAGTACTAAAATGCACATAGATAGTAACTGGCAAAAGTAGAGCTCATACTGGTAGCCACCACACTAACTTGCTTCTTTCACTGAGAGCCATCCTTGTTGGTGCATCTGTCCACCCAGTGTGGATCTTTAAGTGCAGAAACCCTTCCCCTCACAGCCTTGCACTTGCAGCACCTGCATTAATGCTTGTTGAATGATGGAAACTCATTTGTGCCCCCATTCCCCAACTGAGAAACATTCCCTCCCTTCTCTCAATTTGCTCAATTTCTATATTAGACCATTTACCGAATTCTGCCTTTAGTTATTTATATATCGTAAGACTCTCTCTTCCCCATAGAAAATGCTATTGTTATTCTTGTTCTGTGCTATCAAATCCATCTGTGACCATACAAGGGGATACTGAAAACAAAAACAAATGGATGTGTTTTTTTCTAAAGCTTTGTATTTAATTAATTAACTGATTTATTTTTACAAAACAACCCTATTACCTTCAAAGTACTCTCCATTACACTTAATACATTTGTCAAATCTGTGACTCCATTCTGGGAAATGCTCATCAGTTTGGATGGCTGACAGCACCTCCCTGTTTTTTTCTTCAGCTGTTCTATGTCATCAAATCACTGTCCTTTCATGTCCCTCTGCACTCCAGGAATCAAAAAACAGTCTCACAGACAAGGTGTGGTGAGTAAGGTGCTTGGGGCAACAGATGCATGCTGGGTTTGTTCATTTGATTTTTGCCAAAAACTAGCACAGTGAGATGGCTGCATAAGCAGGTGCTTGTTGGTGGCAAAAACAGTCACCCATCAGCCATGAATCAGTCTTTTTTTGGCCAAAGAGTTACACAATCTTTTCAGAACCTCTAAGTAGAAAGCTTAATTAACAATCTGACCTGGTGGGATGAACTCCGGATGCATTACACGTTGACATTTTCATCCGTTCAGGAAGTTGTAGGACATCCAGAATGAGGTTTGTCATCAATTGACATTTCACTTTTTTTGAAATGAGAAAACCACCCATACACCCTTATATAACACTGTTCTTGTAAGTTGTGTTCAATATCACAATTTCTGCAGCATTTTTCCTGAGCAGAAAACATTTCATAGTCACATGCTGTTCTATTAAATCAGCCATCACAAAACTGAGGTTTGAGCAAAACTAGTTTTATAAAAAAATTCACTGTGACCAGAGAGAACTTTCCCAGGTGTGGCCACTGGGTGCACTAACTCAGAGTGAGTTGCTCAATGTTTGCCTAGCAGGGGGGAGGAAGCGGGTGGGGGGGGGGGGGATGTGTACTACAAAAACTTTGCCCAACAGAATTTTCTCCATGTTTTTGTTTTGTTTTGTTTTGTACTACCCCATAAGGATAAGGAACCCTGGTGGTGTAGTGATTAGGAACTGGACTGCTAACCATAAGATAAGCAGTTCAAAGCCACCAGCAACTCTGAGAGAGAAAATGAGGCTTTCTCCTCCCATAAACAGTTATATTGTCAGAAACCCACAAGGGAAATATAACCCTGTCTGATAAAGGTCATGATGAGTTGGAATTGATTTTGTGGTAGTGAGTTTAGTTTGAGGTCCCATAAGGTATCCTAGGCCTAAACTTGGAAGGGCTAAGTAATTCAGATCAGACCGCCAGGTCTGTTTGGCTGAAGAGTCACTAGTTGTTAGAACGTTATGCACTTTTTGGTTACTCACTCAATGCTTAACCACTGTATCAGCAGGGTCCCTTCCCCATAGACTTTTTATGGGGAATTTGTGCCTAAGTCATGCATTTAGCAAGGTTTCCTCCATAACATGTATGAAATAAATGAAAACAAAGGAAGTGTCACATCAGGCATAGGATTCAAGGCCCTCCTGAAAGCCAGCCTGGGCCCATTATACTTAATATCCACCATAATAGGACCCATTGTTTTCCTTTGCCGGAATTGTGGCAGACCCAAAAGTCACTTCGAAGCTGAGTTTCTTACACTTGATTCCTGGGATGCGCACAAGGATCACTTGGGGTGCTTGTAAGACCACAAATGTCCAGTCCCTTATCTAGAGTCTAATTCAGCATTTCCTGAGAATTTGCATTTTCAACAAGTTTCCCAGGTGAGATTCATGCTGTAAGATTGGGGACCACACTTTGAGAATCACAGTTCTTGATCTCAGTTTTAGAAAATGAGATTCTTCAGCATGAAAGAAAACATCGGGTAAGGCATAAGCTGTCTGGGAGAGTGGAGATCAGTACATAAAGGGAGCAGAAGTGGTCAGGTGTGCAGGGGGAATGTGCGCAGCAGCTAAGACTAGAGTGTAAGAGGTGCAAAGCGGGACATGAGAAGATAAGCAGAAACTTTGAACTTGAGCCAGAAGATAAGCAACTGCATCTTCAAATCATAAAGGGATGAGGATTCACCTTCTCATTCAGGGAAGCTGCATCTCCATCCCTCGAAATCACAACTAAGAGGGACACATCGTAAAACTTCCAACACGAATGACGGGTTGGTGTGGTGTCCCCATACCGCTGAGCAATGTTGCAGGGAGGAGGGGTGAGCACTGTACAGGCAGTGGGCCTTCAGACTTGCGACCTGAGGAGTTCCACTTCAGAGCAGAGAGAGCAGGAGGCTGGAGAAGCACCAAATATGCTCCTTCCCTTGCCCCCAGGTGCATGCATCCCAGTAAGACAGCAGATCCTGAATGAGGGAAATAACAAAAGCAAACCATTTCTCTGGCTCCCATGTTAGCACAGATGTCTGTAATGGGGCTTCTTCCTTCACTAGAAAAAGATCTTTCCTGAGGTGCCCCATTCCCTCAGTGCTAAAGAAGCTATTTTTAAAAGACTGAAACAGAGCTATAGCAGAGGCAGGGGAGGGATTTTTTGGTGAAACATGCTTGCGCCAAACCAAAGCTTCTTTAACAAAGAAGTGGGGTTGGCTAGACGGTTCATGCCATATCCAGGTACAAACCAAGACTGAAGAATGATGACAACTGCGGAAGGCCATGGAGATACGGGGGCACGAGATTGTCCCCAGGGCCCAGGGTGAGAAGCCAAGAGCTTATATGGCTACATAGGCTCAAGCCGAAAATCAGGTGGCAGTGACCTTTGGTTGAGTGGTTGTGGTAGGAGGGAAAATGGGAAGGGAAAAAAGGATGCACATGGGGAAAGTCAAAGAAAACAGACTATGAAGCCAGCCAAGTCTGTAGCAGAGCAAAGAAAACACTCAGTCAGAAAGACCAGCAAACAAATGCACAGCAGGAAACCCAGCAGGGGGCTTGAGAAGTATGAAAACAGCACATCCAGTCAGGCTTTGGTGCAAAAGTGGCCAAGGTGTTGGTTCCCTCCTGTGTTGGGAGCCATCCCAGCCATGCTGCCTAGCAAAGATCCAGCCTGGTGGAAGGAGCGTCTGCAGAGCAGAGCTGTCCAGGGAGGGCTTCCAACATCCCTCAAATATTTACTGTTGTCAAATCCATTGTGGAGAATTTTGTGCATTGTCATGTTTACCGCACCTGGAGTGGATGCGAGGGCAGTCTTGAGAAGTACGAATGGAACCAGATCTAAAACTTGCTTCAATATGACAGGGATTTCCTTAACTGAGGCATTGGAGAGGCTTAGACAGCGAGACATCTTTGGGAATTCTGAGAAGGATATGTGGGAATTGAGTGAGAGAAAAAAAAATCCAAAGTTGAGGTCAGAGGAGAAAATGAAACCCACCGAAAAACCCTGGATTCCATTCAGATTAGGTAGAGGGAGGCTCTTTTGGGCTCCCCGCTATAGGGGACCTTATAGACTGCTTCCCCCAACTGAAGCCCCTATACCTTAGACAGGGGCTTACCTAGACAGAGAGAGAATGGTTAACATTAACAGAAAACATGTAAAAGAGCAAACATTAAGTCTTTGACAAAGAATCAGGTGGTTTGGCCCCCCATGGTGCCTCAGGAGTATAAAAATAAGAGAGACATAGGTAGACAATGGGACAGTTACCATGGAAAAGTTTTTAAAGGAAAATATTTGAGAAGCATTTAACTCTGCTTATAGATATTAGGCTTTGAAGTAGCACGTGAGGTAGTTTTATTATGTTAAGTTAGTCAACCAGGAAAGAAGCATTGTGAGCAAAAAAATAGGACAGTGAGTACGATCTGAGTCTAACCAAGTTTTCTGAACACCTCAATCAAGAATAGCATGTAACTTATAAGACAAACAGAACAGAAAGAACCAGGATGAGGACAGAAAGTGACAGGAAAAAAGTACAGACCTTGTAATGCTCTTTATCAGGTTTTAGTGGAAACAATTAGGGTGACTTTGGAGTTAATCGTAGGGAATTGTTTTTATGTAGTGATTTGCAAAATGTTTTATGGTATAAATAAAGCTGGTTGGAAGAAGTCTGAAGTGATTGCTTCCACCAGAACATCTCTCATGTCTGTCTCCTCTGTGCTTGCTGACTGCACACCTCCTTCAGGTAGCCAGTTCAACCCTCCCAGAGCCGGACTCCAGCATTCCTGTTTCAACTATTACATCCATTATCATGGTACCATCTGGGGCCTTTACCTCACGTAGATGTGGAAGCGCATGTGTCATTCAGTCATTGCACAGGTCCGCGGACATCTACCGTTTGTGAGGCTGACAGTTGATAGACTCACAGTGACCAACAGAAGCAGTTCTGCCTTCGCACTCACTGCCATCAAGTCGATACCAACTCATGGCTCAATGAACTTTGGTGCATACACACCACGCATACTATATACATTGCGAAAGAATAACAATGACATGGATGGATTTGAAGGATATTATACTGAGTGACGTCAGTCAATCACCAAAGGAAAAGCATTCAATGAAACCGCTGTTATAAAAGAAAGGTGAAATCAAGGAAAGAGTTTTTCAAAACTAAAGAAAGAGACTGAAAAATTGAAGTCAAGGATTTGATCTTGTTTGGATCCACAATCAATGCTCGTGTACACAGCAGTCAAGAGATCAAACAACCCATTGCATCGGGTAAACCTGATGAACACGACCCTTCAAAGCTACTTGGAGGACTGAGGCGCGCCCGACCCAAGTCTTGGTAGTTTCAATCCCTTCATATGCGAGACCGAAGAAGAATGAATGCCCTTGAACTGTGTTGCTGGTGAAGAATAATGCGAGTCCCATGGACTGAAAAAAGGAGACACAACTCGGTCTTGGAAGAAGCACAGCCAGAATGCGCCTCAGAAGCAAGGATGGTGAGGCTCCATCTCAAGTACTTTGGACAAGTTATCAGGACACGCCAGTCCCTGGAAAAGGGCATTGTGCTTTGGAAAGTAGAGGGCAGATAAGAAGAGGAAGACTCTCAACAAGATGAGTTAACACAGTGGCTGTGACAATGGATTCAAACACAAGAACGTTCGCGAGAATGACACAGGATCTGGCAGTGCTCCGTTCTGTTGAACATAGGATAGGGTCACTCTGAGTCAACAGCATCTAGCAGCCACAATAACAGGGGTCAAGGGAATAGGAAGGAATGGAGAAGCAAAAGGCTAGACTAGAGGGCAGACAGAGGTCAACTTGAGTGAAAGGGAAGACTCTATCCTCTAAGAGGGAGAAGAGAAAGAAAAATGAGGGAAGGTAAGTGGAACCGGGCAAGTATTAGAAGCTTTGACAAGTTGTTTAAACTTCTGAATATAAAAATGATTATCTGAACCGTAAATCCCCATATAATGCACAATAAAAAGTTTTTAAAACTAAAAGTATTCCTAGCCTTAAGTACCAGCCCGAAGAACCGGAAGATCACAAAGTGGGAAGAGGTGGTGCTTGTTGTAAGTTAAGCTACGTAATTCATTGTCATAAAGATATTCATTCGGGGCTTGAAGCTGCACGTAGTCTTCTAGAATGCACTTGTCGACATTTCATGTGTTCAATACTATCCTGAATGCAAGCCATCTAGCTGGCCATGATCCAAAGCACAAGACTTCAGGCTTGATTCCGAACGATAGCAAGGAGGAAGGGCAACACCAGAAAACAACACTCCACCTCAGTGCCCATCCCAAAAGGCCAGACCAGAGGAGGTCAGTGCATGACTAGACGCGTGCAATCGGAAGGACACACAAGTTCAAACTAGAGAGATGAAAGATGTGGAATGGACAAGGTCTTAATTCCAAACTCGGTCAGACCACTCAAGGAAAGGGGAGCCTTAAGGTTGACTCTGTTTCTGCTTGGGTAGCTGGTAGGTTGTGGTGCCTTTGCTCAATTGAAAAACCAGAGTCCTAAGTAATTAGAAGGGAGTGGAAAAGCTTGTTTGGTCCCGGTAGAGTTTGAGGAGCTCTGGGTTTGAAGCACAGAAGAAAGTTCTGGCTGGAAATAAAGAAGTCCTATGGTTCTGGGAGCCAGTTGAAGGGAAGGAGTGGCTATCTTCCAGAGAGAGAGGCTAGATCGAGAACTATGTCTCCCCTCTTCCGTTGACTAAAAATGATGGAGCCTAACAGCCGAAGGCACCTATTTTAACGAGCCGGTCCTCTGAAATGGAGAGGGACACATAAGAAATATTGAGGGAAAAATCAGCCAACTGAAAATCTTTTTTGTCCTTTTCCATTTCTGCTTTTCATTTAAGCAAGCGACGAAATGCCCATTTTACAAAAGGCGCCTACAAAGACCGATGATAACAACAGGTGAGACAAAATCCACTTGAAGTTATAGCCTCAGCTCCCCCACCTGGTCCTCTAACTTTCCAAGAGCAGTAAAGGCACCGCCCAGAGTAACAGTGTGATGACTATTTGTTTTCAAGGAGGGTCCCTGGGGCCCGAAATGATGCTATCCTTTCTCTCTCCTTTTATGCACATGGAGAAGTGACCATGGTGGGAGGGAGGGCTGCTGTCTTATAATTCCTTCCCGCATCCATTAAGAGTCAGAGCAGAATCTAGACGCTTGCTTTCACATGGAACGTAAGAAGACTTCCTTAGACCAGGAGAAATGGTGGCACACATACCAGGTTTTATTTTTCAGTAATTTTCCCAGCACCTCATTAACCAGAATCCAGCCCTGGTTCAAGCAAGGTAGAAACCGCAGATTTTTCACCACACACTTCATATACACACGTTCATGTGTACACAAACATATGTTCCCTTTCCTCTTTCCTCCAGCCCCCACTGTTTCCACATGGATATATCAATCTTATGAGCACTGTCCAGTCTTGGGTCAAATCAGGAGCCCTGAGGTCTGAACCCGCAGACCTGGCTCTATCTCAGTTCTGTGTACGAGTGACGGTTGCTATGGAAGTCCTTCCCCATCGGAACCTCACTTTCCTCTTCTGCCAAGTGAGGTGATTGGAGTAAGCAGTGTCTAGGTCCATATCGTCTCTACCATCCTCAGAGGGTCCAATGGCCCAGGTTTGTATTTGCCACGTTACAATTATCTAGAAGCACTGGTATACCTTATTGCCACAGTTACAATTTTCATACATCCTCTGACGAACGATTGGTCCCCATCACCTTCTACGGGCGCTCAGGAGTTTACAGTTGGTGGTGTGCTCCAAGGTTTGGCAGCTACATGGGTGTTATGTGGTGATAAGAGATTAGCTGCTGCCATCATTTTTTAATCTTGGTTTTGCTGGTGTGATGAATGACATAAGAAATGGCTTTGAGATGTCAAAGAGGACACACGCATCTGCACCAGCACTTCCTAACAGGGCTTTAAAAAGAATAATTTCCCTGCTATGTTAAGCAGCAGTTACAAAACCTGAGTGGGGTGGGGATGGGGGGGGCTTTTTCTCTAAGGGGGGCAGGGGGATTCTGCTATCATTCAGGTGTTCACTAAAGCCCTGCCTAAGATAGCATCTCTTTAACCACTGTTCTGTGGTACTTATTTTTTATCATTCTCGAGCAATTCAAATGTTGGTCATCCAGAAAATGTATTCCTTCCTACGGGCACAAGGAGCAGAACTGAACTCACTGGCACAAGCCCCGCCAAGTTAGATTCAGAGATTCACTATTCTGATGTGAAGCCAATCCCCCAGCCTCGGTGCCGTTATGAACATCAATCAATGGATGATTACCACAGAAGCCAAGAGAACCTGGTCTTCTTTTGGGAAAGGCCAAATGAATTCTAGAAATATCCCTACCCTCCATGACATTGGGAAAGGTCACTCCCGGCTCCATGTCACTGATACTCAGGCGCCATGCGCCTAAGAGTCACCTTGGGGGTGATCACTCACAGTGAAACGTCTTGGAACACTCCCCCAGAGATTGTGATTCATTTGGTTCACACTGGTTCCCCAAGAACCCAAAGCAAAAAAACTGTTGCTACCAAATAGATTCCAACACATGGCCACCCCGTATGTTATAGAGTCGAACCATACGCTCCATTGGGCTTTCAAGGGTTTTCCAAAACACAGGGCCAGACCTTTTTGCAAGGCACTGTTGAGTGGCTACAAATCACCCCCCTTTGATTGGCAGCCAATTAAGTAACCATTTGCCTCACCCACCTGCATTAGTAAGCTCCCCAAATAACTCTGACCGGTGTTCTGTGGATACAGGAAGACACACTTTCAACTGCTTCTTTCCATTGGTCAGCATTGGCATAGCGCCAGCAAACCCTACCCACAGCTGATGGTGTTTATGAAGCTAAAATGGACACACACATCAGACCCATAGAAGCTCTGAAGTCAAATGTTAGGAAGCAGTCTGTAATCATCACGGGTGATTTGTGAAAAAAAATTGATCAAAGGCTCCTCAACACTGCACATGCCAATCAAGACCAACTGATCAGGGTTTGTTGGTCTGTTTTTCATTTAGAAAAAGGTCACGCAGCTGCCCGTTTGTTTTTTTATCTCCAGGGCCATTTTAGGAAATTCATCTGCTCAAAACAGCTGCTCAAAGTAGGACTGATCCTTGCAGAAAAATCACTGTGGGACCACACTCAAAAGGTGACATCTGTTAAACTGTGCTCTCCCTTTTGCTACTTCCTGGTGAAAAAGAAACTATGAGGAACAATCTTGCCTTTTGGTAATTTAAAATCAGGGTAGAAAAAAAATCATTTGGGCAATAATTATAAAATGTCTATAAAGGGATTTATTTATAATAATCTCTTTTTAGTCATTTTCATGAAATTTAGATAATGCTTTTGGAGTGACTATATGAACTCACCTTCCTTCTTCTCTCAATATTGTGCACCTGATAAAGTACATTTAAATTTACTAGTCTTCATATAACCATATTCTTCATATAACCCTTAGATGAGCAATACCCACCTCCATCACATCTCCAATTCATAGTGATCCTGTATTGGTTTCCCAAGACTGGTTTTCTCCCAGAAAGCTTCTGGTGGATTTGAACCACTAACTTCAAATTTAACGTCCAACATCTCATCTGACAAAGCTCATTTTAGACAAACTAGACAGATGACATTACCGAAGGGCAACAGCATTGAACAAGACGTGATAGCTAATAATAACATCCCAACCCGGATAAGGGACCAGTTCCAGTGTCGAGATCCTAAATACCTGGTTTGTGTAACGCTATGGATGATCGTGATGACCCCAAAGCTCTTTGGAGGGTCCCTACATGAGATGAGCCATCAGTGACTCCCTGGTGCACATAGACTGGAAATGTCAGTAGCCCAAATAGCAGGCAACGTTGCAAAGTGAATTTAAGTAACTGTACTTAGTCCAGAATGTAACCTCTTGTAATTGGATCTCCTTATAGATCCAATTTGAAATTATTCTAAATTTTTAATAGCCTCTGCTTTCTCTTAGATTGAGGACTCTATTTGTTTATATGGCCATTGTTAATGGATTCTTATTTGTTGTCTGAATTGGTCTTGAGTATTTATCTATAGAAGGAAACTGGGATATGTAGAATTATGAAGACAGGTACAGAATGGATGATTACTTGAAGACACAGAGGGGAAGGTGGGAAAATGAGGCGGCAACATCGGTGTGTAAAATGGAGTAGAAAAGATTCCAAAGTTGATTGTGGCAGTGATACCCCAATAGCCCTTCTAGTCTGATTGAACTAGTGAATTATGTGATATATTAATTGTATTTCAATACCCCCTCCCCAGAAAAAAGACCCAACTCCAAGGACAATGGCCTGAGTTTAAATCCCAGCTCCATACTCACTTGCTATGTGATTTTGGTCTATTTAGCTTCTCTCTGCCTCAGTGTCTTCATCTGCAGAGTGAAGACAATTATATTACCCACCTTATTGTGCTACTGTAATGTTTAAACCAAACCAAAATCCCTGCCATAAAGTTGATTGTGACTTATAGGGACCTTGTAGAAAAGAGTTAAACTTCCCCCTCTGCTTCCTCTCCCTGAGAGACATTCCTGATGACAAGCCACATGGAGACACACTGATGGAACCACAGAGCTGGAGCTGGAGGAGCCACATGGAGACCCCTGCCAGTGCTGCGATGCTTCCATCACCACTGGATCTACAAGAATTCCCCCTCCCCCCACTGGCCTGTGACCTTCCTGCATTTGGCATCATTGCATGTGTTGTGGGAGTCTGAAGAGGAATTTATAGATTGGTATCAGACATTTGAGCTACTATCGGACTTATGGACTTGATCTGGACTGGGCTGGGATGTTTTCTCAATATACAATTGCTCTTTTATATATAATTCTTTCTTATACACATATGAGTCTCCCTAGATTTGTTTCTCTAATCCACCCAGACTAACACCATTATCAAGTTAATATTTCTAAAGTTTCTGACACTTAGTAAGCACTACTAAAAAGTGTGCGAAATAAAATGAAATTCAACAAGCATTTAAGTGTTCAGAATATGCCAAGTCCAAAATCAAGGGCATCTCTATATCAAGAGATAGAAGTCTCCGTGCCTGATCCCAAGGGGCTCCCAGAGTATTGAGAGGGAGGATGGCAGATTAAATAAACATCAAACAATTCCTTAGGTGTCATGAGAGAGTAGCAGGAGCCTACTGGACAGGAAGAAGTAAAAAGAAGGAGAGGCGAGCACATAGTGGCTCAAAGCAGAGCATTAAAAGATGAGCAAGAATTGGGCACGGACAAATGCAGGATGGGAAAGGGAGAGGTTTGCAGGCCAAGAGTGTAATAGGTGTAACAACAACAGCAGCAACACAGAGGGTTCATATCTATGATCTACAAAGACTATGCTGAATAATTTACCTGTGTCTTGTTGAACCCTGACAGCGCGGACTTCAAGGTTGGCCTCCCTGTTGGCATTTTAGTAATAAGAAACCTGAGACTTAGAAAGGCTGGCAGGCCCTTGCTCAGGTCCAACAGGACAGGTAAGTGGCAGAGGCCCCCAAGGTCGGTTTTCCACTCATTACTCAGTTGTGGAAGCAGAAGGAAGCATGGCACAATCGAGACTTTTGTGACGAAACGGAGAGAAAAGGGAAAGGGCTGCACAGTAGAGGAAAAGGTCTTTTCAATGTGCTGGGTTTGTTTTCAACAGCGTGGAGCAGCCGTGTTGAGAAGTGAGGAAGGCAGGAGAGAGAGGATGAAATCACCAGAGCCTCAGGATTGCAGGGGGAGCTCCGGTGGGGAGGCGCTGGGCTGCTGCTTTACTCTGGGTAGATGAGAGAAACAAATCCATGGACACACGTATGTGTCCAAGAAAGAGATTTACACACAAGAGCAATTGAACATGGAGAAAACATCCCAGCCCAATCCAGATCAAGTCCGTACGTACGCCTATGTCTGATACCAATCTATAAAGTCCTCTTCGGACTCACAAAACACATGCAATGATGCTGAATGTAGAAGATCGCAGGCCAGTGGGTGGAAAGTCTTTGGATTCAGAGTCATTGGAAACATCTCAGCGCTGGCAGGGGTCTCTGCATCAGGGTGGGCCCATGTGGCTTGTCAGATGCTATGTCTCCCAGGGAGTAGCAGAGAGAGGTGTACCAGACCTCCCAGAACTCTCAGAAGGCCGTGCCCACAGAAGTCTCATTGGCTATTCCCAGACTGACAGCCCAGACTCTACTCCCACACTCTTAATCCTTAAATTGACACCAGATTAGGTGACTACCACAGCTGCTCACTGCAAAGTCAGCAGTTTGAAATCACTAGCAACTCATCAGGGAAAAGATGGGGCTTTCTATTTCCATAAAGTGTTTCAGTCTCAGGAATCCACGGGGGCCCTTCCACACTGTCCAGTAGGGTTATAATCTGCTCGACAGCAGTGAGTTTAGGGGTTTAGTTTGGGCGGGGGAGGGGGGCAGGGTTGGGTTTAGTTTTTTTTTAGAATAGTAGACAGATGAGGCAGAATCCACAAGATATAAGGAGAGGTGGAAAGTAAAACCTATTTTAGAATGAAAAACAGATGGTGCAGACAGAGGCAGGTTCACATGAGGATATGGGTCAGAAAGTTAGGATTAAGACCTAATTATAAGCCCTTATAAGAGCTTTATTGGAAATGATAGTGGCACCGATGGGAGGCTGACTTAACCCTTTCCCCTTTCATCCAGTAACGCACCCAGCCTGAGAGCCCACCCCTTGGCCTGGGCGCTCGGCTTGTGGTGCTTTTTTGTATTTGTCGCGGGCATGGCACATGCTTCTTACTGTGGCCAAAAACAATAAGTGCCAAGCCTCATAGACCCAGGTAGAGGCCCAACTCTGCCTTACAGGTAGATAAGCCCCAATAATGAATACCAGTGGAAACCCCTGGAATGGGAGGCCAAAGGAATATTTTGGCTCATTTCAATTTTAGAGAAGATAAAAGTACATATACTTTTTTTGCCTCTGAGATGACAGATTCAAAATTATTCTTCAGAGAGCGTGCATTTGCTGCACCAGATGCAAGTTCACCATTTGTGGTTGCATAGCTTTGCTCTCACTGCTTCTTGCTCCCTATTCTCCAGAGTTTCCCACTCCCTTGACTGAATGTCCAAACTGACCTCGAGGCCTGGACAGAACACAAATGCCATCCCCCAGGTTGAGCCTTCATTCCTCGGAGGAAAGGGGATATCCCTCTTATTGCCCATTATAGGTAGTTCACGTGGGTGGGCACAAATGGTTGGTCCTCAATGACTATCCAAAAAGTCAGTGGCTCAGACCCACTCAACAGTGCCTCAGGAAAATCTCTGGTGGATGTGAGGGCAATCTGGGTGCAACATCTGACAGTGCATTGATCCCTAGCGTCGATTCAGCTGATCTGTCTGCCTAGACTCATGTCACCCTCATTCCTCACCATTCCATGTTTGTTCCTCCCCACGCTCTAGGCTCCGTTGAAGAGGACAATCTTCCCCAGTAGAGGATGACGACCTTTAGTCAAGAGTATTTGAGTATCTGTGCTTCTTGCTAAAACCCCTAAACAAGCTTAGTAAGTCCAGCAACTTCTTCCAGAAGGTCAGAACTAAGACACAACTCTACTTGGCACACGTGGGTCACCACGTGACAGCAGCATCCACAGAAACTAACAACCACAATGCAAGTGCGTGTGTTCAAGGAAACTACAGGCTCTTCGATCAAGTCTCATCGAATACTGAATTCTTCCTACCACCCACTCTGACAACCTCTTCCACATGGCAGGTTCACAGTAAAAGTCTCCCACCATCCTTCACTGAGTAAACTAATGAATAAAATAAGACAATGGGACCTGAGATTAATGGGCTTCAGCTAATTAAAGAATTCTATAACTCAGGATCTATGGATCACATATAAAATTTTCTCTTTGAGTGTTTTGGTTTTTTGTTTTGTTTGTCACCGAAAGCATGAATCTCATGGATGAGGGGCTGTGTGGATGCAGCGAATGAGGGAGTATCTAGGTGCCAATCAGTTGGTTAGTCAATAAGGTTGGGTTAATCCGGGTTGACTAGAAAAATGAATCTAATAACACTCATATATGTGTAAGAGAGAACTTTATATCAAAGAACAATTGCATATTGGGAAAACACCCCAGCCCAGTCCAGATCAAGTTCACAAGTCTGATATTAGCCCATAAGTCTGATACCAGTCTATAAATCGCTCTTCAGAATCACACCATCACATGCGATGATTCGAAGTACTGGGCGATCACAGACCAGTGACTGCAAAGTCTTGTGGACCCAGTGGTGGCAAAAGCAGCTGAGCGCTGGTGCAGGTCTCCGTGTGGCTTCTCCAGCTCTCTGAGTGTGACTTCTCAGCAGAAAGGTGACGGCAGAGAGAGGGAGGAAGGCCTCCAGAGAGCCATTTGTCTTGGTTGCCCTCCAATCAAGCTGTGACCTAACTTGCAGACTAAACTCCACCCCTTCGCTCTTAATACCCTCAAGTTGACACAAGATGATGTAACTACCACAAAGGGTAGTACCATTCTACCCTCATGACTGCCATCAGCCATACGGAATGGTGGGCTTGACAGCTCTCTGCGATGTGCAAGAACTACATACTCGTGTTTTTACAGGGCAGGCTTCATAGGCCATTTAGGAGCAAAAGTGCAAAGCCCATTGGTCTCTGTGAGTGTGCCTCAGCTGCACTTTCTCAGTGGTCTTGTTCTAAATTTGTACTAAATTTGTCTCCTTTCATGGAAGCTGGAGACTTTCTGCAGGGAATCCCACAGGGAGTGACCAAATGCTAGCGGTTCCTTTCAGATCTGCTCATGATTGGCTCCATGTGGGCATTGCCGCTGAGCTTTTCCGTGCATTTGCCAAGCTGTAAGCAGGAAGGGGGAGAAAATCAGGGCAGCTGGGGGAAGGAATGGGAGACTATGATAGTCTTGGTTCACCGAAATGTGGCTTCTCCTCTTACCCGTGTGCCACAAGGGGACGTTGGAGAGGGGGAGGTGACTGCAGCAGCAAGACCGATTGCGTTATTTACCGAGTGGGTGACCTTGGGTCAGTCGCCCAACCATGCAGAGCCTGGGTAGCCTTGCTGTAATTGGGAAAAAATGGCTGTCCTGGGGACCTTTGGGCAAGGTTTCTTAAAACTGAAGAACTAGGGGGGATATTCCACATGCAGATTCTGGCTCAGCAGATTGTGGTGAGTATTTCCAACAAGGCGCCAGGTATAGCAGCTTGCTGCTTTGTAAACCTCAGTTTGATAACAAGACCATGTGGGACTGCAAAGAGACGGGATGAGATAAGGCTAGGAAAGGCCTTCTAAGCTGTAATGTGGGTTTTTTTTTTTTTTAACAGAAACTAGTGCTGTGGGGAACAGTAATAGAAACAGGACACATTTCCTCGGCATACCTGCCCCACTTCCCTGAAGGTCTCAACGTTTTTAAAGGGCTGCCCTCCCCGGCTGCCCTCCCCGGGTGGCTTAGTGTGTTCTCCTCCACGCAGTCTGCTTTGCTCCTGCTCACAGCTGCTCTTTCCTGCTGACGGAGCGGCCGACATCACTTTTTCCAGCGGCAGCAGGCTAATGTGAAGATTTAGCAAGGCAATGAGTTCCCAAAGGTGACCAGGGGGCTCTGAGGGACCCTGTGGAAAAACACACAGCTGCTTGAAAATGGAACCGGATCTCCACCGATAATGGCCCTGGAAAGGTACCCGATGATCCCACAACGCTTTCAGAAGGCAGTGAGAGAGAATTTCACATCTCACAAACAGGTTTGTGCTTCTCTCTCTCCCTCCTGTAAGCTGACACTCTTGAAACACCAGAAGAGATGGTCACACTTTCCAAGGGGACAGTCTTGGTATGGTCCCAAATGTCTGGGGTACAAGGGCATTCACAGAAGGTCAGCTCCCAGCCCCGGCTCAGTAGCTCCAAGGCTTACCTCAGCAGGATCCTCAGATGTCAGCTGTCTGAAGAGGCTGAGTCTTGTGGAAAGAGAATGGACCAACTAGGCCTCAGGGTGCCCTCTTGCACCTCTGAGATTCAACTGCAGTAGGAACCAGCAATCAGGAGAATGGGAACTGAGAATGCAGATGGGTGGGGAAACCTCAGTTCCAACGCTGTCCCGTCACTGACTTCGCCGGCCTCCTAGATGCTCAGCAAACAACCAGGCACAATCCATCTCAAAATCCCTGCAGCTGGCTACTCCCTCCACCTGGAAGAACCGTTGTTCTCAACCTGTGGGTCGAGACTCCTTGGGGGCCAAACGACCCTTTCAAGGGATTGCCTAAGACCATCAAAAACACGTATTTCCAACGGTTGAGGATCATCACAACATGAGGAACTGCATTATAGGGCCACAGCCATATGAAGGTTGAGATCCATTGCTTTACAGAGTCCTCTGATTGTTACTTACACAAATCAGGTATTTATCCAAGTTCTTAACACCAAGTGAGCTTATTACCATCAAGTCAATTCTGACTCATCGCAAGCCTAGCACAGAGTAGAACTGCTTCACGGCGTTTCCAAAGCTGTAATCTTCTAGGATGGCACAAAGCAGGACCGCCCTTCCTCCTTTATTTCTAGCTCATGAGAGAAGGGCACAATGACCAAGGACATTTATAAAAATCAGGAGCTCAAACTGCATATAACGTACAATCAACAACTCTCTTCTCCCGCCATCAGGTTGATAGAAAGTCCTAGGTCTGACAAAATAAGCCACTGCATTTCCCAGTTTATCCTGATCCTGTCCTGCCAATCATTGTTGACGGACCAACTAAACTCATACTGGTTAGAACCTGCGTCGAGTGTGAAAAGTAGAACAGAGTAAGGAGGAAGCCCCGACTTCAGAGTCAATAGTTCTTCGTGTAATTTTTCTCTCCACCACTCTCTCTGGACTTTCAGATGAGATGAGAGGTTGACCGGAGAATTCCTCGGCCCTGCTTTAAGGTTAAGAAGCTCTGGTGACTCGATGGCTTACTTGACCACTAACAGGAAGACCAGCCGCATGGACACACCGGCTGCTCTACTGAAGAACCAGGTGGCAATCTAGTTCCAGAAAGATTGACAACCTGGGCGGCCCTGTAGAACAGTTCTCCTCGGTCCTACAGGGCTGCTATGACTTGGAACCAACTCACAGCAGTGAGTTTGCATTTTGAGTCACAATGTTACATTCATAGTGGTTTCATTGCCACCCTCTTGTCTCCAACTCACGATAGCCCCATGTACAAAGAAGAACATGCCTCGCCCGTGCCCTCTTCACCCTCCGTGGGGTGCTTATGTCTCTGAGCGACTGGGCACAATGCTTTAAAAATACCCGAGTTGTATAGACTATGTGCTCGTGTCTATAAGTCCAAGGGCATTGCAATGTATTTTAGGACAGCACAAAAATCCACCAAGATCACACTCATGAATTCAGAAAAACCCTTCTTCTTTAAAGAAAGCTCACTTGTAGTCATAGTGGGTAGAACTTAATTGCCATCCCGAGTGTGTTGTTCGTCCTCACATAGGGGCACATCTTCCAAAACTCCTGGCAGGCAGTTTCCAGTCCATCGCTTTCCGTAGCAGCTCATCGGTTCTTGCTAGTCTGACTTAGTATTGCTCTGCTGAAACTGGTCCACCATGGATGGCCCTGCTGGCATTTCAATTACCAGTGGTAGAGCTTTCATAACCATACTTAAGCCAGCACGTTACCAAAAACTGTCGTTAAATAGCTCCTTCTTTTCATTGCAGCAAAAATAGCACTGAACGTCTCTCTTACCTCAAAGACAACAAACGAACTGGAAGGTCACTTGGGAGTTCATTTTATTCAGACCAAAGAGGAGGGAGAAAAAAAGATAAGTTAGAAACCTGATGGTCATCAATTTACAGAAGGGAAACGAGCCCCCTTCTCTGGACACCTGCTAGGTTGTGTCACCAGTCACACAGAGATCCTTTCCCAGAGAGGTTCAAAAGGTTTTTCCAAATGAAAAAGGAGTCTAGCGTTCTCATGAAATCACTGGAGATGTCTGAGGGTGGTAATCAGCACATTTCCTGAGCTCTCTCTTTTTTCAAGTTTAGCAACTCCAATTCCTTTAACTTGTCATTAAGACGCTGGCTTCGTCTGCATGCTCTCTCTATTTTTACTAGGCTCTTCTAAAGTGCAGCATCCCAAAATGGACAAGATGTTTTTAAAGTATCTGACAAATATAGGCTATTACCCGAGACCACATTCATGGTTCCAGCAAGTCCTGCTTCTTTAAACAAAAGCGACCTCTAGCCACAGCTACTGAAAGTTAACATTTGCCGTACCGAACGTGCTCCCATAAAGTGAAATGAAGAGTTTGACTTCAAAATGAAGCAAGCCAGATAAAGGTTTGTAAGCATCATCAGAAGATGATATATTTGAGTTCCATTTTATAAAGACTTATGCCTAGAAATGAGGCAGAGAAGAGGCAGTAACTTTTCATCCCCGCATTTCCACTTTTGGCGACTGGAAGGCCAAGCAACTTGTTTAAGTAACTATGTTATTAAAAGTATTTGGTACTTCAGGGTAATCACTTTCTCAAAACATTAGCATTTCACAGCCGTAATAACTTTGGACCCAGTGTTAATTATTTTCAAAGCCTTTTATGAAAAACACTGTATGGAGAGCAAAACAAAGACTGAGGCAATAATAGGCATCTCTCACAACACAGGATGGTCTACCTGTTGTCATCTTTTAACAAGTCCTGCGACTGAGAAGACTGCAGTTTGGTGGCAAGGGAACCGGTCCCATAGACTGAGATTAGGGCGTTAGCTTTGGGCTTGGGCAAGACACTTGACTTCTTTTTGTGAACATTTCAATTTTATTTTATCTATAAAGTTATACACTGAAACGAGGGTCTCTTCTAGCTTTGGGATCACCAACCAACATGCTATAAATTCACTTTAGGAATACATATATAACGTGCATGAAATATCTCAAGCCCAAAAGCAAACCACCGAGTTGATGCTACCACATAGCAACCCTATAGGACAGGGTAGACCTGCCCCTGTAGATTTCTGACCCTGTAACTCTTTATAGGAGTGGAAAGCCTCATCTTTCCCCTGTGGAGAGCTGGTGGTTTTGAACTGCTGACTTTGTGGTTCACAGCCCAGCGCATTACCCATTACTCCACCATAGCTACATTACATAAATTGGAGAGTTCTTTATAAGCTTCTCATTTTTAAAAGGGTTGCCATTGAATCAAGTCTGACTCATAGAAGCATCTATAGGACGAGCAGAATGGCCTCGGCGTGTTTCCAAGCCTGTAAACATTATGGAAGCAGACGGTCTCATCTTCCTCCTGTGGAAAGGCTGGTGGCCCAGAACCACCAACCTGCTAACAGCTGAGCAACCAGGCTTCCATAGTAGTTTGGTATTTCCACTTTCAAAGGAAATCAACCCAAGCCATCAAAAAACTTTCAGAAAAATTTGAATGAGTTAATTATAGCAAGTCATGTTAATTAAAGAAAACAGCAAACAATAGGTCTTATTGATATTTTCTCTACGTCCCTCAGGCTTTAAAAGTTTTAGACTATTTCAAACAGCCTTTTAAAAGACAGAATCTCACTCAATGCCTGTCAAAATCTGTGAAATATTTAAATAAGAGAAGATGTAGGAAAACACTTAGCATTTTAAAAGCATTTCCAAAATTTGTTTTTCTTCCTCTCCTATTTTTTGAGCAAAAGTAATCTCTCTATATCTGTACTCTCAAAACTTTGTTTCACCTCTTTTAACATTTTGACCACCTCTTCCTCTACGCCAGAGCCCACATACCTCCCTTCTAAGAGGGGTCATCTAACTCATTTGTGCGTTATAGTGTTAATGGGCTCAAACACAGCAATGATTACGAAGATGGCGCAGGGCCCAGCAGTGTGTAACTGCTGTCCAGAGGGCCCCCATGGCTCTGGGCAACTAAGTTCCACCTGACAATAGCAAATCATTTGCTTCTTAACTAATGCTCAGGGTGTTTTTGACTGAAGGAACAAAAGAGAGGGGAGGGGGTACTAAAGTTATTAAAGACTACATAACAAAATGTGCTTTGGGTGTGCTGACATATTTGATATACAGAATTTCATCTGTTAATATCTTTTCAAGAATTCATAAGGTTACCCTTTGACAGCTTCTTTAAGATACGTAATCCACCCACTCCCCAAAATCACACTTTGAGAATATAGTACTTGGGTTGGTTGACAAATGGTAAGACTTCTAATTAAATAATACATTTAAAGATAACCTTAGGTAAATAAAAATCCAGTAGACACTGAGAAGCGCCTGGGTTTTAAGCTGAAAGTAAAGATTGCTTCTTCTTTAGCCCGATGTTACTAAGGATGGGATCGAAGTATACACGGGGTCAGGTGCCTTGCCAAGGTCACATTGCCCAGCAAGTGACTGAATGCTGAGCAGCAAGCACCAGGATGGTTCCAGATCCCCTGACTCCTAGCCCAGTGCTGTTTCCTTCCTCCTTGTCCTCTCACATTTATGCACCCAGAACTAACTGACCAAGCAGGAACAACTGGAAGTGGTTGGATCTTTAGTAACAATTATATGCTTGTATCTAGCATGATATGTATAGTTTGGGGGAAAAGAAGAGGTTCTGTACTCCTGTAAAGAGTTACAGTCTCAGAAATCCACAAGGTCCATTTTACCCTGTCCTATAGGATTTCTACGAGACAGTATTTACTCAGTGACAATGAATTTAGTTTGGTTTTTAATATATATATATATATATATATATATATATATATATATATATATATGGTTTAGAAAATACTTCCCGTATGCTTTTTCTCCCTGAATCCTTCCCAGTATCCCAGAGACAGAAACTTTACTTCCACTTACAATAAGCCATAGTCTAGAAAGGCAAAGTATTGGTTCAAGGCACAGAGCCAATCTTGAACTACCAAGCAAGTTCCCTGTACATACATCCACATCAGTCTCTGTCCCGAAGATACAATCAGGAAATGCAAAGGAAAAAAATCCTCCCATCAAGCCAAGGTACTAAGGGGCCTGCCCCCAGCAACTTGACCCAGGGTTTTCAAATGGTCATTGAACAGGGCAATGCTGAAGAGATGATTTGTCCATGCAAAAGATGAACTGTTGAGGGAAAGGGTGAAATAGTCACCAAAAAGCATGATATAGAGTTTGTGATTTAGATATCAAGGGAAAAAAAAGTGCTCTAAGTCATTTAAGCTCCCTCCGAGAGAACTGTGACACCCCTATACCCTGAACCAGAAAGCAGAACACAGGACCTATTGAAAAATGAGGGTCTGATAGTTAGGGCTTCAGAAATGGAGCTGGCACAGAAATCTCCTTGTGGGCACTTACAAAAGCCCCTGAGAGGAACAGCCTGTACCCTGGAGGCACTAAAGTCAGGGACCTCGAATGACAAGACTGTGCTTGGAGGGGAGGGTATGTTCCAAGCTGGCTTCATGGGAGTGGAGGGAACGGCACACTAGGGTTCTGGCAGGAGGGAGGAGAGCGGTTAAGACCGGGGAGGGACAATTTCACCTTACGAATTGGATTAGACCAGAGCGTGCACACTGCTACAGATAAGAACCTGAAACGCAGGAAACCAGGATAGAGAAACCCCACAGGGCCAACAATGAGAAAAGAGATACCAGGAGGATTAGTGGAGGATAGGAGGAGAAAGGGTGAATCAATCACAAGGATCAACATATAACCCCTTCCCAGAGGGACGAACAATGGGAAAGTGGGTGAAAAGCAACAGAGGATGATGTAAGATGTGAAAATAATAATCTATAACTTATCAAGGGTTCATGAGGGAGGGTGGGATGGGCAGGGAGGGGGGAAAATGAGGAGCTGATATCAAGGGCTCAAGTAGAGAGAAAATGCTTTGAAAATGATGATGGCAGCATATGTGCAAACGTGCTTGACACAATGGATGGAAGGATGGATGGATGGATGGATGGATGGATGGATGGATGGATGAATTGTGATAAGAGATGTAAGAGCCCCAATAAAAGTATTTAATAAAATTTTAAAAATAAAAAGAATGGGGCGGGAAAGGGGATCTTGGGAGTAAAGTGTGAAGATGGAGGGGAGGAGCACTGGAATGGACTGTGGCTGCAACCTCATCTTGGAGGTGATTTAACCAGGGGAGGGCTCTAAAAAACTCGATATGGGGTGATTGTACATTTCTCCTCACTATGATTGAATTATTGAATTATATGATACGCCAATTACTTGCCAATAAAACTGTTTGGGGAAACAAGAATGATGATTCCACCGCTCTCTGTTGTACACAGATCCGAACAACAGAGAAGACATGGTCTTGTTCCTTGTGTTTAGAAACAGCAAGGAAATTGCTTGTAGCAGGGCAGGGCAGGCAGTTGTTATGCCGAACCAGATTTCCTGGGGATGAGGCTCCACGACTCACTTCCATGGGCAACACAGAGAATGCGATTCATTATTTAGAAGGCTATATTTGAGCTCGGAGGGAGGCAGGGAGGAAAAATGAGTGATGTTTCTAGAGGAGATGGGAGAAGCAGTAGAGGCCCACATGTTGCATGTGGGTCAGCCCTGCCCTGGATGCCCAGGATAAAATGAAAAATGACAGGAAAGCCACTGAGTACCGAACACCAGGGCTTTCTATTTCCAACCACTTCATAACTTGATACAATTATATACTTAATATGTGCCACGTCACAGAAATGACACAGGAACATGACTCGGGTCTTCCTGCTTGAGTCTCACTGCCGAGATAAGCTACACTATGTACCCCAGGAAAGCCCTCCCCCCACTCTTCTGTGTACATGGGTTACATGAGGGTTTGTGTGCTGCTATGAGGCTGGAAGCTATGTCACTGATATTTCGAAGAGCAGCGTCAGCCATGATGGAGACGTTTCAGCAGAGCTTCCAGACAGATGTCATGATCAACTGCTGAACACTGCACAGGGGAATGGCCACCCAAAGAGCTCAAGCACACCAACAGCTGTGACACAGGACCAGCCAACTGTTTGCTCTACTGTACACAAGGTCACTGTGGGTCTACAACAGCCTTGTAGAAAGAACTCAAGCCTACTAGAGAGGTTCAGAGGACCAAAGGAGGGCAACACTGTTCTCAGCAGAGGAATATCAAGAACAACTTCATGGAGAAAAGGGAGATTGGAGGCTTTTGGATAAAAAAAAAGTTATATGTACTTTGGGGAGTGATCGTAAGATCTCTTCCAAGTTGTTTTGTTTACCATGAGTAATGTAATTATTATAAGGATAATATCACTGATAAAGAACTGACAATTGAACAATATGTTCTTTGTGAGTTCTTAGCTCCCCCATAATATACCACTTGCTAATACTTAATTAAGTCAAGAAACCATACATTTAACAGAAGGCATTGCATTCTTAAGTGTTCACCGAAGACAACATTCTCCGCCTCTCCAAAATGTTTAAATTCTATGTTTTTACATCTCTGTGTGCTTTCAGGAGGAAATTAACATGGAAATATCTCAAAACTATACTACAAAAAGTCATAGCCAAAGCTTGATTTGTGAGGCTCTCCCTGAAGCGCCTGCGTACATTTACAGTCAATCTATATCACCCCGGGCCAGTAGAAAGAGCCCAGCTCATTCTGTTTAAAACTGTTGCCCTGCAGTTAATGAAAATTCCAAGCCATTCAGTCTTTGGAACTTTATATGCGGGGGTTGAGCCCTGCTCCAATGTCTAAAGCATAGACACTCCAGGAATGCAGCAGACCAGCAAGGGGAGCACAGCCACAAGGTCCCTGCCTGAAGAATCCCCATTGTAGACTTCTGACTCAGGAGGCAGTGCTGGGCACCTCATCTGAACTGGATGGGGTTATTCACCAGAAAGCCACACTGAAAGTCTAAAGGAGTAAGGGGAGGGGGACGGGTGGCACCAGGCCTCTCCAGCCCTGACTGCAGGAAGAGCCATTGGGACTTGGAGGAGACACACCTCTGGGTCATTAACACTGAGGACATAGAGGGTACAACTTCTGTTAGGTCGTCCCTACCAGCGAGTCCTGGGCTAGGGAACCCTGGAAAAAAGGGGCCTGCTTGCTTTTTAGCAGAGGGATACTCATCTACTTTGGGTCAGGATAACAGATTTGGGACTATTTATATGGTCTTTCTTCTTTTTGTTGTTTTTATTTTTTTGGTGTCTATATAAGACAGGCAGGATAAACAATCCTAAGGAGACAGGAGGGTATGGGAGGGGAGCAGGCAGAGGGGGCAGTAGCGAGCCAATAACAACAGGGACAGGGGAACGGCAACGGCTCTAAAAGTAACGGTGAGGAAGGTATAGTGTTCCTGGCTGTGCTTGATCAATTAAAATGTCTCCTAGAGGAAGAGGTGAATGATGATAGCAAAAGTGAACATGATAGTAGAGATAAACATGATTGTGAGGCAAGAGGAAAGAAAAAATAAAAAGATGACAATAAAATTAGATATATAGGTATAAATATAGTTATGTATATGTGTAATTATATAACTATATAAGGATATGTGTATTTGTAGGTATATATAAATATTATACACACACACACATACAACAAGGAAACAGATGGACTTTGGGCCTCTACTTAAATCTTATCTCAGTATAAGAACGGTTTGTTCTAATAATGTGGCACTGTATGATATTTACTTTCCTGACACAATCGCTTAAGACAAAATGGGTGCATAAGCAAGTGTGGCAAACAAAGCTGATGGTACCCAGCTATTAAAATATATAGTGTCTGGGGTCTTAAAGGCTTGACGTTAAACAAGTAGCCATCAAGCAGGGAAGCAACAAAGCAGACATGGAAGAAGCACACCAGTCTGTGTGATCATGAGGTGTTGAAGGGAAGAGATATCGAAAGTTTTTTTAAAAAAGCAAGCAATCCAAAACCCACAGTTGGGCCACATGGAATGAATAATATACAATATACCCAGGGTGTGGCACAGCACCGCTGAAACACGTAACTGTCCTCTACTTCTTCAATGTTTCCTCCCCTTACTGTTATGGTCTCTGGTTGACCTCATTGATCTTGTTAGAACTGCATATGTTCATTAGTATAATGAAGATAATTCGTTGTATGAAAGCCAAGATAGCTAGCCCTTCAGAAACAGTAGCCGGAGTCATGATTCCCTGAGGGTACAGGAAGGGAGTCGGGGAAGGGGACAAGGAGAGCTGATAGCAATGATGTCAGTAAAACCCGACTCAGAATTGTAGGTAAATGGATCCATCAGATGGTGTAAGATACAGATTATATAAATATATATAACATGTGATAGTAAGGGTTCCAGGGGGTAGGGAGGAGGATAAAGAAGATAAAGAGGAGCTGATATATCAAGGAACTCCAGAAGAAAGTAAATGTGCTGAAGGAGGCAGCAATTATACAATTATATTTGATCTCATTGAATTATGGGTTGGTATAATATCTGAAATAGCTCCCTATAAAATGAGAAATAAATAAAAATAAAAGCAAAAAATATATATATTACTATTCTAACAGAAACTCTCAGGAGTTTTAAAAATGGATACTTCCAGATCTCTGAGATTAAGAGCTAATTAAAAACATATTCATCATATTTACAGATAGCAGGGATCCAAGGTGCAAGCTCAGTCTGATTGAATGGGAGAAACATTGGTGTGAGAGTCAAGAAACCTGAGTTTCAGTCCTGATCCCACCAGCCCACCTCCACACCTGCTCTACCTGAGTTTTTCCAGGTAAAATGGAAGGACTAAAATGACTTCCAAAGGTTTTTTCTGACCTAAAGCTTTGATTATAGTGCTGAAGGGAAAATCAGTAAATTGGAAGTTCAAAATGACAAGAGGATTTTCTGGGAAATGACTGCTTGGCTAGTGAGAGCTAAGACACATATACAATTGTCAGTTCTGAAGGCAAACTTCATCACTCCCACCCACTCTATAGCACTTGGTAATATCCTAACGATGGTATTTGTCATGTTGCATCTTGGAGCTCAGGGGTGTCTGTCTTCCATGCTAGTGTGGATGGTTCATGAGATCCCAAAGTGTCTCTTATTCATGACCCTATTTTGCCAATGCCCACTAGTGTGCATGGCTCAAGGTAAGTGTCCCATGAATGCCCAGTGAGTAAAGGAACCAATGAATGAGTATATCAGGGATAACTTATAAAAAAGTGTCTAGAGATGCTCTTGGCAGTTCTCTTAAATCACTAACACTGTGAAGCTTTTCATACAGTATTTCCTCTGGAAAGATGACGTTAATGATCCTGAGAGATCTAACGCCCTTCAGCATGTGGGTAAACCAACACATCAATGCCTGCTGAGGCTGCCACAAAATGCCACACTCAAAACCTCTGAACTGAGATGACCTCTCTACAAGGTTACTCTGTCATTTTCTAAAGAACCAGAATCTACCAATAACAAGCTACTTCTATGTAGAGGTGGAACATGGGCTTTACATACATCCATTCCCACCTGAAGAAAAAAAAAACAGGACCAAACCAGTTCCTATCAAGTCAAACTTGCCTTCACAGAAACGGTGAGTGTGTCACAGTAGAGCTGTGCTCCGTGGTATTTTCAAGGACTGATGTTTTGAAGGAGATCTTCAGGACTTCCTTCTGAGGCATCTCAGTAGACTCAAACCACCAACCTTTGTCTATCAGGGTGCACAGTAACCACTTGTGTAATCTAGGGACTCCTGCAATGCCCTGACAGACTCAAGGAAAATATGGAGGAAAATGAGAAAAGAGCAGAGCAACAGAATTTAGGAATTTTAAGTTACAGGAGCCTTGATAGCATAATGGCTACTCACTGGGCTTTAACCCCCAAGGTCAGTCATTGGAAACTACTAGCCATCTCCGAGGAGAAAGACAGGGCTTTCTACTTCAGTAAAAAGTTACAATCATGGAAACCCACACAGGCAAGTTAAAAAAATCAGAAATGGAAATAACATCAGACCGAAGCACTCAAACTAGGAGAAAGCCTTGTAGTGGTTCCTTTTAAATTCTGAAGGAAAATTATTTTAGACCTAGAAATCCCTACTTAGTCAAAACATTGTTGGAATACGAAGAAAAGAAAAAGATATTTTCAGACATAAAAATATTTTCTCAGAGAATTTAACTCATATAAATATTTTTTCAGGAATATACTGGAGAATGTATTATACCAAAATAAGGGAGAAAACTTTTTAACAGAAGAAGAGAAAGAAGAAGGCGGATCCAGGAAAACAATATGAGCTCTCAGTCAGAGACTTGCAGACATTTCCCTGCATAATGGAAAGATATATCACAGTCAAAATGGTGGGCAGGTCAGACACCTAGTACCCAGTTGGAAGGCTCCCAGAGATGATGCCTCAAGAAGATGAACTTGATCTATGCACCTGAATGTCTTGAGGTGATATCCAGGACACTAGCAGGAAGTTAAATTGTGAAAAATGCTTAGCAAACAAAGGGGGAACTGATCACAGTGATCTATATATAACCCCCTCCCAGGGGACGGTCGACAGAAAAGTGGGTGAAGGAAGAGAGTGGTTAGTGTAAGACATGAAAAAAAAAACCAATTTATAAATCATCAAGGGTTCATAAGGGAGGGAGAGTCAGGGATGAGGGGAAATAAGCTGATGCCAAGTGCTCGAGTAGAAAGAAAATGTTTTGAAAATGAGGATGACAACATATGTACAAATGTGCTTGACACAATGGGTGTATGGATGAATTGTGATAAGAGCTGCAATAGCCCCCAAACAATGATTTTTTTCGATATAAACCCAATAGTAACCAAAAAAAGAAAAACAAAATCTGGTGTCAAAAGGAAGAGTAAATACAGTTTAACTTGGCTTGGCTGTAAAGCATATTCACATAATCAAAACAATTTAATTGCTAAATATTGATCTGGAGTCCCTCAAACAAAAACGTAACTCCCTGCCATCAATTCAATTCTGGCTCATAGACAGCCCAGCAGACAGGTCTGACCTGCCCCTGTGGGTTTCTGAGATTGTAACTCTTACAGAAGTAGAAGCCTCATTTTTCTCCTTCGGAGTAGCTGGTAGTTTCAAACTGCTGACCTTGAAGCTAGCAGTCCAGTCAATAACCACTATACCATCAGTCCCCTTATCTCAAGTCCCTAGGTGGTACAAATGATAAATATGTGCTGGTGCCACCGACCAAACAGTTGGAAGTTCACAGTTACCCAGAGTTTTCCTCAGAAGAAAGGGCTGGGGATTTTCTTCTGGAAAAAGCAGTCCGAGGACGTGTGTGAAGCATAACTCTGCTTTGACACGCAAGTGTTCCAGGAGTCAGAGTTGACACAATGGTGACTGTGTTTGCTTTCTTTGTCTGTCTGTCTGTCTATTCATTTGATGCTGATCTAACAAAAATAACATTGGTTCAGAACTTGAAAGGTGGTGCCATGGAAAAGATGCATGCTGTGTTGAGAGTGGCAGAGAGGTGAAAATGCACTTTTGTGACGGGACAGCTATAGAGAGCGGAGACATGATAAGGGACTAAAAAGAGAATAATAGTAGGACTCAGAGGTAAACAGCAGAAGGCTTTAAAATCACAGGAGGGGGCAAAATAGCTGGACCAGCTGAGATTCAGATCATACACCTCTGTGAGGATAAACCCAACACCATAGTCTATTCTGGTGCATAGTGGTTCTCTCTTGAAGCAGCTGATGGACTTGAATCCACCAACCTTTCCTTTAGAAGCCCGAGGTTTACCCACTGCACCACCAGGGCTCCTCTTTGATGTTGAAAGCATGTAAGAGAAAGAGAAGAGGAAGGAGGAGATCACTTCCAATTTTGTGCTTTGTATTGTCCTGTTCCAGAAAGGTGTCTTTAAAAGCGCCTGCCTCGGAGGGCTGTGGACACCTTTTCTGAGACACCATTCAACTGCTCGGTCAAGATCAAGAAAGGTTGCTCCGAGAAGAGACCAGGCTGCCCTTGCCATCTGGCTAACCATTCCTTATACTTATTAATGAAAATCATCTGCTGACCATCATTTTTAAAAAGTGGTTCATCAATCTTTCATCAGCTAGTTCATAGACTTCTTTATACATGACAGTATTCTAGATTTCCACCATCCAAGGTGGCTGGCCAAGTTGGCGGGATGTGGCTTCCGGAAAGGGCTTTCTGACTGTGATTCCAAAACAATAGCTTAGCGGAGTTACAATGTTCCACAGCACTGTGGGGAACCTAAAAGAGCCCTGGTGGTACAGCAGGTGAGCAACTGGCTGCGAACCAAAGCTTGGTAGTTCAAACTCACTAGTCACTCCACATGAACAGATGTGGCTGTCTGCTTTCTGCTTCCATAAAGATGTACAGCTTCCAAAATCTATAGCACTGAGTTGGAATCGACTCAATCCCAAAGGCTTGGGTTTGGTGTTGAGGCTGTGCCTAGTTACAGTTAGATGCGCAGATTGCAAGTGCTATTCTTGAAATCCATCGCAACATTTAAGCTCACCTGAAGCCATCAGAATTTAGCAGCCAGTAAAAACCCATGGTTTAGATTTTGTACCAGAGATGCCATGAGGCCATTTTGACATATTTAAAACAATAAAAACATCAAACTCCAAACTCCTGGCTATCAGGTCAATCCCAACTCAGAGAGAGTGACTCTATAGGACAGGCTAGAACTGCTCCTGGGAGTTTCTGAGACTGTAGCTCTTTACAGGAGCAAAAAGCACCTCTTTCTCCCATGGAGCTGCTAGTGCTTCTGAACTGCTGGCCGTGTCCTTAGCAGCCCCATGCTTAACCACGCCAGGTACTATGCATTCGTTATCTCGTTTATTTCTCAAAACATTTGGATGAGGAGGATCGTCTGTTTCTTCAAATATTTACTACCTTGGGAATTCTATGTTGTTGATTTTGCTGGTGTTAGATTCCACCCAGTTGGATTCCAACCCACAGTGACCTTATGCACACTGCCCGGTTCTGCACCAATCTCCCAATGATTCTTATGCTTCAGCCATTTCTTACAGCCCTGAGGTCAAGTCAGCCCTCCGTGGAGAGTCTTCCTCTTATCTGCTAGTCCTCAATTTCACCAAGCACGATGTCCTTCTCCGGGAACTGGTCTCTCCTGAAAGCATGTCCGAAGTAGGGGGGAGTTCTGTTCTGTCCTGCAGGGTCATTAAGGGATGGAATCCACTTGAAGGAAATGGGCATTTTATTATCATCTCCAGGACATACCTTTGCTCATTTTAGTGCCATGAAGTTGATGCCAACTATTAGTGGCCACCATTTGAGTGATTCATGACCTTGCCCAGTACCCTCACCTGGAAAGTGGACAAAGATAAAGACCAGACCGAGTCTCGGGACTGCTATTTAACTTCTCAATCCATGCTATAAAAAAAGTAGCCTGAAGATCAATGTGCCACTGAATGGGTGAGCGAGAAGACAAAGATGTTTCTCACATGAGTTTCCGTATATTTCAGGATAGAAGAGTTTTCAGAATTTCGTGTAACAGTTGGACAAAGCATGAAGGATCATACTTGGTATAGTATTTGCCCTATCATTCCATTTTGAAACTTAAAAATGAAGTATAGATCCTCAGCATGATATTTTTTGAACCTGGCGTTTCCCTGCAAACATTAATCTGTACCCTTTAATGAGGCAGGCACCATGCTAGAAGGAGGTTCAGAGCCAAAAGTGAACGGAAATAAAACTCACTGTTGCACTGAGTGAGAGAACTGTGTCGGCAGCAGCAGAGTCATCGAGTGAAACACTGGATCACAGTACTTCTCCTGGCCTGGCTGCTGCACTTACAGGTGTGCCTTGCTTTACACAATAAACATGTTCTTGAAAAGCTAGGCAATACTTTGAGCTACACAAGTTGAATCATATTCTAAAAGTCCCAGGAATCTTATTTTTCAAGGATTATAGTATTAATGAATGTTTTTGAAATGTAATTTCGAGTCACCTAAATTGCCAAAATTGTAACAAGTCTCCACACTTTGTGCCCAGCCTTTCCCTTCATAATTCATCATCCACTCTACCCTGTTTCCGTCCCTGACCTGCTTCATGAGAGCAGGGCCTTTGTCATTGTCTCTATCATCCTTGGCACCTAGAACAAAATCTGATGTAAAAAGCATTTGTTAGGTGAGTGAATTGATCCACCCAGTGGTCTTTTCTCAGTTATTATACACAAAACCCCATCTTGCCTCCCCTGGCTTTCCCTCCTCTGTCAACCTGGAGTGCTTTCCACTACCTCAGCTCAATTTCTTCTTGCAGGACCTAACACAAAGGTTGAGTCTTTTCCAGTTTCACTCTCCTTTCTCCTTTCTCTGTGTTCCACAGATTGTGTCCTATAACTAATGTAATAGTAAAGGTATAAACCTGGTCTTGTTTATCAGTGCCTTGCCTATTCAGAGATAATTACAGAGAAACTATGATGGGTAATGTACACTTAAGTTAGTCTAAATGTTCACATGTATTGTCAGATGTCAGTTCTTTCCAGATTTCCGTTAGATGGATTTTCAAAGCTAGTCTGTAAGATTGTTGAGGTCAAAAGCTATCATCTTTCATTTCTATCCCCAATGATGAGCAATATATATAGCACAGATGAACACCCGAAAAAGGATCCTTGCATTCATTAACTAGCAAATGTCATTGTGAGTCATGCTCAGGTGCTTCTCTAGATGTGATCTTAGCTAATCTTTCTTTATGGTGGCTCATAATTCTTTACTCCTAATTCATCAGCAAGATACCCCTCTCTTTGTAAACACAACACCCAACCACAAAAAGAAGGCTGACCAAGTTGCTGTATCAGTGATTCTCAATGGGAGTTCCCTAGACTAGCACAAAAATGCAACATCTTGGCTCTACACTCATGGAAATCAGAAACTATGGAACAAAGTCCAGCAATCTGAGTTATTGTGTCACAAACTCGAGTTTTTAACCACCTATTCTTGGGAAAGTAGACAGAAAGCCATTCTATTCTGACCTGAACAATGGGGAGTTTCCTGGAGCTAACCAATTATGTCAACACTCCTACCATAACAGTCAGGACCCCTGGGCCCACAGTGGGCTATGCATTGACTGCTAACCGCCATCAATGGTGCAAGACCATCAACCACTTTGCAGGAGAAAGATGAGGCTGTCTGCTCCTATAAACATGTTTAAATCTCGGAAATCCAAAGAGGCAGTTCTATCCTGTTCTATAGGGTTGCCCTGAGTCAGAATCTCCTTAATGGCAGTTGGAGTTTGGTTTGGGGTTTGAAGGAGAACTAGTCTCCTTCTCTTGTCCCTCTCAGCTCCCGCATGCTTGCTTGGATCCTTTGTCTGGATTCTGGGATGATGAGCAGCCCAGGTGGCCTGCTGACCCTGGGAACTATTGGTACCCTGCTGTGTTCATGCCAGCCTGCCATCCACTCAACTCTGCATTCAATGACTAGTGAAAGCCTAGCTTCCCACATCGCCTTTCTGCTTCGTCAATCAGCAGCTGATTATGCTTAATTACTAGGCTTTATCAAAATTTCAATATTATACTTTATTATAAAATCCATGATAAAATATGGCAAAGGCTTGAAAACTGTTCACTTCTAGTCACTAAAAATAGCCTCTTTTAGGGGTCTCCAGCTATCATCTGACCTACGGACTTGAGCTGTATTGGGTTGGGCCACTTCCTTGATATAAATTTATTTCTTGATATAAATCAATTTTTTCTACATATGCGAGGATCACTGGTGCTGTTTTTCTACAAGAGACAGTCTTACACAGAAAATGTGAAGACTTAAAAAGGCAATAGTGTCCACCATGAGTAGACATTGGTTCAGGGGTCAAGAAGATTCAGGTTGGTGGTCGGAAGACTGCCCAAAGCTGCATCTGGTTCTAATCCAGCCCCACAGTAACAAAGAGGGCTTGTCAATCAAGGGTTGGCATTAACAATCTGTAATAACAGCAGCAACAGCCATTATTGGTTGGGCATCTTTCTTATACATGGTGCTTTACACATAGCTTCCTGCTTTGTCCCGTTGATTTTGAAAAAGAGCCACTGAACAAATGAAGAAACAGAGGGAAGGATATGGTTCACTTCATTTATAGGGTTTAACAAGCTGTGAGTTGTGTGTCCAATTTCAAGTCTTATAATTGGGTCAACCAAGATACCCTGGGGTTAAAAATGATTTGCACTCAATTACTAGTCTAAAGGTTGGTGGTTCAAACCCGCCCAATGGCTCTGCAGAAAAACAAAAGTTCTGGTTCTCTGCTTAGTATGGCCTGTAAATATTACAGGGCAACCCTATAGAGCAGTTCTCCTCTGGTACACATGGGCTGCCATGAGTCAGAATTGATCTGACAGGAGGAGACTTTTTGCTTTGGTATGTGTTTGGATTTTAATCATTCGACCACAGTCCTGAGCTTCCCAGACAAACAGGATGGTTTTTCAAGGCAAAAATTATGAAATGAAACTCCAGTCAGATGCTAACTGAAACACCGGGGTTGGAAGTCAACCCAAGACACCAGGGAAGAGCAGATTTTTCTTAAACCAACATAATTGCAGGAAGATGAAGGCATTCATAATGGTTCACTGTTCCACTCTCATTAGCCACGGTGAGTAAGCCTGAGTCTGCAGAGATCAGATCCTGCAGTTAATAAAATCTTCAGATGCGCAATTAGAGTAGGTTGTCATAACAAAGGAAGGTTGATTGACTAGACTATGTAGCAAGAAATACCTGATGGACTCTAAAGCTGGACATGGACATGACCTAGAACTAGTTACTTTATGTCTGTGACTGGGTTTCCCGATCCCTGAGATAGGAGTAATCCTTTTGTGTTGTTATGAGGATTCATTGGGTTAATATACGGATATCTAAAGCACCATGTCTGATACTTACTAAAAGCTACACAAGCATTATTTCAGAAAGCTACTATGTCCTATAATGTTTTTTTCAATCTTACATGAATAAAACATGAAATCATGAAGCACAAAGAGGCCTGCCTGAATTAAATTCAAGTTGATCTGTTTCTTAGTTTGTAATTGAATTCAACACTTAGTTTACTTATGCTTTATTAGTATACTTTACTTTTTAAATCTGTGATAACATATTGGCAAAAGCTTGGAAAACGTCCCCTCATAGTTGCCTAAACATTGCCATTTTAGCGTATTATCATATATTCCTTGTTCATGGACTAAAAAATTATACATTATTGCTATCAGTACATCTTTTTTAATAATCATCAGACCACAAATATTTCTGATCATGTGAATGGTTGTTTAATATTTCCTCCTGTCACTCCCTATTATTTACATAATCAGTTTATTAATCTCATGACTCTCCAACTTTAGACAACCTTTATCTCTAAGCAAAAATAAATAAATAAATAGACAGATAGATAAATAGATGCCAATTAAGCATCAGAGATTGTTGTTGCCTTTGAATTTTTTAATTGTTTGAAGACAATGAAAGACTAAGGGTAATTATTTTGAATAATATATTATGAATAATTGAGAAATAAAAAATAAAATCCCCTTCCCAGAACGTCAGTAAACCACTCAGCGTTTTTGACTAGTTGATATGGTTTTTGTCTTTTCTTTCTGAGGATGTGGAGGGTTTGGGGGATGCGCTGGTTAGAGGCAGGAGGTAGGAGAAAAACACATGCATCAAATCAACTTTACAGATGACTGATATGTAAAAAGACTAATCTTCCTTGTAAATAAGAGGCATGGAGGATGGAAAAGGATATTTTAAACAAACAACAAGAAACTCGTAATGTACCATCTACTGAACAAAAATGCTACCAAGTTGCCTGAAGGAACTGGAGGAACTTGGCAGCTAATCACCAATCATTGAACAGAGCGTATCTGCTGCAGCCCCTATGTAAATGCCATACAGGTGTTTTTCACCATCCCAGAGATTGAAAGAGACTTGCCCCTAATCCACCTTTGTTTCATAGATGCAGGGAGAATGGAAACCACCCAGAGGCTCCGCAGAAGACAGGCCTGGTAACCTGTTTCTGAAAGATGCCAGTCTTCAAAACCCTGTGGAGCAGCTCCCTTCCTCACATAGGGGTCACCACGATTTAGAATCGACTCAAGGGAAGCTACCATCAATAGCAACAACCCATGTGGCCACAAAAATGCCACCTACAAATGCCCACCAAGCAGTTGATTTCCTCTGGACTTGGTGCTTTACTCTGAACCAGTCGCCGGCTTTACTCAGGTCGCAGAGCATCCCCACCAACTTCAGTCACACAACTCACAGCCTGAACAACTAGCTCTAAACCACTGGAGTGAGTTCTTTCAGATGATGTTGTCATTATAAGCAAATGCTTTACCATAAAAATTAAACGGAAAGGGAAGAAAGAAAAGCAAGAAGTTCAAAAAGAAATGTCTTTCTGATATCAAAGCAGAAAGTCAAGTAGACTTTTAAACAATTATTTAGGGTGCATATCTTTGAGCTCCAAAGAGGAGGAGAAGAGATTTTCTCCCAAATTTCCTTCATGGAATAAATAGGACATGGAACACAGATTTTACTAGCAATAAGACTAACATTCGTGTGACATGATCAGAACATGCCCATGTGTGCACTAGATTACAGTCTTATCTCCCAAGCATAGACTCTCCTCACCCTATTTGCTTTCAAGCATCTAGCACATAATAGGTACTCAAGAAATGTAGTACTTATTGGACCAATAAACCAATCAATCTGCTTTAAAAATGACTACTGTTAAAATTATTACATGCATCTCTTTGGTCCCGTTTCCTCAGCAATATGTCTGCATCGCCAGTTTTATTTTTATGCTGATGCAACTGCATGCATAAAAAAGGACCCATGTCATCTGATTTTGAGTTATTTGTAGGCTTGCAAATAAAGCATAATTTCCATGGCAAGCTTTTTCTCCTTTAAATCCCAGAAGAGAGAAAGGAGTGAACCAAATTCAATCTTAAATAGTGCTGGAAATGTTTTAAATATTTTTAAATGAGAGCAGAGCCATTGGAGAAAACAGTTTAAAAAATCCTATTCGAAACTTTCCAAATTTTAACAATCAGAATGATCATGTAATAAATCTTGTGTAATTATCTTATTTGTAGAGCATCAAAACACAATTTAGTATTTGAATGAGATTAAGACACTCCAGCACGTTTTGGAGCCAGAAATAGGGCTAGATTCTCAGTTTCCAAATAGCTGAAATGGAATTTCTCAATTTGCCTGGTGGTAAACTTTGAGCGACTTGTTTAGATGTTTTCAGCCTTTCAGCATCTGAGCGAAACTTGGTTGTTCCACACATGTGATCGTTATGAGGGTGATTTCGGGCAAGGAAAGAGGGATCCCATCAGGGGCAGACTAATGCTCCTGTCTGCTTGTTAATGAAATCCTTGATACGTGGACTGATCTTGAATGGCCTCGAAAAGCTTCTGGAAGCCTTTGTTTTTGTGATTGTTTTTGATTGAGTCCCACTGGCCTGCCTCCCAGGCTGCTGTCCTGTGCACAAGCAGGAGAGAAGCAGAAAGCTAACCGCAGAATAGCAGCTTCCCCTGCTTCCTTTCCAGAGTCCAAACTCCCACTTTCAATTAGCTACACTTTTGAATCATTGATAGTGGGAGCTGGTTTCAAGTAAAAAGCCAGGCATCGTATATGCTAAAGGAAATGAACAGCTCTGCGGAGGGAGAGCAGGTGTCCTGGTGCTCGATGATGTTGTGTCAGCAGTCAAGGTACCACCTGGGCCATCACAGCAGGTAACAACCAGGGCCTCCTGGTGGAGGAGCCCCACGTCCCCGAAGACCAGGAGACAGAGACTGTTTTAAGAAGTAACGTGGGGGAAAAATACACTAAAACTAGAGCTATAAACACGAATCCTGGAAAATGCCCCAACATGCTTTGCATGTAAAGATACTAATATGGAGATGAGAAAGACGATGTTGAGAAAGAAAATCACAACCTATTTTACATATCTATTTTCTATCCCTAGGCTTTAAACCGGAAATTGGGTCTCTTTTCTATACATACACTCCCTTTTAACACAGAAAACAAACAAAAACAAACTCCCATTGAGTTGATGCTGACTCCTAGCAACTCTATAAGACAGGGGGAAACTGCCCCAGTCAGTATCCGAGATGCACTCTTTACAGGAATAGAGAGTCCCTTCTTTCACCCAACGAGCAGTCAGTGGTTTTGAACTGCTGATCTTGCAGTTAGCAGCTCAATACATAATCACTATGCCACCAGAGCTCCAGAAGAGGGTGGTAATAAGAGACAAGGCCCAGCCAGTAGGACTCCTTGCCACGTTCCTTGTAAGGTACATGAGCCCTCGTCCTAACTACATAATAATGACCCTATTGTTTATCTATTCATTTATAATTAGAGTTCCACATATAAATCTCAACCAGCTGAGATGCCTCTCAGCCACCTATGTCCCATTCAATATGAGATGCCCACTGATTCTGATGTGCATCTATAAGTGATAATTGCCTTGGTAACCAAAATTTATATAATCAATATTTTAAAACCATCCAAGATGTATTACTTGATCCATTGTATTTCCATGCCTATGCCTACAAGATTTTATATAACTGCCTCAGAACTAAGTCCCACCACAAGAGAATTTTAAGCAGTAGAGGAGTTAATATAAAAAATATAAAATAAGCCCAAATGAATAACTTTTGTTGATTTTAGGCCTTTGTGGAAATCAGTGAGGATGATTTGTTGAGTGCCTGAGGTAGTTAGTTTATTGTATCAATCTGGCAGATAAACACATGTGGGGTAAATTGAATGGCAGAGGGCTAAATGGCTCAGTGAGCCTCGCCTTTCTAGTTCTCGGGTCTCTTGCCTTGTGATGGTCGGACAAGGGTGCAGCTGCCTTAGCCAGTTCCCTGCTTTAGCTGGCAAGGCTCACTTCCTGGGAGACATCCCTGAGGAGAAGCAACATGGACCTACCCCGATGCAGCCCTGGGTGCTGGAGCACCGGTATGGAGACCACTGCCAGCGCTGAGATGCTTACACGTTCACTGACTATACTTTCCTCCTTCAGTCACCATCATAGTGTGTGTTTTGTGAGATGGAGGAGGACTTTGTGGACTGGTAATGGACATATGGATTAATGTTGGCCTTGTGGGCTTGGGCAACACTGGGTTGGGATGTTTTCTTGATGTGCACTTAACCTTTATATACAAATCTCTCTTCTACATGTGTTTCTATGGATTTGTTTCTCTACAGTACCCAGACTCACACAGTGCCTAAGCAGTGGGCTTGCTGGTTAAACTACAAGGCCCAAAGTCCCATTTCTGCCCTCATGATCCCAAGTCTAGTGAAGAGACAAGAACAGCACATTACGAATAAAGACAGGCTATGATTCTATAATACTCAAAATTTTTATTAGGTGATTTTGAAATTTCATGATCATGATATTCTTGTATGGGACTTGGGAGGAGTGGAATAATCTTAATTTATAGAAAAACAAAGATAAAAAGTAGTTACCTAAATCACTTTCTGGATCTCTGCTTTCTTATACATTAAGTAAAGTGAAGTTAAACATGGGGCTTTCAAAGCCCTTTTCAATAGTTCAAAGCATCTCATGAGTATTCCTTTTGATGGCTAATATGTAACAAATTAGGAACCTAATGTCAAAAAAACAGTAAACTATAATTGGTCACTTAAAGAGGCACAAAATGTTATGCCTCCAATTCATGACAGGGTTAAGACATGCCAACTTAAGTGGAATACTTGAGTTTATTTTTAGTTTTAGATATTGTTTCATTATAAATGACCTTTATAAATCATAGCATTGAACATCTGCAAGTGAACATCTGAGAGTGAAAACATCCAAACTTCCAGGTCACACTATGGTTACGTAGTACACAAAGATATTGTGATTTGTCATAACTCTGAGACACTGTAAATCAGGGATTATGTGGACCAAGGGAGTAAGTACTCAGTATTTCCAATACTTAAAGACACAAGAGGAGAGGATAAGGGAATTATAGGAGATAATTTAATAGCCATCACAAACTCATGAATGATGCTAGCAAGTCGGAATAACCACCTAATCAGACAATGCGTGAGTAGCTAGTGAGCTAGTCGACTGCAATGGCTTTGAGAGTAGTTGTACCTTGAGGGTAAATGTTCTCCCATGCAGTGATTTTGTCCAAAGGTAAACTAAACTGAAAGGTAAGCAGTATTGCTGGGGAGTGGGAAGTGTCTGCATGGAGGTCTTTAATCTCTGCAAGTTTGTGTTCTAGCCACCTGGGTAACCTACCAGTGCTCTCAATGATGAAGGCAGAAGACACATGGAATGTTGGAATAGCTCCTGAGTATCTAGCCTGTGCCTGCACCCCTAGGCCAGCGGTTCTCAACCTGTGGGTCGTGACCCCTTTGGGTGTCCAACAACCCTTTCACAGGGGCTGCCCAATTCATGACAGTAGAAAAATGACAGTTATGAAGCAGCAACGAAAATAAATTTATGGTTGGGGGGTTCACCACAACATGAGGAACTATATGAAAGGGTCGCAGCATTAGGAAGGTTGAGAACCACTGTCCTAGACTGTTTGCTCCTGGAGGGCAAGGCAATGAGCTATTTATGTCTGTGTCTCCAACTATATCAAGATGCCTGCAACCATATGTCATCTCAAATATTTTGTACTAAAATGGATTCCATCCTTTAATATTTAGAATCTTGTTTGGTTCAAGGTTAAACAATTAGAGTGGAGGGAGAACTCAGATCTCCTATTCCCACAGTGCGTTCAATGACATTATGTTTTCACAGCATTGTATTTCACCCAGCCCAGCAAAATGGCCTTAATATTTGTGGTTTTCCTTTTTTTTTTTTAAGCACAAAGTAGCTTTTCTTAAAACTACATTCAGGTTCTGCTAAACTAGGAAATGCATAGACAATCCTTTTTTTTTTTTTAACTGACAGGTTAAATCAGCCTAGTTTCAATCAACATGACTGTGACTGATATACCTTCAATATTGGCCCGTGCTCTGGCTAGACTCTGAGTGATGTGTAAAACCTAGAACAGAGAGTTGAGCCTTCACTGGGAATGCACGTGCAGATCCCTAGAGGTAAAGCAGGTCATATTTCTCCTGTCTGAGCTCTCAAACCAAGCTACCCACGGGTAGCCCTCGTGGTAATCAAACTTCTTTCACCACTCCCAAGATATAATCTCCTAGAGGCATGAACATGGCATGATTAACTGACAAAGGGATCCAATTCAACGTACAGGACTAGAATCTCTACCATGCAACCTAAAAGGCTGTACCTGAAGTGGCCGCTTGGTGGCTGAAGGAATGTTTGAAAGTCAGGTCATGTCCACAAATTGGTTAATCTATTTATACAGGTAAGACTGTGACATCTTTAAGGGCAGAGATTGCATCAAACTTTTCTTTTATATTGTCAAAACTAAGCACAATGGACCCAGAGCACTGACTCAATAAATGTCTGTCTAAAAAAAGAATTTTGCACCACTACCTAATCTTCAGAAATACTTTTTTCTCCGACAAAATAGCGACTATATATGTAGAGTTCACCAGAAAGAAAGAACAGGAATCAGATCGACAACATCTGTGATAGAGAAACTAAACACCAGTAGTCACAACAAGGCCAGAGGCCAACTATGGAACAAACCATCAATTGCTCGTGTGTAATCTCAACTTGAAGTTGAGTAAAACGCAAACAAGTCCTCAAAAGCCACAGCACAACCGTGATTATTTCCTACCTGAATCTGGGGATCACTTCAAAAACAGATTTCAGCTGTTGAACACTAATGACAAAAGACCCAGATTAGGTGCTGGGTGACATAAAGCTTATCATGCATGAAGAAAGCAAACGCTCATTAAAAAAAAAAAAACAGGAGTAAAAGAAATGCCAGGATATAGGGCAGAAGAAACTCTGAAGGTTGCACATAATAAGCATGAGGTAGCTAAGATGAGGGGAAGAAATAAGCCTCTAACAGAGCTAAAAGAAGGCATTCAGAGGGTGGCTCAAGATGACAAAGAAATGGATGATAATGGAATGTACACAGATCTGAAACCCAAAAGAGAAGAACACGCTCAGTATTTCTCAAGCTTAAAGAACTGAGGGGGAAAACATCAAACCTGAATGTGCACTATTGAAGGATTCTGTAGGCAAGATACTGAATGACACAGAAGCATCCAAAGAAGAGGGAAGGAATACAGAGTCATTGTACAGAAACAATTGGTTGATGTTAAACTAATTCAGTTGCGGACAAATGAACAAAAGATTATCAGGTTGAAGGAAGAAATCCAAGTGGCACTGAAGACTGAAGACACTGGAGAGTAGGAGGGCTCCAGGAATTGACAGAATGCCAATGAAATATTCCAGCAAATGGCTGAAATACAGGAAATTCTCACTCACCTGTGCCATGATATTTGGAAAATAGCAACCTGGCCAACCAATTCAAAGAAATCCAAATTTATGTCCACTTCAAAAGCTGTGATCCAAAATAATTCTGAATTTATTAAACAATATCATTAATATGTCATTGATATATTTAAGAAACAGCCTGAAAGTCAAGCTGGATTCTGAAGAATGCATAGACTTGGGATTATTACTCCTGACCTCAGCTAGATCTCTCTGAAATCAGAAAATACCAGAAAGATGTTTACTTGTGTTTTATTAACTATGCAAAAAGACATTCCCTGTCCAAAAGACAGTAAACTGTTCAGATCATAACAAACTATGGGTAGCATAGTAAAGAATAGAAATTCCAGGACACTCAAGTGTGTTCATGTGGAAGCTGCACATCCACTAAGAGGTAGGCATTCAAATAGAGTAAGAGGATCCTTCATTATGTAAAATCAGGAAAGGTGTGCACTGAACTATTTGTATGCTCAGCAAATAATCCATAAATGTAGAAGAGCATAACATTAGGAAGCATGCAATATACAGATAACATAACCTTGTTTGCTAAAAGCATAGAGGATTTGAAGCATTTGCTGATGAAGAACAAAGAATACAGCTTTCAGTATAGATTACATCTGAACATAAAACCAAAAGAAGAAAAAAAGCAGCTGCATGGTAAACAGAAAAATGATAGAAACTGTCAAAGATTTCATCTTACTTGGATTCACATCCAATGTCCATGGAAGCAGCTATCAAGAAATCAAAGCGTGTATTGCATTTAGCAAACTGCTGCAAAAGATTTAAGTGTTACTAGATATTTCACTTTGACGACTATCTTGTGGTATTTTCAATAGGCTTATAAGCAGGTGAAAGTTGGACAATGAATAAGGAAGGCCAGAGAAGTGGTGCCTTTGAATTATGGTATCAGCAAATCATACTGAAGATATCAGGGGCTGCCAGAATGGTCGAGTCTCTCGACAGACGTACAGCCAGGATGCTCCTTATGAGACCCCAATAAAATGATTTTTAAGAAAGAAGAAGAAGCAAAGGTGGTCAGACTTCACCTCCTGTACTTGAACATATTGCCAGGAAAGAACAATCTCTAGAAGAGAGCATCATTTTTAAAAAGGAAAAAAGAAAAGAACAGAGCATCCCACTTTGTAAAACGCAGGGCCAGCACTAAAGTGAGAGGCCCTCAATGAGTGGATTTACATTGAGTGGCAGCAACAATGGGCTCAAACATAGCAACCGTTGTGAGGATGGCAAAGGACTGGGGTTTTGCTCTGTCACATATAAGTTACAATCAATCAACTGACTCGATAGCATCAAGAAGTAACAACCAAAAAATGCAATCCCAGTTATCATAAATATTGCATATGTGGGAAGAATGTGACTTTGGTCATCTAAAGAATGCACTCCCTAGAAAAAATAAATTAGAAGTGGAGGGTTCAGGGAGATTCCATGGATCAAGTGGTATACTCAAGAATTCGTAAGGGACTTGAGCATGCACATGAGCTATATCTCCCTCAGATAAGAAGTACCTAGATTTAAGCTTCTTGCTTCATCGTCTTACTAGAGTAGGTTAGTAGTAAAATGCTTTCAAGAGTTTAAAGCGAGCCTAGAGAATAAATATTAAATAAACAATCAGGAGTTGAAAATCATTGGCTTGAGTAAAGGGGTGAAGGTATTTAAAAGTGAGCCAATTGCTACTCTAACCATCAGGTGAGCAATGTCTTTCCCCTGTCATATCTGTTCTTTCCAAGAGCAACTAGAAGGCCTTGCATGTGAACACGTGTGATCATATCAGCCTCCATGTTGATTTGTTGGATAGTATCAAATCTTTTATACGGAGGTGCCTAGAAAAGTGGCATTCAGAGATAGGAACAGTTCTGTAAGATTTAGACCAGTGTCTTTCAGAAACTTTAACATGTTTACAAATCACCAGCTGATCTTGTTGAAATGCAGATTTTCATTCAGCAAGCTTGGAGTAGGCCTGCAATATTTAGAACTGGTGTTGCATTTCTAACAATACCATTATCCCAGATAATGCTGTTGGTCTTACAATGACATTTTGAGGGCCTACAAAAGAGGTGACTCTGGCTAACCCCTCTCCTAGTTCGGGGAGTTTTATATAAATGCTTATTCTTGAACCACACGTCTGAATCAATCAGTCCATGTGGCTAAGGGTGTGGCCCTAACATCTTTACTCTTTGAAAGCTCCACAAGTGTTTCTTATATTCTGCCAGCATGAAACGGAGACCATACCTACACAAAAAAGATGCCATACAGCAGACAGAAAAGGACAGATTATAGTTAGATAGAATCCTAATCAATGGTTCCAAAACATTGCTGCAGGATGGAGTCATCTGGGGAATTACAACCAACAAGTATACCTGTCTTCTACCCACAACATCCTGATTTAATTGAAGTAAGATTAGACTCTTATGTGAGGAAGTTTAGAAAACATGCCAGGTGATTCCAATGCGCAGCAAAGTTTGTGAGCCACGTATCTAAAAACGAAATAAGAGCATCTAGTTTTCAAGGCCCAAATTCTGTTAAAATTGTTCAGACTGTGCACCCCTCCAAATATTTAAGACAACATTAATTACCATGGCATATAAATATCACTAAAATTACATCAGGAAACAATTACTGAACCAATTGATTGATGTTCATCGCTTCCCTGCTATGAATGACAGGAAATGATACAAAGTAATTAAGAAAGTGGGAGTGGGTAGAATCATATCGATTCTATTTGTAAATAACTGAAGTCCAATTCTCTGAAGACTCTAGACAAATATTCTAAGGATTTCAAATACTGAAGTAATGTGAAAGTAGTCAAATACTAGAGACAGGATTCAAGATTAAATGGACCATGAAATATTTTTTCTGGGATGGAAAATCCTTGAACCTTCAACTCAGTAAGTAAAATGACTAATTTAAACTTTGAATCTCTCTTCAAAGTGTTTCCAATTGAAATATATATATATACATGTATCCATATGTTGAGAGCTCTTCCCTAGAGTTAGATGTTAATCTTGGGGAAGAAGTTTTTATGTGAGGATGGAACACTTCTCTGAGTAGACTCTGCTGATAATAAAAATGTCATGCTAACTACCGTGTTAGCTAGGACATTTGTGTCAACTTGGAAAGTGAGACAAATGTGTAGACAGTTTGCTATGCTTCGGATGATCTCTAATTAGCTAACTTGATTTCATAAAGATGATCCAGGGACTAACACATGTAAGGATGCTTAGCATAGTCTTTATTGGAGGCAATTATGGGGCCTCTGCAAAATGACCATAATATTGGCTTGGGACAACATTCTCCACTGTCACTGGGTCAATGCTGTGACTTGGCCTGTACCCCCGCTGTGTAAACTGGCACACAACTTCTGGCCTGACTCTTCTCAACTAAATTTCCAAGAGTCTGTCCCCCTCTGAACTCCCAGGTTTGACAGAAATCTTGAACTCGACTGGTCTCAACCTGAGATATAAACCACTTGGAGCTTTGAGCGACAGCAAGCATGTTTTATAGGCAAACGTAAAAGAAAAGAGTATTGCAGTCTCTTCTTAGGATGGTGCAGTGATTTGTGTGTCAACTGGAAGCCAAAATGAACAAGAACTTAGCTATATAAATTAAATGTGCCAACCAAATAACAAGTTTAGTCCAAGCAGAGAGGAGAACAACAAAAACCGCTTTAGAGTAAAATGATGGTCTTTCTTTTTGATGCTGGCCTTATGTTGCAGAGAGACTTAATCAATTATTACTAACCGAATGTTTCAGACCTCCACGAGTTAAGAAAGAATGGCTTCTTGCTTGAAAATGGATTCTACCATAGAGCTATGTGCCTCATGTATATTTATAGGAATGGATTTTTTTTTCACATATGCACATCAAAATCAGACATGGAAGTGCCCACCAACATAGTATAAAAATAATTTGCCTAAAGTGAAAATTGCTAGCTTTCCTAAACCCACAATTCCCATACTATCAGTGCTTACCTAGACTTAAATAATTTAAATCTACTGATTAAAGACTTTATGAAACATAGATCTGCTATCATTCAACTCTCCAGTTTAAGTAATTGGCCCAGAAATAGGTAACCACTTTCCGTGACTGACATTCCTGGCTTAAAAATAAAACCTTGTTTCAAATATAGCTTCTCGAGTTCTGAGTAATCCTTATAGTTTCATAAAAGTTGACATCATTTCTTCTGATTTCACCAGAATTAAATACACCGAACATTCCTACTGGATATCTGACCACATCACTCAAGGCTTTTGCTCCCTGGTGGGTGTTTTAAGAAGCTAGAAGAGCCGAGAGAAACCTCCCTGGGGTAAATCCAAAGGAGATCCAACCTTTATTAATCATCCTTTGGTTTGTGTGTATTACATATGCCATCAGAACTTGATGTGTACCGTTCGTTAGACAGTTAGTCTGTAAACGGTACGTACATTTGCGTGGAGAATAATAACAGATACATGTCCAGAACTCGTAAATGCATCGTGTTTGGGAGCCAAGCAGTGCTCTGTGGCACTGTTCTTCTCAGAGGTCAGTTCTAAAGGCACACAGTTGCAAATAGACCCAATTTCCCTGATGATATTTATTCAAAACACAATAGGATGTGGCCATACACATCCCGAAATACCATCTTCCTGGGGAAGGGATGGATACACCCATTCTTTCAGCAATGCATTATTGGATATCAGGTACAAACGTGCCAGTCAGCAAACCTGAGCAAATGAAACCGATTTGCGGGACCCCATCCTTGGACAGAAGAGAATTTGCTTTAACAACACATCTCTCCTCCCCCACCATCTAAAGACACCCTCACCTCCCCCCACCCTACCCCCCAGACACACAGACACACACAGACACACAGACACACAAACTCATTCCACTACACTACGCAGCTGATGGAGTATTAGACACTGTCTTCCAAGCTATAGGAGTTAAAAAGAAGTCGCCTTCCTGCCACACTTGCCCACTGCTGCAACGAACATACCATGTCCTCCTCCTATCGACCTAGTCTAAAGCTCCTTCACCAAGCACTGCAGTCCCCTCGTTGAGGACTGCCCTGGCCAAATGCACATGCAGCGAGAATTCCCCCGATGGGGACAGTCACATACCTTTGCTCTCCATTTCGTCCCTTTCGAGTGCTGGGAAGTTCAATGGAAGTTGGCCGGAAGATGTGGGCCCGCTTCAGATTCCCAAATCTGGGAAGCCAATCTGGTGATTTCTCCCGTACTTCCTTCCTTCCCCTCAGGCTTCCTGAAAGATGGGATTTCTTAAACCTTGAGCAGCAATCAGCCACCAGAGGACACTTAGCAGCAACAGCAGATTGCCTCTACCAGGGGATAGGTTGCGACGTGCATCTGGTATAGAAATGCATGCACGGCGCTGGCTCAGATTTTTTTTTACCTGGGTCTGGCAGCAGCAAGCAGGAGCTGTCCTCCGAGCGTGGTGCTGCAGGTGTAGTGACAGATCATCCCACTTTGCTCCCTGGATGTACAGCAGATTTGCATGAACGCTGGTACGCATGCGCATGGCATTCCCCCCCCCCGCCCCTTTTCGCCGCCTCCTGCTCCCCCGCCCCTCCTTGCTTTTTCTCCCCAATACGGTCCTCAGTTGTCGCGGCTAAGGAACGGTAGCATTCGGTCACAGGGAAGCGCTGCTAAAAATAAACGCCGGACCGGATTCTCCTCTGCAAACTGAAAAATGGACTGGACTGGGACTGGGCATCAGTCCCATTCGATTTTCCAGGGTAGATTACGGAAGCTTTCAAGAAGAGGGTCTCGGAGCTGGGGATGGTTTTATTTCCAAGGCAGAGCAGAGAGAGTGCGCGGAGGGTGGGGGTGGGGGTGGAGTGTATGATTCCTATTTACCAGGCTCAATTTGAGTCCTCAATTTCTATTTCTTTCTAGCTACTGCGGTAACTTTCCAGGTACCTGCGTCCCTTCCTCTCCCCACCACCTCCCCCGACTTCAGAGTCCCCATGGTATTCCTGTCTGTATGTGTTGTTGTGTATTGTTTGTCTCCACCCACCCACCCTGAAGGGGAAACGTTCTGGAACTTCCAAAGGATGACATTCTCTGGCTTCTCCACTCAGCCAGCCTCCAAGAGACCCCTTTGCCCTCTCCCCTCTCAGCTGTCCCGGAAGCACGCACCAAGGCTTCTAAACTTTCCTAAGCAATGACACCAGACTATTTTCTTTAGATTGTGGTAAACATATAGGTAGCAAAGCGTTTACCATGTCAAGGACCTCCGCGTGAACAGTTAGTTCGGCAGCACCGAATATGTTCACTCGTCACCAGTATCCAGTAACCAGAGTTGTTTTGAGGTTCTCCCTTTAGATTCTTTCCAGCAATTTACTGGGAAGCTGAATTTACTGGGAAGCTTCTCTGTCACCTGGATTTGAAAGTGGAATGTTTGTCTTGTGTTAGGATATGAAAGCTAAAAATCCCTTTCCTTTTAGCGTATTTTTAAAACCCGCACTGTATTTGGTTTAATTGAAAAGTCTTTAATAGAGAAAAAAATTCACCCCTTCATTCCCCACCCCCACCCCCAATAATGCAAACTCTCCAAAGAGACGTTGATACAAATCCAGGTGATTCTTATCCAGCAAGGCTAAGTAAAGAGATGTACAGATTAATCACATACTCCGGGTTACAAAAAGATTCCTGTAAAGTCGACATCGTATCTCATTTTTCAAAACATTTAATTACCGTAAAATGGACTCCTAACCATAAACCTGGCAGACTATAATTTAATATTCTTCTGGTGATTCAGAAGGCATCCTGGGATTTTCCAATGCCTTAGGGCCATGATTACAAATATTCATCATGATGGGTCAGACAGACATGGACATTTATTAGTGGAGAACTCCCAGCGATGCTCTCCTGTGCCCCCACAGAGGCAGCGGCCATTCAGCATCAAGGAATTAAAGACTGACATAACACGGGCTGTACAGCTAACTTGTGGGCTCTCCGGTTGCATGCCTGAGTACCTGACTGGAAGAAGCACACACTTAGACTGTCTTTCTACTGTTGTTGGCTAAAGGTGGGAGTAGGATGACTCTTTCGGAACAAATGCCTATCTCATTAAGTAATCTCTGCCCTTCATACTGCACCACACTACCTACCTTTGCATGCTTCATTTTGTTTTTATAATAGATACCTTTGTTGTTGTTGTTATTCTTGGTAGGTGCTATAGAGTTGCTTCCAACTCATAGACTTTCTGCACAACAGAATAAAACACGGTGACCCTCTGCAGAACAGAATGAAACACTGCTTGGTCCTGCACCATCTTCACAATTGTTCCTACGATTGAGCCCATTGTTGAAGCCTTTAGAGTACATTTGTACAAATTGTCACTATTAATTACTATTAATTATTTTATAAAAATTATGTTGTGTAAAAAGGATAGGGGGTATTTGACCAGATGCAAGTCACAGACCCATTGCCTTTGAATCAATTCCAACTCAGAGCAATCCCATTTATTTAGTACAAAGTAGAATTTCTCCATAGAATTTCCTTGGATGTAACTTAGAGAAAGTAGAACCCAGGTACGTACTCCTGGGATTGTTGGGTATGTTTCAACCGCTAATCTAAGAGTCACGTAGAATCAAGCTCAGAACCCAGAAGTGTTGTCTACTCCATGATGATTTCTTACTTAGCCCCCTCCCAATTATCTGCAGAGAAAAAAAAACATGGGGAATCTCCTTGTTTATGAATTTTGATGACTTTTGTTCATTATTTCAAAATGGGTGTGTGTTTTGTTAAATAGAAAATGAGTTGAATGTAAAGTATAATCAATTGTCTGACATTCAAGATCCTTCTACATCCTGGATCCATCCCACCTTTCAAGTCTTATCCAAGCTGGTCTAAGTAATAGTTGCCACTGTCTTGAACATCAAGATTTTCCTTGTCCTTCCTTGTTCAAATCTACCTTGGGAGAAATACCTAAAGGTTAGAGTCAAGAAAACCCGAAGGGGCAGTTCTTTTCTGTAATACATGAAATTACCATACAATGGAAGTAACTTGACAGCATTCAACTATAAGCATTTACATATAACTATATATACATACAGATATCTCTGGACTATGTTCACTTCAAGACCCATCTAAAAGTTTGTCCTACTGCTGTGATTTTAGCTGTCTTTCTCAATCTTAAAATGCTCTCGTTGGGGCACACCAATGATACTGTGTCTTTCTTTTTGTCTCTCTTATATGACTTATTGCTCTTATATCACTTATTACTCTCTAGCTATAGTTATTTATACATATACCTTATTCCTGTTCTACTGTGCTTACCAAGAAATGGACTCCTGGTTTATCTTTATATCCAGTCTTGAATATAGAAAATGAGGTGATCCTCAGTCTGCTTAGTCCTATGTAATGTTCTAATTTCCACAGCTCCCCTCTTGAACTTTAGAATATAAAAGATCTTGTCAGAGGCTTGTGTGTATGGTAGGAGTACCCCCCGCCCCAAACGATGCTCATTTGTTGTTTTGATGTGAGGGAGATAGTGCACTTGGAGTTCATTCCACCAGGTCAGACTGTTAATCAACATTTCTATTTAGAGGTTTGGGACGGATTGTGTAACAGTGTGTGGACAAACAAGGCCTGATTTGTGTCAGACGGGGTCTGGTTTTGCCATCACAGCAATGCACTTTTCACTCAGTCATCTGAGTGCACCAGTTGGGGGCAAAAAACATCATGACTCTCTTGCCCACGCACCTTACTGACCGGACATCTCTCCATGCTACTTCTTTTTGTTTCCATGAATGCAAAGGGACATGAAAGGATAGCTATTTGATGACATAGGAGAGGTGGGGGGGAAATGAGGGAGGTGCAGTCAGCCCTACAAACAATGAGTTTGAAACAGGTTTCCAAGAATGCAATCACAGATTTGACAAATGTAATAAGTGTAACGGAGAGTATTTTGAAGATGATATGGTTGTTTAGAAAAAAATTAAATACATAGCTTTGGAAAAAACCTTTCCATTTTTGGGGGTGGTACCTTCGCGCGTGTGTGTGTATACCACAATTACCCTGTCCTCTTCCTGATAAGCAATTTCTTTACTATGTTTACTATTTACCTGCTCATGGATCAGAAGACTTAATATAGTAAAGATGTCAATCCTGCCCAAGGCACTATATGAGTTTAACGCTATTCCAATACAAATACCAACATATTTCTTCAATGAATTGGAAAACTGACTACCAACTTCATATGGAGAGGGAAGAAGCCAGAATCAGGGTGTAGTATAGTACTGAAGAAACACACAACATTCCTCTAGTTCTTTAATGCTTCTTTCTTCCTCACAATCATGATCCCATTTTCTACTTTTCAAATCCGGCTATACCAGAGCAAGCACACTGGAACAGAAAAGAGCCCTTGACACATGAAATCCAGGATGGATAAATCCCTCAGGAACAATAGTGGGAGTTGTGATACCATGAAGGTTGGGGAAAGGTCTAGGGGCAAGGGGGAGCAAAGGGGAACTAATCGCAATTATTGACACGTAACACCCCCCCCACACACACACACCCAGGGGAACCAACAACAGAAACGTGGGTGAAGGGAGACTGTGGATGATGTAAGATATGAAAATAATAATAATTTATAGTTTTTCAAGGGTTCTAGAGGGTGGGAGGGCAGGAAAGGGAGGGGGAAAAAGAGGACCTGAAGTGGAAGGCTCAATTAAAGAAAATTTTTTGAAAAAGATGATGGCAACATTTATACAAAAAATGTCCTTGATATAATTGATGTATGGATTGTTAAAAGAGCTGTAAGAGCCACCAATAAAATGATTTATTAAAAAATTAATTTTTAAAAAATTAAACAAAAATAGATTGTTATAAGACAGTTTTAAAATATTACTTAAATATTAAATAATATTTGACATTATAAAATATTTAATATTATTAAATATTAGAGATAACCCTGATTAAAAAATGCCATTTTAACTACTGGTTTGCCAAACTCAACAAAAAATTAAGTATTGTTTCTGCCCAACCAGCTGAACCCCACCACTGGTTGCATGTCAACTAGTTCTCTTTGATAAAGTGATTCTCTGTGTTCCTTCCCACTTCTTTTGATGCTTTCCTGCATCATTCAAGAGTTTACCCATTGAGTCTTTCAATAACACGACCTGAGGCTTAAAGGAGTTTTCTTTTGAAAGGGCTTAAAATATATAGCTTCTCAGGAAGAGTAGAACAGGGAGATTATGGGCAATAGACAACATCTTGTGTATATGTATCAAACTGCCAATCTACCTTTCTTGGGAGTTTGCTTGGCAACTCATGTTCTGGCTAGCTCCTTGCTTAATCCACCAAAGTACAGCTTCCCCCTTTCACTTTCATCAGTCTTTGTTTATTAATCTCTGCTGAGTGAGATCTTGTTTGGTAACAAAAACAACAAGAAAAAATGTCTGATGAGTGAATCATATTTAATTTACCTGTCCGTTGTGTGTGTGTGTGTGTATTTTAATAGGGACATTGACTACAGGAGGCACCAGGGGTATCAAATAATGATGATAATGGTAACATTGAGCTAACACTATTAAGAGCTTACTACATAGTCAGAAACTACTACAAGAATCCCAAATCTTTACATTGATTTTATCTTCATAAAACTTTATGAGGATAGTACCATTATTATGTCTATTTTAAGGATGAGCGATCTGAGATGTGAAATATACAGTCAACATCTGAATAAAACAGGATACCTACCCTACTGAAACATAAAGCTTATAAAAGATGAGAGAAACATATAATTTCAAAGCATAGGATAAGGTAAAAGACAGAGGTCATCACAGGTGGAGAGGCTAGAGTCGCCGAGGCTGTCAGTTCAACGGACGTATCTGGGAGAAACACACTAAGCTTATTCTTGAAATCTCACTTTTAGATCATTGGAGGAGAAGATCACATGAAACTATGAAAGAGCTCAAAAGAACTAGGCACGTGGTATAAAGAGAGGTTTCTCGTAGAACTGCTGGAGTGGCTCAAACAGTTAAATAATTCACTACTAACTAGAAGACTGACAGTTCGTGTCTATCCAGAAGTTCTTAAAAAGCCTTGACAGTCTACTTCCAAAATCTCAACCACTGAAAATCCTTTAAAACACAGAGGTCTCAGGAGTCCTAATCAGATTGATGACAACTCTTTTTTTAAGTACCTTGTATTTCGCTGAACTTCCATTCTACTTTGCTCAAGACATGTCCCTTACACACCCGTTGTCACCGTATAATTTTCAGCAGTTCCCCTTGTTACTCTCAAAAGCTATTATAGTTTGAGCAATACCTATGTGGTCTTAGTGCTCATCCCATCAAACCCAATGAGAGTAGAAACACCAATAATTATAATACTTCAACTGATTGGCTGTATACAGATTCTTATAGCTTTGGACAGATGCAATATGCATGATTAGAATTAATTAAGAGCAATGCATTGCATTATAATTAACAATTTGAAGAGCCTTGTTAATATGTCAAATAAATTATCCCACATGAAGTTTTGCTCTCATATACTCACTCAGCTCTTCCAAAAGTGCTGAAATAAATTAAGACCTTTTCTTTGTATGTAATTTGTCTCCCACTACGTATATCTTATAGCTTGGTAATCTACTACAAAAATAATAGTTGGCCACTTAAAACCCTTTCTGGTGACGATACTGCGATCAATTCATGAAATGAGTAATCTTCATAACTTAGTGGTTTCAGAGGGCGCAGGTGGTCATCTCACCGTCTGCTCTGAGGGTGTCAGCTATATTGTCACCAGAATGTAAACTCCACATGGACAAAGACCATAGCCAATATCTAGGATATTATGTGATAATTAGAAGCTTTTATTTAGTATATGAGTAATCATATGACCTGAATGAGATAAGGCTTTCTTCATGTCCATAAAGTGAGTTCATCTGGCAAACTCATCCTCATGGCATAAACAAGTGACCTATAAGATACAGAAGATCATCATGAAGCAGAGTCAGCAACAAATATACTCGGAGTTTATTCTTGAGCACTAATCATCGTCAGACCTAGGTTCAAGTATTTCTCTTTGTCTAATAGGTGTACCATGCTGTGTTAGCCTGGATTGTCTAGAGAAACAACATCAGTGAGACTCACATTGGTTTGAGAAAGAACAGCATATCAAGAAGGCATCTCGGCCAGGTTCCACTCAAGTACATTGGTTCAATGCCAGATGGAGCCCTCTTCAGACTCACGTAGCTACAGGCGGATGAAGCAGAGAGGTAAAGTAGAAAGCAGGGCGGTCACAATCCAATTGGTGTGGAGTCCCATGGATTCACATTCTGTGGAAACACGGCATGGTGCCGATAGCTCCCTGGTTCGATCCCAGGGTCAGCATTCTACGTGAGGCAGGTAAAACTCCTAGTAATCAGGAACAGTGAAAGGGCATAGTGAGAGGAGAGAAATTCTCATTCTTTCTCTTATTAAAAGGGCACACCACAAAGGAGGCTGTGACCGTATTGATAGGTTGGACTCCATGCCTACCCTTTGATACAGGTGCAAGTTGACATAAAATCTAACTGCCACACATTCTTTCCCCCCCCAAAAAAACCCTCAAATTAATAGAAGAAATTAGTTGTAGAACAGGACAGATTAAAATTTTTTCAAAGTGCAAGAAGCTGATGGGTCAACATACACCGTCACTGAGGAGTAACAATGCTTTGGAGAATACACAGCATTCCTCAGAGACTGAGCCTACTTTGATTTTGATGGCATGCTATTTGTGAGGGGCTCATTCTCTTACAAAAGGGATGGAGAAAGAACAGTTTTCCATTGAAGAAATGACCAGTGGTGTGGTATCAATAGAATCGATTCAGGTTACAGGCACAGAATGCAGGTAGAAACAGTCCATGAAAGATGAGCAGAGGACAGAAGAGGAGGCAGGTCATTTGGGTGCATCTGGCAGGGAGTTATCTAACCACGTGCTTTAAGAGCGCTATCTCTGGGGACTATGAAGTGTGTCAAGGGATTTTCAGAATGGTGCAACAGAGCAACAATGCATAGTTGAAGTATGTAGGGACTGACAGGAAAATATGCTTGACATTTCTTGTTAAGGACTTGGTCTACTTGACAGTGTTAGAGATTCGTACGTAAGATAGCAATTGAAAATTTCAAGGCCCATCTGTCTCACTGGCATAATGCCCATTTAAAATAGGGTTGCCATTCTCATTAATATTTAGGTCTGAATTAGACACAAGTTGAAACAAGCAGACCAAGAAGACTATTAGGAAATATAACTTTTCAGCAGATTACTCCTTTTCACTCTGGGGATAAGAAATACATGGCCATGCAGAACTATCATTTTGAATCTGATTGGGATCTTAATGAAAGACCAACCTAATCTTAGAATTCTGGGGCGGAGTTGTTCAAATGTGCATCAATATTTAGTCTGAAATGTCACTAAAAATGTTGTGTCGAAGAATGTAGACATTTGCAGCAAATGACATTTCTTACTCTATATACCCCCGCCCCCCTCGACCCCCCTATTTTCTCAAATAAATACAAGTTTGATAATTTTCTAGTAAGAAGAGCGCATGAGTAATCAGGCTACCCCATTAACAAATTTATAAAGGATTCCTCTCGGGCATTCAATAAATATTTATTATGAACCTACTGTGTGCCAGGCACTATTCTACATGCTGGGCTACATTACTAGTCTGTGAACTCATGGCACTGACACCCTAGATTCCATCCAACACTTATTTGGTCTCCTGTCCCCTTTCCAGAAAAAGAAATTACTCAGCACCCTCCTGACCATTAAACACAATTGTACTATAGAGCCTGTAATCCAAGGCAAAGTGGGGGTAACTATTGGTGGAGCACCTTATCACCCACTTCAGGAGACACTGACTCACGCTGAAGTTTCAAAACTAGAAACTTTCTTTTCATAAATCTTGTAGTCCAAGCCCTTAGGAGACAAATGTGAGAAATTAGTTGAGCTTCAGAAGGGGAAAAACAAAAAGTGTTCGGCTAAGTGGAAAATTACACACAAGATCAGAAGCCATCTTCTTTCTGCCCCCTCCATGAGAGCACGAACACACATGCACATGCTGTCACTGGAGGGACATTCTCTCTTTGTTACACAGCAGCCTGTTGTTTCCAAATTCAAGTCATTTCACTGGGTGAAAACAACCGCAAGTTCTTGTGGAAGGCCTCGAAAATAATAACTATACTAAAAATGTTGAGAGCAATAACCCGTCTCCCGATAATGTGTTCTGCATGATGCTTGATTGATGTGACACAGGTGTATTGTTTCTGTGATGAATAGTGGCGTGGCTTTCTTTCATTGTCGGAGCTTTGGGTGGAAATTGTTCTGGTTTAGCTCTATATTCAAATCTATGTTCACACAGTGACTCTGGCTACCAGGACAAAGTGCAATGCAGAAATAATGCAATTAACCATGTCACTGGCGCCAACAAACCTGCCATTAAAAAGGGAGGACAAGATCATTGAGTAATTTCAGTCAATTGAAATCAAATGACAGTAAAAGAATAAAATAGAATAATGGATCACATCAGTGTATTAATCCAAGGGCATTATTTGCAGAATTTTGGAGGTTTGTGACCAATTGCTGGAAATATTGAAACTGCAATGTACTCTCAGCTCCCACCCCACACCCCTCAAAAAAAGGGGGGGCAAATGATTTTTTCACTTTCTTAATTTTTTCCCCACAAACGTGTTATGTTATCTTTCCTCTTCTACCGCTTAAAGATTGAGACAACTGCACAGCACTAGCTGTCGAAGAAGCAAGAGAAAGGCTTGGAGTCAGAGGTGGAACCAAGACGTTTGCTTTGCATGAAAGATTCTTGTGCTCTGTTAATAGGACCTGAGGCTGGAAGACCAAAATGCTACGACGGCTCTCAGGACTTCTTTCAGCCCCTGCAAGATCTTCCTCAACTTAAAGACCTTCTTTTTTTTAATCTGATTTTAAGTTGTTCCCATACATTATAAAACTTTTATTACATCGATCCAATCACTTCTAACTCTTTCAATAAACATGTTTCTTCTCTCTGAAGAATATAAATCTAGTAATAAACTGTGATGTGAGAAAGTTAGAAGGAGTTGAGCATTACTCTTGATCTCTTCTCTGTAAATGAAGCAGCGTGGGTAAAAGCACGTGTGAGGCCCCTTCCAGTCTTGACATTGGAAAGTTTTCTCCTGTGGCCCTCGCATCACTCCTTATGGGAGCGTGTGCTAGCCCTCGGCCATCACCTAGGAATGTCCTTTCCTTTTTAACATCAGTGCCACAGCTGAAAGGCCTTCTAGAATTCCTAGAACTCAATTCCTGACATTTACATACAAGGAACCCTAGGTCCAAGGAAGAATTTTGACTCAACTTGGAGCAGCTTGAGCCTTAACTATTACCGTATACCACGTCTATCACCTGGTCATCCCCTATGTTGATAAAGTACAAGATCAAAACCTAAAACCCAAATCCACTGCCATCTAGTTGATTCTGGCTCAAGGTACGTTAGTACAAAATATAAATTAAGTCAAATAAAAGCAAGTTTGCTTGTTCCCATTAATGTCATTCACTGAAGGAGAAGATGTAAACTTCTCCAAAATAAATAAATGAATGAAGAGATAGGAGGAAGGGGGAGTGCGGCAGGTAAACCCTTTTAGGAAGCTATCCTTTTACCTGCTTCACTCCCCCTTTCTACTCCTATCTTTCCACTCATTTATTTACACCCCCCCCCTCCACACACACACACACACACCATGCCAACAGATCAAGTTGGCAGGTGATTCGTGGCTGTGGGAAGGGATCAACTTGAGAAGGCAGTCTCAGTTTCATACAGCTACATTGTCGCATGGAAATTTTTGGCTCACTCTCAGCCTGGGAAAGTCTCGCTTAGCCTTATAACCGTAAGCAATCTTCTCCGAATCTTTTTTGGCATTTTAAGTACTTCTGATTCATGTCTCAACGCTCTTGGTGATGAAACTGGTGAAAGGCTCAACTACTCGCTTAAGCGCTCACCAAGGAGTCAAAAGATGGATGGTTTGACATCATCCACAAACGTCCCAGGAGCCAGGCCTGGTGATCTGTTCGTAAAGTATCACACCCTTTCGACCCCATGGAGCATTTCTACTCTGCACCCACGGACTTGCCACCAGGATGAATCCATCTGGGTGCAAATGAGAACCACACTCATACCTAGAATTTGTTTCTCTCTCTAGAAGGGTGAGGTGTCCTTATCACATTTTATAGAGTAAATATATTCTGAACTGGTTTGTGCATTGATCAGCAAATACCTAAATGAATCAAAAGTTCCAGATTGTTCCGGAACCTTTTACTTCAGTCAGTTCGTTCGTGTGTGCACCCAGGAGGCCATATTAATGATCCCTGAGCAAGAGTGTTTCTTCTATATAAGTGACCGGTGTCTCTCTCTGCTGTCTGCCAATCGGCTTCATTCTTGTTCCTTTCCACCAAAAACTCCAGATTGAGGATCCAAAAGTCTCCATTTTTGGTTTCTTTGATTTCAGATTTTTTTTTACTGTTTACACTCATCTCTCTTTCATTTTGGCATTTCCCACTTCCTAAAATACCTCCTGCCCTCTACTCACACCCCTATACAAATATGACTATCTAATGTTCATTCACAATCTTTGTACTTAGCCCCATAGAGCTCCATGATCTGAGCTGGCTGTGTGCCTCAGTCAAAGGAAGAAGGGGAAATTTGGCCAAGGGAACATATGAATGACAAATATTTATCAGATTTTTAGCCTTTCGTTTGGAAGCCTTGACCAGGGCTGAATGTTACTTTTTGATCCTATTTTTACTTCCCTACTTTTGTCCCAGTGACTTTTGGCTCATAATATGCAGAGAACCTAAAATTCCTTAATTCTTGTTTTTCGTTTTTTGTATTTCCCTGAACACAGGGTTTCCCCCTAATTTATGTTGTTAGCTTTCAGGCCTAAACATAGCAATCATCTAGCAAGCATCATCTCAGAATACAAAGATAATAATGGATGTGGTATTTTCTTGACTGAATGTAAGTATGCTCAAGAAGCATATTTAAAATGATGATGTATCTTACAGAATACATTACTGCATATTTGTAAACTCTATTTCCGCATCAATGCAAGCGCCAGCTCATTTGCTATTATTACACTCAGTATTATTTGCTCTGGTTAAGAATGCCAAACGACTAATGTAAGTACATAAAAGAAAATCCTTTCAGGCAGCACAGATGGAGATGGGAGCATTGCAAATCGAAATGATGTCTTCTCTTCTCTGTGGGTTTTTCCCTTAATATTAAAGGGTGAATATAGTGTAGCAAATATCACCCAGGCTCTGGAGGATCAAGAAAGTTTGGATGCAACCAAGCTGGAAGAAAATCAAACCAAAAATTGGAATAGATTATCCATTATAATGATAAACTGAAAATCAGAATTTAGAAAAGGTACATCTACACTAAAAATTTAAAACCAACTCATAAAACTGATTTAAGCAGCTTTCTTTGTGGATTATACAGTTCATAATCTTAGAACATCCCTCTTTTATCACTATTGTAAAATTTCAAAGACAAGAGAATAGTTTGTCCTTCTATGATGTCACAGAATTCATTAAAGGGACTATGTGATATTTCAGAAAATCAAACTTCCTCCTTGAGTTGAAGGGAGTCCCTAGAACGCAATAGAAGGCACTGACGAGGCTTATCCTCGGCACTCAGGAAACAAAATGGCCTAAGCTTTATTTGTCAGCATAATGTGTACTGTATAAGCAGTATCTTACGAATGCTCCACAGGATCACTGATACAGTATTTAGACTCTGAGAGGATAGGTATTTTTGCCAATCCATAGACCAAGGAAGCTGTGGAGTCAAAATTACAATCAATATCTTATGTAATTTACATCACTGGCTTTTATACAAAATTGCAAGTCTCTGTACTGGGTAGGTGAGATGTATTCCATCTTTAGTGTTCAGATAAGCAAGTGCTACAGGAGCCCCTACTAGCAAAATAGTTAACAGGTTGACTAGTAGCCAAAAGTTCGCAATTGGAATCTACCAAGAGAGCTAGTCAGAGGTTCCTTTGAAGAAAGGCCTGGCAATCTACTTCTGAAAATTCAGTCTACGTAACATAGTTTCACTCTGACCCACATGAATTGCCACTTGTCAGAACTGACTTGGAGGCAAATGGTTTACCCAAAGCACCAGAAATGGAGTCAATTCTTCTCCATGGAAGCCTGAGGGATGGAGAAAACAAACAAATCTGGTAAAGGTTTCAGATGTCAAGGCTCAGTGAAAGAGAATGTACTTTACATTGATTGTTTTCAGCTGCTGTTGAGTGAATTCTCGCCCCTGGGGACCTCATATGCATTTAACAGAACTCATCCTCAAGACTGTGACTGTCTGGAAGCAGATCGCCAGGCCTGGCTTCCATTGTAGGTTCAACCGGGCAGGCCTGTCCACTGGGCACGTTCAGATTACCAGGCGTTGGGCTAGTGGTGGAGTGCTTCCTTGTTGGTGCTGCCCAGGGCCTCCAGGTTGAATTTTAAGTAGGGGAAACTAATCTGGTGTTATTGTAGTGAGAGAGGATGAGAAGAGGGATACTGAATGTGGACTGATCATTCCCAACACTCTCAGGAATCCACTTAGAACCCAGCCTACTGAACTGATATTAAATTTTGCCCCGGTGTCCTTGACTGTTTTTGGTAGTTAGTATAATTTTAGATGACTAGTATGAGCTGTTTTAATATTTACTTGTCCTGGCACTTGGGGAGTTTCTTGATTACAGAAATTGACTCTTGCATATGTTAATGTTACATGCATTCACCTGTAAATTTATCCTAGAAATTATGTCACTGGTATTTCAAATGGTGAACATGTTTCAGTAAAGCTTCCTAGTACAGCCTACAGAGGAAGCCCTCTCAACCTACTTCTGAAAATAAACAAACAAACAAACAAATAAAAGGCCAGTGAAAACCTGATGGCTAGCTGTGGGAAGCTGTCTGACAGAATGCAGCATGAGCTGCTCTGGTTGGAAGGCACTCTCCACATCCTACTGAAGAGCTGTTGCCTCAAAGTGGAGTCGATCGGAGTGACATGGATGGAGTAAGTCAGGCTCTTCATTTGCTGATATGGCATAAATCAAAGGGAGAAGAAATGGCTATAAGCATTCATATTAGTAATCAGAATGTACAATGTATAAAGAATGAAGGAAGGAAAATTATACGTCATCAAAAAGGAAATAGAGCGCACGAAGATTGGCATCTTGAGTGAAAAGAAATGATACAGACTGTTTTCAGATGGACAGTTCTGTGATCTATTATTCTGAGAGTGATGAATTGAAGAGGAATGATGTTGCATTCGTCGTGAAAAAGAACATCCCAAGATCTAGCCTGAAATACAGTGGTGTCTGCATGCTCATAAGAAAGATGATTATCAGTTATAGTAAATCATGAAAGCATGATTATTATTGCAGTTTAAACACCAATTAGAATGCAAGAGATCAAGAAATTAAAGGTTTTTTTCCAGGTTTGTTTGTTTCTTTGTTTATCAATTTCTCCAGTCTAAAATTGATCAAATTTAAGATGGCTCTTGTGACACAGTTTAAAGCTGTTCTAATTTGTATTATGTGCTTTCTTTTGCATTGAGGGTTGTCTGGTTTGTTTGTTTTTGGTATTTTGGTTGGGTTTTCGTGTGATTGTCTTTATGTGAAATCCAGGATAGGTCGGTCTACAGACAGTAAATAAATTAATAGTTTCTTAAGGTTATGGCAGGGGAGGTTGAGGGGAAATGGGGAGCTAATAATCACAAGTACAACATTTTTAATGTTCTAAAGTTGATTGTTGTGATGATTAAACAGCCTTTTAAAATAAATGCAAACCATTTCATCGCACAGTATGTAAATCACATGTTAATAAAATGGTTAAAACGAGTACATTTGACACATTGAATATCAATGACTTAAAACTAAACAAGCTGTGTGATAGCATCCAGGATTTCAGACATGAAGAAAGCAAAGGGCATTGAGAACACAGGAAAGAAAGAAAAGAACAAACGGGCGCCAGCAGAGACTCTCCGAGTTGCTGTGAATGTAAGTAGTGAAAGCAAAAGGGAGAAATAACGAACTCAAAGAGCTGGACAGAAACTTGTAAAGGGCAGCTCCAGAAGACAAAGCAAAGTATTCTGAAAGGTGTAAAAGCCTGGAGTTAGAAGGCAAAAGGGAAGAACACCCTCAGCATTTCTCGAGTTGAAAGAAGTGAAGAAATCGTTCAAGCCTTGAGTGGCACCATTGGAAGAATCTGTTCAATATATTATTGGATTCCACAGGAAGCATCAAAAGAAAATGGAAGAAATATACAGTCATTGAATTAAAAATGGTGGATGTTTAATCAGATTGGGAAGTATCATATCATCAAGAAAGGCTACGCTGCACTGCAGGCAGTGGAGGAAATGAAACCTTCAGGGTGTGACTGAACACCGACTGAGATGTGTCAATGAGCAGGTGAAAAGCTGGAACCACTCATTCAAACATGGAAAGAAATGCAAAGAAATCCGTATCTGTGCCCACCTGAAAGAAAGGTGGTTTCAAGAGAATGTGTGCCTTAGGAAACAACATTAATATCACAGTCCTGTGATTTTTTGCCGAAAACAATAGAAAAAGCAGTTGCAGCAGTACACTGACAAACATCTGTCCTACATTGAAGGACGGCTCAGAAAAGGATGGGACCTGGGAGATATCATGGCTGATGTCAGATGGAGCTGGCTGAAAGTGGAACACATCAGAAAGATGGTAACTTGTGTTTTACTGACTGTGCACAGACAGGTGACTATGTGCATTAGAAAAAGTTACGGCTATCATTGAGAAGAATGGGAATTCCAGAACATTCATTGTGCTCATGCAGAACCTGTACATGGACCCAGAGGCAGTTATTTAAATAAAACAAGGAAAACTGCAGAGTTTAAAACAGGAAAGGGGGGTAAAGGGACTGTATCCTTTCAGCATATTTATTCAGATTATGTTCTGAGCAAATACTCTGAGATGGACCATATGAAAAAGAACATGGCATCAGGGTTGAAGGAAAACTCTAACAAGTTGCAAACTGTAGATGATACAATTTTGCATGCTGAAAGTAATGAGGACTTGAAATACTTACCAACAAAGATCAAACTTGAGTATGGATACTGAATATAATGTATGGATACTTTATACTGAATATACCTCAATATAAAGAAATAAAAATATTTCACAATCAATCCAAAACCTCATGGTATACAGAGAAGAGATTTGAGGTTGTCAAGGTTTTCATGTTACTTGAATCCACAATCAACTCTGATAGTGCTCCTAAGAAATCAAACTTTGTATTGCATTGAACAAATCTGTTGCAAAAGAAATCCCCAAAATGTAACAAAGAAGTCACTATTAAAAATAAGATGCACCTGACCCAAACCATGGTATTTTAAAGAGCCTCCTGTGGATGCAAAATCTGGGTGATTAATAAGGAAGACTGAAGAAGAATAGATGCTTTTGAATGATGATGTTGGAGAAGAATATTGAATATACAGGACTGCCAAAAAATAATCAAATCTGTTGTGAAGAAGTGTAGCCAAGATTCTCCTTAGAAGTTAGGATGGCATGACTTTGTCTCTTCTACTTTAGACATGCTTTCAGCAACGACAGCTCCCTAGAGAAGGACATCATGTTTGATGAAGTAATCAGTAAAAAAGAGAAAGTTCTTCAGTGAAAGTGGGGAGGGAAGAGGAGAAAATGAGGAGCTGATGTCAGGGGCTTAAAGTGGAGAGCAAATGTTTTGAGAATGATGAGGGCAATGAATGTACAGATGTGCTTTACACAAAATGGTGTATGTATGGATTGTGATAAGAGTTGTATCAGCCCCTAATAAAATGATTAAAAAACATTTAAGTGTTAAGATGAATCATTTTGCATTTTTACATTGACATAAAATATACATACAATGGCTTTGACTGACTGCTTGTGCCAACCACCTATTGTTTAATTGTGAACATCCCTCAGTTCAAGAAACAGGGTCACAGTGTGCTGGAACCAGGTAGGTGGCAATGAGTTTGTTTGTTTTTCTTCTGGAGTGAGGGTGACCCTTTATGGTGAAGCAGCTTGAAGACGCCATCCCTGAATCTATATGGTACTCCTAAGAAATGGTAGGAGATTCTTAAGAAATAAGTTGTCATTTAGATCCTCAGCCTGTGACCTCACCCACGTAGCAATCTAACCCAGGATTATTACTTTGTACTCGGACACCAGCTTTGCATCTGACTCCATTAGCTCAGCATAATTATATCTAAATTCTGTTGTCAGCTTCCTTCAAGCATCCCCTTAATCTCTCTTCCTTAATTCCAAGAGTTTATAAACAATTGTCAGCCTTCTCTCTCCCAGAGATTCTGCTCCACAGAAATCCCACGGGCACCCCTTACCCGTCTGTCCAGTCCTGGAGTCAGGACCAAGCAAGACCATGGCATAGAGCCTGACAAGTGATAGCTACTATTTATTAACCACCCACTATATACACTCCACACTTTGTACTTACGAAGGAACTTCAAAAGTTCTTGGAAAGTGGAAGGTGGGGGAGACAAAGAAAACAGAGGAGCTGATAGCAAATATCTAGAAAATGATGATGGCAATATGTACAAATATGTTTAATACAATTGATGTATGGAATGTTATAAGAGCTGTAAGAGCCCCCAATTTAAAAAATTTTTTTAAGTTCTTGGGAAAGTTGAATTTAAAAACAATGGAATTTCTCCACTAATTGTTTTAAGCCTCCTCGTGTTTTCTCTAAACTTTACTACTATTCAGGTTTATGAATCTCTAAGACTCACAAAGTTAAGTAGATCAAGGAAATAGAACTAATATGACTATTTGAACATACATCTGATTAGATTTGGCTGACTAAATAGTGTATTACATTTTAACACATCTCCCTCTTGGCGATTTCTAACTTTAACATCCCTTTTACTTTCATGTTTAGTGTTCAAGATGTCACTGCCACCAAAAAATACTAAATATAGTTTTAATTTGAATGTTTATAAAATTATGACAAGAAATGAAAAAAATATATCCTGAATGTTGATGCCTGAGAGAATTGAAGTAGTCTAAATATCACTGAGTATTTGAACCCTTATTGTTTCCAAGAAGATGCTAAATTGCAATTCATTTATTAAAGCACTTTGAATAATACTCAAATGAACAGTTATAGAATTTATATCATGGTAGGACATCATGATTTACATACTGCCTAGCCTTTTGACATTGTTAATTTCAGTTAAACCAACAGAATTGGTTAATACATTTTTACATTTTGAATACGTAAAAGTTACAAGGAGAAATGGTATATTATACATTTAAAATGGCTATTTGGCTAAAAAGCTGGGCATTCTATAATACTGTTCGCCAAGTTTTAAATCTACAAATATGCCTACCTTGGTAATTCCCAGATTAGCATAAAGGGCCCTCCCTGCTCCACTTCCAGCCCCTGTGCCACTTCTCCCCAAACATATCTTTGTCTCCCAAGTGCACTGTGTTGTGCCATGCTCACCTGCCCTGCTCTCTCCCCCAGTCACATGATGACTCTTTCACTTTCCGGCTCCCTTAAAATTCAGCACACGGGTGGCAGCTCCTCCGAGAAGCTTTCTTGTATCCTCCAGTGAAATTCAAGGCTACTTACCCTTGGCTCTCATAGCATGCTAAGCATTCCTCTGTTATGACTTACCCTACTGGGTAGCATTTGATCTCTTGAGACTTTAAGGCCTATGAGGGAGAACCCCACGTAAACGTTTGTATAGTGTGTGCAGGGTGGCATATCTAAGAGACCATCAATAACTATTAGTTGAAAGCTGGGAAAGGGGAACACTGTTTCTGAAAGAAATTTGAGACCCAAAGCAGGGAAGTGAGTTGTTCAACATCACAAAGCTAAGTGGCAGTCACTGTGAAATCCATTCTTTCTCCCACACTCGAGTGCCAGGTACTAGCCACCGTGTTATATTGACTATAACTAGTTTGGAGTTATGACTATTTTAATAGAGTAGAGGAATATCTACATACACAAATCATTAATTTCTTGAGAAATTAGAAACCTAAACACTTAAATCTAAAAATGAAAGCATTCCTTCCATGAAAATTAGACAACAGAGTAAATCCACAAATTCCTAAACCACTGAGAGTATTCTGACAGTCAGATCAAGGTAAAGAGGAAACTATTTCCAAAATATAAGACTATTTAAATCTATTTTTTTAAACCTTGAAGGAACGTAATTCTCTGCTGCAAAGAATTATAGTCAGAGGGAAGATGTGGGAGTTTTAATCTTCTTTTTGTTGCTTCATCCAAACCAATCTATTATTTATCCAAATGAAACTAATGACTCACCATGATTATTGAACTTCTAGGGCCATTTTGCCAAGAGGAAGAGAATTATTCATAATATCTATACCAAATCTTGGATAAAGTAATGGTTGGAAAAAATCATTGCAGTAGGTGCCCCTGAGTTTTATCCATCAAATCTACAGTTGAATTTCTTAATTGGAGAGATGCTGGATACCTTTTGGCTAGAGCAATCTATTTCATGTGCCAGACGGGGTGAACTGTGAAACAGTTACTATAGACCCAAGATTAAGGTTGTAGAATGAAAGGGTTAAACACCCCAAATAGAACTTTGAAAATTTAATAGCATTGCCGATCCAATTAAGCAGCAGTGAAGCTGACTGTCAAAGTTTCTCATAAAAATCATTCCTCAAACTACTTGCCTGTGGCACCCTACAGCATATCCCACCAGGCGTACCCTCGGTGCCCAGGTATAGCTTCGGTTTTCAGGGATGTTGTGGAATTCTGGGATGCACTCTTTCCCAGCCTCATTTATTTCCCTCCCCTGCACCTGCCCCATCACCACCAAAAATCTGTTACCTTCAAAATTATCCCAAATATCATATTCTAAAAACAAAATAAAAATCATTCTCTGGTTCCATAAAATTATTTTCTAGGGCAGATGGATAAGGAGACCCAATGGACTGCCTGTGGCACCAGAGTTTCTGGGAGAAAGCGAGTTGAAAATTGTTATTGAAATTGTTTTTGTATTGATTTATGTCATTAATTTAGCAAGTGGCATAGAACTTAAAACATTGTTGAGAAAAGGATATCATACAAGTAAAGGCTGGCTTCAGATCCCAATACATGAACTTGTGCAGATTAAAATCTTAAGCACTGGATACAATTTTCACAAACAATGCTGGTTGGAGGTAAGGCAAAACATTCTATAACACTTATTCACAGTGGCAGACCCATGCCTACCAGACTAATATATGCCATAAGGAAACAAGAAGAGAATTAAAATAGTTAATATATGGCAGTCCTGTGCCACCATTCATTGGACACACATGATGCAAGAGTTCTGATCCAAAGTCCAAGGGCCTCCAATTCCACAACTGTGGAATAGCAGTTATCTGTTTCGGCACATGCTAGTGCATCTCAGTCTCAAGTCTAAGGAGTATGTCAGTTCTTCACATCTGTTACAGGGGAGCTTGAAGTAAAGCCCAGTTCACATCAAATCTGGTAAGGCATATGAAGGATGCTGTGCACCTTGAAAGAACAGTGTCTAAAGTCCATGTTGGCTATAGTACATCGCCTGGGTCACCAAGGGCTGTATAAAAATTAGGTCAATATTTTAAATTCTACACCACTGACTAAATTAATGTTATCAATAGAATTATTCTCTGCCCCAAGAGGATGAGTTACAATGATTTCTATCATAAAAGTAGTATCTTATCTCTAGAGTGAACCAGAGACATATATAAAATATAAATATATGAATGGACTTTAGGGTCACACGTAAATCTAGCCCCTATCTAAGGACAATTAGTTCTTATGACATGGTAAAGAAACCAAATGGTTCCCAGCTAAATGAAAGAATAGTGTCTGAAGTTTTAAAGGCTTGTCATCAAACAAGCAGCCATCAAAGTGAGGCAACAACTAAGTCCACATGGAAGAAATACATTAACCTGTGTGATCCAAGGATTGTACATAATAAAATCAAAATCCAAACCAGGGAATGGTATCAGAGCTTAAGGTTATGGATGACAGTGCCAAAATCCATCCACTGGATGGATTCCATGATGCACACCTTCCCGACAGGATCACTGAAGACAAATGTGTGCATAAGCAAATGTGGTGAAGAAAACTGATGGTGCCCAGCTATTAAAAGATATAGCATCTGGGGTCTTAAAGGCTTGAAGGTAAACAAGCAGCCATCTAGCTCAGAAGCAACAAATCCCACATGGAAGAAGCACACTAGCCTGTGCAATCATGAGGTGTTGAAGGGATCAGATATCAGGCATCAAAGAACAAAAAAAATCATATAATTGTAAATGAGGATGAGTGCAGAGTGGAGACCCAAAGCCCATCTGTAGGCAACTAGACACCCCTTACTGAAGGGTCGAGGGGAGGAGATGAGCTGAGCCAGTCAGAGTGCAGGGTAGCAATGATGAAATATACAACTTTCCTCTAGTTCTTAAATGCTTCCTCCCCGCACTATAATGATCCCAATTCTACCTTATAAATCTGGCTAGACCAGAGGATGTACATTGGTACAGATAGCAACTGGGAACACAGGGAATCCCGGACAGATGACCCCTTCAGGACCACTGGTGAGAGTGGCAATGCTGGGAGGGTGGAGGGAAAGTGGGATAGAAAGGGGGAACCAATTACAAGGATCTACATATAACCTCCTCCCTCAGGATGGACAACAGAAAAGTGGGTGAATGGAGATGTCAGAGAGTGTAAGATATGACAAAATATTAATAATTTATAAATTATCAAGGGTTCATGAGGGAACGGGGAGAGGGGAGGGAGGGGGAAATGAGGAGCTGATATTAAGGGCTCAAGTAGAAAGCAAATGTTTGGAGAATGATGATGGCAACATGTGTGCAAATGTGCTTGACACAATGGATGTATGTATGGATTGTGATATAATTTGTATGAGCTCCCAATAAGATGATAAAAAAGAAAGAAAGAAAAGAAAATGATGCCAATTTCTGTGCTCTTTTTCTGCTCTGAATAAAATGTCTAGGGCTATTCCCAAACGGGAGAAGTGCTCCCCTAGTCCTTTGGTAGAATATGTCTTTGAGACACAAGGCTGAAAACGGAAAGCATTACTGTACCACCTTGGGCTACCTCACTGTGTTCCTGCTGACGCCCTGCTCTCTGAGTCACCAGAAGATGAGAAGGGAGCTTTTATCCCAGCATTGTAAAAACCCTCCGCTTGGAAGAAAGAGCCTCTTCTCTCTGGAGAATGAAAGTGAAATTGCAACTCTGTGAAATGTGTCTGCAGCCAGGTGCTGGGCTCGGCAGGAGCTGGGCTCTTAATCAATAGCTGCCTTTCAACTTTCTTTTCCAAGGGGGCTGAAACTGAACAGACCAAAGAAGTTCAGAATATCTAACCCACGTAGCTTGGGCTTCACAAGGCACCTTTCAGAAGTTAGCCACTGACATCATTTCTCATCAGGGGCAGATAAAGCAAAGGCCCAGTTTGTGTTGGGTCAAGCGGTGTGACTAAGCAGAGGTGCGCAGTTTGCACTCCTGAAACCATTGCTCTTAGCAAAATGTAGCTCTGCTTAGCCTAACCTCTGGACCGCATCCCTCTGTTCCTTACCTGTCTTGCCCGTATGACTTTATGAAAGTCCCTCATCTTCTAGGGTTCTGCAGGTTCCCATAATGAAGCCAGGATATTAGCAATATCAATTACCCATGCAGAGTCTAAATTACTGCTTGGAACATAGTAGGCCTGCAGTAACTATTTCTTGGGTGGATGATAGAATGGAAATGATTAAGGAATAATGGATCTAGCTTTTAACAGCACTTGATCTGCAGGGAAAGGCAGTCAGTAAGAGCTAGGGGCTATTAGCACACATTGGCCAGGGTTCAATCCGCTATTGGGTATGATATCAACCTCTAATTACAGTCTGTACACTTGGAGTCTTGAAGGAGCTCAGATTTATAGCTCATGGGAGTGATTTCTAAAATGATAAATAATAATCAGATTTCTAAAATAATGATGATGATGATGATGATGATAGCCTATTATGGATTGATTTGAGTATCTGCAAAATATGTACTTAAACACTAACCCGAGTCTCTGTTGATAAGATACTATTTGGAAACCGGGTTTTGTTTATTCATACGGGTGAAGTGGTATCAATGACAGGTGATCCAACACCTAAACACCTGAGTTGTAAAACAGGCAGAATAGGCATAAAGACACACAAGGGGAAGAGAGATGCCATGGGAGACCCCAACTACAGGCAAAGCCAAGGACTATCAGACACAACAGAAAGTAGAAGAGAGCGGGCCCCAGACAGACGCAACACACTTGAGATCTTGATCTAACCTCCTGACTTGTAAGAAAAGATGACAGCACCAGGTGACTAAGACATAAGCTCTTTCATGTACAGAGTTCTCTTCCCTTTGAAAAGCCCTTTTACATCCATCATCACATTAACTCTGTGACCAAGCCTGTGAGACAGGTATTGTTAACTTCTGGTTGACACAACCGAAGCTCAGAAAAGTTAGGCCACTTGTCTGAAGTCACGCAGTTAACAAGAAACAGAATATTGTTAGGTACTATCGAGTCAATTTTCAACTCATAACTATCCCACATGACATAGTGAATCTGTGCCTTGAGACTTCCCACACGGTAATCTTTATTGAAGCAGATTGCTAAATCTCCTTCCCATGGAGCCACTAAGTGGGTTTGAACTACCAACTTTTGGGTTAGCAGCCAAGCATCTAACTGCATTATGTACTAATGCTTAACAGAAAAATTCCTAAATGGTAGCTCTCTTCATTTAATTTGCTAATGTTGCAAAAACAGTGACAAATAGATTTGAATAGAGATTTACTTCAAGGAAATGACTAATAAAGTTGTCTGGCAATTACTGATTCAAGCAACTTGGGAGCTGGCAAACCCCAAACCTGTGGAACAAGGCTAAAGACCTTTCTGCTCACCTAGTTGAAGAGGCTGGTAAACCCCCAAATCTACAGATCCTCAGCAAGCTTCTGAAAACTTGCCTCCCAAGAACCAGGAGAAAGAGAAGACTGCAGAAAAAAAAATCCATCTACAAACCAGTGACAAGTCACATCCCCTTTCTGTGATCTGCTCACATCAGAGGACAGAGACAGAAGGGGATCCCACAGCAAGCACAAAATCACTGAGAACTGCAGCCTCCTCAAGCTGACGCATACCAAGAGCCAACAATGCAATCCAAATCGCGTAGCTTTTAATTGATCAAGTCCCAATAATAACTTCAATAGAAGTATCTTTCCAAATGGAATCTTATTCACCTTGCTCCCTTCACCCACTTTGCTGTTGTCCATTCCCCAGGGAGGAAGTCACATGTAGATCCTTGTAACTGGTTCCCCCTATCCACCCAACCCTCCGTCCACCCTCCTGGCATCACCACTCACACCACTGGTCCTGAAGGGATTATCGGCCCTGGATTCCCTGCATTTCCAGTTCCTATCTGTACCAGTGCACATCCTCTGGTCCAGCCAGACTTGCAAGGTAGAATTGGGATCATGATAGTGGGGTGGGAAGGAAGCATTTAGGAACTAGAGGAAAGTTGTATGTTTCATCATTGCTACATCACACCCTGACTGGCTTGTCTCCTCCCCGAGACCCTTCTGTAAGGGGATGTCCGAGTGGCCTACAAATGGGCTTTAGGTCTCCACTCTGCACCCCCCCCCCATTAAGTATGATAAGATTTTTTTATTCTGATAATGCCTGATATCTGATCCCTTCAACACCTCATGATTGCACAGGCTCGTGTGCTTCTTCCATGTGGGATTTGTTGCTTCTGAGTTAGATGGCCGCTTGTTTACCATCAAGCCTTTAAGACCCCAGATGCTATATCTTTTGTTAGCTGGACACCATCAGCTTTCTTCACCACACTTGCTTATTCACCCATTTGTCTTCAGCAATCATAACATGGAAGTGAACACACAATGATACGATTTTTTGTTCTTTGATACCTGATAATTGATCCCTTTGGCACTTTGTGATCACACAGGCTGATGTGCTTCTTCCATGTGGGCTTTGTTGCTTCTGAGCTAGATGACCACTTGTTTACCTTCAAACCTTTAAGACCCCAGATGCTATATCTTTTCATAGCCGGGCACCATCAGCTTTCTTCACCACAGTTGCTTATTCACCCGCTTTGTCTTCAGCAGTTGTGTCAGGAAGGTGAGCATCATAGAATGCCAATTTAATAGAAGGAAGCATTCTTGCATTGAGGGAGTACTTGAGTGGATGCAATGTCCTTCTGCTACCTTATTATAGAGGATTTGTATTGGAGGAGAAATTAGATAGTCTTTCATTTATTCTGATATTTGTTTAGGCTTTCCTTGTGGTCACCAAGAAGCATAGTCAAGTAGTGGTATAGGTTGGACATGTAATAAACAACCATATTAAAAGTTTCAAATTCTCGAATAGCATCATAAAATCAAACAGATGACTAGTTTAGTTGGAGTGAAGTGCCAGGTTCCACCTGAGGAGTTCAGAAGAACTTTCATGGTATTTGTGCTGGCCTTATAAACTAGAATAATTAAAACATATGAGGAGGAAAAATGAAGAAAGATCTGAGGGCAGCAGAAGCAGCGTCACATTGCATCAGGGGCAATAGGGCAAAATTGGACTTGAAAACAGATGGCAGAGGGCCTTGAATGTCAGGTTCATTTATAGATGGGGAAACTGAGTCCAAGAGAAATAGGTCTTGTCCTCGCTTTCACTCTCAACCTTCTGTCTTGAACATTGGTGAAATGGGATCTATCAGTATCTTTCTAGTTAATAAGGAACATTTTCTAGAAATGAAAATATTTCCTAGCTCTTTTCTCCCCCAAACAAAGTACTGTCAAAAGGTAGAACATGCCATCAACATTAGAATTCTTAAAATTTCTGGACAGGAGACAGATCCCAAGTGTGTTTCCTCTGACAATGTGCCAAATGTCTCCTTTGGTCCTGGCCTCTCTTCCCATGGTGAGCTTCCTCACCTCTTTCCACTCCCCACAGTGTCCTATGGTCAGCTACTTCATTGTAGAGATCAACCTTCCCTGCTCCCTCCCTTTCACAGTTCCTTTATTACCCAACATCCCACTCTGCGTCTGGCTCCAACTAGTAAAGTCTCAAAGTATTTGTAACTTTTCTGTCTATTAATCAAGTATCTCTGAAACGATAAAAACAGTGAAGCAGAGTGTGAAGAACACAGGATGAATTGTTAAGGCAGCAGAAGACTTGGTCTTGAACCTTTAGTGGACATTAACTTGTCGGCGATCTTGGCCAAGTAATGGCCCCCCTTTCTGAAATTCTGTGGAAGAAAGGAATAATATCTACTTGTCTACCATTCACTAAAAGATTTGTTGTAAGGATTCAAATACTTCCTGATATAATTTTCTCTATTAATGACAAATTTGCTAAACAAATGGCTACTGTCATTATTATCACTGAATCTTGTTATTTATAGATTCAGAATCAACCATAAAAAAGACCTCAGAGATCATCAGGCACAAGTTCCTGGTTTTCTGAGCAATGCATCAGGAAAAAAGGGAAACAACCTGCTCAAAGCACTGGAAATCAACACCAAGGCTGATGCTAAAGTCACAACTCCAACAACGTGCCCAAAGGTTGCTCTACACTTAGCCATCCAGACCTGGTCTCTGTGACAGTCTGCATCTTTTTTTTTTTAATTTTTTTAACAATTTATTGGGGCTCATACAATTCTTATCACAGTTCATACATAAACATACATCAATTGTATAAAGCACATCTGTACAGTCTTTGCCCTAATCATTTTTTTCTCCTCTTTTCTTTTTTTACATTTTATTAGGGACTCATACAACTCTTATCACAATCCATACATATACATACATCAATTGTATAAAGCACATCCATACATTTCCTGCCTCAATCATTCTCAAGGCATTTGCTCTCCACTTAAGCCCCTTGCATCAGGTCCTCTTTTTTTTTCCCTCCCTCCCCTTTCCCCCCTCCCTCATGTGCCCTTGGTAATTTATACATCGTTATTTTGTCATATCTTGCCCTATCCGGAGTCTCCCTTCCCCCTCTTCTCTGCCGTCCCTCTTCCAGGGAGGAGGTCACATGTGGATCCCTATAATCAGTTCCCCCTTTCCAACCCACTCACCCTCCACTCTCCCAGCATCGTCCCTCACACCCTTGGTCCTGAAGGTATCATCCACCCTGGATTCCCTGTACCTCCAGCCCTCATATGTACCAGTGTACAGCCTCTGTCCTATCCAGCCCTGCAAGGTAGAATTCGGATCATGGTAGTTGGGGGGAGGAAGCATCCAGGATCTGGGGGAAAGCTGTGTTCTTCATCGGTACTACCTCGCACCCTAATTAACCCATCTCCTCTCCTAAACCCCTCTATGAGGGGATCTCCATTGTCCGACACTTGGGCCTTGGGTCTCTACTCTGGACTTCCCCCTTCATTTAATATGGTATATATATACATATATACATATACACACATATACACATACACACACACACTTATATCTTTTTTTTGCATGATGCCTTATACCTGGTACCTTGGCACCTCGTGATCGCACTGGCTTCTTCCATGTCGGCTTTTTTGCTTCTGAGCTAGATGGCCGCTTGTTCACCTTCATGCCTTTAAGACCCCAGACACTATCTCTTTTGATAGCCGGGCACCATCAGCTTTCTTCACCACATTTGCTTATGCACCCATTTGTCTTCAGCGATCCTATCATGGAGGTGTGCAGTCAATGATATGATTTTTTGTTCTTTGATGCCTGGTAACTGATCCCTTTGGGACCACTCGATCACACAGGATGGTGTGTTCTTCCATGTGGACTTTGTTGCTTCTGAGCTAGATGGCCGCTTGTTTATCTTCAAGCCTTTAAGACCCCAGTCACTATCTCTTTTGATAGCCGGGCACCATCAGCTTTCTTCACCACATTTACTTGTTCGCCCACTTTGGCTCCAGCCGTTGTGTCGGGAGAGTGAGCATCATAGAGTTCCAATTTAATAAAAGAAGGTATTCATGCATTGAGGGAGTGTTTGAGTAGAGGCCCAAGGTCCTTCCGCCACCTTAATACTTGACCTATAAATATAGACACATAGATCTATTTCCCCATCCTCCTATATATATTTGCATGTACATGTCTTTGTCTAGACCTCCATGAATGCCCTTTGACTCCTAGCTCTTTCCTCCATCTCCCTTGACTTTCCTCCTGCCCTACTACCATGCTTCGTCGCCACCTGGGCTAGAGTATACCTCTTCTCTAAGCAACCTTACCCTTGATCATTTCCCACCAGGCCTGCCACTCCCCCTTCTCTACCATTTGGGGTCCCATGTTTTTCCCTTGTCCCTGGGTTTGTTAACACCACTTCCTTACCCCCCCCACCCCAAGTCCCCCCGGAACTGTCGGTCCTGTTGTTTTTCCTCCAGATAGTTCATCCAGTCTGTCCTATTCAGACAGACCTGTGGAGACACTAACATGCACGAAAACAAGACAGAAGAAAACAAAGCAACAGTATACAACCAGACAACAAAACAACAAAAACAAACCACTGACAAAGAACAGAACAAAACAGTTCACAAGAGAAAAGCAGTCTGCATCTTTTTTTAAAAGTGATACTTTATATATTTATGCAGAATAGAAAAGAAAGCTATTATTACCACACTTAGCACTAAAGAGGGGAGACCCACAGATGCACTGGCTCAGGCAAGTTCCAACAAAAAGAGGTGTGCAGGAAGGAAACAAGCAACTTCTCACTGGAGGTCAACATGCTAGATGAGACAGGGTCATCACGTTCTTCGGCATTCTATTGCTATTTTTAATCATCACAAATTTCCTCTTCAGATGCCTATATAATAACAACCTTTAAATGTGGACCAAAAAATGTCATTTGAAGAATTCCATGACCTCACTTGCAGTAATTAGAGCTGGGAAGAAGGAAACAGGACAATTCAGCACAATATAGACCCCTTCCTTACATCCAGGAATGAGTTATGCAGTAAGCAAGACAAGCACATGTTTCCAAAACTAACACCACTGGCGGCCACTGAGTGCCTCCTGCCTCCTGAGGACCCTACAAGACAGGGCAGAACTGCCCCCGTGAGTTTCCAAGACTGCAACTTTTTACCAGAGTAAAAGCCACATCTTTCCCCTATAGAAGCAACTGGTGCTTTCAAGCTGCTACCTGGAGGTTCGCAGGCTAGCACACATGCTCCTAAGCCTCCAAACACATGTTTAGGCGTTAACAAACCAGGGGCACCCGGCGTTCAGATCGAAGGCCCAGAAATTCCAAGCAGACAAGACACAGGAAAGAGAAAGTTTCAGGGCACTGACTGAAATTGACACCATCAAAACATTTCTATATAACAATTTTATTATTATATAGATTTCCTTTTGGACTGATTAGCTATGAGAATATGCACGGGGGGATTGGGAGATGACCATCCACTTGAGTCTGTAAAACTTCGACACAGGACTAAAGCAGGTCACTGGGTCCTCCAAAGGAATGGAAGGAGAAGCTTTCTAGAAATTCAAATCAAGACCATGAGAGGGGCCACCTGCATTGTGGGAGAGATGCCGGTAGTTCTGTCATTGCGTATGGTGTGGGATTGGTGATAACTACCCACATAGCGGGAAGAGATGCTAAAAGGGAACCTAGGGGGACAATGGACCAGATTTTAGGTATCTGGGTAAACACTGCACATTCATTTCTACCCAACTTTTGGTGAACCACACCATGGACTAAGCACCAGGATGATCACAGAAACTTACCTAGCAGACAGCACAGTACAACACAGGCATTGCACCAGAAGGACTTAACATAGAGGCCCTGCTGAGTAAACTTGGCCCTACCTCAAAGTTGCCTACACCTTGGACTGAGGGTTGGGGTATTTAGATGGAAGAGGATGCAGCTGCCCCAAGATTGTGGAAGTGGTGGTCATTGGACCTTGGGGGGACCTGCCCCCCCCAAGGCGGGTGTTCTTTGGAAGAGGACCCAGGATCACCATACCTATAATGCTTCAGTGCCCACCTGCAGTGACTAGACGGGTTGCTTCCTGCATTGTGAATTATTTGCCCATAGAATCCTTTAATAGTGCAATTCTATGGGCAAAATGCTGCAACATGAAGTTTGATGTTTTTCTTCAGTTACTTCTGCTTGAGATAAGCTGGGTGTATTCTTCTCGTTGGGTTTTGTAATTTGTAGGCCTTTACACATTTCATTATATTGCTTTAGTCTGTCTCTTCCACATGCCTTTTATTTGTTCACATTTTTATTGTTTTCTGTTATCTTTTCAGGTGATGGTTTCTGCTTTATTTTGTTTATTGGGTGTCGTTGTTGTTTGCTTTTTGCTTTTCTGTATACAAAATGCAGGATAGGTGAATCTATAGAGACAGTCATGGGATCAATACTTTCTTGAAGTTATGGCAGGGGATGTTGGGGAGAGTGGTGATAGGAAGCTCATAATAATGAGCACAAGGAAGAAGGAAATGTTCTAAAGTAACTGTAATGATGATTGCACTTTTTCAAATATAGTTAGACTCTTGACCTATGTGATATTTGAATTATATGCCAATTAAGATATTTTTAAATAGAAATCAAGCCAGCTATTGCATTGGGCAAATTTTCTTCACAAGGCCTCTTTAAAGTGCTAAAGAGTAAAAATGTCATGTAGTAGACTAAGAGGCTCCTGGCTTGTCAATGATGCTTTCACTCAGTTCATATGCATGTAAACATTGGACATTGACTAAAACCTGGTGAAGAATTGATGTATTTGAACAATGGTGTTCATGGAGAATGCTGAGAGGATCATAGAGAGTGCTGACAATACCATGAAGAACACTGAGAGTACCATGGGGAATGCTGAGAGGATCATGTAGAATACTGAGAATATCATGGAGAATACTGACAGTATCGTGGAGAATGCTGAGGGTATCATGGAGAATGCTGACAGTACCATGAAGAACACTGAGAGTACCATGGGGAATACTGAGAGGATCATGGACGGCCAGAGGAACAAATTAATCTGCCTTGGAGGAAGAACAAGAACTCTACTTCTAAGCAAAGATGAAAGGATTTTGTCTCCTATGCTCTGACATGTTGTCAGGAGAGACCAGTCCCTGGAGAAGGGCCTCCTGCTTGGTGAAACAGAGGAAGGTCTTCAACAAGATGATGATTGTCACAGTGGCTGCGACAAGGTGCTCAGACAACAGTAACTGTGAGAATGGGGAAGGACAAGGGAATTTTATCATGTTGTATATAAGGTTGTTATGATTTGAAGCTGAGTTGACAAAACCCAACAACAGCCAGGAAAATTTCAAAATTCGTTTTTGTTTTAAAACATAATGAATCAAGACATCGGGCGGTGTAAGATATGACAAAATAATGATAATTTATAAATTATCAAGTGTTATGAGGGAGGGGGAGCAGGAAGAAAGGAGAAAAATGAGGAACTGATACCAAGGGCTCAAGTAGAAAGCAAATGTTTTGAGAACAAGACACGGCAACAAATGTACAAATGTGCTGGACACACTGGATGTATGGATTGTAAGAAGTGTTGTATAAGCCCCCAATAAAATGATTTAATGTAAAAATCAAACAAATACAAACACATAATGAATCAGAAGAGACTTGTGTTGAACCCTCAAGTTTACAGAGTGAAAATCATTGTACTAGTACTATGAGGGCATACATTACTAATAGGAATGCAAATATAACAGAATTTTTTACAATCTGAATCCATTCACTGCTGTACTAAAATAAATAATAGTCTAGCAACTACTTTAGAAACTGAAATTGTTGTATCATAGATCCTTATAAATATCTGAAATACTGATTCTGTTTTATAGAATAATTTCCCTTATTATGCAATTTATCAGACTGAAAGAGTGAATTTCAATATCATTGAGGACCAGTTAAAAATTTGTACTGAAAATTTCTCAATGGCAACCAAATAAAGTCTGCAGCCAGAATTGATTCCTAGGTATGAATTATCAAAAAGAGTGGCTGCCATATTCTCCATCAGTTGGAGTGTATATTGTTTTATTTTCAGAATCTTAAATCCTTTTTTATTTTCTACAGAGGAGTTCCGTGATTGATGCAACTCAAACGTGTTTGATAAAGAGGAAAGCAGTTTAATTCACAGAGATTTTATCTTGTTATATTTAAACCAAAAACATGGTTGTAGCTTACCTTGAACTCTAGAAACATAAAGTAATGAAGACCCTCAGGATTAGAAAGTTGTTTTGCTAGACATTGCTACTGTCATTATAACACTCAGGGAAAGTGGACTAATTTTTCAAAGAGGAAATGAAGTGTGTAGTACTCACAAAAGGAAAACTCTGTTGGTTTACTTGAACTTGTTGCTCAATTTGGCCTATTTTACCAGGTCATTTATCAAAATACAGCAACACAGACGAAGGAAGCCCATCGTATAAGTCTTAAAATATGTGAAGAGGAATAAATGTAATAAAAGACAAAGTTCAATTAATCATTTTCTATGAAATAAGTATAACTAATATTTCCTTGTCTGTATATTATACTCATGCTTGTATATTATACCCTATTTTAAGATATGTATCCTCAAAGACAAAAATTCTGTGAAGTAGTTTGTCAGTTTACTAGCTCAAAAGTCATCTAAGTGAAGAAATTGAGAATCAAAGACTTGACTATTTACGTGTAGTTGGAAAATTAATTTTTCTAGCATGTTAGGCATAGAACATGATATTTTAGAATGCACCGAATATGCCTTTTTCATACCAGTTGCACATTCACCTAACTGTGTAGGATGTAGCACAAGAGATTGTTGCCCAGAATCATCTGATTTTTTAACTGTTCGGTTAGTCTATACATTTTTTATGATCTGTACTCACCGATGTTTTGATCTGAAAACATATTTAGACAATGACCAAGTTTGGAAACATTTTCTAGTATGTTGGGAGGGGGCGGTGCCTGTTGTGGAAATGAGCACAATCCTGGAATCATTCCCTCAGATTGCAGATGTTTTGGAATTTATAGCGGAAAACCGGACACAAAAGGGAGATACGAAATAAGACGCTGAAAACAATGACCAACAAAGACTAGAAAATGTATTGATGTTGGATATGTGGAGTAATATATTGTATCATTTTATTAGACAAGTCAACCTCTCCGAGATTCAGAAGTTAATTGAAAGACATGTACATATCTGACAGTCATTACAGCGTAATTGTGTATTTTAAGAGAAAATTTTGAAAACACAACCAAAATTGCAGATATCCCCATGTTTTCCATTTCTATCACTCTGCTTTTATAAAATACCTGTTTTAAAAGATATAGTACCTGTTCTTTGCTGAGCAAAAGAACCCAAAGAGGATTTTTGCTATTACAAAAAAAAGGTGAAAAGTGAAAGTAGGCTTCAGAGTTCTGTGAGTTATGAAAGAGCCAGCGTGCGCCCACTGTTCCTCCACAGGAACTACATTCAGGAGCTCCGCATCAAACCTCCATAGTTTTGAACTGTGTCCATAAACATAAAATGTGAGTGCTATTTTTAGGTTTTAAATGTTGGTATGATATGATAAGTCAATTTTGGCGGGTCCTGAAGTGCTCAAAGTTTTCTTTTTTCCCCATATAAATGAACGATAATTGCTCCCTTGAGTTTTGCCATAGGGCATGTAAAAGTTGAACAGGAACACTCTACTTTTAGATAGTCAGGCAAAACTGGTGCCACCAAATACTGCTTATCAATTCATCCATGTGGCAGAAGCTTTAGAAAGAAACAAGTGACAGAGGTGCTCCAAAAGTGTCCCTGCATGCCAGAGATCAGTTTTGTGTAACCACACCCTACATCCTCATCAACACCCTTGAATCTTGCATGGAAAGAAGAGTGCATGTGAGCGACACTCTTTTAAAGAGATTTCCCGTGTGTGTGTGTGTTTATTAATCACTGTATTGGGGAGCTCTTACAAATCTTTTCCCTTCTTAAATAATGTGAATATACTGATAAAGAATGAACCAAGAAATAGGCTCAAGCTTATCCAAATCACCTGAATAAAGTGCAGAAATTCCATCCTTATATAAGAACTACATCTACAGAAATAAAGAAAGAAATGATGATGGCAGCATATGTGTGTGTAACTGTGCTGGACACAATAGATGAATGTATGGATTGTGATAAGAGATGATGTAAGAGCCCCCAATAAAAGCATTTAATAATAATTTTTAAACTACATCTGAGATTCAGGAAAGATAAATTTCACTCATGTATGCACATATGATTCTATGATAGAAGAGAAAATGCAGCATTTTCCTACGTGAAAATTTGCTTTATGCATATTTCTAGCATAGATGATCAGAGAGTACATAAGAAAATGCTCATCTTTGTCTCCAGAGGGATGAAAACACCCTCACTATATAACAAGGATTCAAGAGAGACTTTATTCAGGATCCTTGTTAGGTATCGAAATAGATATGGTATGGGAGCTTTAATGATAAGGAAGTCATCCAATAATTGGGAAAAGTAAATTTAATTATTGTGTGTTAGAGATGAAAGGTCTATCTAAAAATAAAATATGGTAATTTGTTATAATATTTGTTTGCTAGTCATTAAATATTCTTTTATGATAGCTTTTCATTTCTTCACTTAGTATTATAGAAGTTACTATGAAACATGTACCAAATTCAAAGGATGAGCCATGTGCAGTTAAATTGGTAAAAGTACATTTTTTGTTGATAGATCAACAGAATTTTACATTTTGATTGCTAAGTAACTAAGCTCCAGGTCTCCTTTTCTTAGTTGTAGAATATATGTAATACTCTTTTTGTAGAAATGTGATATATAGTAAAAATATTAAGAATTTGTACTTGTTTAAAGTTCTATAATTCACTTTCATTTTATCCCATTAAAATAGCATATGATACTTTTTCTTTCAATTGCTAATATTATAGGCACAATTTGAAAATGTTTTTTAAAGTTGTATAATGGATAGCTATGGCGCATGCGCAGATGTATATATCACTTACTTAGCCCGGAACACACGAGTAAAAGGAACTGGGTATACCACTGATTGCTATTCATGTGTCTTCATCCAGCCCTGGTTATGCTGAACTTTGGGAAACACTCACTTCTGCATGGATTGGTTTCTTTTTCCCAACCAGATCACATGTAAGGAGCCCAGTGGGCAACGACATGAGCTGCTTACCAAAGGTCAGCAGTTCAACTCCGTGAGCCTTCCCTGGGGGAAGATGAGGCTCTCTGCTCCTGTGACCATTTACAAGCTCTAGTCTAAAGGGCCTCCTTGTGTGGGTTGGAGTCAACTCAATGGCATCGGGATTGTTTTCAGGGTGACTTGTCATATGTAATTTGTCTTTGGGACAGAATAATCGCTCCAGAGGCCAGACCCAAATTTCCCTACCTGAAACCTTGAGGGCCAGTTATATTTAAGATTTAATATTTAGTTGGCTATAAGAAAGTTAACCGAGCACTTTAAAAGATACGTTACATAACCCGTCCAATAATGAAATCCTCTACTATCTCTTCAGCGAAACTACGAATGTTCTCACTAAGCAGACGAAGTGAAGGCTATAAATAGGTTTACATCCAGCTAGAGCAGGGTTTGCCATCAACCAAGTTTTTTTTTAATGTAAAGAAAAATGGTTAGATTTCAAACATTTTTAGATTTGGAAATTGCAAATAAGGCATGTGGACTTAAGCAACATCTCTGTTTATATCAAGTACTCAGTTCAAATCAAAATAGCCGCTTTTATCTAAGACAGTCATCAGTGCTAGTTGACTTCAATTGGGTTGAGTTTTCCTGTGGAATTTTCTGTCTTCATAAGAAATATCACAGAAAATTAAATAGATGTGAGGGGCTATGGATGATAGGCTCTTTTGCTTCCTCTTTTCTTCCAAAGGCAGCATATCATTGTTGTTGACAGTGCGAGAAAATTCTTGCTGCCATCTAAGCCTCACTGTAGCCATGTGTTGGAATGAGGAGGCTAGAAGGCTCAAGTTTAGTCTTAACATGAGTGTTGTTATAATTCTACTTATCAGCCTAGTTTTCATCCCATGCCTTAGTCTCTGGTCTTATGGATAGTAATTTTGTTTTAAATACATAATACACTTATTTGTTTGTTGGAGAATATTTACTGAACACTAAAATGAAAGGACCCCTAGGGACTCAAGGGTTCATGTATTTGGCTGCCAACCAAAAGGTGAGCATTTCAAATCCACCATCAACCCTGCAGGAGAAAAAGACCAAGAAATGCAGCCCTATACTGAGTTCTGCCTAGGAAAGTATCTGATAGTTCTACTCTGTCCTTCAGGGTCTCCAGGATTTTATATCAACTTGACATCACATAACAAGAACCTGAATCTTGGAAATCTAAATTCTAGGCTTGATTGCCACCAACTAGATGTGGGAATCTGTACCTATTACTTCTTGTCTTTTAAGCTCAGTTTCTCAGCCATAAAAACAATGGTATAAACTAAATAACGCTTAAGTTTCCATCCTTCAATTACATTCTAAGATACTGAGGATGTAACCACACCCAGCTCCCAGTTCCCAGTAATGCGCTTTGTCAAAGCCCAGAAGGAACTCCAGAATCATTATGCCCTAACTTCCCCCACTCCACACCCAAGGCACTTCTCATTGTTCTTGCACTTACCTCTGGGTACTGGTAAAATCAATAGGGCTGATTGTGAGGCCCTGAGGGACGGCTGCTCAGTGTTCTTGCCTCTTGACTGTGCCTAGAGCTGCTCTTTGCATCGCTTCTTGCAGGACTCTCTGGAAGATGCTGAGTGAAGTAACTGTAGATGACAGGCAGGTCCATTTGACGATGGGAGTATGTCCTCCCAAGACACCCACTTGGAAATGGTTCATGAGAACAGAAGGCAAAGGACAGGTAAATATCACCTTCGACATCTATGACCTCCCTTCCCAGTGCAGGCCAGGTCAAGGAAGGAGACGTTTAAAGACTTGGATTCTCTCATCACACACATTTTTGTTCTGCTTGTGCTTTCCTCCTTGCTCCTGGGTATAAATGCTTCATGCCGTGATCGCTCCTATGAGTCCGGCAGAGGAACTGTTAGGTCTCTCTGGAGCTAGATCTATACCTCGGTCCTTGGCCCCGCACGAGAAAGAATTCACGCCCAAGCCTGGTTCATGATCCAAGGGAGTTTTATGAGAGTTAGAAGAAGTTTCAGGTTTACACGGCACCCACAGGACTCCTGCCCACCATGCAGCCTGGCGGAAACTGGAGACGCAAAAGGGTCTGTCTCAACTCTGGGCTCCTGCCTTTTCAAGGATTCCATGGGGAGGCGTGGTGGATGACCCCTGATCGACCCCATTGGCTGAACTGAATTCACCTGGCCTAGGTGGGCCAATCCAGGTTCAGCGCCCACCCATGCCCACCTGCGGGAAACCTGAGCCTCTGAGCATGTGCAGTGCGCCACTCCTTTGTTCCCGTGGCTTGGCTCTCTGGGCATGCGTTAATGGACATTCCCTAACCCTGCACTAGCCTGCCTAACAGAACACTTGTTTCCTTCACACTATTTCCCATTCCATTCTAACTACACTGCCTTCTCTCATTTCCTCTTCATAACACGCCCAAAGGGTAATAATTCCACCAAAGGAAATGTTTGACTTTACCATATAATCAGTACTCGAGCTGCAAGACAGATGACGTATTGGAATTGGTATGACCGATATCATCTATGGGTCACATGGTCATGGTTCCAAAATATTAACAAACAGATTCCTGCCCAAAATCTTGTGGCAGTTACATAATCTCCTGTCAACTGGAGTGAAAGGGTGGAGTCTAGTCTGTCAAGTCATAGCCAATAATGCCTCTGTGTGGGCATGGCCTTCCCCTGAGAATTCTGGGAACTCCTGTCTCCCTTCCTCCTCTGTGGGAGGTGGGACAGACTGTTTTGCTGATAGACATTCCTGTTGACAAGCCACGTGGAGCCATACTGAGGGCAGTCATAGCCCTGGAGCTGGAGGAGCCACATGGAGACCCACACAAGGGCTGAGATGCTTCTACCACCACTGGATCCACCACTGGCCTGTGACCTTCCTGCGTTCGGCATCACTGCTTGTGCTGCATGAGTCTAAAGTGGAATTTATGGACTAGTATCACACATATGGGCTAATATCGGACTTACAGACTGGGCTGGGATGCTTTCTTAATGTACAATTGCTCTTTGAGATAAAACTTCTCTCTGACACACGTTTGAGTGTCACTGGATTTGTTTGTCTAGTAAACCCAGCCTAACACAAATCTTCAATCTGGCTGTGCATCAGAATCACTTGGAAAGCTTATTAGAAAGCAGAGATTTCCAAGTCGAATTTCAGACATCCTGATTTAGTGAATTATAATTTGTCAGGGGAGCCAGCCCTTAACAAATCATCATGGGCCCAATAGGTGCAATTGTACAGTGATAATAAGTAAAGATTATAGTAAAGTCACAGAATAAGAGAGATAGAAGAGAGAGTAAAATGAAGAAGTCAGACACATCACCTCAGCTCCTCGTGGTGGTACAGGGCATGAGAGAGAGAGCGGTTTATTGCTAACCAAGGTTTATATATCTTTAGGGGTGTGCATGCCTCCTAATTACAGGTAAAGACAAACATCACAGGAAGGGGTTGTACAATAGGCAATACAAGCAATAGGAGGGGGATATACAATGGGCATAGGCGTAACAGGAAGGGGATGAGCTAGAGGTATACATATGATAGGAAGGGGAGGGACTAGGAGTACACATGTGACAAGATGGGCAGACCTTAGATTCATGACGTGGCTTAACCTTGGTCACCCTTGAGTGAGCTTGACCTCTCTGGGCTCTCCTTGAGGGAAACAATCTACTCCTATCTTTATAAGTGGGCCCTACTAAGTGGGCCCTACTTAGGGTTCGACAGACTACACAGTCTGATTGGTCTAGGTGGCTGATAGTCCTTAGGGAGAATAACCTCTGACCTACTTCATTGACCTCCAAGTGTATAGTCATTTACCCTGTGTAGCAAGTAGTCAAGTTTGGCATATACTTGAGGGAGACAACTTGGGAGAAATCTTTCTGTTTCCCACAATAATTTGTCAAGAAGATAGATTGACACAGGGGCTGCAACAATGAGCTCAAAGACAAAAAAAACCTTTTGAGGACTGCCCAGAAGCAGGCAGTGTTTGCTCAGTTGTGCATAGGGTCGAGATGAGTCAACTCCAACTGAAAACACCCAATAAAAACAACCTCTGGGTAAGGTTCCCTACAACGTTCATTGTAACATGCTCCCTGTACTTCGTAGGCAAGCAGCCTATTATTAATCACTTAAGAAGTGAAGTGAATTTCTTGCTCACAGAAGTAGAAATTTCATAGTTTTAATCTTGAATTTGGTATTAATTACACAACTAGTTTGACTATAAAAAAGAACAGACTAGAAGTGCTCCATAGTTTTCACGGTGGTAAAACTGGACCGAAGCACACCGCCTCGGCTGTCCCCCTCAGAGTTGATGGTGGGTTCGAACCCCCAACCTTTACCAACCCAATGCTAAGGTGACCAGATTTTAACATTGGTAAAGCGGGACACCATTGATGGAGGGGCGGGTCTTGATTAAAAATTTGGTCTAGATGGAGCAACAAAAATTTTCATAGAACACAAAAATAGTATTTTAATATATTTTAAAAATTTCAACATAAGTACAATTTACAAATATAATACATTAAAAAGTTATGTATAGTATTATTTTATTCTTTGGCATATTTCTCATTTGAGTGAATTTTTAGTAGATTACTGTTGTTAAAAAGGCCATGAAAATTTTCACAAGAATTTGTTAAATTGTATTTCACACATAAAATGGCTTTCAAAATCTCAACACTTAATTGTGATTTTTTTGATGTCCACACTTTATTTACCATAGGAAAAACATGTTCAGTCGCAGCATTAGTTCCTGGTAAGGACAGCGCATATTCCACAATTTTTAGTGCATTATTGTATAGAACATGGTTTGTTTCAAAATGATGAAATATTTCTAACCATTTGTTCTCTATTGTGATTTTTGCTGATGCCCAAGATTTAACCTTTTCCTTATCAATATATTTTTAATAATGATACCTCATTAAAAAGATGATTTTCAGAAATATTGCTACATGGGAAATTTTGAGTAATATGATCAAATGATTTTTGCACATCATTCCAATTAAGTTCTTGTTTTAATATAACCCAATGAATATGTTCAATATCAGGGTTAGGGTTAGGCTTAAAAAAATAAGTAAATAAATAAATAAAATGTTCAATATCATTGTAATGTACCGTCCACTCTTCTAAATAATCTATGCAATTACTATAGAACTTTTTAATGTGATTCATGATATCTGCACAATTTATTGCACCTTATTCTTCCAGCTGGCTTATACTATCATGGATAGTTAACAGAAGAAAATTATTTTCTAACCGCTCTTAACACTGAGATTTTAAATTATTAGCTTCATTTGCTACTTCGATTACTGATATTTTGTCACCTTCAATAAGTTTTATAGCATTTTGCAAAAGAGCTGCTCTGGGATGGATGAACCCCTCAGGACCAGCTGTGAGAGTGACAACACCTGGAGGGAGGGGGGTGTAGAAAGGGAGAACTGATCTCCTGGATTTACATGTTACCTCCTCTCTGGGGGATGGGCAATAGGAAGGTGGGTGAGGGGAAACGCTGGGCAGTGTAAGATAAGATAAAATAATAATTTATAAATTATTAAGGGTTCATGAGGGAGGGGGGTATGAGGAGGGAGGGGGAGGAAAAAATGAAAATGAGCTGATTCCAGGAACCCAAGTGGAAGGCGAATTTTGAGAATGATGAGGGCAACGAATGTATAAGGGTGCTTTACTAAATTGATGTATGATGGATTGTGATAAGAGTTGTATGAGCCCCAATAAAATGATTTATTAAAAAAATTTTTTAAGAAAAAGAGCTGCTTGATTGTGTACAAACTCTAGCCAAATTTTGACGATTCTTTTTCAAAAAACTCTTCTAAAATTCTAGGACATTTATCCTGTGATAGAAAATAGGATTTAAAAGGATCGTATATTTTCAAAATTCTTTCGACAGCTGGCAAATAGCTAACCGGCACGTTTTACTGTATCCAAATATTTTCTGATATTCGACTTCTGCAATTTCACAAAATTCTTTAAGCATTTCAACACGCACAGTGTATACAATGAAATAAGAATATATTTAATAACAATATTTTCCACATCTACGGGCAACAAATCAGCAGCTGTTTGAATGGTGTTATGTATTATGTGCGCTGCACAACCAACACCAATAATGTTGGATTAAGTTTTTTATTTAATTTATTAAAAATAGCATTTGTACCTCTTCTCACTTTTCCTCCAAAATTTGTGTTTGTGTTATCTGCACAATATGCAAGCATTTTATATTTTAAATTGTTTTTTCCAAAATAGTAATAATGGAACTGAAAATTATTTCAGTTTCACTGGGCACAGAAACAAAATCTAAAATTCTAATTTTTATTTCAGTTTCCAAATAAAAAAAATCTAATAATGGATGGAAATAACTTTATATCCTTATGATTAGATACATCAGAATATATGGATATAAAATAATTTTTACTAGATTTTTGTTTAATTCTGAAAATGCATATGGGGAAAGCACATTACACACAATTGTCTCGGATTTTCTTCTAGCACAGGCAAATTTTTGTTGATTAACTTTTTGACAACTTGTGATGTACAGTCCATAGATCTGAAGGAAAATGATTGTGATTGAGAGTAGAGCACATCCTGACCCACCAGGCCATGAGGATGATGTTCCTGATTAGAGCAGCCAGTCCACAGAGAGGACAACATGGCTGGCCGCACTACACATGATGCCCCTCAGTGACTAAGGGCGATACAGGGGACAGCACCGGAGACACAGTGTGGGAATTGCACTTGACCTGATCCCACCACACCGAGGCAAATCACTGGGGGAGTGCAGCGGAACAGCAAGGGAATGGAGTGGCAAGGTCCCCCGGGAATGCTGAAAGTGGACTTTGGGGCCAGGGTGTGGTGCCCCAACAGACTGGACTGGAAAACACTCCTAAGGGCCAACAAACGATCCTTGAACGAACTACAAGCTTTTCTTTCTTGATGTGTTTTGTTTTGTTCTTTGTCAGTGGTTTGTTGTTGTTGTTTTGTTGTCTGGTTGTAACTGTTGCTTTGTTTTCCACTGTCTTGTTTTCGTGCATGTTATTATCTCCACAGGTCTGTCTAAATAAGACAGGCTGGATGAACTGGAGAACAAACACCGGGACTGACAGTTCAGGGGGAACTTGGGGTGGGGGGGTGGAGGGGTAAGAAAGTGGTGTTATCAAACCCAGGGACAAGGGAACAACATGGAATTCAAATTGGTGGTGAGGGGGGGGGGGTGGCAGGCCTGGTAGGGAATGATCAAGGGTAAGGTTACGTAAAGAAGAGGTATAGCTGTAACCCAGGTGGGGACAGAGCATGATAGTGGGGCAGGAGGAAAGTCAAGGGAGATGGAGGAAAGAGCTAGGAGGCAAAGGACATTTATAGAGGTCTAGACAAAGACTTGTACATGCAAATATATATATATGAGGATGGTGAAATAGATCTATGTGTCTATATTTATAGGTTTAGTATTAAGGTGGCAGAAGGACCTTGGGCCTCTACGCAAGTACTCCCTCAATGCATGAATACTTTCTTCTATTAAATTGGCATTCTATGATGCTCACCCTCCCGACACAACTGTTGAAGCCAAAGCAGGTGAACAAGTAAATATAGCGAAGAAAGCTGATGGTGCCCGGCTATCAAATGATATAGTGTCTGGGGTCTTAAAGGCTTGAAGATAAACAAGCAGCCATCTAGCTCAGAAGCAACAAAGCCCACATGGAAGAACACACCAGCCTGTGTGACCACGTGGTCCCGAAGGGATCAATTATCAGGTATCAAAGAACAAAAAATCATATAATTGGCTGCACACCTCCACGATGTGATCGCCGAAGACAAACGGGTGCATAAGCAAATGTAGCGAAGAAAGCTGATGGTGCCTGGCCAACAAAAGAGATAGTGTCTGGGTTCTTAAAGGCTTGAAAGTAAACAAGCGGCCATCTAGCTCAGAAGCAACAGAGCCCACATGGAAGAAGCACACCAGCCTGTGCGACCATGAGGTGCCAAAGGGATCAGGTACAAGGCATCATCAAAAAAAAAAAAATCTTACCATAGTGAATGAAGGAGGACGTGCAGAGTGGAGACCCAAAGCCCACTTGCTGGCCACTGGAGATCCCCTCACAGAGGGGTCTAAGGGAGGAGATGAGTCAGTCAGGGTGCTATGTAGCACCAAGGAAGGATACAGCTTTCACCCAGATCCTAAATGCGTCCTCCCCTCCAACTACCATGATCCGAATTCTACCTTGCAAGTCTGGATAGAACAGAGGATGTACACTGGTGCAGATAGGAGCTGGAGGCACAGGGAATCCAGGGTGAATGATACCTTCAGGACCAGATGTGTGAGTGGCGATACTGGGAGGGTAGAGGGTGAGTGGGTTGGAAAGGGGGAACCGATTACAAGGATCTATATGTGACCTCCTCCCTGGGGGACGGACAACATAAAAGAGGGTTAAGGGAGACGCCGGATAGGGCAAGATATGACAAAATAATAATCTATAAATTATGAAGGGCTCATGAGGGAGGGGGAGGAGGGAAGGAGGGGGGAAAAAAGAGGACCTGATGCAAAGGGCTTAAGTGGAGAGCAAATGTTTTGAAAATGATTAGGGCAAAGAATGTACAGATGTGCTTTATACAATTGATGTATGTATATGTATGGATTGTGATAAGAGTTGTATGAGCCCCTAATAAAATGTTTAAAAAAAAAGAAAATGATTGTGATTAATAGCATGAAAAGACATAAGTCCTTCTGCTAATGCTAATTTCTTTTTTTCATATCCATAAGTTGTTTTCCGAAAAAAATTCCTGTATTTTGGAGGAAGATGCAACAGTATTTAAATATCTTTTATGTTTCTGTGTCTCCAAGTGCTTTAAAATATCATTCTTCCCGTCATGCAAAATAGAAAATTCACCATTATATTTCTCACATTTTACCATGTAATCACTTTTGGTTTTTTTAATAAAAGGAAATTCACTTATTAGATCATCATTGAATTTGCATCCTCTTTTGTTAATCATTATGTTAAAAATCTAAAAACAATTTTAAATTATATTATAAATTATTATATATATTTTGCTTAAAAACATAGCAAGTAGGTACATAGTTACATGAACATGTTTTATTGTTAGTTTATAGATTAAATTAATTTTATTGTTATAAGGTAACTATATATTTTTAATTATTTTTATTTTAATCCTACATTTATTTCTAAATAATAACAATACTAACTTGTATTATTTTTTCTCTGAATTTGCCATAACGTAAGTCATAAGTCCCACTTTCAAGACCAGCACTAGACTTTTTCTGCCACTATAAAATATAAATAATATGAGTACTGTCTGCTAAATTGAAGAATATTCATGAAATAAATAAATTACCTAAATTATCTGAATAGCTGATTTGTTGACATCACTTGTTTGACGAGCACTAGCATGTAGTACGATGTGTATCATCTGAGAGACAGTTACAAAATATTTTCGTCGTTGCCAATACTATTGTTCTTTAAGTCCAAACAATGGTGGTCAAATTCTAACAACTGATCAACAATGTGAACTTTGATAAGCAGTTCTTGATCATCAGTTCTCCACAATTATTTGTTATTATTAAAGTTTAACATTATAAAATTAACAAGAATAGTATAAAAGTCACATCTTGGCCAAATAGTCACATAGCAGCCGAAAACCGTATATTCCCTCCTGTTCTTCCACCGTTCCTTAGCTTGTTGTTCATTCTTTCCAAAAACTGGGACTTTTTTTAAAACGCTGCGGGGCGCGGGACAAATTGTTAAAAATTGGGACTGTCCCGCCAAAAGTGGGACGTCTGGTCACCTTACCCAATGCTTAACTCGCTGTGTCATCAGGGCTCCTTTCTAAGGCAAGAAACGCAGGTGCTGCTAAAGGAGTTTTGAATCTTTCTCTTGGGGCGATGAAGAATTCCCTCGTTAACCTTTGGGGTTGTTGCTGAGAGGCACATCTCATGCTTGAGCTTCCCCTGGTTGGAGCATCTTTGGTAGCTAAGCAGGCAACCTCTGGGTGGGGATGACCACACCAGAAGACTCACTACAGGATGTCCACCTGAACTGTGGAGGACGGAGTGCGGCTTAGAGGCTGAGATCAAGGACTTGAAGAATGGTTCCATCAGTCATACCTACCGAATGAAACTCCCGGGAAAGCTCTGGACCCAGAAGCTCAGAGGGAAACTTGTGCTGTTTGGAGAGGATTACATGCTGGGGGCACCGCAGCTCTGCATTTGTGATGCTACCAGGCCTGGTCTCACGAGTGTCTCCTTTGGGATGGATTTGATTGCATTCTTTGTGATAAGTATAGAGATTCGGTGAGTTCGCCGAATTGTTCTAGAAAATGATTCAGTCTTTCCCTCCAAGGGGCTTCTAATTTTAAGTGGATGACAATTCCAACACATACAGAAATGGGGGGAAATGGGAGAATAATGCAAGAATGCCTATAAAAACTGAAACTACACTCACGGCCTCGAGTCCAGGCATGCTCCTAGTGACCCTATAGGACAGGGTAAAACTTCCCCGTGAGTTCACAAGACTGTAACTCTTTTCTTCCAAGGCGTGGCTGGTGATTTCGAACTGCTGACCTTGCCGTAGCAGTCCAATGCATAACCACTACTCCACCTGGGCTCCCAAGAATACCTATACAGACTGATGAAGACATTTGTAAGACATAGTAAGTAAAACGTATGTTAACCAGAGGAGGTAACGGGAACCTCCAAATTAGAAGTCAGCAGGTCAAAATCAGATGGCACTGAGGACTCCTGAACTTGTGGCAAGATCTGGGCAGACTTGGAAAGTGTGGAATACTGTGAGAGCTTACCTAACTTCCAGTCGTTAAAAGCACAGCAGGAAGTGCCGTGTTTGCAATGTGAAAGAAGATACTTGGGCTAGATGAGGGAAGCACTACCCATCATTGTAGGCTTAGAGTTTGGTGAGAGGTGATAGCAATCCAACTCATCACAAAATAGCTCTCTTACAGAAAGCATCAGGATACTTCATTTCTAATAAATATTCACTAGGCATTCATTAAAGAGAGCAGAAGTCAGAGAAACAATTTTCTATTTTTTCCCCATGGAAAGGTTTTTATTTGAAATATAGTGCAACATGAGTGTAGCCGAGAGGAGGAGGGGCTGGCCTGCCGGGAGTACAAGCCTCGCCAATGGCACAGGAGTAAGAGGACAAATATCCCATCTGTGTGCCCCCAGACCCCACTGGTCAGGAAGGAGGCATAGTAGCCAAACAAGCCCTGCCCACCTCCCAACCTTCTGAAGAAAAGGAGGTATCTGGCTGCCATGCCCGCCTGCTTCTGCAGCACCCCCTGCTCTGCCCGGGCCCCCACTAGCACTGCCAAGTTTCACCCACCCACTGGGACACTGGCCAATTCCATCTCCAGGGCAATTTTGGGGACAAGGAATCAGAGAAGACAGAAGGAAGGAGAAGGCAACCAAGGGCCCTCACTGGACAGCTGGGCAGAGCCAGAGAAACAATTTTCAAGTGCAAGGACCAACATCAACTAGCGATTGAACATCAAACCTCTAGATCAATTTCTTTATCTAAAGAGTGGAAGTAATAATATGGTTATTTGGTAGACAGATACCGTTCAAAATCACACCCATACACATCTAGATATAAAACAGCAGTTGTAAAGCACAAATGACTCTATAAATATTCAGTACTGTTTTCAATTACCTAAAATACATGTTAGGATTGAAACTTTCCCACTCATTGTTAAAGACCTGTGTGCTTGATATAATTAATGTATCTAAGGTAAAGTAAACAGAAACATGGATCCTTCATAAATTATTTAAACTTGTATTAAAATTATGCACTCTTCAATAGATCCTCAGTAGAGTATCTACTTCGTCCTTACTACATGTCAAGCACTGTGCCAAACACTTTACACACAGCATTGTCTACCACACAGCCATCTTTGGGATCAAGTATGAATAGCACCCCACTCTGTTTCGTTGACAAAAAGGAAGTTGAGGTGTAGGGAGGTTGTATAATTTACCTAAGGACACAGAGATAATAAGTAGTCAAACCTAGGTTCAAGAGATACTCTCAGTAAGTCAATTTAAATTTAACTTTATTAAAATACTATGGAAATTTCAACATTATCTAGAAATACATTGTTAGCCAGACTCCTTATAACTTATTTTAAGCTATAGCTAACTGGATAGTATTACTATAGCTAAGGCCTTTTACAGTATAATGCAATTCATCCTCAAGGCTGAAGCTGTATTCTTCACTAAATTACTTCCTAAAGTCAATTCTGATGTACTTCTAATTGGAAAACATTACACTTGAGAAAATGAAAAAAAAAAGTAGCAAATTCTGTTTGTAAGCCAGTTGTAATTGACAGAATGACTCCCAGAAAGCCAACAAGGATTCAACATGCTAATTACCAATCAATTACATTTTTGGTCTTAATTTCTGCCTCTTTGGGGTTTTTTATTCTTTAGCCTAGTTTTTGTTCCTTCTCTCAGTATTTTGTTTTTTAGGAGAATTTAAATTCAGATTGATTTCCAAACAAAATTAAAATCCCCTGACATTATACAAACATTGTAAAACAATTTTATGCATCATAAAAATCACTGAATCATGGAATATTAGAGCCAGAATGGATCTTAGTGATTCTCTATCATAACCCCCTCAGCTGACAGAGGACACACGGAGACCTAGAGAGAGAAGGTCAAACAGGAAGTTAGTGTTCTTCCACTCCCAGGGGAATGCATGCTGGTCTAGAAGAAACCAGGATAACACTGCTACAAATCACTGTAAGCCAGCGTCCCGTGTTTTCTTCAATTTACCCAGCTGAGAAAAATAACTGAAATAGATGCATAAAATAATCTATATGGGCATTTTCATCTCTGGTCTAATTTAATTTTTTTCCCTAGTGGCACAAATGGCTGTGTTTAACTACTATGTGCCAGGTTAGTGATTCAAACCAATCGAGAGGCACTTTGAAGTGATCTGTTTCTGAAAGGTCACAGCCTCAAAAACCCTATAGAACCATGCTACTCCAGATACTACATCTTTTGGTAGCGGGGCACCATCAGCTTTCTTCACCACATTTGCTTATGCACCCATTTTGTCTTCTGCAATTGTGTCAGGAGGGTGAACATGACAGAATGTCAGGTTGTTAGAACAAAGTGTTCTTGTGTTGAGGAAGAGCTTGAACAGAGGCCCAAAGTCAGTCTACTTACTCAATGTATTGCCATATAAATATATTTACATAGGCCAATACCTCTATTTTTATGAATTAATATTTTTACCTAAGTGCACACCTATGTTTGTACTTTTATCCAAAGCTTTGCTTTCTGTAGATCTTCATCTGTTTCCTTTTACCTTCCTCCTGCCCTACCATCAAGCTCACCCTTCTTCTGCCTCTTAGTGACCTCCTTCTTGGAAGTATGTGCTATGGAGGACAACACTGAACCTACAGGATGGGGAGGGGGCTGGTCTGTCATGTACACACGGAAGCAAACCAAGAAGGAAGAAGAGAGAGTGAGGAACTAGACCCCATAGTGGCACACCGAGCCCTGAGAATGATGTCCCTGCACAGAGCTGCTAAGGCACAGAGGGGACTGTAGGGCTGACTGAAGCAATTCCTCTCAGTTAGAGTGCTGTTATTCCAGCACTACCATGATCTCTACATCCTACTCATTGTTGATTTTAATTCCCTAGTTGTTCCCCTGTCTCTAACTGCTCCTTTTCCCTCACTCCTCCTCCCCTCAATTTCCTCCAAAACCATTGGTCCGCTGCTTTCTCCTCAGGCTTTTTTCCCATGCCCATCTTATGTAGGAAGGCAAACAACAATACCATAGACTACAAAAAGAAAACAAAAGATTGAATAAAAAGAGAAAAACAAAAAAGCATACATAATTCCAGGTCTGTCTGTTGACCTTTATGACTGTCTCCCCGCTGGTCCTGGGTGGTCCGGGAACCGCCCTTTGTAGCCTGAACTCTATATGGGGGACTCCTCAGGGGGGTTGTGGCTTGGCTTTGCTCCTGTTGCTGATCTGTTATATTCCCTTTAGGATTCACCCCACTGAATGGGGTAGAGGTGGGTGTATCAGACCAGACTTACTCCCTGTTGTGTGTCCCTAGTGTTGTCCTCTGTTGAGGTATGCTTCAGCGAGGAGATGTCATGTCTCAAGCTTTAGTCAGCCAAACAGTCCTCTCTGTGCCTTAACAGCTCTGGGCAGGGACATCATCCTCAGGGCTCGGTGTGCCAGTATGGGGTTTAGTCCCTCACTTTCTCTTTTTCCTTCTTGGTTTGCTTCCATGTGGGCATGACAGGCCAGCCCCTCTTCCCATCCTGTAGGTTCAGTGTTGTCCTCCGTAGCACAGACTTCCAGGAAGGAGGTCAATTTGACTCTGATTGGGTCCGGCCTTGTAGACCTCTCTCTTCATGAGTTGTACTATGTGGTTATGTTGTTCTCAAGGTTTGGTGCACCATGGTGGGGTCTGCACTCACACTCCCATTTCTGGGGGTCTTAAAGCTTTAAAGTTAAATAAGCAGCCATCTAGCAGAGAAGCAACAAGTCCACATGGAAGAAGCATACCAGCTTTTGTGATCATGAGATATTGACAAGTCAAGTAACAGGCATCAGAAGACCCAAAAAACCCATGTTGTTGAGAATGAGGTGGGTCTGAGCAGAGACCCCAAACTAATCTGTAGACAATGGGATATCCCCTCACAGAAGAGTCACAAGAAAGGGTTGAGTCAACCAGGGTGCAGTAAAGCACTGATGAAACACACACTATTACTCTGGTTCTTTGAGGCTTCCTCACCCCCTACTATCATGATATCAGTCCTGCCTTTAAGTTCTGGCTAGACTGGAGCATGTGCACTGGTGCAGATAAGGGCTCTCAACACATGGAACCCAGGTCAGATAAGCCTCTCGTGAACAGAAATGGGAGAAGTGATACCAGGAGGGTTGGGAGGAAGATGAGAAGAGGAGAGAGGAAGGGGGAATTGATTGCAAAGATCAACACATTACCACTACTCCCCCACCCCAGGCTGACGAACAACAGAAATGTGGGCGAAGGGAGACAGAAATCGGTGTGAGATAAGGATATAATAATTTATATTCTTATCAAGGGGTCACAAGGGTGGCGTATGGGGAGGGAGGGGGGAAAGGAGCTGATACCAAGGGCTCAAATAGAAAGCAAATGTTTAGAAAATGATGATGGCCACATATGTACAAATATGCTAGATACAGTTGATGTAAAAATTGTTATAAGAGCTATAAAAGCCCCCAATAAAATAAAATTTTTAAAAAGAGAGAGAATCATGCTACTTTGAACACATAGGGTCCTCGTGTTTTGTAATCAACTTAACAATGACTAAAGGGATAGGGCTATTTCTGATGGACTCACTTTCACGTCTTTTCTCTTATGTTTGAATACTCATATCCACTATTCTAAGTTAACTAAATATTCAAATTATGAAATGACTGATAAGTGGGGAATTATGTTTAAATGGGGGCCTGTGGGGACATGGTGGACTACAAGTGGGGCCGTCAACCACAAGGTCAGCCGTGGGAACTGACGAGCAACTTTGAGGAGAAAAAGAGGATTCCCTCCTTGGGGATAAAAATGGGCAGTGCTACTGTCTCTTATAGGCTCACGATGAGTAGGAGTAAGAAGCCTGGTGGCTTGGTGGTTATGCCTCCAGGGGGAGCTTACTCCTAAAGGAAGCTGGAACGAAGTAGGAGAAAGTTTAGGAAAACTCTAAGGGAATATGTGGCAAGGAATCTTTTTTTCTTTGAAAACTCCTTGGAAGGCAGGATGGAAAGACTTTGGATAGCTACTTTGGACACATAATTAAGGAAGCCCAGTTGCTTGAAAAGAACATCATTCTCCAGGAAAATTCATAATGAGATGGATTGAGATCAACACATTACCACCACTCCCCCACCCCAGGCTGACGAACAACAGAAACGTGGGTGAAGGGAGAGCTTAAACATAACATGAGGAGGTGCGGGACCAGGCACATGTTCTTCTGCTCTACACGGATTGCCACGTGTCAGCACCGACTATCACCAACCATCTTTGGGCAACATATACAGGTATTTGGCACTTTATATGAAATCAAAAGTGTTCAAGATAAAGTTACATAAAACAAATTATATTTTCACACCATTGTCAATCATTATGAATGAAAACTATATTCACTGTATAATAGCTATTCCAACAAAATGGGTTAATACTCTTTATTTAGAAAGGTAAAATTAGTGGCAGTCTTAGGAATATATTGACAATATAAAATATAAACAAAAATATGCTAGCAATTGGACATTGATTTTACCATTGAAGCATAATTTCATGCTCATTGTTATCTTACAATTATTACAAACTCTCCAGAAATAAGTTCCGGTATTTTACCCTGGATTACAAATACCAATGAAGTTTGAGCATATGAAATCCAAAACTTAATTGTTGGAGAGGAAATATCAGAGACATTTGCTGAGGCCCCTTCTCTGTAATTGCCCTTTTCCTGCTTATCAAAAGAATCACTGCTTTGGTGCCATATGACCCCACCATCAACCACAAATGCTTGGTTCAAAGATGGGAATACATCACCCATGCCAAGTCATAATCTACTTACTCTCAGGGGAATTTTTGTTTTGCTTTTTAAATGCAATGGTTGAAAATAGGATTGGTGAAAAATAAAAAAAGAAAGGAAGAAAAGAGGATTGCTGGAGCACTGGAACCTACCAGGTTAGCATGTGGAGCATTATCAGGGTTGACAGCCTGATTGTAGAGAGATAAGAAGAGATCAAGCCATTCATAGATTGCAGCTGAGAAGAAAGGCAGGGGGCCTCATGGGGACTCTCCTAAGTCTCAGATGCCAGCTCTTCCTGAGCCCTGTTTGTATAATCTAACCCCTTTACTATTTGATTATTTCATAAAATACTTCACTGTTCTTATTGTTAGTGGCTATCGCCTCGGTTCCACCCTACAGTGACCCTGTGCACAACACAATGAAATACTATCTCACCCTGTGCCAGCTTCACCATTGCTCCAAAGCTTGAGCCCATTGAGGCTGCCACTGAATCAGCCCAACTTGTTGAGGGCCCTCTTCTTTGTCACTGCGCCTCCACTTTACCAAACGTGATGTCCTTCTCCAGGGACTGGTCTCTCCTGACAACGTGTCCATAGTAGGGAAGCTATGTAAGGCAAGGTCTCACCATCCTTGCTTCTAACGAGCACTCTAGCCCCTTCTTACAAGACAGATCTATTTATACTTTTAGCCACCATAGAGCTTTCAATATTCTTTGCCAGCACAACAATTCAAATACATCAATTATTCTTTGGTTTTTCTTATTCCATGCCCAACGTTCACATGCATATGAGGCAATGGAAAAATACCACGGCTAAAATGCTTCTTTATTATTTTAAATATAGTCCCATTTTGCTTAAGCTACATGGACTCTTGTCATTCCTAGCAAATGTAATCTGACTACAGCAATGTTAGACTGAAATATATTACTAGAAGGTAACATTATATAATATTCTCAGTTTCAACAGAATGGGCTTTAGGTGGAAGTCTGTGGAAACTTATTTACGAATCTCACTCTGTCATGGAGTCAAGTGGTTATGGGAGGAGGGCTACAATCTGAGATGTCAGTAGTGCAAAACCACGAGCTGCTCCTCAGGAAACACACAGGGTTTATGACTCTTGTAAACAGTTAAATTCTCAGAAACTCACTGGGCAGTTTTACCCTGTCCTGTAAGGTCACTATGAGCCGGCATTGACTGATGGCAGTGAGCCTGGTGTCAGTCAGCTGGAGGTGAACTAGCAGCCTGGGACAGCCAGAGGGCATGTGCTAGTGTGAGAACCAAATCAGCCACTCTCTCCAATGCATTCAAAGACCTTCTTCTGCATGGTGTGGGTCAGAAGATCACCACTAGCAGCAGTTGGGATAGTGCAAAGAGAGGATGAGGAGACTGACACTCCTCCCCTTGACTCAAAGGCCATAATACTATTTTCCTCCAAGAGTTTGTGTGATGAAGAAAGAGGTTCAATTCATAAATATTTACCAGGTGCTTTGAATTATTATAAACCAAACATAACAACTTTTCCTAGAAATACAACAAATTAATTAAAGATATTCTGGGAGTTATATTTGTATAAAAGAAAACAGGAAAAGGTAGAGAATGAAAGAATGCTAAGGTTTCTTACTTTTCAACAAGAGGTTAAGAAAACCATAAACTATTTTATCAACAGTTGTAACAAAAAAGAAAAGTGTTCTTGCATTTCAATGTCAGAGACATTCCTTTTACTTTCAAAATGACTATTAACTGGGAACATTACCTCACATGTTTCAGCATGCTAAGTGAGAGATCTAGACTGTTTAGGTACTGGTTGGGTCAATTAAAGGAAAATCGGTGAGGTTGTAGCTTATTAATTATCAAAGAGTTTGTGAGCATACAGAACCTCCCATGATGAACAGTTTGCAAATTTTAAATTAAAAATTAAGATTTATTTAAGATATATTTTCTCAAATTTATTTAATTACAGTAAATATAATGGTAGATGTGTAAATATTAAAATTTAAATATTACAGCAAATGTGTTATTTTTGTTAGGGGATATTGAATCATCTTGATTTATAGTGGCCCCATTTGACAGCGTAGAATGGGTGTCCCCATAGGATTTTGTAGAGTATAATCTGCTTTCTCCCAAGCGGTCACTGAGTGGCTTCCTACTATAAATCCCTTGTCTCTTTTTAATAGACTAATTGGGGATGTAGATTTAATTTTCAGAATTTAGGTAAGAGTATGTACAGATTAATTAAATTTTGTGGTAAGTGGTGTTATACAAATATGTACTAGTCTTTTCCTTTCTCTAGTTAAACAAAAGCTAGTCATTAATTTCTCATTCATCCTCAAAAGCACTTTTGTCAACAGCTTAGTAGACTCTCAAGGTCCTGCTTTAAGAAATGATACAGTTAAGCCTAGAAATGCCAGAACCTGTATAAGACAGAAACCTATCAGAGAAAAAAACTCAAATATCTTCCATTAATATGAGAACTAGAGGGCTGTAGAGGTATAATAGGTTACTAAACTGAGAGTCAAGCCATTTGGAACCAGGTCTGTGGGAAAAAGAGGGTTTTTATTCTGATCAAGACCTGCAGTCTCAGAAACGCACAGGGGAAATTCCATTGTGTCCCGTGGGCTACAAAGGCAGTGAGCTGGTTTGCTTTGTTAGGTTTTGTTTTGTTTTTTAAGCCTGTGAGGACAGACAACTCACCAGATTTGGGAAAACAAGGCAGTCCTTGGGGCCCAGCTCTCATGGATTCCATGTGGATAAATTTTACCCTCTGGGTTTATTTTTATTTTAGCCAGAACATATAAAATATTTTGAAGTTTATAATATTTTATAATAAGCTTATAAATTAATGTATAATAATGTATCTCCTCAGGTCTATAGTATTTTATCAGAACTATAGAATGACAGGCATTTTAGAAAACACTGAGTTCAAAATCCCTCAATTTTACCCAAAAAAGTGAACACAATTCAAAAATGGAACAGCTGCCAGAAACCACCAGGCAAAATAAATAGTATGCAAGTTAGACTAGGAAATCCGGGTCTGTCTTGATTCTGAGTTGTGACTTCTTTAGCATCATGTTTCACGAGGTAAAATTGAGCTGAGTGGGACATCAAGGTGCCTACTGTCCTCATCAGAATATGCTAAAGTCATTGTTTACTAGATATTTAAAGATAAAATATATCACTCTCCTCAAAGGGAATTACAATGCAGTTTCTATTTAAAGTACCAGATGGAAACAGTGGTACACTGATCTAAACCAAATATGGGCCTAAGAAATATGTGTACAAAGTAATCCGTGCATCTTAATGCACTTAGACGGGTGCAATTTGTACCAGTCTTCAACCAGTCAGATCTCTCATAATCAAACCTTCACTGGAAGAGGCTAAGTACAACCGGCAGAAGACAGAGAAGAAAGGCAGGAGGTCCTAGTGGCTGCTTGACGGACAAGCAAGAAAAGACAAACCAGTTCACCATCAGGGAGCAAATACTGTGTTCTAGGAACAGGAGGCTCTGTGGAAAACAGGCCAACAAGAAAGAAAGCAAAACACAATGTGATCATGTGACACCTTTAGCATATCTTGAAGATAAATGATTTAATCTATATCTGTAAGATGTTATTTTTTCAAATGTGTTCTTGTGTGAAGGAAAAGGTTCATTGTCCTCATTTTTTCAGAGCTGAAGCTGAGTTCGTTTCCCCATGATAAGCAATGATGGGAAGTGAGGTACCAACTTTTAATAAGGTGCCCATCTTCACGGGTTATAATAAGCAGCATGGTTTGCATAGCCCCCAGGATCCTGTCTATAATGTATATGAAAGGGAAAGAACTGGTATGCATTCCCAGTGAGGATGATTATATCAGGTAAGAAATACATATGGGGGGCAGAAGAAATCATTCCCAAAATAAGAGAAAGAGAAGAAAAGAAAGGAACAGCTCTGTGTAGAACCATCTAAGTAATTAAGCTATTTTATCTTTAGAAAACAAAGCTTTCTTTGGAATAGAGGATTATGCTTGGTTATTTTTAGAAGTTACTTGAGTCTCTGTTAATATAAAACTTCCCTAGCGCTGATATGGCTTAGGAATCTCTGAATGACAGAGTGAATCAATTGACTACTAACCCAAAAGTGGGTAGTTCTGATTCACTGAGAGACCTCAAAAGAAAGGTTGGGTGACAATCATTGAAAATTCTAGTTGGGGGTAGATACAAAAGACAGCTGATGTCAAGGAGTTCAAGAAGCAAGAGAATGTTTTGAAATTGTGGTAGCAATTGTACAATACTGCTTGATGTGATTGAACTGTGGAACAATATGATAGCTGTATTGGCTCCCAATAAAATGTTTCTTGGGGGAGGAAAGGAAAGCTCTACAGAAAACAGGTATATGCCAAAGCACATGCGGTCACCATGAATTGGAATTAAGTTAATAGTAACCGGTTTAATGTTCATTGACAATAGTGGTTATTACAGTTGAGGATTAAAGAATCATCCTGGAAGCCAATTGAAAAAAGGGAAATCCAAGAGATTTCTTATATCGTTTATGATAAGACTAAGACGTTAAAAAATACAATAAGACAATGAAAAAAAATATGTCCCTAGCCCAGGCAATTTGGGTAACTTTGTCTGAGGAGAAGTCAGTAAGTATTGCTACTACCATTTGGGTTCATGCATCCATGGGTTTGTTCCAAACAAAATATGTATAAACTATACCTCTAAAATCTTTGGATGACAGGAGAAAATTTTCCTTAGTAATACATGTGTCTTACTCTCATTAGAGCACCTTCTCACAGGGTGGAGGGAGTTTCTATCAAAACAGTGGTTTTCCAAGGGATGTGTGGGGTCGCTTAAATTTAAGGCAATGAGATCTATTCAGAAGGCTATGGTGAATGATTTTTGGAATTCCAAAAGGGTACTCTTTTTTTTTAATTGTTTTATTAGGGACTCATACAATGCTTATCACAATCTATACATACATCAATTGTGTAAAGCACATTTGCACATTCATTGCCCTCATCAATCTCAAAACATTTGCTCTCCACTTAAGCCCCTGGCATCAGCTCCTCATTTCCACCCCCCTCCCCTCTACACCCTCCCTCATTAACCCTTGATAATTAAACTATTATTTTGTCATATCTTGCACTGTCTGACGTCTCTCTTCGCCTAAATTTCTGTTGTCCGTTCCCCAGGGAGGAGGTCATATGTAGATCCTTGTAATCGGATACCCCTTTCCAACCCATCTTCCCTCCACCCTCCCAGTATCGCCACTCTCACCACTGGTCCTGAAGGGATCATCTGCCCTGTTTCCAGTTCCTATCTATACCAGTGTATATCCTCTGGTCTAGTCAGATTTGTAAGGTAAAATTGGGATCATGATAGTAGGTGGTAGTGGGGAGAAGGGAGGAAGAATTTTGGAACTAGAGGAAAGTTGTATGTTTCATCATTACTACACTGCACCCTGACTGGCTCGTCTCCTGCCCAAGACCCTTCTGTAAGGGGATGTCCAGTGGCCTACAAATGGGCTTTGGGTCTCCATTCCACACTCACCCACACATTCACAATGATATGATTTTTTTGTTCTGATGATGCCTGATACCTGATCTCTTCGACACCTCGTGATGGCACAGGCTGGTGTACTTCTTCTATGTGGGCTTTGTTGCTTCTGAGCTAGATAGCCGCTTGTTTACCTTCAAGCCTTTAAGATCCCAGATACTGTCTTTTGATAGTCGGGCACCATCAGCTTTCTTCACCACATTTGCTTATGCACCCATTTGTCTTCAGTGATCATACCAGGGAGGTGAGCACACAATGATATGATTTTTTGTTATTTGATGCCTGATAACTGATCCCTTCGGCACCTCGTGATCACACAGGCTGGTGTGTTCTTCCATGTGGGTTTGTTGCTTCTGAGCTAGATGGCTGCTTGTTTACTATCAAGTCTTTAAGGCCCTAGACGCTATGTCTTTTAATAGCCGGGCACCATCAACTTTCTTCACCACATGTTTATTCACCCACTTTGTCTTCAGCGATTGTGACGGGAAGGTGAACATCATAGAATGCCAATTTAATAGAAGAAAGTATTCTTGTATTGAGGCAGGGCTTGAGTGGAGGCCCAATGTCCATCTGATACCTTAATACTAAACCTGTAAATATATGAACATCGTTTATTTTCCCATCCTCATATATAAATATATTTACATATCTACATGCCTTTATTTAGACCTCTATAAATGCCCTTTGCCTCCTAGCTCTTTCCTCTATTTCCTTTGACTTTCCTCTTGTCCCACTATCATGCTCAGTCTTCATTTGAGTTTCAGTAATTCCTCTTGGTTACATTACCCTTGATCACACCCTACCAGGCCTCCTACACTTTCCTTGCCACCGGTTTGGATCACTTGTTGTTCCCTGTCCCTGGGTTTGTTAACACCACTACCCAAAAGGGTACTCTTAATACATTTTTTTCAAATGTTTATTTCTCAAGGGCTTATTATGAAAATTTAAGAACATTAAATATGGTTTTAGTGATAAAAGTTCAGGAAAGTTTGCACCAAGGAATGTTTTTTTCCCGTCACAAACGATGCACTTGCTCATTCTTTGAGAGGAATAAGGGTTGTCCAACGAGAATTTCATTGGGAAGTATTACTCCACTCATTCTGACTCCCTGATTATGACCATTCAGATTTTTTTTTCTGTTCCTAAAACTAGACAACCTTTTAAAAAGAACCATGTGAGTCCCTTGAAGGTGGCTGAACTGTCACACTGATGTGGTACACATAGAAAAACATCGACATCGTCAGGGAAAGGTTAGAGAGATTGAAGCATCACCTCCAGAAGCATGTAGACGTAGATGGAGGATATATTTGGAAACAACAGCTTCACATATTGATATTTGTGTTTAATAAGTCTTTCTCTATGCAGTCAAAATGCTCATTAGATATGACAATGACAAAACTTTGTTGTATATAATTTGGACAAGTTATCAGGAAAGACCAGTCTCTGGCAAAGGATGTCACATTTAGTAAAGTCGAAGGGGCAGTGAACACAAAGAAGACCCTCAACAAGGCGGATTCACACAGGGGCTGCGACAATGGTCTCAAACGTGAGAACAATTGTGCGTAGGCTGCAGGACAGCTCAGTGCTTCCTTCTGTTAAACATAGAACCGCTATGAATCCGAACCAATCAAAGGCATTTAACGACCCAACAACATATTTCATGGCAATGTCCTCATGCCTAAAACACTAAAAATGTAGCAAATTTCTGAGTGTTTTATAAGTCGCAGGCAAAGAATTAATCATCAGACCTAAAGATAGTTCTATAAGGGACCGATGAAAGACAAGTGAAGAAATCAGGCTCAGAAATCCAGAGCACACTTTCCTCCATATTTTGGGGAAAGCACATCTTGGTATTGAAGCCCATTCAGAAGTTTTTGTTCTGGTAAATCCTGATAGCAAACTCAAGAAAACCCGAAGACTATCTTGAAGATTGTATAGGGAGCTTCGTGAAAATGTTTTACATTTTCTTCCTAATATATAATTATAGGAAAAAATAATGTAACAGAAAAGGGCATTTAATATTGAATTTGATAACATTTCAAAAAATCCTTTAACACTTGATGAGAAAACTAGAGTTCTAATGAACATAAAACTGCATCTCAACTTACATTGTTAGACATTGTTAGAACATTCACTGTGGAGTTAATTTATACTCAGCTGCCTATGAATGACTAACTGGCCAAAATATCAGAGATCAGTGAAGGCAGGTTTGAGACGTAGGTCACCAGAAGCCCACAGTCAGCTTCGGTAAGTCCCAAATGGTTACCTTTGAGCCATATACTGGGTGTAAGGTCAACAGGAGCATGAACTCTTTCATCAAGGGGAGTTTCCTGTGCAAAATGGGCAGCCAGAGTCCACACTGGCCAGCTGAAGTAGACTTTCACATCAAGGGTCACCTCCTTGTCCACTCTACATTTTCAGTCAGAACACAGAATATCAGAATTTGTTTTGTTTTTTTAGTTTTGGGGAACGATGGGGCATGCCTTCAGATTTTTCTCCAGACTTGCCACCCTCTAATTAGTTTTTGTGAGGCTGCTCAGGACTTGAGGCAGCTGGCTTAGGCGCCTCAGCTGCAGCCATGGCTGCATGCGCTCCGAAGGACAGAGCTGATTCGAGTCTCAGAGCACACACATGAAACCATTGCCAACACACTCACTGGTTGTGAAGCTTTGCGTGAGAGAACAAACTGAGCAACTTGTGAGTCAGTTTTTCTCTGTGACTGTCACAGTCTCACGCTCTCACAATTGAGGGAGGCAAGATCTACAGAACAGTGACTTCGATACACGCAAATGTGCGAGGCTTCACAGTGTCTATCTGATTGATTGACGGTGTCACTCACTTAGTTGACAACTATTGACCCATTGCCTATGCTGTTCCAGGCACTGAGGTTAGTCATAAGGAACTGAAGAGAGGCTCTAGGAAGCCTCACTTAGATGTTGGGAGTCAGGAATCTTAGCTTCCGGATTAAAACAGTATGACTGTATCGTTCCCTCATGACGTCAAAAAAGAAAATGAGCCAACCACTAATACCCTCTGCTTATTTCCCATAGGTGATGTCAGATCCACATTGCTCTAGATTTGCTGATGCTGGTTAAGGAAAAGGCCCTACTTCTTTAAAGCAAACAAACCCTATATTATTCAAATGCTGTATTATTCACCAATTAAGCATACAGAATCACAAGATACCACTAGACCTCACAAAGAAAGTCCACCAACAGAACAGTGAGTGAGTATAATATGATGAGTTATTTTTCCTGGTAAAGTATTTCCTACCCACCAGTATGTCCTTGCCTTGCAGGGCTGAATTTGGTCCAAGAGCTCAAATTGCCTAGCTCTCTTGCCATCAAGATAATAAAACCTCCCACTTTCCTGTAAACCAAATCAGTCCTCAGTCTCACCAGGAAGCAGCTCATGGAGTCACAAAAATCAGCAATGATTGTAGAAACTTCCTGGATGCAGAAGGCTCTCCAGGTAGACATCTCCTGGACCTTCTCCTCAGAGGACACATACACTAAAAATCGATCACTATGCTTCAGAGGTGAGAGGTGCAGGCAGGCAGAAAGGCTTGTTCAGAAAGGCCCAGAACATGGAGTATACATTTTAGGCCTTCCCAATTCTTTCTCTGAAGACTCATTTTCTAAGATCTGGTACCAAGGTAGCATTTACACCATGGCAGATGAGGCCTTTACCCTCAACTGCCCCCAGTCAAGACGCACCTCCCCCCTCCCAGCCACGGTGCTTTAACTCCCACAGTATTAAAAAAAACATGTAATACCTTAACTCAGAGATTTTTAAAATATGCATTCTTACCACAGTGAGCAGAGAACTTATTACATCCCAGATCAGGTACTCAGGAACATTTGATGCAAAAAATATTACCTTCTCTATTTAACTGCCAAACACACCGAGTTCCTACTTCTGGCTGAATTGACACTTCTGCCCCACACCCCAAAGCATATTTCTAGTTTTCTTAATCCTGGCACGGTTTGTCTCCTGGTCTTCATCTTTGCTGGGACTTACACAAAATCGCAGGACTTACTAGTTCAATGAACTGCCCCAAAGATAACAGCTGCAACTCTGCTGCCCCCTAGAGGACCCCAGACAACACAAACAGACTTTATTGTAATTTTAAAAAAATCATTTTATTGGGGGCTCATACAACTCTTATCATAATCCATCCATCCATCCATTGTGTCAAGCACATTTGCACAAATGTACAAATGTCGATGTAATCTTAGCATAAGGCCTTTCTGAGCAGGACTGGTCTCTACAGCAATGGGTTTGGTTAACGCAATGAACTTCATCCAGGAAAGTATCCAAGCTAGTAGGCCCTGCAAGGACAGAATGATGCTTGTGTGTGTGAACAATGGACATATGATAGATTAGTCCTTGTGTTCAGTTTGTTGTACTATGGTACCTTGCAGGTTTCCATGATGCTGGAAGCTATGTCAATAGTATTTCAAATATCAACAAGATCGTCCATGGTGAACAGGCTTTAGTGGCAAACTACAAAGAAGGAACTAATGGCAAACTACAAAGAAGGAACCAACTGTTCACTTCGGGAGTATTGACCACTGGAAACCTTATGAAGAGCAGCGGGGCAATGTCAGATTTTTCCAGAAGGTGAACGCCTCAGTTTTGAAGGCACTCAAAATAAGACTGAGCAAGAAATGCCTCTTCAAATAGAATTGATTATAATGATGGAGAAGGAATGAAGCTTTCTGGACGTTCATTTGCTGATAGGATAAAGCTCAAAATGAAAAGAAACAGCAGAAAACATCCATTAATAATTGGAACATGGAATGTACAAAGTGTGGATTTGAAAGTTGTCAAAAATGAAATAGAATGCATAAAGATTGATATCCTCAGCATGAGAGAGCTGAAATGGATTGATATTGGCCACTATGAGTCAGAGAAGCGTATGGTTTACAATGCCAAGAAAAACAAATCCAGGAGGGATGGTATCATCTGCATCATCAAACACCAACACTTCAAGATCTATCTGGAAGTACAATGTGATAGGATGCCAGCTGTAAACCTATAAGAAAACCCAGTTAATACAACTATTATTCAATTGTGTATACTAACCACTACAGGTAGAAATAAAGTTGAAGAATAACAACTTTTTTTAAGTTGTGAATTTGTTTGGGGTTTTACCTTTCAGACCATCAACTCGGCATTCAACTGTTCAAACCACTCATCACAGGCCCTGGATTCTAGCTCATCCCACCTCCTTTGATTTTTCTTCTGCCTATTGGGTACTCCTCCTCCCTTTCACCCAAATCAACACCCATCAACCCTCGAATCTGTTGCTTCATCTTCCTTTCCTTGCCTGCCCCCCAACCCCACCACTGCCCAACCCCACCACTGCCCAACCCCTCCACCGCCCAACCCCACCACCGCCCAACACCACCACCGATCAACCCCCCACCCACCCAACCCAACCTTGGTAACTTTCAAAGGCTATTCACTTTGGTATGCAAGTAGTTTCCTAGGATTTAATCTTTTTATTATTATTATTAAATCATTTTATTGGGGGAGCATACAACTCTTATCACAATCCATGCTAGTGGTCTCATACAGTATTTGTCCTTTATGATTGATCCACTTCACTCAGCATAATCATCTCCATGTTATGAAGTATTTCATGGGTTTATCATGGTTTTTAAGTGACACATTGTATTCCATTGTGTGTATGTACTAAAGTTGGGTTTGTTTTATGTTTACCTATTAGTCTACTAACAGGCAATTGGGCTGTCTATCAACTTCTTCAGTCTGAAATTGATCAAACGTGTCATCAAGATGCATCGATAATTATTGGCAATTGCAATGTAAAAGTTGGCAACAAAAATGAAGGGTTGCTAGACACAATGGATGGATGGATGGATTGTGATAAGAGTTGTACGATCCTCCAATAAAATGATTTTTTTTTTCAATGAAGGATCATTAGTTGGAAACTGGGGCTTTGGTGACAGAAGTGAAGCTGGAGGTTACATGATAGAATTTTGAAAGACCAATAACTTCTTCATTACAAATACCTTTTCAACAACACAAGTTATGCCCACACTTGAACCTCACCCAACAAAATAAACAGGAATCAAGTAGAAGAGATGATAGAAAAGCACAATATCTCCAGTCAAAACCAGTCCAGTGACTGAGTGTGGAACACACCATCAATTGCATAAAAAGTTCAGGTTGAAGCTGAAGAAAATTAAAACAAACCCATGAGAGCCAAAATATGGCTTTGAGTATATCATACCTGAACATTCATGACAAAAGGCCTCATGAGCTGTGGGAGGAGGTCAAGAACATCACCCAGGAAGAAATCAAAAGGTCATTAAAAAGGCAGGAAAGAAAGAGAAGACGAAAGTGGATGTCAGAGGAGACTCTGAACGTGCTCTTGATTGTAGAGTAGCTAAAGCAAATGGAAGAAATGATGAAGCAAATGAACTAAACAGAAGATTTCAAAGAAGAGCTCAAGTTGACAAAGTCAAGGGTTCTAACAAAATGCACAAGACTGGAAGTTAGACAATCAAAAAGGAAGACACGCACAGCATGTCTTAAGCTGAGAGACCTGGGGGGGGGGGGATCAAGCCTCAATTAACAATATTAAGAAATCCTATGGCCAAAATATTATATGAAACATAAAATATAAAGAAAATAGAAGGAATACATAAGAGTCCAGGTACTGAAAATAATTTGTGAACATTCAACCATTTCAAAAGGTAGCATCTGATCAAGAACCAGTGGTATTTAAGAAAGAATTCCAGAGACCTCAGGGAAAAACAAGCTTCCAGGAATTGCTAGAACACGAACTGAAATATTTCCACCAACTAATAAAGTACTAAAAGCACTCCCTCAACAAAAACTTTGGAAAACAGCTACTCTGCTAACAAACTGAAAGGGTTCCATATTTTTCCCACTTCAAATAAAGGTGATCCATAACATTTGGAAATTATCAAACAATGTCATTAATATCACATAAAGCAGGTAAAATTTAGCTGGAGATAATTCATAATTTGCTTATAGCAATACACACAAGCCAGAAACATAAGCCAGATTCAAAAGAGGATGGTGTATATCATTGCTGGCATTGAATGGATGTTGACTAAAAGTAGAGAATAGCAGAAAGTATTTACTTATGTTTCATTGGTTATGCAAAGCCATTGGACTGTGTGGTTGACTAACTCTAGATAATATCAAGAAGAATGGAGATTCCAGAACATCTCATTGTGCTCTTGCAGAACCTGTACATGGAGCAGGATATGGTCAAACAGAACAAGTGAATACTGCATGGTTTAAAATCAGGAACGATGTGTATCCGGGTTGTATCCTTTCACCATACTCTTCCAATCTCTATGTGATGTGAAAAACTTGAGTAGCTTGTGGCAATTACATAATCTCCTGTCAACATGAGCAAAAGGATGGAGTCTAGCCTGTCAATCAGATCATAGCCAGTGATGCTTCTGTGTGGGCATGGCCTTCTCCTGAGGATTCTGGGAACTCCTGTCTTCCTCCCTAGAGGCAAGACACACACTCTCTCTGCTTCACATTCTGTTGACAAGCCACATGGAGCCATTCTGATGGCAGCCAGAGCCCTGGAGCTGGAGGAGCCACATGGAATTTTCACCCCCTGGCCTGTGATCTCCCTGCTTTCCACATCATTGCATGTGCTGCATGAGTCTGTAGAAGAATTTATTGACTAGGATTGGGCATGTAGGCTAATATTGGGTATATGGGCCAATATCGAACTTATGGACTTGATCAGGACTGGGCTGGGATGTTTTCTTAATATACAGTTACTCTTGGATAACCCTTGTTCTTCTTGCTATCCCTATAGGTTTATCAATTCTGGGTTTCATATACCAAAACACAGAAAACATATAACACAATTTGAAGAGCATGACCTCCAATGACATAACCCCCTGTGTTAGACAGGGTTCTTTAGAGAAACAAAACCAGAATGCTAATAATTATATCTATATATATATAGATATACAGGTAGATATATAACATAAGAAATAAACAGTTAATTAAATTATAAAGCAGTACAAATGGCTCAGTGCAACTCACTTCCGTGAGACTGTTGTGAGACACTGGCAGTCCTTCAAGTCTTGAGGGCCACCTTGTTGTCCTCTGTAGAGCAATTCAGGCTATCTGGGCACAGGCAGCAAACAGCAAGGCAGGTCACCAACAGTCAGCCAGATGACAGGGTCCAACAATTCCCAGCTCAAGAGAGGTAAATTCCAATGGTGTGGTGAAGCAGGTCTTGAAGGAACTTCAACTTATAGTGACACAGTCCAAGGGTTAGGTGTCCCACAGGTAGTGTAGCTTGAAAATTGAGGCACAGAACAAGCAAGGCAGCCGCACACTGGTCCGATCATCAAAGAGCAAGAGACGAAAAAGGCGAGGCTCGCCTAGCCATTTAGCTCTCCACCCTTCAATTAATCCCACATGTGATTTTTGGCCAGGTTGGCACAATAAACAAACTATCTCACCCCCAATGAGTCACTGGTATTACTAGTACTGCATACTATCACTCAGGTGTGCAGAATAAATTGACGAATGCTCTACTATAAGTTATCATGGGAGCTCAAATAGAAAGCTATCCACTGACTCAAGTTATAGATATCAACTTTTAGAATTAGTTTGACTAGTGATAATAGTAAAAGAAGAAATTATCAAAACTAATTTAAAAAACCACCTTAAATTCAAATTATTTTCTGGTTTAAACATTATTGATATGAAAATATTGGTTGGTTTTATCAGTTAAATTTCCAAGATGGTAGGGTGCAAAGAACATATCTTATCTCAATATCCCCACCACTGCAATGTCTGGCATATAATGTTTGTTATCCGAATTCTACCTTGCAGGACTGGATAGGGCAGAGGTTGTACACTGTTGCATATGGGAGCTGGAGGCACAGGGCATCCAGGGTGGATGGTACCTCCAGGACCAGGGGTGTGAGAGGCGATGCTGGGAGAGTGGAGGGTGAGTGGGTTGGAAAGGGGGAACTGATTACAAGGATCCACATGTGACCTCCTCCCTGGGAGATGGACGGCAGAGAAGGGGGGGAAGGGAGACTCCAGATAGGGAAAGATATGACAAAATAACAATCTATAAAATATCAAGGGCTCGTGAGAGGGGGCGGAGCGGGGAGGGAGGGGAAAAAAAAGAGGACCTGATGCAAAGGGCTTAAGTGGAGAGCAAATGCTTTGAAAATGATTAGGGCAAAGAATGTACAGATGTGCTTTATACAATTAATGTATGTATATGTATAGATTGTGATAAGAGTTGTATGAACCCCAAATAAAATGTAAAAAAAAAAGTCCGATTTAAGGAAAATTTTCCCTTTCTCTTAAGCTCTATAAAATCTATTTTTAAACTTAAAAAAATGTAACCCTCTCACAACATGGCATTAATCCTAGTGGGTTTTAATGAAAATGCTTTTAAATATTTAAAGAATAGATCATCCTTACATTAATAAAACATTTAAATAAACATTAATGGGACTATTTCCCATTTATTTTACAAGGCCAGGCTTACATTGATATTAAAACTTTCACTATAGCTTCTAATCATAGTGAAAAATAGAGTAAGAGCTGAAATTACACTTACAGTAAGGAGACTTATGAAAATGTTATTGATTGCTGATATAATGGAAATCTATTTCGTGTTTTTTAAAGAAATCCTGAAGAGTTTAAAAATATCATCTAGTTTAACAAAATTCCTCAAAAATATCTGGAATAACTATGATGAATCTAGGAAAAAATAAGATAAACTTACTATTGTATACATAAAAATTAATATATGAAATAATTATGGTATTGCAGAACCCATAGAAAACTACAATTACTACCATGTGATAGAAATTGAATAAAAAGCTCACCATTGCTGATGTTTCTCAGCGAGAGTGAAGAGCAAGGTTCAATTTTTATGACCACAAATTCTGCTTATGTGGGACTTCATTCAGAGCCAAGGCACTCTTAATTAGTTTGACAAAACTTTCTGAAAAGAAAAGAGGAACACCTGCGGGGGAAAAGGCAAGGACAACATCTTCAATAAGCGTTTCCTGAGACCCGCATGTGAGCCCTAGTGGTAAATTAGTATACACTTTGAGCCTGATAAGCACAAGGTCTGCAGTTTGAAACCAGGTGCCTCTCCACGGGCAACCCATCGTTACACTACTGGAAACCCACTTTGGCACTTCTACCTTGTCCCATACAGTCTCTGAGTTTGAGTCAACTCTATGGCGGTGCGATTTTGGTTTGAAGACCCATTTGTGACCAAATTATCAATAGGAACAAGGACTGTGTAAGACAGTCATTGTGTGGTGAGACCTACTTTTTATCGTAACTGCTACTAAAATGCACATATTATTAGCGATGTTATCCGTAAGAAAATAAAGCACCTATTGAAAGTGTGGTAAAGAAATTTGATGGTACTTAACAGAAAGAATAGCCTGTGGGGTCTTAAAAGCTTGCTTTAAGCAAAATAGCCATTCAAGTGAGCCAACAACTAAAACCACACAGAAGAACACCAGTCTGGGTGATCCAAGGACTGAAAACAATAAAATCCAGTGTAAATGCTGAACACCCAGTTTTCAGAAGGCTATGGAGGACAATGGAAGGCCCACATCCGTTACAGTGTCCCCACATGGATTAAGCCTGCGGTGAATCCCTCTGGCCGCAGTCCAGGGATGTGAATAGCCTGTTATCAGACTGAGAGCCTTGTAAAGTTGATTATGGCAGATGTAGTTAGGTTACATGGGGGGACACCTTATCATTTGATCTCCATTTTGACCCATTTTAAAGTGGTTTCAGTGTTGAGTATTTTCTGCTTATTTTCTATTGAGATTTTTCCATTTTATTTTGTATTCATGGTTCTGTTTCTTTGTGTTTCATGCTTTCGTTTTGCATGTTTTCCTGTCCATGAAAACCAGAATAGGTAAACCTATAGAGACAGTAACTATGTTAATAATTACTTAAGGGCATAGCAGAGAAGATTGCGGGGAAATGGGAAGCTAATCACAATGAGAATGAGGAGAAATTATTCAGAAATTGCTTCTGGTACTGATTGTTCAACTCTTCTTAAGATGATTAAATTGAATTGTACGATATGTGAATTATCTGTCAAACATACCATTAAAAGGAGCGAAAGAAAGCACCCTCCTGACTGAAAACCTTTATAGTCATTTCTGAAAAATATAATCTAAACAGAGATATAACTTCAAAGGGTCACAGTCACCGTAGTCAAAGCAGCCTGGTTCTGACACAATGACAGAAACATAAATGAATAAAACAGAATTGATAGCTCAGAAGTATATCCATCCACCTACAGACACTGATTTTTTTATTGCTTGTTTAAAATTAGCTTGTGTATCACAAAATAGCTTAAACCTGTTTCAATTTTTTACTTTTTAATCATTCGGATCAGTGTTTAGGTCTGATGGGTAAGAAACCTGGAGAGGCTCAAGGCTAGGATCTCTCTCTTCTCTTAATTTACATTTTATTTATTTTTACTTTTCCCCCTTCTTTGTGAAATATAAGCCATATAAAATTCATTTGCCCATAAATGCTTAGTTATATTTCTAGGTTCTTTGTTCTAATCCATTGGTCTATATGTCTATTGTGCCAATATCAAGCTGGTTTGGTTATTGTGGTTGTATAATAGGTTTTGAAATCTAGGAATGAAAGGCTTCCCATTTTGCTTCTGTTCTTTAGTAGTTTTTGTCTATCTTGGATTTCTTTCTTTCCATATAAAGCTGATGATTAGTTTTTTCCATGTATTCGAAGAATTGTGCTGGGATTCGGATAGGAATTACCTTGAATATGCTTTCAGTAACATCGACATTTTCACTGCACTTAGTCTTCCTATGCAGGAGCATGGTACAGTCTTCCATTTCTGTAAGTCTCTTTTGGTGGCAGTGTTGTAAAGGTTTTATTGTGTATGTCTTTTGTTTCTCTGATAAAATTTATTTCTAAGTATTTTACCTTTGGGGAGTATACTGTCCCTTTGTATATTTTCATAGAGTTTATGTAGGATTAACATGAACTCTTCTCTAAGTGTTTGGTAGAATTCCCTAGAAAAAAACATCTGATCCTGGACTTTTTGGTGTCAGAGTTTTTAATGATCAGTTTTTCTACATTACTCTTTGTTAATTACAGTAAGTACTGTAGTGCATGAAATTTACCCATTCTTCTTTTCAAAGTTTTGGAATACAATTTTTCATAAAGCTGTATGACAATCTTATTTTTGTTTGTTCTGTTAGAATGCCACCCATTTCATTTCTTATTTATAATATTTTCTATTTCCCCTACTTTTGCTTTGCTTGCTTTGCAGGTGATTTATCAATTTTGTTCATCTTTTTTGTAGAGCCAGCCTCTTGTTGTTTTTTCTATAGTCCTTTTATTTTCTGATTCATTTATTTCTGCTCTACCTTTATTATTTTTTTTCTTCTAGTATCTAGATGTGTGTTTTTCTGGTCTTGTTCTAATTGTTTTAGTTGATGTGTTAAGGTGTTTTTTACTTCTCAATTCCTTTTTGAAGTGTGCACTTATTGCTATAAACTGCCCTCCAAGTACTGCCTTTGCCATCTCCCAGAGATTTTCCTGTGTTGTATTAGCATTCTCATTTGTTTCAAGGATTTTTGTACTCTTTTTTGTTTCAATAAACCAATGATTTTTGAGTACCATTTCTTCAATAACCCAATGGTTTTTAGCCATTCACTTTGCATTCTTTTGACTTTTTAGAGTTGGTCATCCTATGGCTGATTTCTAATTTTATAGCATTGTTATCTGATAAAATAATTTGCAGCACCTTGATATTCTAAAATGTGTTCATATTGCTTTATGGCCTAAGGTATGATCCATTCTAGAGTGTGTTCTGGTTGCAATGGGAAAATCTATTGAATTTTTGTTGGGTGACGTGTTCTATATATGTCTCGAAGATCAAGTTGATTTGTTGCGTCGTTTAATTCTTCTGTATCTTTGTTGGTTTTCTGTCTATTTGATTGATCTTTGCTTCAAAGTGATGTGTGGAAGTCTCCTAGTATTCTAATATTATTGTCTATTCGTTTTTTAATTTCTAAAATAATTTTGTTAATCTATTTTAAGTTCTTTCACTGGGTGCATAGACATTAATTATGCTTATGACTTCTTCAGTTGAGGCTTTCACCATTACATCATGGCGTTATTTTTCTCTCATGTCTTCCACTTTGATGTCTACTTTGTCAGAAATTAATATTGCTACTCCTCCTTTCTTTGGCTACCATTATCTTGGTTTTTCACCCCATCCTTTGATTTCTACTTGTGTTAGGCTAGGTTGTCTAGAGAAACAAATTTAGTGGCATTCATCTATATATAAGAAAGAATTTTATATCAAGAAGTAATTATATATCAAGAAACATCCCGGCCCAGTCCAATTCAAATCCACAACACTGATTCTAGCCCATAGGTCCAACTTAAGGCTAACATAGTCACATGTCAATGATGCAGAATCGTGAGTCAAGAAGCAGAAAGAGTCCCATGGATCCAAAGTCAGTTGGAGATAACGTCACTAACAGCTCTTAGGGTTGGGGGCCCACCTGGAGCCCCCCCATGCAGACAGTGTCCCAGAAAAGAGGAAGGAGAAGTGGCAGAGAAGGACAGTTCCCAGAGCCCCTCGTTTTCATAAAGTACACACCCCCAAGGAGGTATGATCGAATTGCCATTTGATTGACAGGTTTCATTCCACCTTTCGCCAGGACTGTATAGTTGACATAAAATCATCCAACTACCTCATTAGTCTCTATTTGTCTTTATATATGAGATGTGTTTTTTTGTAAGCAGTATATTAAATGTTCGGGTTTTCTTATCCATTCTGCAATTCTTTGTCTCTTAACTAGTGAATCCAATCTATTTACAATGCATTTGTTTCTTATATGTATGATTTTGTTATATTTTTATGATGTAATTGGTTTCATTGTTCATAATTGTCTGTGTTCTTCCTTTTATTTATAGTTTCTTGTCAGTACATTCTTTGCTTTTTTGTTTTTACCTTGTCTAATGGGATTTTATAATTTTACTCTTTGTTTTGCTGATATTTTAACTTTTCCTTTGAGGTTAATTTTGTTGTTTTCATTCCAAATTTAAGACAGTTTGAATGACTCAATCTTCTCCCAATTTTATCTGCTCTGTTGTCTCTATGCTTGTTGTTGTCTTCGTTGTGGACATGGACCTAATCAAAATTTGTATGTTTTTGTTTCACCGCCTGTATTACTTAGGTAAGCTTATTTCTTGATAGTAATTTCTTTTATGGTCATTTTAGGTTATAGTCTGTAGTTGTTGATTCTCTGTCCAAAGAACTCTTTTCAGTATTTTTTGTAAGGCTGATCTTGTTTTTAATACATTTCTTTAGTTTTCCCTTATCTGAAATGATTGTATTTCTCCCTCACATTTTAGAGACAATTTTACTGGATATAGTATTCTTGGTTGCCAGTATTTGGTTGCCAAAATTTTGAAAAAATCGGAACTTTTCCTAATTGGCTGTCCTTTATAGGCGATTGTTCTTTTTTCTCCATGTTGCTCTTAGGGTTTTTTCCTGTTCGAAAGCATGACTATGATGCATTATGATCACTTTCTTTTGAGATCAATTCTGTTTGGATTTTCAGGATTCTTTAAGACTTATTTTATGTTCTTTCATATTAGGGACATTTTCCATTAACATTTTTTTCAAATATTTTATCTTTCTGTTAATAGTTCTTCTTTATGTTCTGAGATGTCTAATAAATGTAAATTGTCCTTTTTGATAGTGACCCATAGAAATTTTTGGTTTTCTTCAGCTTTTTTTGTGTTGCTGTTTTTTTATAACTTGATCTTCTTGTATTTTTGTTTCTAGAGATTTGCCTTCAACATCACTGATTCTTGTTTCCATTGTTTCAATATTTCTGCTTTGTTATTTCAAAGTGTTATCCAGTTATGATATATTAGTGTTTACCTTTTGATTATCTACTAAAAGTAGTTGAATTATGTCTAGTTTTTTTCATTTATTTTGTCAGATGGGTCTTGTAGTACTTTCCTGAGATCTTTTATCTTCTGTTTCATCCTGTAATTATATGGAATTTTTCCTCCAATCACTTAAAGTAGCTTAAAATCATCACCCTAACCTTTGGGGGAATATCCAAAGCATTCTCCTCTTTTAAGATCTCCTCCATTTCCACTTATGTATATCTTCCAATCAAGTAGGCAGTTTTATATTGATTCTGGATATGTGAAGAAATTGCTGCTTCGAAGACATAGCATTGTTTTTAAAAATATATTTGTCCTTTACCACAGAGTAATTCCTAGCTGAATGAAGGAAATAGTTAAATATTGCCTCGGTTGAAATGCTGGTTTTGAAGTTGGCTTCTCCCCCCCGCCCCCAGCCCCCCTCACCCCCCGCCCAGGGAGTTCCAGGCAACGATCAAAATAATCAACATGAGGGAGGGAGAAGAGAATATTGAAAACACTGCGTGTTCCCCTGACCAAGCCGTTTCACTGCCTATGTCAGAGCAGGGCCCACATTCCATGTAGGTGTGGCTTGACAAGCAGGCGGGTGATACCACTGGGAATCCTGGGTCCACGGAGCAATGATCCAGCTCTCCTTTGCTGAGTTGCAATGATTCAACTCTCCTTTGCTGGGCCTGACACAGGCCCACCTCATTCCGTACTCCCCCTGAAGTCAAGGGGTCAAATGGCTGAAAGACCAAGGATTAGAGAGAGGCATGCCGGCCGGCGTGGCTGAGAAGAGATGTTGTAGACAGGAACTTTATTCTCATCATTTTATACTCTGTTGGCTTCCATAATAAACTCCTGAAATCATGAGTACTGCCTGTGAGTTCAGAGGGCTGGTCGGTGTAAAGAGGTGAAAAGGATGGAAGGTGAGGCATGTCTGCCCTCTCGCTTGTGGCAAACGGCCTTACACCAGGGTGGGGTTGCATTCTCCTCGTCCCTTGTGCAGCCACAGGGCCGAGACATGGACCCCACATCATTTCCCTACCTTGTTGGCAGAAAATACACAGAAGTCTTTGATGGCCAGAGGGTACCATGTCGCAACTTAATCTTGCTAGGGTCAAGGAAAGGAATTTTTTTTATTATACTTACACATTTTCTGTAAGTTTAAGTTTGAAAATAAAATTGGAGTAACTTGTAGCCAATTACCTAATCTGGCTCTTCTAGCCACATTCTCATTTACCTGAACTCATTCTGTGATGTCTTGTAGATTTTAGCCTCTGTGTTTATGGTTATGATCCCATGTTGGAGGGACTTCTCTGTGACAGGATTAGGGAGGGACACATCATCCCTAAAAACTTACCATCATGGAATCCATTCCAACTAACAGTGACCCTATAGGACAGTATGGAACTTCCCCTGTGGATTTCTAATACTGTAACTCTTTACAGGAACAGAAAGCCTCATCTTTTTCCTGTGGAGAAGTCGGTGGTTTTGAACTGCTGACCTTGTTGTTTAGCAGCCCATCACATAACCACTACACCACCAGATGCATCTTAGACCCACTGTAGTTACTATCCTTTGTTTTCTCTCAGAGTATGATCAGTTGATTTTTTTTTAATCTCCATCAAAGCTGTCCTTTGATGACCTCGGTTTCCTGACTAAACTGACAGAAGCAGGAAGACCTGCTTCAATTAGCAGACATGTTTGGCTCTGGCTCTAGGTCCTGCCTTGGGCTCATCTCTGCCAGACCTTTGGATTTGGGAGTGAATAGCACCCACCACCATGTGAGACATTTCCTCAAAGTTTCCTGAGAGTTTGTGGAACTTCGTAAGGAATCACAGAGCCCAGGGACACGAAGGGCTGTACTCAAAGGAAGAGCTAGGGGAAATGAAGCAGAACCGCATCTTGGAAAAGTCGGACATTTAGGACATCTTTAATCTCCACCGTATTGGGACTAGTTTTGTATGAAGTCTTCTAAAAGAAATTATGACCACAAAATGCACAATAAAAATGGAATATGGGAGGAAAATAAAAACAAGCTATTTAATAAAGAGAAAGAATACCCCAATATATGACATATGTGAAAGACAAGGGAAAAAATCTAACATATGTATCAATAAAATCTCCAGAGAGGAAAAATCAAAATAATTACAATGCATGTAACAACCGTTTGAAATGATGATTCAAAATATCTGTTTAAAATACAAACGACACTTGAATGCATATACTTAAAGGAAACTCCAAGGAATTGATCAAAAGTTTTCCGAAATTGTCTACATCAAAACATTCTGTTAGGAACTGTTATTGCTGAGGAGAAATACTGGGGCATGAGGGGAGCAGCCAAACAAAAGATAATATCACCTTGAGAGGTAAATAAGTACTCGATTAATAATAAGACAAGAAGGCCTCCAGGAGGTGTCCGGTGACTCTCGATGAGTCAGGTACTGTTGTTTACCTGAGGAGTCATTGCTAGGTCAGGCAGTGAGTGAAGAATTTATTAGAATGTGAACTCCCCCTCCCCAGGGAACCTGAGAAAAAATGAATCTTTGCATCTTGAAGTGGAATCTGTTAAGATGCATAATAACTAATGATGGTAAACAAGAATACAGGTGGAGCAGAATAAGCTTAACTGGACATTTCTCAAAATCTATCAGCAGATGTTTTGAAAAATCACTTTGATTATATGTTACTGAACTAGTATTAATAGCAAACTTCATTTTTCCTCATGGATAAGAACACTAAGAATTTTTTGTTCATAAATAGACGTTGAGTGTCTTGAATTGCTTTATTGCATACCTTAGCACTGAAAAAATTTGTTTGCAATTTTTTAACTGAATGCCTGAAAGGGAAAATTTTTCTGAATGTAAAGAACTGCCCTCTTCCATTATTATTGAACATAAATAGGCTTTGAAAATTAGCTATTGCTTTGTATTTGACCATATTTCTCTGTCAATCCAATAAAAAATTATAAGTCAAAACAGATCATCTGTCCGTGGTAAAGTAATTTCATTGGTAATAGTCGTTCAATTACAAGTAATGTCAAGTTACTATACACTTCCCATGCTATTAAAATTTAAAATAGAAAGATTTAATTTCCCCACCAATGTTTCAGCGGATATATTTCTGAGTTCCAATTACAGTTCCAGCAGGACTTTTCAGATCTCCATGTGTGAAAGAAAGTGGCCGCCCACATCTCTTATCCCTCACACCTTCATGAAGCCCCTCCTTGCTTCATCTCAAAGAGTAGAACCCACAGTCTTTGTTGGCAGTACTTTAAACGCTGGAAAACATTGATTGATTAAGTAGTTGGCCAAGCATTTTGATTGTTACAAACATAAAATGGATGAAGGACCTTGAAAGACTTCAATTTTTACAAGTGTAATGTAACCAACACTTGCTTTTTGCTAGTAACATAAGTAAACCGGAGCCTGTCACTTCCACCAAGAAATAACTACAGCAATTCTCAACCCAGGCTACTTTTATCTCCTGGGCACCACTAGCCAATGTCTAGGATCATTTTTGTTTGTCACAACTGGCGGGACTAATATAAATGAGTGTCTAGTGAGTGGAGGCCAGAAATGCTGTTAAGCACGCTCTCACGCCGCGGGCAGAATCCCGGAATAAGAATTATCCAGACCCGAATGTCAATAGTGCCAAGATGGGCTTATGCCTGCATTGAAAATAGTTTTCAACAGTTCTGCTTTCAAATGATTACATTTTCTTATGACTGCCATTTAAAAAATACCTGGGCATCTTCTCCCATATTCAGCCCCATTCCACGACACTAAATGCTCCATGAGGCGAGAAAGCGGTGCATCTCCTTATTTGATGTGCTCAGTAAATGTCTACTGAGCCTAAGTGCTCCATAAATATTTGTTGAATGAGTGAATATTAAAGTATTATTCACTCCTCCTTCTCGCCCTAGGAAATAGGGATATGGATGTAGCCTTTGCTTTCGGGAAAGACAGGTCCTTTAGAAACTCAGAAAAGCTCGTAGAGATATAACATCATCACCTATTTTTAAAATATTGCTACATAGTGACATCTATTTGTCAAATAAATTCCTACATGTAATTTCAACATGGAAGAGTTAAAAATAAAGCTGCTCTACTGAGTCAAAGGCCAACGGCCAGTACATTCTGGTATCCCCTGAAACAGCCACGGAAAATACATTCAACACACACACACACACAACACAAAACAGACACTGAAAATACATTCAACACACACACACACACACACACACACACACACACAGTTCAACTCCCTCAGAAAACAATTGGGAAAACTAAAGAGCGCAAAGATAAGCGAAATAAGTTACAAGACTAGTGAGTGGAAAGGGTGGGTAATTACTGGAAGCTGCTTTTATTCATTAAGTATCACAAAAAACAATGCAGAAGAATAGTGGCATTTACCGAATATCATTGTGTTAGGATATAAATGGTTTGAACGTTTCCCCCTGGCCCCCATAGGAAATTCAAGTTTTGAACAAGATCTGTGGATCAAGTAGCTAGAGAGACCTTTCTTCATAAAGCATCTTTCCAGTGGGATGGGATCTTCTCTGAGATCAATTGAGGCAGAAGAAATTTAGAAAAGCCGTTCAACTTCCATAAAGGTAAATGATTCTTAATCAGGAGAATTGTTGTGTAATGCTTTTTTTGCGTGGAATTTTTACATGTTGGGCTGTGATCCGCAAGATGGGCAGTTCAAGGCCACCAGTGGTTCTGCAGGGAGAAAGGGCTTTCTACTCTTGTAACAGAAACTCACGGGGCAGGTCTGCCCTAGCACTGTGAGTCAGTATTGATTAGAGGGCAGGGAGTCAGTGAACAGTTGGAGAAAGCAGAGTTTCTAACTATATTTTTAACACTCCACCCCAATACCTATAATTTTCATAATACAAATCTTAGAAAGTTGTCAAAATATTTTTGGTTGGCTGATGGGATACTTAGAAGATCAGGGATCCTTTCACAAATCATAGGAATGGGAAAGCATTGCAGGGGCAGTTAAAACATAATTTTGTGTCTAACAAATGATTGCATGTGATTAAAGGTTGGGGGATACCTGGTTACTTAATCCACTTACAGAAAACAGAATTTCCTGAAAGGGCTGGAGCCTGTCTCCTCACTCATTTGACCACCTAGCTGGCAGTTGGTAGAAATTTGATAAAGAGAATTGAGTCTGAGCATAGAACTTATGGGAAATAAATGTACCCAATGCTGGGATTGCAGAAGCTCGGTGATGCTGTGGTTGTGCAGTGATTATTTGATGACTGCTAACCACAAAATTAGCAATTCCAAACTCCTACTTTCTACTCCCATACAGATGACAGTCTCAGAAGCTCCTGGGGGCAGTTCTGCTCTGTCCTAAAGGGCTGCATTCTGAGTTGGAATGTACTGGGTGGCAGTGAGTTTGGAGTTTGGTCGTGCGGTGGGTTCTTGCTAGGTGCTGTCAAATTGTTTCAACTCATAGCAACCCTGTGCCCAACAAAATAAAATAACCACCCAGTCCTGTGTTTTGCTCAGAATTGTGTTTGAGCCCATTGTTGCAGCTACTGTGTCGATCATCTTGTGGGGGCCTTCCTCTTTGTCACTGTCCCCCTACTTTACTCTGCACGATATCCTTTCTGTCCTGACAACGTGGAAGCTGAAGTCTCTGACCTTCTAAGAGCATTCAACTGGACTTCTTTCAAGACAGGCTTGTTGTTTCTTTGGTTGTCCTTGGTACTTTCGATATTCTTCAAAAGAAACATAAATTCGAATGCACGGATTCTTCTCTGGTTCTCCTGATTCATTGTCCAACTTGCACATGAATAGGAGGTGACTGAAGAGACCGCAGGTGAGTCAGGCGCATCTTCGTCCTGCAGGAACAGGCTCACTTCACAACACCTGTGCCGCAGATTTCCTGACTGCAAGGCGTCCTTTGATCTCTTACGTGTTGTTTCCATGAGGACCAGAAGCACTGATGATGGAAATTAAGGACTGCAGCATTCAATGTGGATTATGATTTAATAGACGGAAAACAAAAATCCTCACAACCGACTGATAGGTAACATCCTAATACACAGAGGAAAGATTGAAATGTCAAGGATTTCGTTTTGTACCGAGGGCTGGGTGGTTGAAACTCACCAGCTGCTCCAGGGAAAAAAGATGCTGATACTGTGTTACAAAAGACTTAGAGTCTTGCAGACCATATATGGGGCCTCAGAATCGTCTGAAAGAACTTGATGGTGATGGGTTTGGAATGCGGAGGTTCAGAAAATTGTGAATCCGGGACATTCATTGTGGAGGTGAGGAAGCCATTCTTGGACACCGATTGCTTTGTTAGAAGCATGATGCTCATCAGCATGGAGACAAACACGATGACCGGAAAGGCCACTAGGATTGCAAGGAAGCCTTCCGGATCCAGTCAGGTGGGATTATGATTGGCTTTGTCCCCAAAGATGGTAACACACGGTGAACACATGGTTGGTAGAATCAAAGTTTGAGATTATGTTCCTTACCGGTTTTACACTTTTTGTCACACCAACCTCCAAGTAGCTTCCTTTATCTCAGCATGTTCATAGAAAAAGGTTGAACAAACGTATGAGTGAGTTAGTAAAAGGTCAAGGCTGGGCCGTGTCTTGCCACTTGAGAGCAATTTCAATGTTCCAGTGAAATCTTTTTGCATATAATCGCTTTATAAAAGGCCAAAGCCACAGCTGGGTGGAGGCCATAGACACATGGGCCTGTGCTCATGAGCCTGGCTTCCAGGGTCTCTTAGACCAACTCTTCCCCACTGGAAGGCAATGACAATAAAGAGCTAACGATCTCACTTTTCTTGCCTACTTGAGCACTCTTGGACACTGCTGTCCACCATGGCTCATCTGGAGTCTCTGCTTGGGTCTCCACATCCCGTTTACCAGTCGTCATTGATCATTGCGTAATCTTCTCTGTGTCCAGTTTTCATCCGTGTGCATACGATGGAGGGAGGGCTTCTCCCTCTATAGGCAACAACTCTCCATGGAGAAGTCTTTTGTTTTTAATCATTTTATTGGGGGCTCATACAACTTTTTATCACAATCCATCCATCCATCCATTGTATCAAACACACTTGTCCATTTGTTGCCTTCTTCATTCTCAAAATATTTTCTCTCTACTTGAGCCCTTGGTATCAGCTCCTCATGTTTTCCCTCCCTCCCCGAGTCCCCCCCCCCCCCACGGAGAAGTCTTTACATGTTACAGGTCTCACCCCTCAACTACAAGGGATAAGAGCAAACAAGATGCAGAAAGAGAAGGGGATCTAGCTAATGTCACCATGTGCCCAAAGGCACATAGCTAATGTCAAACTGACTGAATTCAGGTAGTTCAGCTCCAGTCAAATGCCATTCATATTATTGTACCCAGCTAACTCAGCCCCATCTTTTCAACCCACAAAATAATGTTCATCCTCCAAGAGATTCCTCGCTAGAGGACTGTCACGTGGCAAATTCCAAAAACCATCACAGAAAACACCTGCCAATCTTTACAAAAGGTCACACATTTGATTTTGTCTTTAGTCACATTAGTTTTCTAGTTGTTGCTTTACTTTTTATTGTGAATTTACAGCGCAGATCACCGGTCTTACCTTCAACGATTCAAACGTCTTGTTTCATTTCATTCATTGTGACCCCTCAACATACTTCCTTACCCGTTTCCTTTCTGTGTTCGCTCCTCTCTCGTAATCCTTCTGAGCTCTGTCCTCGGGTACATGCTGCTCTTTTGATCTTTGTTGGTGCATTATGCTGATGTGTGTACTTCACAAAAGTTATTGTTCCCCATATAGGTCTATGGTTTGACTGAAATGTGAGCCACGGAGGTGAATTCAATTCCAGTGTCGAAGGGCCACAGTCTGGAGACTTCTACCAGTCTCTTTCCAGTTAGAAAGCCTGGTCTTTTCTATGATTTTGAGTTTCATTCTATATTTGTTCTGCTTTATCAAAGACTGCCTAAAGGCATCCCTTGGTAATTGATAGTAGGTAGTAGCCAGGTATCACTTAGGTCTCCTGGTCTCAAGGTTTTAGAGATTGATATTGTGGTTTAAGTCCATTGGACCAATTGTCTCTTATATGTCTTTTAGTGTTTATCAGCTTGCTTGCTTTCTTGCTGTCAGGGAGAGCCCAATATTTGCCCCGGAGAGGGCTGTTCTCGGGACATTTTAATACTCTAATTGCTAGTCACCAGAGCAGGATGTAGAACATTGCCATTGGGAACTGTTAGGCCAACTGACTGCAGGGTTTCCCGACTATGGTCCTAATCCCCCAGGCCCAGAGACTTGTTCCCTCCAGGTGTCTGGCTATGTCTAAGAAGCTTGTGTAACTTTGACCTCGCGTGTTCTACCATTTCTAGGTATGTTTACAGCAAAGGTTAAAAAACAAAACCAAAACATATGCATATAAATGTCCTGTCAAACCTAAATATATATTCATATATTCATGCCTATATGCGCACTATTTCATCCACACGTGTTCAGCCTGCACATTTATCTGCATCTAGCAGGGAAGCAACAAAGCCCACATGGAAGAAACACGTCAGCCTGTGTGATCATGAGGTGTCAACAGGAATAGGTATCAAAGTTCAAAACCAAGCAATCAAATTGACATGAAGGTGCATAAACAAAGTGGAGATCCAGAACCCATTTGTAAGATAATTGGACACTCCCTCACAGAAGGGATGGTATATCCAGGGTGCGATATAGCACTGTTAAAACACATAACTGTCCTCTAGTTCTTGACTATTTCCTCCTCCTACTGTTACGGTCCTGTTTTTACCTCACTAACATTGCTAGACCTGCATAGGTTCATTTGTATAATTAAGACCATTCAATGCATGGAAGCCAAGGCAGATAAATCCTTCAGAAATAATGAAGGGAACATTGATCCCCTGAGGGTATGGGTGGGGGAAAGGGGGATGGGAAATTGGGGTGTGTGTGTGTGTGTGTTTACCGATAGCACTGATGTCTGTAATAACTCCACTCAAAAAGAATGAACAACAGAATTGTAGGTGAATTATTTACTGCATGGTGTAAGGTATGGAGATATATATATGTAAAATAAGGGTTCCAGGGGAGGGGGTGGGTGGAGATAAAAGGGAGCTGAAATCAGAGTTCAAGAAAGAAAATGTTTTGAAACTGATGGTGGCAGCAAATGTACAATTATGCTTGATCTAATTGAATTATGGATTGCTATATCTAAGAGCTACCAATAAAATTATTAATACATTTTTTAAATTAAAAAGAGTATTTAACTCTGTTGCCTTTAATTCTTGCAAATATTCCGCTGTCTCCTTTTCCTGCCGCCATGCTTTTGTGCGCGTGCGTGTGTGTTAATTGATATATCTTCTCCCATTCTACTAAACTTCTCCTTTTCCGTGTAGGAAACAGGAAACTGAGATTTCATTCCTGGCCACTGTACCTCAAGCATAAATACCACCTCCTGTCAACAAGGGTTCCGGACGAAGACTAGGAAGAAAGGACAGGCAACCTATTCTCCAAAACTAGTCAATGGAATCCCCATGGGTCATGATGGTCTAGTGTACATGGAGTTCCTTCAGTGTGGACCCAACTCTATAGCAGAGAATAATATTAGCATGTCAAGTTGGAAACTTTTTTGTATTTGTTTATTTCCTTAAACAATGGAGACTTTGGCTTGTGATAATAAGTAGCATTTGTTCCCATTCTCCAAGCATAAATTGTATGGAAGCTGGAAAAAACAAAGGGCAGGAAGAAACTTGTTTATCTATGAGGTTTGCATCTTCAGTTATAATCAAAGAATGTCACTTTGTCCCTTGGGACAATCATTTAGGGTATTATTTAAAACCACAAGATTTTAATTTGGTTAATAATCCTGAAAGCTGGATTAAGATCCTGTTATAACTGATTTCTTTTTTTTGTAACTTTAATTCTAATTATAACTGATTTATATTAAAAAGATTTATAAATGTAAGTGATAAATATACAGATTTATAAAATGTGTTTAGTCTATCAACACATTTTAAACAAATGCCCAGGAAGTTTTAAAAGTATCATCAGACTCCATAATGCTTTTAAATATACAACATAGCCTGTTTACATATACTTCATTTTCTACATGAATGTCCACTAATTCACCAAAGTTATTGGCGACATTTCATTTTTAGTGGAATTTAAATGTAACTAAGGTTTAAAATCCTCATTTTCTTTCCAAAGAACACCTTTTCCCCCAGAAAATGCTTTATTTTATTGCACTTCACCTTATAGTTCCCAAATATTGCATTTTTCTTTACAAATGGAAGATTTGTATGTTCATACATGTACTGAGCAAGGAAATTGGCACCATTTTTCCAACAGAATGTACTCACCTGTCTCTGTGTGTGTCTTAGTAAGTTTCACAATGTTCCAAACATCTTAATAATGCACAGTACATTTAATAGACTACCAAACCAAACTCACTGCCACCGAGTCACTGCCGACTCAGCACCCCTACAGTACAGTGTAGAACTGCCCCTTTGAGTTACTGAGACTGGGAGTAGAAAGCCTCATCTTTCTGCCTCTAAGCACCTGGTGGCTTTGAATTGCTGGCCTTTTGGTTAGCATCCTAATTCATTGGCTCTTTAAAAGACCGTGCAAATATAGCTTTTATATTCACTGGGTAATCACAAAATTTGTGTGACTTACTATTGTTTTCATAGCCAAACCTACATCTGAGGCTTGCCTGCACCTGGGAAAATAGTAGTGTATTGCTTACAGTGACAGTTTTACTGTCTCCTACTCTTAGTTCAGCAATTGAATTGACGGTAGAACCATATGGTCCACTTTCCTGTCCTAAGCATGGACTTTCCCACAAGAGGTTACCGGTCTTCTACTAGAATCGTTCAGCGACAGAAAAAGCTCTTTCTCTACATGCTCCATCTGTTTTGCTGATGAACAGTTCTGAAGTTGTCTTCAAGTTCTATTGTCTGTGGCTTACTTCGTACTGAGTGCAAGTCTCTGTGGGCACACCAAGGAGCCCTGGTGGTGTAGGGGTTAAGAGTTGGGCTGGTAGCTTTAGTGGACAGAAAACATTTTGGAAATGCAGATGGCAATGTAGATGGATGGTTATAAGATTTGTAAGAGCCCCCCAATAAAATGATTTAAAAACAAAAAGAGTTGCACTACGAACCACAAGGCCATCAATTTGAAATCACCAGAGGGAGAAAGATGTGTCTTTTCGGTTGTTGTTTTTTAAAAATCATTTTATTGGGGGCTCATACAACTTTTCTCACAATCCATACATACCATACATCGTGTCAAGCACGTTTGTACATTTGTTGCCATTACCGTTCTCAAAATATTTTTTATTTGAGCCCTTGGTATCAGTTCATTTTTTCCCTCCTGCCAACTTCTCTTCCTCACCAACCCTGATAATTTATAAATTATTATTTATTCATGTTTTACACTGCCCGACGTCTCCCTTCACCCACTTTCCTGTTGTTGTCCCCCAGGGAGGGGGTTATATGTAGATCCTTTACCCTCTTGGTATTGCTACTCACATTATTGTTCCTGATGGGTTTATCTGTCCTGGATTCCGTGTATCCAGCTCTTATCTGTACCAGTGTATAATCTCTGGTCTAGCCAGATTTGTAAGGTACAAATGGGATCATGATAGTGGGGGGCAGGAAGCACTAAAGAACTAGAGGAAAGTTGTATGTTTCATTGGTGCTATACTGCCCCGACTGGCTCATCTCCCCACGACCCTTCTGTAAAGGGATGTCCAATTGCCTGCAGATGGGCTTTGGGTCTCCTCTCCACACTCCCCCTCATTCACAATGATAGGATTTTTTGTTCTTTGATGTCTGACACCTGATCCCTTCAACGCCTCGTGATCACACAAGCTGGTATGCTTCTTCCATGTGTGCTTTGTTGCTTCTCAGCTAGATGGCTGCTTGTTTATCTTCAAGCCTTTAAGACCACAGATTGTATCTCTTTTGATAGCTGGGCACCATCAGCATTCTTCACCACATTTGCTTATGTACTCGCTTTGTCTTTGGCGATCATGTCGGGAAGGTGAGCATCATGGAATGCCAGTTTAATAGAACAAAGTGTTCTTGCATTGAGGGAGAACTTGAGTAGAGGCCCAATGTCCATCTGCTATATATGCACATAGATCTATTTCCCTATCATCATATATATTTACATATGTACATGCCTGTATTTAGACCTCTGTAAATGCCCTTTGCCTCCTAGTTCTTTCCTCTATTTCCTTTTACTTTCCTCTTGTCCCACTATCATGTTCTGCCATTATTTGGGTTTCAGTAATTCCTCTCGGTTACACTGCCCTTGATCATGCCCTACCAGGCCTCCTGCACCCTTCTTGCCATTTATTTTGGATCACTTGTTCTTCCCTTGTCCCTGGTCTGTTAATAACCACTTCCTTTTCCCCGCCAAAGTTTATTTTTGGTATTCCCTGGAGACTTCGTTGCTTTGTTCCCCTTGCTGTTCTGTTGCAGGCTCTGTGTTTTACCTCAATGTGGTGGGGTCAGATTGGGCGCAATTCCCGCACTATGTCTCCAGTGTCCTCCCATAGCACTGAAGGATGTTGTGTCTCATAGTGGGGCCGGCCCTCTGTGCATTGACTGCTCTGAGCAGGAATATCGTCCTCAGGACTTGGTGGGCCAGGATGTGTTCCACTCTCTCTTCCTCTCCCTTCATTTGCTCCTGTGTGCTCTGATCAGACATGTCCCTCTCTCTGAGCCGTAGTTTCAGGGCTGTCTCCTGAAGTGAATTCTATTGGGGGCAGGCGTGGTGTCCGCATAGTTGGGATTGGGGCTGGCCCCTCAGACCAAAAGATGAGGCTTTCTACTGCCAGAAATAGTTAGTCTTGGAAACCCACAAGGGCAGTTCTGCCCTGTAGGGTAGAACTGTCGGGTCACGATTGGGTCAGAATCCACTTGATAGCAATGAGAAGATGCAGGCTCATATTATATCCACCCTAAATAAAAGCAGTAGGTTGATACTAGAGGCAGGGTGGCATAGTAGAAAGTTCTTAATTGGGGAAACAAGACAACTAGGTAATCCTAACTCTGCCCTAGTTAATCTTCTTTGCAACTTCGGACAAGCTACCGATGTAATTTCTGAGTTTGGGTTTCTTTAAATGCCTAGCATTATTGAGAGACTTACACTGGTTTGTGAGCATGAAGCATCCAGGAAGTGAACTATACTTCTGGGCCCTAAGTCTATGTGCTGGTGCAATTTAAGAAGAGCTTTGAAAATAACGTACCCAAATGAACTGATACTATGGATGCTTCAATAGATTAATTTACAGCGCTAACATTGAGATTGTTATGGAAACGGAGGTCATCTAAGATTGTGAAGCTGGGGGAAAATAGAAAGAGTGCAAATGTGTCATTATATAGAACAGGATGTGAAGTCAGAGAAAAAGTTTTTGCCCCTGCCGACACTGAGCACCCTGTGGTTTCTGTGACCGAGAGAGCAGATAACAGGTGAAAAAGCATCTATGTGCCCTTAGCGAGGCACATCGAGTCCATCCTTCCTCAAAAGAGGCCGGAGTGGAAACTACGCTCCCCCACCATGCTAAAGCTAACTAGCTGAAGCTTTTGGAACAAACATGCTTCGACACAAGGGTTCAATCATATTGGACTTTTCTGGAAGTTCTTATCATTAATCACACAGACCTGGACAGGTCTTTTCCTGCTTGCTGGCTGCCAGGGCCCAAGAGTGGGTTGAAACCGTGAGCCCAACTTAGACAACCCAGGATGACACGACATCAGAACAAAAGGCCAGTGCGAGGTAGCGAATGGTCTCGCTTAACAAGTGCTGCTTTCCCATGTACCCAACAGGGCAACACGGGTGACACAGCGCTGTGGATGGGGCACAGAGAAAGAAAGGCAATTGTTTCATTGACTTATTATAGTTGGATTCCTACCATGTAACATTTATATTTTTTTTCTTAAAAGACGTTTCCCAGTCAATTAACAGAAAGTAGAATTTCTGACACACTGTAAATAATTCCACATCGGCCAATGCATATTTAGATCATTCATTGCCTACCTAATTGAAAAAGTTGCAGTGTCAGAAGTACATTTTTAAAAATGGCTATTTTCCTAAGGGAAGCATCAATTTACTCAGCTACAATATACAATGGTAGTGGCTCATTCTTCGCCAAGGTGAGAGGAAATAATGCCAGCCTCCCTTAAGCAGATGTAGCAGCGAGTGATCCATTTTGTGACAAAAACAAAACAAGAAATTGCCTCTAGGTCAGTTTCCAGTCTCAGAAACCCACTGGGCCAGGTCGACTTTGTCCTATGAAGGTCCCTAGGCTTGAAAATGAATTCAAAGGCAGTGAGTTTGTTTTGAATAATAACCGGGTGGGAAGTGAAGCAGCCCTACCAGCAGCTCCTTGGGCAACTGGAGGGAGGCAGTTTTGGGAAGAGCTTCTGCGAGTGGGCGTCCAGGTTATATTCTTCGAAATCCTGCTGTATTTGTGATGCCAAAGGCACAGTGAAGGCAGTTCACAGTGATGTGGCTATGCTTACTAGTTCAACGGTTTATGACAATTCCTTTTAACCAACACATGTTAACAAAATGGCCAGAGTCCTTGGAAGCCAAAGCGCTCCCGATTCTTTAGGGAAAGTTGAGAGTGAGGGAAACACTACTCTAGAAGTCGATGTTGAAAGAAATGTCGACATTTTTGTTTAATAAACGTTTCGATGATTCTGTGGCAATCCTATTGAACCGACCCTCATCAAATGCCATCAGGCTAATCAAACAGGGAGGATTTGTCGACTCATTTAATTAGGAGATCGTTGAGTGGGTAGGGGTGGTCTGGCACTCTTGGTGTTGTTCAATGTCAACTCTAGACAATGAAGGCTGGATCAGGTCACGGAGGTGGGATACTTGTCAGTCAGTCGTGACAGATACCAAAGGTCTCCTCTTTCATATTCAGAAAGGGTACACACTTCTGTCTCAGCATGCCATGCCACTTACATCACATTGCCCAATCCCAAATACATGACTGCAGCCAGGGCACTGGTCATTCTTAGACAAACCAGAATGCAATAGAGCTGGGGAGGAACTATTTGCAGAGAAGGACATCAGCTATAAGGAGTCCAGGTAGATATGAGTTGGAAAATCTGGAGAGAGTGAACCATGACGCTGGAAGTCTGCTGTACATGGTGGCTGTCTAGTCTGCAAGACTATAGCAAACGCTGAGCTCCGCCTATTTTCAATAGGATTGTTAGCACTGCTAATAAGAAAGAAGGTTCCATATTACAAAGCAGCAGCGACAACAAACACAATTCCAAGGCCAGTACGTTTCTTTATTATTATCGTGTTTGACTTAAGATGGTCGAATGAATTCATTTTCATTTATAAGCATTACATTAATTCCCATGCAAAAACCCAAGACTGCAAATGCCCAATTTCCACCAGCCAAAAATCCAACCTAGGAGTCTTGACATTCAAGATCCAAGCCAATATGCTATTTGACCCTTCCCACAGTGGACATCAGAGCATCCACTGAGAGATCTGCAGGCCCCTGGCCTCTCCCACATCAGAGGTGGCCATGAGCCTGCACCCAAACAAGGAGCCCAGGCTGTGTGGGCACCTCCACCTGGCAAGGAATTTCATTCATGAAGACAGGGCCTTCTACACCAAGGGGCGGGGGGTGCCCACAGAGCTGTCCTACCCACAAGAGCACACTCTGCTTTCTCACAGACATGGCATCTTCAATTTGGGGATTATAATTCTTCCTGCCACTTGTCCTCAAAATTAAGCAAATGTAAGGAGACTTTACCAAAAAAAACAAAAAAAAACCCAACTTACCTCTTTAAAGGTAAGGGAGAAATAAATACAAAGAAACCTATTTTATCAAGGAAATACTTTCTCAAGCTTTTAGGTAATGTCAGTAAACAAGTATAAAGCTTTAAAAGTGTCTCTCAGTAAGACAAAGATACAGAAAGTCTAAGGGAGCAGCAAGGGACCCCACAGTTCAAAGAGAACTAAACCAATGCAAAAAACCCATTCTTTCCACTGAGAAATATGGGGGAGAGCCATGAGAGTGTTTCCACAGGGATGCTAATTTATCTAATTTATATGAAACACACACGTTGGAATTCTGACAATGGCAAAGGTTTCATTAGTGCAAATAGCAATTATAATGGTATGGTCTTCAATAAGGTTTAAATAAGGCTTCAAATAACTACACACGTAAAAACTAACATCGAGAAACTACTTTCAGTCGGAAAGCTGTCAAACACACCCTTCCAAACCATCCAAGGGTCTGATTCAAGGACAATTACATTCCATGGAAGTTGCGTCAAAAGACAAATTTTAGCATCATCATACGCAAAGTCTGTAGCATTTGGTGAGAAAAACTGGGAAGCTACTCTGGCCACTGGTCAAAAGAAAGAAAGCCAGATCACATGCCAGGTAATGCCCGGGTTCAGAGACGTCTTTGAAATATCTATATTGGTGAAACCTCATTAAAAGCAAAACAAAAATGAGTGAAAATAAAAACAAAGAATAAAATACTTCAGTATCAGAAAGATTCGCTTTCCTAAGCCAGTTAGCAAATTTGCACAAAGTATAAAACAGAAAAACACAAGAGGACTCGTGGGCATTTTCTTCTATGGCTCAAGTTCTCCGATAAAGAGGGGGGAGGGGAGAAAAGAAAGAGAGGGATGAGAGGGGGGAGAAAGAGGAGCCGAGGTGAAAATAAGAACAAAAAGCGAACCCCACCACAAAAATGAGAGGCAGCATATGAACCAGTAATATGGTCTTTCAGAGCCGGCACCATCCTGCAGAACCAGGGAACTTCCCCATGTTCTTAGAGATCCAATGCAGGCCGATAGGTACACAACGGAAAACAGCATCACAAACCACACTACACAGCATGAGAGTTTTAGAACCAGGGGCAGGACAGGGGGGGAAAGTTCTGTGAAACGCTCAGAAAAACTTATCATCGATTCTAAAGTGGGGCCGTGTGACGTCGTCGGGGTTGATGAAGACAGAGATAGACTTCCCCGGGTTCTCGGTCACTAGCTGCTGCAGTTTCTTGGCCAAGCGGTCATCAGGCTGGTTGGGGTCCCCCCCGTCAGACTGCGGGGAGGGGATGCTGGTGGTGCCGCCTCGCCGCTGCAGCTCCAGCGTCAGCCGGTTGGCCGCCTTGACGTGCTCGATGGCCGTGCGCAAGTGCTCGGCCGGGTCCGAGCGCACGGAGGACAGCTTGCGGGCGTGGAGCAAGACCGTCTCCTCGGAGAGGGGCTCCAGCATGTTGCACTGGGGGATGAAGTAATTGGGGCACATCTTGTTGACGAGGCAGTGTTGCAGGTCATCGATGAGGCCCAGCAGAAAGTGGGCAGCATAGTCTTCTTGAGCCAGGTAGTTGGCAGGAAGTCTGTCGCAGGCCCAGAGCATCATGCTCCGCAGGTGATAGGGGCTGATGGCCTTGGGCCGGGACAGGAGTTTAATAATGATGGCTTTACAGGCCTGGTAGGCCTGCATGAGGCTGCTGGAGATGCACTTCTTCAGTTGCACCTCGCTCCTGGCAAAGGACAGCCTCCACTCGTTGTCCTTCTTGCCCTTGTAGGAGCAGGCGGGCACCAAGTAAAACCCACTGATGACCTCCTCTTCCGTGATCTTCCCATCCCAGAAGTGATTCTCCATGAGCCAGCTCTGGGCGACTGCAGGCCAGCCCTTGAAGGAGACCACGGGGACGATGTCGTACAGCATGCGGCTGCTGCCCACCCCCAGGATGATGGAGATGATGGTCCCGTTCTTCTCCACCTTCTCCACCTTGGGCATCCCTCGCTGGGGCTTCTTTTGGATCTCGGACAGGACGATGCTGATGGAGTCGTAGAACCAGTCGGCCACTTTGGTCGGGGAGAAGAAGAAGTTGGTCGCACCGTTGATGTGATCCACGATGGTGCAGCAGTCCTTCCACTTACTGATGGTCCCTTCGTCAAAGAGCCGGAGGCTGAGCCAAGAGTGGCACAGGGCGGAGTGGCGCATGTCGAGAGTCACAGGCTGGTTACGGTCATGCAGCTTAAGGGCTGGCACCAGAAGGGTGAAGTCCATATCATAGTCGGTCCCCCGCGCATAGACACTCAGCTCGTCCAAGTCCAGGTCGACCACACCTTCCCGCACTCCTCCGGAAAGCAGAAGGTACTCATTGGCCACTGGGAGTTTTTGGTCCAGTTTTTGCACCATTCCTGGAAACACAAAAAGAAAGCGTGCTGTTTATACGAAGCATGGGCACGGAAGTCTTGACGCACCGATGAAGAATTCTGTAAGCATGCAACTACTGTACAGCGGACCTAGCTGCCCCTAGAAATCAGATCTCGGGCTACTGCAGAGATGAAGCCCCCAGGATGAGCACCAGGCCTCCGGTATCTATGAAAACGCCACAGTCAGGAAAGAAGACTTTGGGGGGGGGGGGTGTCTTCCTCCCCTGCTAGGAAAAAACCAGCCGTTTGTAAATGGAGGGCTACAGGATGTTGCTCCACAGTACAAATCAATGTCATTGGTGATCATAAAGGGGAGCTCTTCCTCCAGTCATCACCTGAGGGACAGCACTGCCCCCTGCTAGGTCGCCCAGGCTGGAGGCCTAAGGTTCCCACTCTCCCGACCGACCTTCCACTGCCCGATGGAGCCATGGTCCCCTCTGAGGCGTCTCTCCCTCCTCCCCCAGCCCCCAGCTCTGCTGGACATCACATGTGGCCAGGTTCTGTTGGCCTCCTGCCCTAGTGGTCTCCCCTAAATCTTCCTCGTTATCAGTAGTCCTCCAATACTACCGGCAAACCACTGAGCCACAGACAGGAAGCCATCCCTGAGGGGCTGTGAGGTCCCAACTCCACGGTAATGCTAAGGCTTGGACCGTTTTGCTCTGCAGGCCCTGCACTGATGTTACAGGCAACCCCCGGTTGTCAAACTGCTGGCCCTGAGCACCAGTCAGAGCAGTGGCCCCCAACCGTGCTGGTGGACACTGGGTGCTTCACTGCCATGGGTCAGTATGGAGCGTCTGTCGAAAGCCAAGTTCAATGAAGTTGTTGATGGAGCAGTAGCGGGATGATTCGATTGATTCAACCCCAACCCTTGCATCACCCTTTCTCAAATTCAGTGTGATGAAACGGAAGCAAGTATAAAGGACTTGTGCTGCATACGAGAATGCAAACGCAGTCTTCAGGAGGAGCTCTGGTGTTTGCTTTCTGAGACGCAAGCTGGGCTAGCTGCTTTGTTCACAAAACACCACTTTCTGCCGAAAGAACAAGTGGACCGACTGATGAATGGATCATTCGGCTGTGAATGTCTGAGAGATTTGTTCTTGGCAGGGAGAGGGGAGGCGGGCGGAGGTTTGGGGGTTTGGAACAAAATGAGATTTTATTTATTTATTTTTTCCCTAACCCTATCCCTATTCCTATCCCTAACCCTAACCCTCAAAATGAGATTTTCCATAAGAACACACTGGCTGAGATTTATTGTCAACGGTTAACGTTGCAACTTTGAAAAGAAATTAGAAACTGGAAAAATAGTCTGATCTGACCTTGACATCTTCTCGAATCTCCTTTTTCAGATGAGATTGGTGGGAACAGACACAGATGTGATTTTTTTTGGGGGGGGGGTTTAAAGTGCCAGCTTTGGAGGATGAGGATCACATCGAAAATATCTATTATGATTTCCTGGGGCAAGCATGCAGTCTGACCATAATGGAAACCACAGCTGACTTGCAATGCCAGTGAATGGGTGGGTGTGAGACCTGCCTGCCCCTCTGTCACACTGCTGCCTCACATGTTGCTGAGGCTGAAAGCGATGCCAGCAGTCACCCATGGTGAGCGGATTGCAGCTGAGCTTCCAGATTAATAGAGACAAGAAACATGGGGCTGGCAGTCTACTTCTAAAACGTGTTGTGCTGAAAAGGGTTCGGACCACAGCAGAACATTGTTGAACTCGCTTGCTTTGGATCTATCACTGAGAGGTCATGGGCTGGAAGAAGACATCCTATTTGGTGAAGTAGAGGGTGACGGGGGCCCTCCCTCTATGAGACAGACTGGTGCACCACAGTGACAGACCAGAGCATGACCATGATAATGAGGATGGGAGAGATCCATGTCGAATTCTGTTATGTGCCAGACGACTTGATGGCATCTCTGTCTGATCCCTACAGACTGGAATACAAAGTATTAGCTCCTGTCTTTATGTAGACTGAGTTGAGCTCCATTGTCTGATAAGCTACCAGTATCACCGTGCATCATTTATTCGACAATTGTTTGCCCAAGACCACAAGGGACTTTTACAAACACTATCCCATTAGTCATTGCAGTGACTTCAAATCAACAGTTTGCTGTTACCGGAGCTTTCACAGCGCACAGACTTAAACACACCATGCATGTGTGGTTTTGCTATCATCTATGTCAAGGTGTAGCATTTGTTTCTTAAAAATGCTTTTTTTCTTGTTTTAAATTATTTTTCATCATTTTATTAGGGGCTCATACAACTCTTATCACATTCCATACATACATCAATTGTGTAAAGCACTCTTGTACATTCATTGCCTCAAAATTCTTTTTAATCCTTAAGAAACATATTTTCCTAACCACAGAAAGCACAAAAACCAAAAAAGTCCTTTAGCTAGCTGCAGATATGGATATAAGAAATATTATCACTTTCTTTGAACATTTAACCAGTAAGTTATTTAAGGACATAGAGCATCGGTTCTCAACCTGTGGGTTACAAACCCTTTGGAGGTTGAATGACCCTTTCACAGGGGTAGCCCAATTCATAACAGTAGCAAAATTACAGTTATGAAGTAGCAACGAAAATAATGTTATGGTTGGGGGCATCACCACCACATGAGAACTGTATTAAAGGGTCGTGGCATGAGGAAGGTTGAGAACCACTGCTGTAGAGGCAACTCAGCACAGAGAGAAGAAACCAGTTTGGGTTGTTTCTGAAACTGCATAGGAAGACATGCCAATTCACTGCCTGGGCTCCCCTTCTGAAGCCCGCCAGTGATGGCAGCAGGCGGCCCAAGCCCTTCGGGATTGTCTGGCTGCAAGTCATCTCAGCCAAGGAGACCACATCCAGTGTGTGAGTGTGTGTGTGTGTGTGTGTGTGTGTGTGTGTGAGTGTGTGTGTGTGTGAATGTGTGTGAGTGTGTGTGTGTGAGAGAGAGTGTGTGTGTGTGTGTTTCTGTGTGCCTGTGTCCAAATGCTCATCAATCTAAGAGTACCCTGGTTCAAGCTACTCGGAAGGCTCTTCTGAACCAGAGCTCTCTCCCCCAGGGTAAGTCTGGCTCTCTCTGGGAATCTGTTTCTCCTTCAGTCTGCTTTGTTCCCCGGTCCCTCCCACGGGGGTGGGTGATACAGGTGCTCCTGACTAAGTACCTCCGTGAGAACGCCATCTCTGAGGCCACTTCGGAGGAACCCAACCTACGACACTTCCCACCACACAAGCAAAACCTTCCCTACGAATGCATCATGCAAATCATAATAAGTAAGTGCTTTTGCAAAGGGCTAAAGCTCATCCGAAACACCCAGCCCAAGATCGTTTTCATAATCGTCCCAGTTTCCACTTTAGCCTCATCTTATAATGTAACCAATACTCTCATCTCGTTTGAGCTGCACTAGGAAATGAACCCAAACCAAGGACTCGGGACTAGCCTAAGCAGCCAGATTACCAGGCTGGGGATAGATTGCTGACCATGCAGGCCAGCGAATTTTGCAAAAGAGCAACATAGGCAGCAACAACCTGGCGAAAACTCCTCTCTGCCCTCTCCTGGACAAAAGATGAAAGAGTTTTACCTTCATTGTACTCAAACATTCCTGCCAACAATGAACCATCCTCAGTCCCTCTAACCGCTGTGCATGTGCCTGGTTTAAAATGTTGGCCTTCCTTTCAAAAGGGCCATTTGGTTAAATTTGTATCCTAAGGTATCTGGTAAAATTCTAGTATTTGCAAATTAGAGGGGTTCTGGCTACTTTTGAACATCTCTTTCAAGTGCAGCGCGTGCTTTAGCAGCAGAGGGGACGCTGCACAGGGACACCTGCGAGTCTCCTGGGGAAAGCCAAACAGACCAAGTGCACTGCCACAGAGGCCACGGTGACTCACGGCGCTGCCACAGGACGAGGAGAACAGCCCCTGCGGGTTCCGGAGACTGGAACAGGAGACTCTGACAGCAGTAAACAGCCTCATCTTTCTCCCTGGCTGATGGGAGGGAGTGGCTGATGGGTTTGAACTGCTGAACTTGCAGTTAGCTGCCCACCGCGTATGTCTGTACCCATTAGGTCAGCAGGGCTCCTTGAAGTTGCTGAGGCCACTTTGTTCTGGAAACACAAACCCCTTCTGATTTCCACATTGACATGTAAACCCATGAGTCTGAAAGGAATCCTGGTGGTGTAGACTCTTAACCACGAGGTCCAGGGATCGAGCCCATCAGGTGTTTCATGGGAGAAAGGCGAGGTTGTCTGCTCCTCTCAAGATTTACGGTCTCGGAAGTACTATGCAATATGACTAATGAGTACCTGTTCGTCTACAGTTCTTTGGTGACACCGAATGTCCTCCTGAAGAACCTTCTAGGCAAGACAAAGGTTAAAAAAAAATCACTAAATTCACTGGCATCAAGGTGATGCTGACTCAGAGTGACCTTATTGGGCAGGGGACAGCTGCCCCTTGAGTTTCCAAGGCTGTTACCTCTTTATGGGAGTGGAAACTCGGTCTTCCTCCCACAGTTGGTAGTTTCGAACTGCTGACCTTTTGAATCACAGCCCAACGCGTAACCATTTTGCTACCAGGGCTCCTAGAGAGAGGCTGTCATACAATGCTACACACACATGCACGGGCGCATGCACACACACACACACACACACACACACACTGTCTCTCTCTCTTATCTCTGCCAATAAGTGCTCTCTTTGAACTGATTTGCAGCTTCTTTTGTGTCACTGAGGGGTGGGGGGTTGAAGATAAGAAATGCTAGTGGTTTTATCACTTGTTAAATTATCCGGAACCATGATGGGAACACAAGCAGATGCCACATACCACGGCGTGTGAGCAATGAAGAAAAGGGGGAGAAAGAGAAATCACTTCCCCTGGGAGGCTCTCATTTTTCTCTGGGAGCTTTACATTGGCTCTTAAAATCCCCCAAAGGGAAGCCTCCTCTCCCTGTAGTTCCCCATTGCCAGCATGGGTTTATCTCACGCTCTCTGCATTAGCAGACCTTAATGGGCAGCTTTCATGTAAGTAGAGGCCTTCCAGATTTTAGGAAGAAAGAATTCAAAAGAAAAACAAAACCCTGCCCCTGACCTTATGAGGTTGGGAATACACCTTTTCACCCCCTGTGCTGTTCACCTTCCTTAACCACCCTCGTTCAGAGCACAAGACCAAGTATCTTTCTTGTTTCTTTCCTGCCCTTTGCGTCTCCCCCACTCCATTCCACTGGATAGACGGGGAGTCCGTTGAAATGGCAGTTTAATAAACTCAGGTGCTCCGTTTGGTCAATGACTGGATGAGAGGGAAGGACAGCGACGGGAAACCAGCACTTGTACAGAAGCTGTTGAGAAACCTGACCTGTGTTGAAGGGAGAAAGATCTAAAACGATCAAACCTGCATGTCTGGAAACTAAAGCTACATAAGCAGATACGTGTTTGTTTGTGTCATTCAGTCTTTGAGTATATTACAAGATAATTTCTTGTAAAAAACGCAAGACAAATAAGAGCCATGACACAAAGAGATGTACCCACACCCATGTACATTGCCATATACCATATATACTCGTGTGTAAACCGAGTACATTGTACATTGCCATGTACATTGCCATATACCGTATATACTCATGTATAAGCCGAGTTTTTCAGCACAAAAAACTGTGCTGAAAAACTGGGGTTCAGCTTATGCACAGGCCAGTGGTACCCCAGCGAGGTGTAACATCTCATGGGTGGTTGCCATTCCTCTGCTGTTCACTCAAAGCCCTGCTGACACTGTGTGGCTTCAAATGTTTGTTTACGCACATCTAACCAATCAGAGCCGTCCTATGACCTGGGTGGCTGTAATTCGCAGAAGCACATGTAGTGATTCACTTACGCCCGCAGCTGAACTGGTACTTATGTGTCTGTGGCTGCGCTCCGTCTCTCCCCTCTGGTCTCTGTGTTAATTCACATCCTGCATTTCCCACCCTAGACTTATACTCGAGTCAGTCAGTTTTTCTGGTTTCCCAGATAATAATTAGGTACCTCGGCTTATACTCGGGTCAGCTTATATTCGAGTATATATGGTAATTCACAGTAGGAAAAAGTCTGAGACGCCCTGCATGCCCGGCAGTGGAAGAATGGCTAACCTGTAAGGTATGCACACAGTGGGATGCTATGCAGCGCTACAGAATCACGATGGATTTGTGAAACAGCTCATAACATGGGTACAATATGTAGTGATGTGTCAGGAAGCAACTCAAGGGCCATGAACAACGATGCATAAGGCAGAGGGCTACATGTTTTGTCTACGGCTTCGATCAGTCTCTTGACAACCCCGTGAAGTAAGCGGATTGGCCATTTCCGGACGAGGAAATCCAGGTAAGGGAGAGTCCCATCAATTACTCAAGCACCCAATAGCTGCACTGGGATCCAACTTCAAGTCCCCCATCCTACGCTGCCTGCTTTCCAGCATCAGACAGACCCTCCTAGGAGACTAAGCCCTTGAACATCTCTCTCCTGGCCCATCAAACACTGCAAGAAGCAGTACAGGGTAGCTTGTATCCGAGCCAAAACAAATTCTGTTTTTCAGTAAAATGATTTCTAAAGCGAATGAAGACGTATGTTAGTTATCCCCAGGGAATGAAGTATACGGGAAAACTAGGCAGAGTGTCTTAGGCACAGCAGGATTATAAGTCACTACAAGTGTCAAGTCACTGGATTCATGGTGCCTTGGGCGAGTGGCAGGGAAGTCGTGCAGGAGGGGAATGGGGAGCTATTAATGCGAGCAAGAAACAGCTACAACTGATCTGGTGATGATTGTACAACTCTTCTTATCATGACTGAAATATGGAATTGTGTGATATGTGAAGTATAGGCCAATAAAACTGTTAAATTAACAAACGACAAATTGAACATCTCGAGCTGCAGTGTGTGTGTGTGTGTGTGTGTGTGTGTGTGTGTGTGTGTGTGTGTGTGAGAGAGAGAGAGAGAGAGAGAGAGAGAGAGAGAGAGAGAGAGACTTGGTCAACTCTCAGAGAATATCCTAGAAATGTTACATCACAATCGGTTCAAGAGTACATGAAGGTGCATCGACTCATCTCTTTCTTGTAAGCCATCAGCATACCTTTTATTTTGTTTTAAAACATTTGCATATTTATCTATAATTACAATCAACATAACTACAACTTGGCAGCCCCAATGCTGAGTTCCAATTCTTAGTCATGGACCCAAGAAAACAAAGTAAGGCTTTTCAGTGTAATACACAATTAAATCTTTTTAGTTACTTAAAGGGGTTTCATTCGCAAGGTACTTATTTTTAACAAAATGCTCCACGCTCAAACTCGTGCGACACTAGAGCCTACTCATTAAAAGGCGTCGGGGCCGTCTGCTCTCCACACCCGGCTGGAACCGACTCTAGGGGCAGCCTCACCCATGGGAGATGGAATGGGTGGCCTGACGCCTAGACTGTGTGCAGTTCCCCGGGGCGGCTCCCCAGAGGGTCCCAGAGAACAAGGAGAGCACTGTTACCATTTTCCTTTTTAAAACTGAAACTAGCTCTGGGAGCGTTTCTAAAAAATATTCCACCAGCTTTCTCAGGTCAGTCCAGTTTCATTCCGCCAGGCTCAGATTAGTTTCCAGTGCAAGCACTATTAGCATCTCAACTATTTATGGTGCTGGTGATATCCCAAGCCTTCTCATCCTCTCCCCACACCACCCTCAAAATTTTTTTAGACTTTCTTCCAACTGTGAAAACGTTGAAGACATAAACACCTGTAGATTTCTTAGGAAGAGTTATTTCTTCCCTGGGTTACAAAAAAGAGTAGGTGAGACCATGGAATATTCCCCACCTTTTTACAAGAACTCCACTTCAGCGTGGAATTTTATTTAAATGAATCCTCATATTCTTATATAATTCTTTCAATCCAAACTTAAAAGGCAGAATAGCATTTCTGTTTCGGCACCGGGTTGGGATTACTCCACCTCTTCTCGTCTAACTCGTACTGAAAAAAAATGCAAGCGACACAGTCAACACCACCATCCTCCAACCCCGGGCCTGACGTTCACTCGTCGGGCGGGTGCCTTATTCCGTTCAATGTTTGATCCCTTGTCTGTCGACGTCCTTGTATTAGGAAAACCCATGTGCATCTCCTAACACACACCGCAGAGCTTCGAGATGCTGGTTACAGCACGAGGTGGCTTAGCCGAAAGACAGTGTCTACTGGAACCATCTAGGCCGGGAGTTGTCTGGGGGGAATCCCCCTAAGCCTAAACTCCTTAAACAGTGGGATTATGTAATGGAATGTGAGGGTGCAAAAAGTCGGCAGCAGTAAGAGGGCTGGGAACATGTAATGACCGGAAATTCAAAATCAAATGAGTCACGGGCTCAAGGTGTCCCTGACAGCAATCGCCCTTCAGGCAAATAACCTGGGTGGAAACGGGCCTTTAAGAGAGCCTCGAGAAAGCCACACGCACTGCCTTGCCTCCGTTGTTAACTCATAGTGACTCTGTCGGGCAGGGCCAGGTGGTCTCCTGGACAGGAACTCTCTTGACACACTTGCGGCGACCCCATGTCCCAGCGCACTATAGGGCGCCATAGTGTTTTCGACAGCTGCCTCTTCAGAAGTCCATTGCCAAGTCTCCCCTATATATAAATGGGTTATGGTGAAGCTACCTGCCCTCCTTAAAAAAACCCTCTCTATGGGGTTGCTCTGGTTTTTTGGGGGGAAATCCCACCGATGGCCAGCAGAGGGCACCCTCACTCCACTAACTTAATTCGGTTCTAACTGGGCTCCAAAGTCAAAATCCTAGAGGTGTAGCCACATGTAAAGACAACTTGGTGGCATTATCGGGTAAACACTGGTCTGCTAACAGCAAGGTCTGAGGTTCAAACCCTTCATTCGCTCCTTGGGAGAAAGATGGGCTATCTGCTCCGATAAAGACTGACTGGCTTAGAAACCCCTCTACAGTAGCGCTTCTCAACCCGCGGGTCGTTTGGGGTCGAACAGCCCACTCACAGGGTCCCCCAGTTCATAACACTAGCAAAATAATGTTATGGTTGGTGGGGGGGGGTCATCACAACGTGAGGAACTGTATTAATGGGTCGCGGCATGAGGAAGGTTGAGAACCACTGCCCTAAAGGGCCATCATGAGTTGGAACCAACTGAATGTAAAGGAAGGGAGGGATCGGAGCGGCGTGGGGAAGCAAAATGGAATCGGACCGCCTCGCCAGAAACCGCGGACTGCAGCGGGAGTCTTTCCCTTCTGCAGCCCTGAAGGGTGTCTTGTGCCTGGGCTGCAACTCTGGGTTCCGGGTGGTGAAGCTTCAGTGGCAGGTGTGTTGCCCACGCAAAGTACGAGAGGCGCACAGAGCTGGCGGGCCTGATGACGCTCGCCAGGTGTCCAGCACAGCACACCTGGACTCGTTCCAGCTGCAGAGCCCCAGCTGTCCAGAGGCTAACAATCTGGGAACCCTTTCTAACACCCAGACCGGCTCCCTCTATCAAGGCACAGTGCTTAACTACATAGGCTCAAGGCAGGCCCAGCCAGCACGTCAGAGAATGAGGTTTATTTGACCCCCTATTCTCTAACATTTTGAAACTCTGAGGTTGGATAGCTACTCTTCAAATGAGGAAAGACACGCGTTGGTGGGGCTTTAGAGAACCCGATGATAATTAAGATTCAGGCTAGATTTTTTACCTTTTCTTGCTAGGTTCCTGCTATTATTCACACACACACACACACACACACACACACACACACACACACACAAAACCACCCACCTCCATTACTGATCCATAGTTGAACAAGGGTTGAGCTACTAACAAAAAGGTTGGTGGTTTGAACCCAAGCAGCAGCTCCTGGTGAGAAGACCCCGGTGAGCTGCTTCCATAAAGATTACAGCTCACAAAACCCACTGCTCCATCACTCGGGTTGCCATGGTGCCCAGCGATAGCAAACAAGCCCCCCCCACCCCCCATAATCATCATCACACAGAGGCTGGCTGTGCCCTGTAATCCATCAGAAGTATGGACAGTGAGCATCTGAGCATCTGCAGGACAACGTGGTCCCACCCAAGCCCTGCCAGGGAGCAAGCGCGGGTCAGTGGGCATTAGGTGGGGCTGCACCAACCTGGGCTGATGGACACAATGACAGCTCAGTCACCGTCTGAGTAGAGCTGTCGAGTGTCCACAGTTACCAAGCATTTTGCCAGTGGATTAGGATGCCCACATCCACACCATGGCCCTCCCCAGACCCACTGAGGTCAGACAGGAACAGCAGGAAGGCGCAGGCCAGCTGTCAACAGAAAGTTCCCTGGAGGACAAGGCCTGGGGGTGGGGCGATTAGGAGACGCAACCGCCTGTTTCTAAGGCAGTGGCGAAAAAATGTCACCTGGGCACAGAGCCAGCGTTTACTAAGCGATGAAACTTTCCTCCAAACCCATCAACTGTGACATGGGGACAAGCCCTCCAGCAAAGCTACGTGAAGTTCTAAGTCTTTCCACTGGAGGGCGAGCCGTCTCAATTTTCCTCCAACTTTGGGGGTCAGGCGCCAGCCCCAAAGGCCAGGCAGGCCTGAAGGAAGGTTGGATCCAAACTCTCAGGTTCCCACCTGATTTCACAGGCGCGTTTTCAACATGAGTTAGAAATGGGAGCTGGGGCTCCAAATGTGAAGCGCTGTTTCTCAAGTGGTGCTTCTGCGGACGCTTCCAAAGGCCCACGTGCTGTTTACATCTGCTGATGCAAACTCCACAGCCCCTTGGGGGTACACCGCAGAGAGCGGGGTGGGGCACGGAAGAAGGGTGGCTAAGATGACAGATAACATGACAAGAAGGTCACACAGTCAAGTCAAGCTTGACCGTGAACCCTGCCAGTTGGGTGGGGCTCTTGCCTTTTTAAGTCTTCCATTTCCTCATTTTTTAAAATAGGGATAGGGGAGGGAGGGAGGGCAAATGAGGAGCTGATACCAAGGGCTCAAGTAGAAAGAAAATGTTTTGAGAAGGATGATGGCAACACATGTACCAATGTGGTTGACACAATGGATGGATGTAAGGATTGTGAAAAGAGTCGTACGAGCCCCAATAAAAGGATTCCCCCCCCCCCCCCCGGGGATAGGACCACCTCTCCTCACAAGGGGAATGCCTGGACAAAGTTCCTCGGCCTGTTCCTGGAGCTACGCAAGTGCTGAGCAACTTCGATTTTCTGTAAAAGTAGCCATCGGTTCACACTTCTCTCGCTGCCAGCAAGTCGATTCCAACTCAGAGAGACGCTATCGGGCAGAGCGGCCCCCGCGGGTTTCTGGACTGTGATGCTTTACTGGAGGAAGAAGGATCCTGGCTCCCTTGGAGACACTGGTGGTTTTGAACTGCTGGCCTTGCAGTAAGAGCCAAGTGCATAACCCACTGCACTGCAGGGCTCCTCTACTTGCCTGAGTGAGGGAATGAGAGTGGTTTTAGCCTGCTACTTAGGTGTGTACCGTTTCTCATACGGTACATGTGCTAGTATTTTTCTAACCATTCGGGCATCTCTTTCCTTCCCTCCCTGTCCAACTTTCCAAAGTAACTCTTGAACAGGTAACACAATCATGTGGTTCAACGCTCAAGCGTGTGAGAGTGAATTCTGGGAGTTGCTGTCATGTTCCACTACCACAGGTGTCCTGCCAAGAGCATGTTTGTCTACTGATGAGGTCCAGGTGAGCGACAAAGGAGGAAACAGGGGCATCACGACTTGGATCACAAATTGGAAGATACCCAATGTACTGGTCACCAAAGAAGAACACAAGCGAAAAGCAACACATGCAGGGCCTGGGCCTCCATGCCGATGGCAGGCATGAGATCCGGGGGCCACCATCTCCCCTCCTGCAGTGGGAGCCAGGCCCCATCGCTAGGGATACCATCCCACAGGAACCTAAGGGTGGTGTGCGCTGATGACTTGCCAGTCACAGTGCCCTGCCAGCCCGAAAAAAGTCCTTACTATGCCCATCACCCGACGGTTGTCACTAACGCCCTTTTAACAGCTTTTCTGTGGGCAACTGCCTGAGACTCTTCTGCTAAAGCGCCGCCCTCTGTCACGGTGTGTGCCGTTACCGTTCAGTTCACGCCCTACGACATCTCCTTGTTGGACTCTCCTCCACCACAACTCAGCAAGAGCTAGCACCCCCTCCTGGGCCCACAACCTGTCACAGCATCGCCCCTCACCCCTGAGCCCAATCTCTATTTCAGATCCTAACGTCTCCTCCATGTACCCCATTGACTGTACCCCCGACGTGAGACCTCCAAATTGGGCGGTCTCCCGTGCACGCCCTGTGTTCAGCCTGCCGTTCTCTGCCCTTTATTCTGTGACTTGTGGGACAGCAATTTGAGTCCAAGCACCTTCTTAGGACAGGACTAATTTGGAAGCTTGACTCAAGACCCTGTCCTTCAAGGTCTTTTCCTGTGGGCTGAGCTCTGAGCTTCAGAAAGCACCTGCCCTCGATGCAAACCAGGGCATTGGGGTGGAGACCCAAAGCCCATCTGTACACAATTGCATATCCCCCCCAAGAAGGGCAGTAAGGCAGGGATGGCTCAACCAAAGTAAAGTACAGCACCAGCGAATCCCCCATCATTCCTCTAGCTCCTGAGTGCTTCCCCGGCCCCAGCCCCACCCTACATGACCCACTTCTACCTTGTAAATCTGGCTGGACCGGAGAACACACACTGGTCCAGATAAGAGCTCCTGACATGGAATATTCAGAACAGATAAACCCCTCAGGAACAGGAGTGGGAGGGGTGATATCATGAGGGGAGGGGAATGGTTAGGGTGGAGGGAGGAGGAGAAAGGGGGAACCCCATCACAAGGTCAGCTATATATAGCCCCCCCCAGGAGACAAATAACAGAAACGTGGGTGAAAGGAGACAACGGACAGTGTAAGACATGAAATAATAATACCAATACATGATTGTTTAAGGAAAGGCTCAAGTAGAAAATGTTTTGGAAATAATGACGGCAACAAATGTACAAAGGTGCTTGATACAATTGATGCATGGAATGTTATAAGAGCTGTAAAAGCCCAGAATGAAATGATTTTAAAAAGAAAGAAAAGCGTGCTCTGCTACACAGGTGTCCCCCGTCGGAAGGAGCCTGGGAAGAGGGGGCCCCGAGGGTGTAAGGCGGTCCTCCATGCGATCTTCTCGGAATGTTACTACTTTCCACAACCAAGGAAACAACTGCAGGAAATGTACCCGAGCGCAGCCGCCCACAGCAGGAGCGGCACCACCTCTTCCCGGCTCAACATGCTCAATGCGAACGCCCGGTCTGCTGGTAACCTTCACCTGATTCAAAATCAGAAGTCCCAAAGGAGAAAAACAAAAACTCTTCTGATCAAAATAGAGCACGGTCTGAGGCAGTGCTAGAGGGTGAGCTCCCGGGATGGGGCGCCTTGCCCAGTGACTGTCCAAGGACTGCACCAAAGGCTTGGGAAGAGGCAGTCCGTCACCACGAGGGGGAGCTGATTATGCAGCAAGCAGCCGCTGTGCCCCAGAGGTTCTCTGCGGGCCTGGAGTGTGTGCAGGTGGGGAAGAGCTGGGAAGAGAAAAGGAAAACCGAGGAAAGGAGGAAAGGGGGGGAGGGGGAAGGCTATAACGAAATGGGCATCAGTGTTTGCAGAACATCTGTTATGGAAAATGGCATGAAAGGACAATGGATTTTGTTCTAGGAACTTGTGAAGCAGCGTCCTTGTATCGCTCACTTCATATTAAATTGGTCCCTATGATGCCATCGTGCCCACACGACAAAGTAAAACTCAGGTTAATTTTTGCCAAATGTGACTAGCTACTAGGTAGCAGAAGTGCTGCTTTTCTAACCCAGAACCAAGTCCAAGCCCCCAAATGAATAAAATAATCCCAAACCCACGGCCCTTGAGTCAATTCTTACTCCTATTGACCTTAAAGGACAGGGCAGGACCGTAACTCTTAATTGGAGTAGAAAGCCTCGTCTTTCTCCAGAGGAACAGCTGGTGGTTTTAAACTGCTGACCTCTAAATTAGCAGCCCAACACATTACCCACTTTGACACCAGCACCAAGCCTAGGTCCCCCTCCCCCCACAAAACAAACAAACAAACAAATCAAACCTGCGGCCATGTAGAACAGTTCTTTAGGATTTCCCAGACTAAACCTTGATGACAACAAGCTGATCATATTCTCCTGGGGGAGAGCTGATGATTGGGGACCTCGGACCCACAGCACCATCGGGGCTGCTTCTGGGGCCCACGCAGCCCTGCCAGGCGTGGAGGCTGGCGCTGGCAGCAGGTGATGACAACGGCTGTCGGAATGCCACACCAAATGGGCAGAACCAGGGCTGCCCACCCACCTCAATCACTTTCATCTGTTTCACATGCCAGGCTTCCTCTTAAGCTTCCACATGAAGAAAGTCTTTTGACAGTTGTTGAAAGGGGGAAGAAGGTCTGAAATCACCGCCTCATACCAAGCAACTGATATCCCGATTCTGCCTGAGGCTGGCCCTGAGCAGGAAAATAAATCAGTGCTTACAAAAGATGTACTCCATGCAGAACACTGCTGGGGGTCCCAAGGTCCCTACTCTAATCACGCCAAAGCTGTCTACAAAGGATTGACTTTTTGCCAACTTCTACCCACTCATCCGACCAGTGTCACGTGTTCCTAACCGTCGCTGGGTAAAACCGGAGCTTAGGTTAGGCGGCTCCTCCTGTCCGCCTGGAAAAGTGGAGGGTGCCTGCAGAGGCGACCAGCTCAGCCCTGCAGCTGGGGCTCTGGGGAGAGCTCTGGAAGAAACCCAAGTGGAATCAGTAAAAGGGTAGCCCGAGCTGGTCCTGGGCTAAGATAGACAGAAAGACAGGCAGGCACGCCCGCATATTCCTTGGAGGCCCTGCTTCCTCAGCCACCAGGGGAGCTGTTTGGAATGGGAGGGGGTCTGCAGGGTTCCTTGGGACTTTAGAAGTCTACCTGGAAAGAGCCCTGGGGGTGTAGTGGTTCCACACTTGGCTGCTAACAGAAAGTTTATGCTTTGAAACCACCAGCCTCTGAGGGAGAAAGACGGGGCTTTCTATTCCCATAAAGAGTTACACTCTCAGGATCTCAAAGGGGGCAGTCACTGTGCATCAGCATTGACTCAATGGCAGTCAAATTGGTGTGGAGTTTTGGGTTATGGGCAGAGCTGTTAACCACAAGGTCAGCTGTTCTAAACCACCAGCTGCTCCATGGGAAAAAGTTGAGGTTTTCTACTCCTGTAAAGATTCAGGGCAGTTGGACTCTGTCCTATAGGAGTTAGCATCGACTTGATGGCACTGAGTTTGGTTGGGGGGTGGGGGGACTGGTGGAAGGGGTGGGGGTGGTGATGGTGGAGTGTGTGTGTGTATGGAAAGATTCCATAAGATTTCGTTGGAATCCGTAAGATTCCAATGAAACAAATTCACTGCCTTTGAGTCAATTCCAACTTACAGCAATCCTGTAGGACAAGACAGAACCGGCCCTGTGGGTGTCTGAGGTTGTATCCCTTTAGGGGAGCAGAAAGTCTTCTCTTTCTCCCCTGAGGGATCAGTGTGTTTGAACCACAGACCTTGTGGTTGCCAGCTCAAAATGTAACCAACCCACCACACACCCGAAAACCCTCTGTCCCCTAGGGTCACTGGGTGTCAGAATCAGCTGGCTAGCACCCAGCAATGAGCAAGCGACAAAATGAGGTTCAACAGTAAAGGTAAGCCAAGTTCATCTCAGAAAACAATGTTGACCGACATGGAAGTAGAGAAACCATTAGTAGAACAGGAACTTGCCAACGAACTTTACTCCGCCTCTTTGGAGTACTCACCCAGAAGATACTCTAAGAGATTTCAGAGGAAATGCAAATGAAGGGGCTCTGTAGACAACAACGTCCTGTACCAGGGCAGGGCTGGCAGGGTGATGGTGAAGGAGAGGGCATGAGGTGCAAGTGGCCGGCGAGAACCCACACCAGGGAAAAGCCATCGTGCTTGGTAAAGAAGAGGGGCAGAAACAAAGAGGAAGACCCTCAGCGATATGGACTGATGCGGCAGCTGCAGCTATGGGCTCCGCCTGCAATGCTTGTGATGCTGGCGCAGGACCGGGCAGTGTTGCACTCCTATCGCTGGCGCAGGACCGGGCAGTGTTGCACTGTTCGCTGGCGCAGGACCGAGCAGTGTTGCACTGTTCGCTGGCGCAGGACCGGGCAGTGTTGCACTGTTCGCTGGTGCAGGACCGGGCAGTGTTGCGCTCCTATCGCTGGCGCAGGACCAGGCAGTGTTGCGCTCTGTTCTGCACAGGGTTGCCATCAGTCAGGACCAACTCAACAGCCCCTAAACAACAACATTGCTGCTGAGAAGGCGGCTCTCTTGTTGTAATGGGCTGGGCAATTGTATATTTTATGAAATCCTTCTTCTGCTCATGCCAACCGCAAAACGGTACCAGACCCTTAGACTGCTTAGTGCAGCCCCTTCATTTTATACATGGGTCACAGCACTGGAATTCGGAGCAGTGACCCTAAGTGGTACACACAATGAATGCGCTCAGCTGCTTGTGCACGGGCTGGCTGTGCCAGTCATCCCAAAGGCACCTTGGAAGAAAGGCCTGGTGATCTATTTTTGAAACATCCGTTTTGGCAATCCCAAAGAGCTCGGTTCTGTTCCAACACACGTGTGGCTGCCATGAGTTGGCGCTGACTTGCTAGCAGCTGTCCGGAAAACCAAGAACAGCCAGTAGTTGAAAGACGCACAGCTGGCTAGGATCACAGCCCAGACTGCACTTGGGTGGCCTAATTCTTGAGTGATCTGACGACATAGCACCTGGTACAAGGTAGAGGTGGTGGATGGACTATAAATGTACAAACCTCAACCCTTTGCAGTCCGTTTCACCATTTCACTAATATCAACATTCAGGCTACCTAGGATCTGATGTCTGCAAAGAAACCCTGGTGGTGTAGTGGTTACACATTGGGCTACTAACCACAAGGGCAGCAGTTCTAAAGCACCAAATGCTCTGGGAAAGAAAATTGAGGCTGTCTACTCCCATAAACAGTTAGAATCTCAGATAATCACGGGGGCATTCCCCATATAGGGTCACTATGAGTTGGTATCAACTCAGTGGCAGTGAGTTGGGTTTGGTACGCCTGTGGCTAAAGTCCCATTTTGGGAGGAACTCTCTGCCATGCTACGGTGGGACGAGGTCTCCACAGAAGCACATGTGAACCAAGTCACTATGCTGTTTCCTTGGGGTAAGGTCTGCTTATTGACAAAACACACACCTCCTTCACAGCTATTCCTCTGTGCAAAAGAGTCATCTCAGGAACAGAGAAGTCCCGGGACCACTGGAAGACGAGCCAGCAGTGGGGCACGTTTGAGATCTCTGTCTGAAGTGGTGGAGGCTGAGGCCAGAGGCTGCAGCAAGGAGACCATGGGGCAGAGCAAAGGAGCGCGGTGAGAAGGGAGGCTGAGGCAGGAAGGCCATAAGACAGGACGGTAGCAGGGCTGAGGCGAGGAGACTGCGAGTCAGAGCAGCGGGGCTGGCTTTCTGGTCTACACAGCAGAGGCCAAAGAAGGATGTGGCTGAGAGGCTGGAGAGCAGAAAAACACTCTGCTGCTGGCTGCTGTGGACCGTAACTGTATCCTTAATGGTGTCTGATCCTGGGCTGGCATAACCTGCTAATTTCCATAATAAACTCCCCCTAATAGTGATACTCTAATACCCAGTTTGCCTTAAAACTGGGAATTCTCTTTCATACAAATGTTACCCTTCACGACACACAAGCCAGCACTCATTCCAGGTTAAACTAACCGTTTCACACAGATCCAGGGTCCTTCCAGATCCAGGGTCTATTTTGCTACCTAATTTTTACGACGCTTTAATGAAACACGTTTAAAATACGATTACCTGCACAGAAATTCACAGATTTTAATTCTAATTAATGGCATGCAAAAATGGACGCAATTTTCTTTCAGCATTTTGTGTAAATAAATGTCTGATAATCTCTAAAATGGCTTGCAGCTAGAGAATTCCTCACTGCATCCACTCCCAGCTTAGCAAAATGTGTTTCCTGAAGACAAAGTTATGCCCTGGCTGCCTGCCGGCTGAAGAGCCCTGAAAAGGAATATTCATGGTTACCTTGTAACCTAGACACACGCCCACGTGCGCGAGCATGCGGTTACGAGACTAATGTGTGACGCTCTGTACCCATGTCAATCAGTTTTGTTCAGAGCAATAACTCACCAGGTTAACAACAAAGCAAACCACTAGCACTTGATTAAAATAGGTGAGATGTTTTGGACATGCTTGACTTTGGCCTGTAGTCTGTATATAAGAAAAAAAATTATAGAACAAGGTTTGAAAGGTTTCTCCTTTTAAAAAAATCTACCTTTCTGTACAATGTCAGTCCTCTGACATGCTGTTATCTATTCCCCAAAATTCATTCCTTTTTTGTCCCTCCACTTCATAGCCTAGTACCCAGCAAGGCCTCTATTTTAATGACTCCTCGTAGCTTCCCCCCTCCCCATTCCTCCTTCAGTGCTGAGGCAAAGGCCCAAGAAGTTCACAGAACGAAAGTCCTTGCGAATACATCTGGATTTCCCAATTGTCTTGTGCATATCACAAAAATCCAGCATCAAAGATCACCTCCTCCAGGTCGCTTTCTTTGATCCCCTGGATTTGAGACCCTTCCAAATGTCTTACAGAGAGCTCTGCACCTCCCGCACCCACCCACCCCTTCATCTTCCTCAGACACTCCACTACATCTTGGTGGAGGGCCGCCTGTCTTCTGATCAGAAGGGACACTTGAGAGTGAGCTCACTGGTGTTCTAGCGTTGCCCCGACCTGATTTCTAGCTCCTAGCGGAGTAACTGGGCCACAGGCAGCAGTCCACACCGCTGATGCGTGCACAAGAAAGTGAATGTGTGTGCACGTGTGTGTGTGTAAGTGGGGGTGTTTGTTGCAATTCATTCCAGACACATCAAGAACGGGAGTGTGGAAGAGACCTGAGAGATCATCTGCTCCCACCCCCTCATTTTACAGAAGCCAAAGAATCTTGGCAGAGCGCCCCAGGAAATACAAACGAGCATCTCAGGAAACACGTAAGAGTTCGAAGATTAGGAAAAGCAAACATCCCTTTCTTTTAATAAATGAAGATACTGGCCCCACAATCAGCGGGTGGAACTTAACTAATTAAAGTTTCCACCCTGCTAATTTGACTTGGGCTTTCTGAGTGCCAGCAAACGCGTCCTTCTTTAACCATGTCAAGTGTACATCATGCAGGCTCAGCTCTTTGGCATGTCCAACAGGCAGGAGCCTCTCCTCTGTGTTGCCCCAGCCCTTGCATTCTCCTTAGCACCTCCAACAGAAGGCTGAGGAGCCGAAACCCAACTGATCAGCATCAACTGTTGAGCCAGCAAATGGCACCAGTCTCGCCCCCACGTGGAAGGGTTTGGACAATACTGAATCGGATGAGGTTGGCAGCTGGGTGCCCAGGGCTCGGTAACTGCACTGTTTCTTACTGTGCTCCGTGCTTGCGAAGTACATGATTAAGGAGCCTGCACAGAGGAGGATGGCATGGGCTAGTGCCCGAACAAGGTCTTTATAATCTTTCAATTGGACCAATAGCCTTCCTGCCGGTTTTCTCTGGTCTTTAGGCTCCTTAACTATTCCAGAGGATAAGCAACGCGACCCTGGACAGTAGAGACATCTCTGGCATTTCAAACACAGTACGCTTTCTCCTGGATGCAGAGTTTTGAATTTAGCACAGTCTCTATAAATCAGAAGGGAGCCCTGGCTGTGCCATGGTTACAGTACCTGACTGCTAACCAAAAGTCTGCAATTGAAATTTATTAGCAGGTAACTTGTCGGTTGAAGTGTTCAAGGATTGTGTCTTGCTTGGCTCCTCCATTAAATGCTATGGAAGCAGCAGACAACAGATCAAAAGACAAATTGTATTAGGTAAAGCTGCTGGACAAGGCCTCTTTAGAGTAGTGAAGAGCAAGGATGCTACTTTGAGGACAAAGATATTCCTGACCCAAGCCATGGTATTCTCCATTGCCACATAGGCGTGTCAAAGTTGGACACTGAAAAAAGAAGACAGTAGACGAACCGATGCGTCTGAATTGTGATGCTCTGAAAGAATATCGAAACTACCATGGACTGCTAAAAGGACAGACAAGTCTGTCTTGGAAGAAGGATGGCCAGAGAGCTCCTCAGAGCGAGGGTGGTGAGGCTTCGTCTCATGTAGGGTGACATCTTGTCGGGAGAGAGCATCCCCGGAGAAGGCCATCGTGCTTGGTAAAGTGGAGGCACAGTGAGACAGAAGTTCCGCGATGAGACGGATTGACATGGTGGCTGCAACAATGAGCTTAAACACAGAAGCACCTGTAAGGATGGCCAGCACTGGGCAGTGTTTCACTCTGGTGGGCATGGGGGTTGCCACGGGCCAGGTGGGAGCCACCGCCATGGCACCTGACAACAATAGCAGGTAAGCAGGAGAGAGAACCGCCGGGCTGCTTCTATAAAGTGTTAGCGCCTTGAGGCAGTTCTACTCTCTCCAGAGCAGTGGTTCTCAACCTGGACGTCAAACAACCCTTTCACAGAGGTCGTCCGATTCATAACGGTAGCAAAATTAAAGTCATGATGTAGCCATGGAAATAATTTTATGGTTGGTGGTCACCACAACATGAAGAACTCTATTAAAGGGTCTCGGCATTAGGAAGGTTGAGAACCACTGGTCTATAGGGTGACTATTCCAGTGATAATAGGTTTGGTCTCGGGCCTGCACAAAGACTGAAACCTTGCATGCCTATTTGAGTCCAAATTACACATCTATGACACGAGAGAGCACACGGTGCTGGCAAGGTGCACCCACACCTGTTAACTGACCTCTTAATGCTAACTGACCTCCTGATGAGCAATATAGCAATGGTGAAGCAAGGACAATGCAGTCAAAGCACCGGCACCTTATAACGGAAGGCTTGAAACAGATGCAGCATCAGAGCCAAGGCTACTGTAGCCAGGATGCTCCCTGGTTGGTACGCTGGCATTTATCTTGGGCTTGTAAAACTGGTTGGTCTGGTCTAAATCCAGGCTCCCATTGGCTATGTGATAGAATGAGTAATTCTTTCAAGTGAAGACAGAATTTTACTTGGTACATGACTATGAGTGTAAAAGAGAAACAATAAATTAGGTCAATAAAACTCATCTCTAGGCCCAGTTGACATAATTCTAGAGCGTGTTAAAGCATCCTCTAAAGCCAACAGAGTATAGGATGTCAGAGAAGGACTTCCAGTTACCCTCGGAAGGGTCGCACCTCTCCCTGGCTCTCGGTTTTCAGCTGGGCATGAATGGATGATAGCTACAAGATCTCTGGGGTTGGCTGGGTTGGGTTTTTTGTTTTGTTTGGGGTGAAGGTGGTTCCCTTCCACAAGGGGAAGGTAGAAGGAGATGAATTGGGGATGACAGCTTTCCTTCTACGAAGTTTGGTGCTCACTCGGGATGCCAATTTTGGCCACCATTGTTCCCAAATTCTTTCTTAAAATTGTAATGCAAGACCCTCTCAAATTTAGAAGCAAAATTTCACTTCCTTCCAACCCAGTTATTCTGCTTTGTTCAGAACCCCCGGGATTCTATGTGCAGCTCAATGGCTCTAGCCAGGGGGTATAATTGCAGGCCGGTTACTTGCCTGGGGCTAGATGGACCACATCTACAATGGGGATGACGACTGTGCAGGACTCAGTAGGCGGTTCTGATCAAGTGTGTAAAGCAGTGGTTCTCAACCTCCCTCATGCCGCGACCCTTTATTATATAGTTCCTCATGTTGTGGTGACCCCCAACCATAACATTATTTTCATAGCTACTTCATAACTATAATGTTGCTACTGTTATGAATCATAATGTAAATATCTGATGGGATGCATTTTCACTGTTAGAAATTGAACATAATTAAAGCATAGTAATTCATCACAAAATGATGTGTAGTTATATATTGTGAAATATTTATTTCTAATGACAAATAAGTGAAATTTTGTCTTGAATCATGGGGTAGCCAAGGGTAACAGTCTTCATGCTGGGTACTCATCTGTGGGCGTATCTGCATGCGGACCTGCCTGGAGCGGTGTCTCGGTTCCTAAAACCATCGGAAATATGTGTTTTCCAATGGTCTTAGGCGACCCCTGTAAAAGGGTGGTTTGATCCCCAAAGGGGTTGCGACCAATAGGTTGAGAACCGCTGGTGTAAAGCATGGCACCCAGAGCTAGGCACACGGGGGCAGGCATTCACAGTTCTTGTTATGACCAAGCACAGGGCTAAGTGCCCAGTTTCCCAATCATCTCTCTCATTTATGAGAAAGAACTTAACGGTCACTATTGTGCAGCAGAGAGACATGGATCAGAGTCAGGAAGTGAGAGATTTGGGAACCGAATCCAGGTCTGGCTCACTGCACACCTCACCTGCTCACCTGGAAAGATGTCAGTGGGAAGAACCGAAGGCCCTTTGTCCTTCTGGATGGACTGGGGGCACAGCCTGAGGGACACTCTTCTGAATACACTGAGTGATGGGGTTGTGTTCCTCTGTGTTTCTTTTCCCTCTCAAAAGCAGGATGGGATACATACATCAAAATCATCAATGGAGCTTCCGGTTGTTGGGATTCTGGCTGGATGCAGATTTACTTTATGTTCCAAGGAGAAGCCCTGCAGCCACACTGCGGGCAGCAGCCTGCGGAGCGGTGCGCACCACGCAGGGCGCTCTGACAAAGCCCACACTGGGCGCAGCTGAGAGGAAAAGGTAAGCGCTCCTGCGGGCTTTACCTGCAATGCGCCCTGATGAGGCCAGGAGGCCGCGGCGCCTGCTCACTTCTGCCTCGGGTCTAACAACCAGCTGTCACCCTTCAAGCCTAGCTTGGAGTGACCCCAGGTGTGCTGAGTACTACTGTTTCGCAGGGTTCTCCTGGCTGGGCCTTTTCAGAAGCCGAGATCGCTGGGCCTCGCTCCTGAGATACCCCTGGGTGGATCTGAACTGCTAGGCTGGTTAGTGGTCCAGCACTTAACCTTGTACATTCCCTAGGGAGTCCTACCTCAGGATGCGGGGCTGAGAAAAACACCTGTGGCCCCTACACACAACGGCTGTAGTCAGTAACTTCTTCATGCTGCGTGTGCCATCTCGAACTAGTGGGTGGTTTGGGCTGGCTGATGCCTTCTAAAAAGTCTCATCTATGGATATATATGTATAGAGTCATATTAAATACCACAGTTAAATTAGCACTGTCTACCACCCTAAGTGTGTTTGCTCATGCCTTTCTGCAGTCGAGTCCTTTCCCGGGCCCTATAGTCTTGCCTTTCCCACAATGGCGCGAAAAATGAAACCGCGGGTTCTGGAAGGAGCCTTGTGTGGCTGTCTTCCTTCGCTCGATGGAAGGCTGCTGAGATTCATCCACGCTGCTCAGTTCCTCAGCGGGTTCCTCCTCAGGGCGGAGGAGGAGTCTACTGTGTGGAGGCTGTCACAAGTTTCTCATGTAGTCGTCAGCGAGGGGCAGTTTGATGATCCCCAATTACCTGCGAGTGTGAAAACAACTGGCGCACGTGTTCCCACAGACCTGTTTGCACTCCGATCTGCCCAGGCCTCTCGGGAAACACCGAGGAGCATGGTGCTGGGTCATTCCGTGAGTGTGTGATGTGTGCCTAACTTTACAACAGAGTGCCACATTCGTTCCCTCAGCAGCACACCATGTTACATTCTGTCCACGTATGGGCAGGATGGGATCTAATGACCATTACCAGGCAGAGTCCTCTGGAGGGTAGGCCACGTGAGACCTCCAAACCTCACGAGACACGGGTACATATACAGAATAAACACGGAGACCCCTTCCAGCTTCAATAGCCCTTTGTGGCTGTGGACACTACGTACTGGCTTCATGCTGAATCCCACCTGGGCATGTTGTTGCTGTTAGATACCGTCAACTCAGGTCCGACCCACTGCGATCCTATGCACGACAGAGTGAAACACTGCCCGGTCCAGTGCCATCCCCACAATGGTTCCTATGTTTGAGCCCATTGCCGCAGCCACTGGGACAGTCCATCCTTAAGGAGATGGATTTTCTGCTTTTCTGCTGCCCTTCTATATTACCAAGCATGATGTCCTCCAGAGACTGGTCTTTTTTGACAAGATGTCCAAAGTATGTAAGGTTAAAAAAAGGCCTTTACCCTGCACAGAGTTCATTTCCTCCTCCAGACACTGCCGGGGTTAATTACCTTCCTCTTGGGTTGCCAGGAACCCAAATGATGTGAAGTTCAAGTGGGCTTCCAACAGTTCATGGACAAATTCCTTTAAGTGTCAATTCCATTTTCTAAGAACTTTTGGAAGCACTTTTATCGATGGCTGGCACATATTAACTGCTCAGTGGATAATTTTTTCATTTCTCTAGTTAAAGACCGACAGAGCTGTTAAGGAAGAGTAAGGTCATGGCCCTGGATCCCCTTCGAAAGGTCCCCAGTAAGCAGGCGATGTAAACATGGAGCTCCCTGCATTCCACTGCAGGCAGCTTGCTGGGCTTCCTGCAGGACTCATTAAGCTCGCTGGTCGTCTCCTCACACATTATCTTGGTTCACCCACTCCTCCATTTCTCTACTAATTCCTGCTAAACCAAATCCCAGTTCCTCTATTGGTACATTTGCAGTAGAATACGTGCCTCCTAATGGGTGTGTAGCAAGACATGGAGGGTAGCCACGGGCAAGGGGGAAGGCAAAGCAGGGACGGCTTTCTGGCTCTCCGCCAGGCAGCTTCAAGTGCAGCAGGACTTGGGGACTTTTTTCGGCTTCAGTTTTCATTTTATTAAGAGAAATGCACTTTTGGCTGAGAGCCTTCAGCTAATCCTGCAAGGTGTGTGAGTGTGTGTGTGAGTGTGTGTGTGTGTGTGTGTGAGAGAGAGTGTGTGTGTGTGAGAGAGAGAGAGAGTGTGTGTGTGTGTGTGTGTGTGTGTGAGTGTGTGTGTGCGCGTGCATGCATGTGTGTTGGGAGAAGGGGGAAGAATGAGGCACCCACTGAGGGACGCCTGAGCTCTGAATAATGCATTACCACACTTTCAAGTTATACAGTGTTTGTGTTCCCTCCCACGCCCCTTCCCCCTTACACCCCACCCATCTCTCTCTCTCTCTGCAAAGCTAATTGCCTTGTCGTTTGAGTGCCCAGCTATTGCGGTCTGAAACCTGACCATCACTGTGAAGAGGCTCCCAGCTGCAGCGAGCGGCAAACCTAATAATGAACCACCTTTAACCAATCTCACCCAGGCGATGTTCCCTCGCCTCAAACCCTGTGCGGTTTCTGCCCAAAGGAAAAGGAGGGCCAGTTCCCTTTGGGGAGAAGAGCGCAGTGCAGGTGGGAGTGCAGCAGGAGGGATGCTGCCCAGACCTGCCGGCTGTTTGTTCCACACGCAGGCTCTGGCTCACACCAGGGGCATGGGCACTCCTAGATGCTGGTTAGAATGCAGAATCCCTGACACCTTTCCTGGAGTTACATCAGGCTCCTCTCACTGCCGGCAAGTCCATTCCGACTCATAGTGACCCTCTGTGAGGTTCCGAGACTATAACTCTCTACAAGAGTAGAAAGCCCTGCCTATCTCCCTCTGTCCCCCAGAGTGGCTGATGGTTTCAAACTGCTGATCTTCCAGACCGCATCCCAAGGCGTAATCAGTACACAACCGGGCCCTCTTTAAACCAGTAGTATTCTTTCATCCTGTTTCAACAGTCCCACGTGAACAAAAGTATGTGTTCCAGAGTTTCATCCTTTTCAAAGTTATTTGTAATGTTTCCTGATCCACACACATAATTAAATGGCTTTGCATAGTCAATAAAACATAAACATCTTTCTGGAATGATTTGCTTTCAGTGATGATCTATCTGACACCAGCGATGATGCCCCTCATTGCAGATCCTCTTCTGAATTCAGCATGGAGTTCAAGCAGCTCCTTGTTAACGCACCACTAGCCCCATTTTCAAAGTATCATCTGCAAAATTTTCCTTGCATGGTAGTGATTTCTTTTTTACAATTTTTTTTTACAATTTTCGCATTCTATTGTACCACTTTTCTGTGGTGTGGGTGCAACCGCGGACCTCTTCTTCCATTCAGCTGATCAGGTAGCTCTCTCCCCATTTCTTGGTACAGACACGTGAACGCTTCCAGCCTTGTGTCCATTTGATGAAAAACATCTCAGGATAATGTTGGTTTCTGGAGGCCAGGTTTTGCTCAATGCCATGACTGCAGCTTGGACTTCTTCCTTCAGGAGCATCAATTCTTGATTCTGCGCTGCCAGCAAAACCGGCCGAACACTGACCAATGGGCTTTGGCTTGGTGACTCCGCATTTCTTGCATCTTCTTTGAGCCGCTTGCGTCACTCAGCATTTGCCCATAGAATCCTCCAATATTCCAAGTAGAGCAATGAATTTTTTCTTTGAGAAATGATGAGCATGCTTTTTGGGTTTCTAACTCCACGTCTTCGCACATTTATAATAGCTTGCTTTGTCTTCTCTAACTTCCAATGGAAATCTGTTCAACTAATTTATTTCATCACTTCTTTAATTTACTTTAGCAATGGAAGAGAAAATTTAAGTATCTCTTCTGAAATCTATTTTGGGCTATTCCCCCCCGCTTCTTTTGCTTTCTTCCTGTATGAAGTCCTTCCCAAACTCAATTAGTCTTTGGTGATTTGTGTCCAGAGTATCAAATACTTTCTTGAGATGGTCTCTAAATACAGGTGTGATGTACTCACGATCATACTTTGGCTCTCGTGGACTTTCTTTTTCTTTAGCTTTAACTTAAATTTGCATATTAGCAATTGGTGGTCTATTTCACAATCAGTGCCTGACTTTGTTGTAGCTGGTGGTATTGGGCTTCCTATACTCTTTCCACAAATACAGTTACTGTATATACTTGAGTATAAGCCAATGTGAACATCAACTGAGGCACCTAATTTTACCACAAAACTGCATGAAAATGTGCTGGAAAAAATTGGCTTAAACACAAGTGTATATTAAATAAATAATCCGATTCTTGTGTATTCTATCTGGCAAGCTCCATTTGTATAGTTGCCATTTATGTTGTTTGAAAAAATTTCCAATGAATAGGTTGGTGGTATTGTAAAATTCTATCAAGAAATCTCTGGCTTCGTTTGCATTACCACAGCCACATTTTCCAACTGCCAAGCCATCTTTCATGTTTCTGAGAATTGTATTTCAATCACTAGCAATTATCGATGCATCTTGGATGCATGTGTGATCAATTTTAGAATAAAGAAGTTGGTAAAATGGCCAACCTCCTCATCTTCGTCATTAGTGATTGGTGTGTAAATTTTAATAATAGCGAGCCATAGTAACTGGTCTTCCTTGTAGTAGGTATACAAATATTTTCCTGTCCCTGGCAACGCTGTTTCAAGATAGGTCTTGAAATGTTTGCTTGGACAATGAATGGGATGCCATTCTTCAATTTATGATTATCCAGAGTGGTCAATACCACTCCATTTCATCTCCGGGATGCCTACATCTATCGTGAAACGTTCCATTTCACAGTTGACAAAGTCCAATTTTCCTAGATTCATACTCCACGCAGTCCACATTCCAATTATTAAGGGATGTTTACCGCCATTTCTTCACATTTTGAGTTGTGTTCCATCAGCAAACAAAGGTCCCAAAAGGTTTACTTCATGCCATTACGGTCAACTGCCTTCCCCCCAAGGGGCTCATCTTCCGGCACCATGTGGGACGGTGTCCCCCGATTACACATCAAGTTCTCAGGGATCACTGCTTTGTTTGTTCTGAAGTAGAGCATTGGGTCCTTCTTCACGGCGTGTCTTAGTTTGGAAGCGGCAATGACAGGCGTTCACCATGGGGCATATGGGTTTTTGAAATAGTGTCCAGCAGCACAGCAACATGCAAGCTACGACGGTACAACAAACTGCAGCCAGCTAGCTGGGGTCATTTGGTGTCCAAAACAAATAACTGGTATGAGGACAGAGAGCTGTAGCTGAGCCTAAGGCAGATTAGCCAGGGATGCATCATCATCTTCGTGTCTCTGAAACCTCAATTGTCAAAGGAGCTTCCTGTCGTTCTTCCTGACCTTTGATTAAAGTGGCGTCATTGTTTTAGGTACCACGAAGAAAAAAGAGGCATCACGCTCACACACCATCAATTCTAAAAGGCACAATAGTAAGGAAGGATTTTAAATTCAAGGGTGCACCACCTAAGATCAATTGGGGGGCATTTACACAAGGACAGGGTTCTGAGGTTCCAAAAGCAGGACTGAACCCCAGGAAGCACAGGGACGAAGTGAGGTAAGCGACGGCACACCAAGGGACTGTAATGGATGGGCTGAGCCCGCAGGTGTGCCAACGGTCGATCTGCTCTGAAAACGCTCACCTAATGCACAACAGAATGTTAAAACAGAGAGCGCACTAATGTTCAAGATGTAAAATGGTGGGAGATACACATCTGGAAAAGCTCATCAAATACACCTGTGACCTTTGTCTTGCCCACTTCAAAGCTGCCGTGGGATCAGTAGAATACCGCATGAGGATGGGCCTGGGAGGTACTAATGGGCACCCCCCCCCCAGCCCACAGAAGGTCCAGAGCTGGATAAAGAGAAATGGCACCCCCCTGTCCTGGCTAGCTAATTAAACGGACTCTGCTGGGTTTCACCATCTCACTTTTAATGCCATAGCCTCAGGCTTCTATCACACTTGATTCTTAAAATGACTGTTACAAAGCCCAGCGGAGAGAGAGGAAAAACAGTCCAAAAACCCATCCAAAGCAGTGTTCCCTAACCTTGTCCATGTGCACAAACCCACTTGGGGCATTTGCTTAATATACAAACTCTGAGGCACCTGGCTACGAGATGGTCGGTCAACCAGGCAGGCATTGAAATCTGTCTTAGAGCAAAGGCCCCAGACAGCTCTGATGAACAGATAATTCATAGAACACTGATCTAAACCTCCTACTATCCATCCATTTCCCCGGCATCAGATTTTCATTTCAAAAGGACCTCATCACAGGATTGCCTCGGCTACAGAGTCACCCAGCAAGGCCTTTAAGAAAAGTTTCGGAACAAGAGTTGAAGATTTGACTGAAGGTCAGTGCAAGCAACTGTCCTGCCACAGAGAAGAGACCAGATGCTGCAAACACTACTGAGGACACTGCACAGTATAAGACTCAATGTCTGTGGCATAAACATCTGCATAACAAATGCAGTAAAGACTGGATCTCCTGAAGGGCGCCTGCGGATGTTATCCGTCTATAAAAACATGCTGGCCAACTGGCTGTAGGAGCATTTGCTGATTCTGCTGCCCTGCCGGGATCTCTCTGCTGAAAACATTCCACAAAACAAGACTAGTATTGATGGAGGCAGCTATCAATCTTACAGTCAGTATGTCCTTCTGACATACAGACAAACCAAGCACGCTCTTCTGTGTAATGGAACTTTGGCAGTGCTTTGAAACACCTGGACCAAACCCTAGTCACAGGTTCATCATCACAAAATACCTTCACTTGTTGAACCTGCAGTTTTTACACCATGGAAGAGGCACTGAACCTTTGATTGCACTAAACCCCCCAAGCCCACTGCCGTCTGGTCACTTCTAGCAGTGGTTCTCAAACTGTGGGTCGCGGCCCCTTTGGAGGTCAGAGGACCTTTTCATAGGGGTCGCCGGATTCATAGCAATAGCAAAACGACAGTTATGAAGTCACAACGAAACTAATATTATGGTTCGGGGGGGTGGGGGAGTCACCACAGCATGAGGAACTGAATGACAGGGCCGCCGCATGGGGAAGGTTGAGAACCACCGCTCTGGAGGGCTTGGGAGACTGAATCTTTAGGGGCGCACGAAGCTTCGTCTTTCTCTTGTAGAAAGGCTCTTTTCTTACGCTCAACCCCCAAACAACCCCCTGCTATGGAGACGATTCCAAGTCATCCCCACCCCATCTACATACAATGTCCACGGCTACAAATCTTTACAGCAGCAGACAGCCACTGCGAGTCTCCGGTGGCACAGCTGGTGGGTGGGAGCTGCTGACCTTGCAGGTGGCAGTCCAATGTCCGGTCCTGGCGCACAGTGTAGGTCCCCACACTTATTTGTCAGAAGAGATAATGCTGACTCACACCCACCCTGTAGGTCGGGGCAGAACTGCCCCTGGGCTTCTGACACTGCAGCTCTGCGGGAGTAGAAAGCCTGTCTTTCTCGTGAGGAGGAGCGCGTGGTTTGGGGCTGCTGGCCTTCAGTTAGCAGCCTAACAGGTAACCACTAGGCCACCAGGGTTGCTTCTTTATTTTATTTTATTTTATTTTGGGGGGTCTACCACTCCTTTCCAGGAAAAAAAAATACTCAGCACTTGCCGTAGTAATTAAAAACGTTTGTACTATCTGTAGCCTCTACCCCTGGATAAAATGTAGGTGGCTGCTTTTGCAGCCCCGCTGGATCATTCTCATACCCTCAGGGTGCAGTGTCACCCAGTTCAGGAGACCCTGCGCCAATGAAGTAAGGCTAACTAAGAACATTATGCACCTGTTCCTAATTCCCTACACATTCTTCAAGTCACAGGAATGGATTTTGATTTCACCATGGGGACCGCCTATTCACATCTAAATCAAACAAAACTTAGTTGCTGTTGCTTCTTATGAGGATTTGACTGTATTTTAATGTCCAGCTACCTTCATTGTCTAGTGTAACTATAACAGACAATATTCTCTTACAGTTCAGGAGACTAAACGTCAGGCTGATTTCCTTGGTTGACTCTGCAGAAGGTTCTTTTCTCAGGCTGATCTTCCCAAGTCTCTGCTCCTGGCATGTTTGTTTAATCCTTTTTATAACTCAAAAAAAACAAAAAATACTGACTCTAGGCATCCTACACTAATCCTGTCTCACAACATAGCAGAGACAACACATCCCCTCTAGCCCACAAGCAAAGAGGTCAGGATTTACAACACATATTTACCTTGCTTATGTTTGTTTGGGGGGGAGGGGGTGACACATTTTAATGTACGCATATAACAGCACGATACAGTCACGTTGATTCGATGTTGACTTGTAGGGAGCCCACGTGGCATAGTAAAACTGCCCTATAGGTTTTCGGGTGTGTGGTCTTTATAAAAGCAGATCACCAGGGAAGGTCTGTCTCCCATGAGTGGCTGGTGAGTTTGGACAACCAACCTTTTGGTGGGCAGCCAAGCGCTTAACCATTGTGCCACCATGGTTCCAGTCTTCAGATCCTTAAAATGCTTTTGAAAGTAGGCAGGTGATACATTTCATGACCCATCATGCCCCCATGCCTTTCCTTTCTTCTAATCATATCTGGTCTACACATATCTGGTGACCCAGTTTGGGGCATACTGACCCAAGATGCCTGTGTTGCCTTTTTCATGCCAATCCTTGTATGAAACAGTGCAGGGATGCTGACCTATCTTGGCAAGGAAACCATACGACCTATTCAAGCCAAATATACACGAGAATAAACAATGTCATCTTAGAGCGCGCCTCTTCACAAGGCTCCCCCTGTGTCTCTCTGAGGTACAGCGTGAGTTTCTGCCAAGCTGACCCAAGACTGTCAGTGCCTTCAGGCCATTACAATCCTTCCCAGCAAAACAAACACAACTTCCACTTCATTTTAAAACGTCTCACTCATGTATGCCTTCAGTTTTGCAACAGAAATCCAGCCTTGACTTGAACTTCTAAATATCACACAAACAATAATTAAGTCACTAAAACCTGCTATGAAAAGGGCATTTCCTGACAGATGAAAAATTAAGCTTGAGCACAGAAACTGCTCCCAGATTCCTGGCCTTTCAGAGCAAGATGACTCTGGGCAAGGACCGCCATAGTTAACCTGCCTGTTCACCCTGGAGAGTCAGGAGCTCATGGAGTCTCCAACGGACACCATGTTGTCAGTACTGTCAAAGGCCAAGCTGTGGGGCTCATTCCTGACCAGGGAATCCGCCCATGTCCCCCAAAGAAGTAAAACGAAACTCACTGACATTGAGTCGATTCCAATTCACAGTGACCCTGCAGGGCAGAGTAGAACTGTCCCAGTGGGTTTCCAAGACTGTAACTCTTACAGGAGTTTTAGAGAGCCTCATCTTTCTCCCTTGGAGCTGCTAGTGGCTTCAAACTGCTGACCTGTGGTTAGCAGCCCAATGAATAACCAGTAGGCTACTAGGGTTCCTTCAGGGAATCAGCAGTCTCCACTAGTTTCCTCACCTGAGTTGGCCTCCCAGAATGACTTCAACCTCATCTTCTTATGGAGTGTCTTTCTCTCCATGAAGTCTTCCAGACTGCCCTCTCCTCTCCCCTCAATCAAATCCCATCCTTGTCTGCATTCCAATAAAACTCATCACACAGAGGATTGCCTCTGCTGCTGGGCCAAACTTCTTGAGGCCAGTGGTCCCACTTTATTCTTTTGTGACTTGTGGAAATATGAGAGGTCTTCGTAAAGATCAGGAGAGAATGGAATTCAAAGATGAAGGAATGTTTCTCTGGGCATTCTGAAGCCCCTCATGTATTGCTCAAAACACTGGCATCTCCTCTCCTCGGCTTTCTCGGGAACTGCAGTCCGGAACCTGTTTCCTCCTTTATTCCCAGGTCTACAAAAACGGCTCCACTTCACCAGTCCTCATAGCGGCCCTTCAGGCCAGAGGAGACCCTTCCGTCTCTACGGGAGGAGAAAGCCTCATCTTGCTGCCAAGGAGCAGCTGGTCGTTTTCAACAGCTGACCTTGTGATAACCCACAAGTGCATAACCCACTGAACCACCAGCGCACCGGAGTCTGAATCAATCCACGGCAGTGAGTTTGCCTCTGAGCCTCCAGTCCTGTTCCCAGAGTCCACTGGAAACATGTAGGTCCTGCCTCATTGTATGGAAATTCCTTATGACTTCAACATATGTTCCCCTTTGATTTCAGCATACCTTCCTCCCATTGCTGAAAACGTGGGGTGTCTACAAAGAAATTCCACGCAGAAAAATAATTTGGTTGTCAAAGGGTTAACTCGTTTTGTTTTGCTTTTGCTTTTGAATCTCAGGACCAAGCACATTGCCTGGTCCATGGTAGGTACTCAATAGATTTGCATGAATCAACAAATCTAGTTCAGCGGCTTGGCTCGGAGGTCCTCTCAGATTTGGAAAGGCAAATTCTGGCAACTACGCTAAGTATGGACAGGACGTCAAAGGACGGGAGATGATTCCCTTTCTCTCCCCAAACAATGAAGAAAGCAAGACACAGCTCTACCTTTGCCCAGTCCCACCCCACTACTATGCCCTAGGTCTCCACTTTGCACATGCTGTTCCTGTCTGCCTTCATTCCTTAGCCCGAAAGAAGTCTTCTGGGAAGCCTTCCCTAAACCTTCCCGGCTGGCGCTGTCTTCGTGATTCTTTATTCCAAGGTCTCCTAGAATCATGGTCCTTTGCTTTGGACAAGGGATCCCGATTTTCAGTTATACTTTCAAAAGTAAAATGATTTTTCTGAACTCAAATTTTTGGGACTGAAGTGTAAGCTCCCTGCACAGAGGATCCAGTCCAGCATCTAAAGCAGTGGTGCTCAACCTTCCTAATGCCACGAACCTGTAATACAGGTCCTCATGTGGTGACCCTCACTGTAAAATTATTTTCATTGCTACTTCATAACTAATTTTGCTACTGTTATGAATCATCATGTAATTATCTGATATGCAGGATGTATTTTCATTGTTACAAATGGAACATAAAGCATAGGGATAGTCACAAAAACAATAGGTAATTATATATTGTGACATATTTATTTCTAAAGACAAATAAATCACATCGGGGTCACCAAAAAAAAAAGACAAATAAATGAAATTTTGTCTTGAAGCATGGTGTAACATGGGTAACAGTCTTCATGGTGGGTAAACACAGGTGGGTCTATCTGCATGCGGACAGACAGACCTGGAAACGGATAGAGGAGCGGTGTCTCGGTTCCTAAGACTATTGGGAATATGTGTTTTCCGATGGTCTTAGGCGACCCTTGTGAAAGGGTCATTCAACACTCAAAGGGGTCTTGGCCCACTGGCTGAGACCCGCTGATATAAAGTATATGTTGAATGAATCTGTTATTTAGGAGCTCTCCAAAAACAGGGAATGGGTCTGTGGTAGGAACATTCTGTCTCTTGTACAACAGAGATATAACAAACGATGGCAAATCAGACTTATAAAACTTGAAGATACCTCCATTTCATCTCCTTGGTGCCTACCATGTCAGAGCTGGTTTTGACTCCCAGCTGAGGCTCCGCATGCATCTGTCAGTGCAGGTTCGCATGCTGCCACGATGCTGGCTGGAGCCAGGCAGTGTTCTAGACTGTGGAAGAAAGGCCAGGAAAAATCAGACAAGGAAATCCTAGGGACCCCGAGAATTCCACAGGCAACCAACTAGGGGATGGTCCAGGGCCAGTCAGTGTCCTGTTTCTTGCGTAGGCATGGAGTCGCCATGAGTTGGAGGCCATCTTGCTAACAGGTAACTAAAGCAACTTCACTTGATGACAACAGGTGGCTGATTCAAAAGCCTGGGTTGCCTTTCACTTTCAGTGGGTTTGCAATGCTAGGTCTCTTATCACAAGAGAAAGTATAACCAGGAATACCAATATGATGTTGATAGAATTTTTTCCCAAACACAGACTGAACTTCTCGTTGGGGGACATATATATCGTTGCTTTGTGCCACAGGTACAAATACTTGAGAGGGTGGCTGTCATTTGCTGTCCCCGGAGCTTGAGGAAACTCCTCAATAGCACACAGAACATGCAGTGGTATTCCACTTCACCCAGAGAGAGGACCAGGCAGCACTGCTGAGTCCCAAGTTACTTACAGATTCCGGAAAGAAAATTTCCTGAGAGCAATTCATTTAATTTCTTAAGTATTCTAACACCTTGTAAATCTAAAGCTAATTGGACATAAAAATTGTTCCCAGTCTGAACTCTGGAATGGAATTTAAAAATTAAGTGGGTAACTTCTATTATTATCTTTCTCTATTTTCTGCATATTTAAATATAACAGATTCCTCGTAATTTAGAGAACTGCTAACCTTGATCTAAGAACTCATAATGAGAAAACTGCCCTTCTTTGGAAGTTGAGAGGATTCTATCAACAGAAAACCTGTCCCCATTGTGTCCAGTCAACTCTGATTCAGAGACCCTGCTTCTAATTAGAACTGCACTCCGACGTTTCCAGTGCCTGGTCTTCTCGGAAGCAGACTCCTCCCAGGTCTTTGTTCCACGGCTCCTCTGAGCGAACTCAGACAACCAACCTTTCACTTATCAGCAAAGCCATCTAATCATTTGCCATCAGTCAGGTACTCCTCATCACTACCTTGGTAAATGCTACCTTGGAAATGTGACCATAGATATTTAGTTTCAAAGATAAGAAGTTACTCTTCTCTGATTCACCTGTGAGACCCAGAATATTTTAGTCTATGTAGGCAAACCAATCTCAACCTAATACAAGCGCATCTGGGATGTGCATACAATCTCCTATCATATTGCTGTTCCGTTACAGGGCAGGCAAGGAGCCCTGGTGGCCTGACAGTTAAGCACTTGGTTACTAACGTACATAGTAGCTCTGCGGATGAAAGGTCTGGCGATCTGCGTCATAAAGACCATGGCCTAGAATCTCTCTTGGGTAAGTTCTGCTCTTGTCACATAGTACTGCTGAGTCTAGATGGGCTCACCGCCCACCTAGGGGCAAACAAAATCATGGAGTAGGCAAAAGGGCTCTCAACTGAGTGACAAGCCAAGAAGAAAAGTGTTTTTTAAAAACAAAACAAAAACATAAAAACCCTCTTTCACACAAAAAGCTTTTGATTACAGGATGTCACTGTTTTTAGAATGTTCTTAGCACATTCTTAATGAGCACCATTGTGTCCTCCCTCCCTCAGGCCCTGGCAAAGGCAGAGCACTAACAGTATGTGGGGAAAGTCTTTGGGGAAATTCCATTACTTTCTCCCTCTATTTTCCCCTGAACTTTTGGGAACCCCTTGATGACTGGGATGTCTCTGAAGTATTGGGGGTGAAGCAAGAGTGAGGCTGGAGAGCTGCTTGGATATTCTGTCTTTGGTGGAACTGGGTTATAAATCAAGAGATCTAATTTTAGGGAGGGCTCAATCCCTCCCTGAACCACAGTGTGCTCTAACCCTAAAATAAAGGGTGACTCGCAAAGAAGTCCTTCATTGGCAGCACTCTGTGCCGCTGACTCCATACCCAGCTCCCCTCGAAGCTAGTTTCCCAGGATCTTGGTTATCTAGAGCCTGCTATAACAGAAAAAGCACCGTGGACGGTTTGAACAGCAAGACTTTATTCTCTCGGGGTAAAAGGTTAGAGATCTGAATTCGGGGTGCCAGCTCTAAGGGAAAGCTTTCGCTCTTGGCTCACAGTGCAAGAGGGAGCTCCTTGCCTCCTTTGAACCACGGTGAGCCCTGCGCTCCTTGGAGATCTACGTGTGTTTGGGCATTAATCTCCCCCTGGGTCGAGATTCAAAGGATGCACTCCACTCCCAGCTTTTTACGTTGTGGTGGTAGGTTCAGCCTCTCCCTGTTGACTTCCTTGATCTTTTTTCTATCTAGGATTGACTCAAGATACAACCTAATCCTAAACGTTGCATGCTTCCTCATCCACATAGCTGCCGCTTAATTCTGCCCCGTGAACATCAGAGAGGGTAGGATTTACAATACACACGATCATTACATTCGATAACAAGGTGAAGGGCAGTTACAGAACACTGAGACTGATGGCCCAGCCAAATTGACACATAGCTGTGGGTAGGGAAGGATGGAACACAATGAGTGGGATGTAGGGGAAGCTCCACTGCTTTTGGGGCCCACTCCAACACTGTATTCCTGCTGTGAGCCCCCAAGCACGCCTCAAAGGGGCTCTGTGCCTGCACTCTGCACTCTAACCCCCCAGCGCAATGATGGACACATCTGCCCACTGAAACGAAAACTGGGAACAGTAAAACCTGTTCGGGCTTCCCCTTTCTCCAGCAAAAAGATGTTGGGTCTAGTAAATCCAAGTAGCTTTTCTAAGGTCATAAAGCTCCTCTGTGAGCAAAGACAGAATGGAACAGCGAGCTGATAGATGGAGAATAGATGTACTCAACCTCCCAAGTTAAAAACAAACAAACAAACAAAAAATACAGTCAGCAAACCACTAAAACACTCGGCATGGACAAGTCCTCGGTGCACATCACAGAAACTACATCCAGTATCCAAGCACATGTATGAAAATCAAATCTTAAATAGGGATCAACAAGAGCTTGCTTATCAACCTGGAGTTCGCTGAGACTAAAAACGCCACTTCCCGTATGCCCTGTGTGTCCCCCGCACTGTCAGCATCTGTTCGCTTTCTCCAGAGAGTCCTTTCCATAGCTACTTAGTCGCCTATGTGCTCTCTTCCCTCCCAAGTGGGCTTTCTGCAGTCTGTGTACACAGAGGGATAGTCACATGTAAACACGCCTGTTTTTCAAAGTAATAGCAGGCATCAGACTCAACATGAGCCCTGGAAACTGTCTCTCTTCCTTGCTCCTAGTCCCTGGCAAAGCACAAGCCACGCTCACTGGATTCCCAGCCGGCTGTGGGCTCAATGCTGAACATAAGTGGGACAGCCAACCTAATGGTTCTGTGGTCCAAGAAATGTTTTCCGGCCCCGGGGGCATCTCAAGGAGCCCCTCATCCACAGCAAAAGGAGGGTATCACACAGAGAGAAGGACAGCTGGATGGTTTGTAAAATAACCGGTCTTGGAGACGGCCAAGAACTTTTTTCAGTCTGCATCTGAATCGTTTGGAGAATTTTGTTTGTTTGTTTGAATATCAATTCCATAGCCTCATCACTAGGAGTTCTCATACCATGGGTCTAGGTGGGGCTTTGGAGTCTGTGTTTCTAAGTAAGCATGATGACAAATCTAAATAGAAAACAATTTAAAGTGCTGCACAATTTTTAGGTGAGAGAAGCCAGCTGAGAAGGCCCTGGTGTCTATAAAGCACAACTAACAGAATCAAGCCAATGCCATCAACTATTACATCTAACATAAACATTATAATTTTCATAAACCTACCTCTTCTTGAGGTAGCAGGTTCAATCCATTACTGTATCAGTTGTCTATTACTATATAACAAAATATCCCCCAAACTTTGTTCCATATAACAAAGTTGACTTGCTCCCATGTTCTATTAGAAGGAGCCCTGGTGGTGCAAGTAGCTAAGCACCATCTCTGTGGGAGAAAAGACCTGGTAGAAAGAGTCCAGCTAAGATGTAGGCTTTGTTCTGTGGTACAAATCACTTCTGTGTACATATATCCTACCTGCACCTATCTGGGCCAAGTCATGTACAGAGAGGTTGAGGTAACTTGATTTACAGAAAACCAGTTTTACAATTAAAGTTCACATTTTAACATGGGGGTTAAAAAAAGAGAGAGTCCAGCCTAGGAAACCCTATGGGACAGTTCTATCTGTCCCACAGGGTAGTGATGAGTCAGCAGCCAACAACAACAGGTCCTCTGAAGTTGGGAATTGGAGAGACACACAGCTGGGTAGTTCTAGCTCAGATTCTCCCTGGGGGCTGCATCAACGACATGAGCTGGAGTCACAATCATCTGAGGATTGTAAGATCCATTTTCAAGCTCAGATCAGAGGCCTCTTTTGCTCGTCACATGGGTCTCTACATAGGACAGGTGGAGTGTTCTCACAGGTGACTCCATGATTCAAGAGAAAGAGTAAGGAAGCATGCGCAGTGTTTTGTGTGGACGGGAATCTAACATAGTGAGGAGGCACCCTGCAGGTGCAGTGGTCAAGGGCTCAGTTGCTAACCACAAAGTTTGGTGGCTTGATCCCCAGCCATTCCATGAGAGAAAGATGGAGCATCTGCTTCCATAAAATGTGCAGCCTTGTTTCTGTAGTGTCACTATGAGTCCAAATCTGGTAGAAATCATACTTGGACACATCAGGTAAGAATCATACTTGGACACATCTGAAAAAATGTAGTCAAACAATTGCTGACGATGGCCAATCATGGACACCTCTCGCAGGACTTTAGGTTGTTCCCCTGCATGTTTGTGTAAGGGGTCTGTCACTATTTTATTTGATGTTGCTGTGGTTGCAGCAGCTAAGTTCATGTGGACTCGTGGCAACTTCATATGTGAAGGGAATTGCGCTTCAGAGGGTCTTCCAAGCTGGGATTTTTGAAGGCAGGCCACCAGGCTTATCTCCCAAGATGGCCCTACGTGGGTTTAAACCTGCAACCTGTGGCTAGCAGATGAGCACTTAGTTATTTAAGGTACCCAGAGACCTTGGTCCGCTGAACATTTAACTGCCCATTTATAATAAAGGTGAAAGTACAAAGGAACAACCCAAAAATATGGTTATACAAACATCTTATTTCATGTTCACACACAAAGGTAAATCAAAAAGCATTGATGCAAAGACACAGAAGCCTTTACAGATGAAAATATCAAACGATGAAGCTATTGCGTCTCGACATAGCCTCCATCTCCATCTAGACACTTCCGAGGGAGATGCTGTCACCCTTCTAACCCGTCCACAGATACAGCCCTGGGATTTCCCACTGCCTTGCCTGCATCTGAAAGCAGGACAACAAATACGGACAAAAGGAGAATGGATGCATTTGAAATTATGGTGGTGGTGAAGACTATTAAATATACCATGGACTGCCAAAAGAACAAAAGAATATATCTTGGAAGAAATACAGCCAGAATATTCTCAAGAGTAAGGATACTGGCACTTTGTCTCACATACTCTGGAAAGTTAGTAGGAACCACCAGTCCCCAGAAAAGGACCTCCCACTTGGCAGAGTCCGTGAAAGAAACAAGCCTCGAAAGATGAGCTGACACAGCGCGTGCAACAAGGGCCTCAAACACAGGAGCAATGGTGAGTTTGGTACAGGGCTGGCCAGGGGTTTATTCTGTTGTACACAGGGCTTCACCTAACAACAAAAAATAATTTTACCACAACAAAAGAGCCGCATCAACCCCGACTCATGGCTCTCAAATCCTGTTGCTTTTACATTTTCTTTGAATTTGGGTAACGAAAAGAATTCTGAAGAGGCAAGATCTGGCCTATGGGGTGGAAGGCTAAGATTTTCTAATTAACTTCCCATAGGATAATCTTGCTACCCTCAAAGAATGAGTAGGTGCACGGTTGTGATGGAAACAATTCTCTCCGCTCAATTGACTTGTCCTTTTCCCACCAAGGCAGTTTTCTGTCTTCTCAAGTTCCCTTCATAATTTGCTCCTCTGGTCATCCTGTCTTTCAAGAAATTCTGTTAAGACTACCCCTTTGAGCGCCCCACCCCAAACAAACAAACCACGCACCATAATCTTCTGAGTTGATCTGTCTCAAATGCAGTTGGCTCCGCAGATCCTCTCAGGAGCTGTTCCGATTGGACCTCTTGGTTAGGGCAAGCTAAAAAGACCATGACAACTGTAAACTGAAGGCCTGGGAGCCATGCGGTTGCATCTGTCCTTCATTTATTATCCACCAGACGTGCGGGGTCAGTGTGAGGAGCAGACTCCTGTTTCCAGAGCAGGAAACTCGGGCAGCACCACCACCTGTCTACCAGGGGAGGCTTGCGTGTTGCTATGATGCCTTCCAGACTAAGACGTATGGCCCAAAACTCAGCCAATGAAAACTCTCTGGATCACAACTGGGTCTTGATGGGGTCCTCAGAGGTTGGGGGGAGGAGGAGAGAGGGCTGATTCCATAGCAGCTGACAGCAAACCTGTTCTTCCGACTCCCTGCCATGGAGTCTGGGCCGACGCAGAGTGATCCTTTAGGACAGGGCAGAGCTGCCCCTGTGAGATCCCAAAATGCTCCTTATGGGTATAAAAAGCCTCATCTTTTCCCCAAGGAATGTCTTGTGGTTTTGAACTGTGTAGTTTGTGGCTGAAAATAAAACCAGGAGGCTGAATTCTACTGTCATAGAATGGGAGCGTCCTTTGTCACAGCTTCAGAGAACAGCTGTGAGGGGAAATGACACTCAGGAGAGGGCCCAAGAAACTTCATTCCCAATTCTTTCTCACATCTCCCTCTCCACCGCTCCTCCTCCCCTGTGTTTAAGCGGATCTAAGAAACGCTCCCCTTTGGAGAAAATTCATTGTGATGAAGCAATGTAATATTACACCCCCCCACGGCTATGATCGCAACTATTTAAAATTAAAAAGCCAACCCAAGTAAAGGGCAGAACTTGAAAAACAATGATCGCAATGCCTCCAACCACAAGGGGTGGATGGCGATGGCAAAATCAGGAACACTTAAGGGGGGAAAATCTTTTCTTTAGCCAGTACTTCAAAAACTCAAGGTGCTGACAGAAGTGCACCCACATGTCCCCTACAGGCATAAAAGACAATCAAGGCAGGGAGCACAAAAACGTCAAGGTGTTCAAAATGGAAGAGGCAGCCCGCAGTGTTTCCTTTTTTGCAGGGAACAAAGGTAGAGGGACTAAAATTAGAAACGCTTTATACCGCTTCCACTTTCTGAGAGTCAACGTTAGGAGGGGTCAGAATGTGGTTCAAAAGGAAGAGAAAAATCAAAGTTGCTTTATTCAATTCCAACAGCAGAACTCTGTGCTCAGGGTACTACCAGGGCTTCTCGTTCCACCTAACCCCCCAGCCCCCCCCCCCCCTGGTTCCTGGACCCTCCCTCTAGAGCTGAGTCATGGTTCCTGGACCCTCCCTCTAGAGCTGAGTCATGGTTCCTGGACCCTCCCTCTAGAGCTGAGTCATGGTACCTGGAGCAGTTCATCAGGCTTTCCCATTTAAATCATGGCCCCACCTAGCAAACTTGGTGACTGTTATCAGGCCTTCCCAGTTTGGAAGAGCCGAGTGAGGCCTGGACGCAGGTGTCTGGCCATGGGAGCTGACAGGGTAAGAAAAAGCTGCAAGCTTCTCAAGCTCTCTTGTCCAGCAGAGCAATCTGGCTAAATCTGAGACCTTGGGTCAGTGCTTGCTGAATAAATGAAGGTCAGGAAATGGAAGCTTCCTTTGGTTACGACAATGTCATTGACATTTTCCCAATTTGGGGGATTATTAAGTACACTTTTCTGTGATCACTGGATGCTACCAAGTTGTTCCCCTTACGCATTATCAAAGCTAGTAAAAAAAAAGCTGGCTCTATGAAATATTTTATAGAAATAAAAATCAACTTGATAGTATATCCTTTATATAACTGGGGGGGGGGATTCCGTTGAGAAAAACCTGGGAGTTTGCAAGCTGTGCTGCAGACTAGCTGCGTGCATGCCTTGGACAGCCTGCCTCCTGGAGGCCTGCTGTCACCAGTCGCTTAAGAAGAAGAAAGGAGCCAGCACAGGTTATTAGGAAGACCCTGGTACGCGTCTCTGTGGAAAATCCTTTGTATGAACAGAAAGAGCTAGTACTGTGGGTGCCACACAGCAAATGAGACCCGCCTCTGATCTCAGCTTCCAGGTTAATTAGGAACAGCAAACTACAAGGATAAGCCTATCTATGTGTGTATATATATATATGTATATATATATACATATATTATAAATACAATATATCTATAAGCCTATCCATGTGTATATATATATATATATATATATATATATATATATATATATATATATATATATATATACATTGCTACCGAATCATAGCACTCTTTCCTTAACAAAACCATAAAAATGTCAAGCTACTTATTTCCTGGCATATCCTCCTTCTAGGTCGATAGATGAAGGCAGTGTTGCCATTGCTCTAACTCGTCCCTTAAGAACTCTATTCTGTTGAATTTGTACCAAGGGTCTCAAATCACACTTCTTTTCTATGTTCTTTGGAGTTTGGGAACAACCACCAAACCTGAAGGGGCAAGATTAGGGATCCAGGGTACATGGGTACATTTCCTCAGTAAAATTTTCCTAGGACAGTCCCTGGTACCCTCAAAATGTGACAGGCGCATTGTGGTGACAGAAGAAAAACTTCCTCAGCACAACTTCTCCGGCCTTTTTCGTGTCCATGCGGTTTTTGAGCTCCTTCAAAGGTCTTCCTAATAAGCTCCCAGGGTGGTTCTGTGCCCCTCAAGAAAATGTGGAATTCTGAAAGGCAGATACTATAACCTACTGAGCTGACCTCTTGGCCTTGACTCTCACGGTGAGACCCAGTAGATCCCCTCAGCAGAAAAACTGGACATGGTTCTTCTTTTCCGTCAGCACTCTGATGAGAGAGACTGAGGCAGTGTATCGCTGCAAACACTTCCCCTGGTGGCAGAGATATGTTGACACATACGTTGCTGGGAATGAACTTGTACATGAACAATTGGAAGATAAGCACGCACTACTTTCTGAATGATCCTCATTAATGCAAGCAAAAGGATGCGGCAGGTGTAGCAGCCAGGCTCGAAGGAAGCCCCGATAAGCCTCATTTTCTGATCTCCACTGCCCTGCATATCCACTCTCACACTACTGGGTTGGGTAGTGTGATCAGTAGATCATGGCGGAAGTGATGATTTTCAATTTCTTCAATAGGTTACTGTGATAGTTAGGCTTTTTGGTGCCAGCATGGCTCCTGCAGGAACATGTGGGTGGAGTTTAGCCTGTCAATCAGGTCACAGGTTGATTGGCAGGCAACCAAGACAAATGGCTGTCCGAGGCCGACCTCTTCCTCCTTCTCCTTGGAGGTGAGCTACTCTCTCCCTGCTTTCACCTTCCTGTTGACAAGCCATATGAGCCATGCTGAGTCCTGCAGGAACCCTGGAGAGGCTTCCACCACCACTGGATTCCAAGACTTTCCACCCGCTGGCCTGAGATCTTCCTGCATTCTGCATCATTGCATGTGCTGTGTAAGTCTGAAGAGGGATTTATGGACTAGTATCAGACTTATGGGCTAATATTGGACTTTTGGACTTGATCTGGACTGGGCTAAGATGTTTTCTTAATATACAATGACTCTTTGATATAAGCTCTTTCTTATACATATGAGTGTCCCTGGATTTGTCTCTCTAGTCAACCTGGTCTAAAACAATTACAAAAGACACTGCACCTACCATCTTAGTCCGCCCCTCTTTCCCTCTGTGCCTTTAACCCTCCTTAACTCCATCTCTCCCACTCACCTCTCTCTCATCACTTACTTTGGGGCATGCTAGTTTCATGTTGTGGATAAACCCTATGGAGAGGCCTGAGTGGTAAAGAATTGAGCTATCTTGATAACAGTCTCTGGAGTGGGCTTGCAAGCTGAACCTTCAGTGCCAGACAAGCTTTAAAACTGACCCAACGTCCTACACTGAACTCTCATGAGAGACTCTGAGCTAGAATGACCAGCGGAACCACCCGATTGTTAATCTTCAGAATCAATTCTTAATCCTCAAAACTGCCATGTGGATTGTTCTAAACTTCTATGTTACAAAGGAATGAATCTGTTACACAGCAGCAGAAAACTAATACATGAGGCCTGAGCAAGCAGAGTTATACCATTTGGGAGAAGAGAAGATCGCTGAAGGTTGGAAGTTTTTCATCAAAGAAGTAGGTTCTGGAGGAAGAATGAATTTGTGAGAGGTGAGGCGTGCATGACAACGTGTTCCAGACATGAAAACGGAGTGACCGGTCACAGGAAGGTATCACACAAGTTCAGTAGACAATGAGTAGAGGGTCATGGCTGCCAGACTGATGTATGTTCCCATGATCCAGGCAATGAATGGACAGCAGGTAAGATCCTTGGGCAAAGAGATGGCTGGACAGTAACTGTGACTGAAGATTCCCGCCTGTGGGCATGTAGCTTATAAGGATCAGGGGTAGGGAAGTCCCTTTTTGTAAGGATCAAGGCCAGGGAGGAAGGCGCTGCACTGAAGTGCAGCTGAAGCAGGATGGAGAGAAGAGATGGATTAGAGGTACATCCCAGATGTGGTCCGTCACATGAAGCACCCGCCTCCCACAGCTGCCTGTCAGGGCCTGCGGCTTCTGAGCATCCCCATGGTCATTTCATCTGCATGCATATTTAGTTACATGCCTGCGGACAAAGCTACCACCGGCCACATTTTATTGTCAAAGCACAACCACTTGTGCATACAGCACGGTCTTCTGGTATCCAACCCCCGGCACGGCAGAATTAATGCTATAAATATGGTAGATGGTACAGACACAAAATTATAGTAAATGGGTATGCTTTGTTCCCCCTTAAATCATTTCCACCGTAAGAAGCGACTTCGCATTGCACAGATATCTTTAATAACACAGAGCCAAGCCATAATAATAAAAGAAAGCTTGCAATGAAAGAGATGCACAAGGAATTCAAAGAAGAGCCCTTCTCAACAGTGACAGGTCGGAGGGGGAAAGCACTGAGCAACAATATTAGTGTGATCAATCTTGTCAAGTCATCCCACAGAAGGGGAGAAAAATCATTAAGGGGCCAGCAGAGACTCTGAGACCAGCTAGCTGCTGGGATGTGGGGGATTCTACAGTTTAATGGCATCTCTCTCTAGGAGAGAGGGCGCTGTCCACTTCCTCCGAGGCCGTCGGATTCCTGGTGCGTAGAAAGTACAACTCGGACTACGCCAGAAACTCCAGCAGTTTTTAAGGAAAACTGAGGAAAGTGTCCTGTACTTTTACCTAGGATCTTTGTTTAGCACAAGCCTTTGTGGAAGAAGCAACAGATCGCTAAGGTGAGAGGTACACATGCGACTCTCCTTCCCAGACCCCCAGGGCAAGTACCCCTCTGGCGTAGGAGGCCACCAGGCCATCCTCAAGTTTATAGCTGTGCAAACTGAGGTTGGGAGGCAGGTCGAGCACAGTTTGGGGAATCACCGCGCGTGGCCACCAGGTTTCCCTATAACCCTCCAGCTCTTACTGTTTCTCTCGAGCCCATGGTGCTGAGAACAGGAAGATTCTTCCAGAGAGAGTGTGTTAATGCTCTGAGATTTACTGACTGCAGCCAGAAACAAAACGTCCACATCTATAAGAGGCACCGCACGCTGCTAGGTTCTGAGGTCGAGCCTGTGGGCTCAGAGAAGCAGGGTCTGGAGTGACTGGTAGAGACCAGCAATGACCAGAGTTGACTATTATCAAAGGCGGGGGGGGGGGGTGCCACAGGCTCAGTGGAGGTGACATTTGGAGGGTGGGTATGACATGAAGGTCGGGAAGTCCAGGGCTAGATCTAAGGAAGTTTGGGAGGTAAATTACTGGGAGACAAGTTGCAAATGGAGGCACGGGGCAAAGCACAGAAGCTTTGGATTCCAGAAATGTGAACCTTGCCTTATAGACCATGAAGCGACATGGGTGCTTTTGACCAAGAAAATAACACGATTCGGGGCAGAAAGAGGCTCAGCCGTCCACATCTTTAGCTTGCTACCACGCTGTCTGCTGCTAAGTTAGCCTAGACAGGTGCTGAGAGCTCCATCCTGGTCTTTGACATGTCGCAGAGGAATGCTGTGTAACCTCCCTTCCCCGAGGGAAAGGGACGGAGAAGGCAGCTTTAATATGCTGTGCTCCTGCACCTGCTATGAGAACATAAGGACACTGTCGTCACAGCTTAGGGACCAGCTCTGCTAACATCACAGGGAGTCAGGCCATCGACATGCTAAACACCACTCTATGTTCAGAAAGGTAGGGACAGTTGCTAATAACTGGACATGATAAGCTCACTGAAATATGCAAGTATCTCTTTAGATAACAAGCACTCACCTGTGAGGAAGTGTCTACAGTACATCTGGACAGCAGGGAGCAGCTGTCCTCTTCCCTGTGGGGTGCGCTGAGTCCAAATTGGCTTGACAGCACATAACGATGGTGTTTCCCACCTGTTAGGCAGACTAGTGGAGAGCAGGCTGTACATGGTCCCCAGCACTGACTCGAAGGAGCCCTGGTGGCACAGTGGTTCTGAGTTTGGCTGCTCCTCAGGACAAGGGCGGGGCTTTCTAGTTCCATAAAGAGATCCAACTTCGGAAACTCACAAGGACAGGTCTACCCTACCCTGGAAGGCCGCTGTAAGTTGGCACTGACTTGATGGCAATGAGTTTTGGTTTGGATGCACAGACTTGTCAGCAGTGATGGTGACACCCATCGGACAAGAGCCCTTCTGGAAGGCATTGCTCATTGCAGCCTAAATCTGAAGCTTCAGTTTCAGAATGGGGCCCTAACTGAGAACCACTCTTTCTCCTCCTATACCAAACCTGGTCATGAAATATGCAGTCACCCCCCGGGTCCAGTGCTCGTCTGTCAGCTTGTCACACTATGATGCGTCAAAGACTCCTGTGGGGTTACCCAGGGCACTGCCAGACTAACAAAGACTAGAAAGGAGGGCATGGGGAAGAAAGAGACCCCCTGTCTCAAGGACAGCAGGGCGGGGTCTGGAACAGAATGCCCAGTAACTTCCACCTTTCTTCCCTTCAAGTGTTGATTCTATCATTTATTTGTTTGGTTTTTTTTTTCAGGCTTTTATTTATTTGTTTTTTTTAATTTGCATCCCATTTATTTGATTTTGCTTTACCATTGGGCATATACACCTCAGAACCGATGCCAATTCAAAAATGTCTACATGCACAATTCAGTGACACTGATTAAGTTCTTCACATTGCACAACTCCCTCACTCTGATTTCTAAAACCCTTCCCCCTTCATAACTCACACCCTCAAAAGCTCCCTAACAAATCTTTCAGGTTGCTGTTGGCAATTCGGTCCCATATAGACAGCCCTTGAAAGAGCACAGTGTTCAGGGTAAGTATTCTTTATAAGTTCACCTAAACTACTGGTGAGTATGAAAAAAGGCTTCAGGGGATAGTTTTAGTGGAAGGTTCAAAGAGGATCCCAGAGCAATAGTTTCAGCAAACTCTTGGGAGGGGGCATGGCTAGACGTTTCTTGTGGCCCGTGGTGGACCCTTGAGTGGAACAGACAGTTTGCACTCAGCTGCCAACTGAGAGGATGGCAGTTCAACATCCCGCCCCCCGCCCCCCCCCTCCCAGCAGTGGCACATAAAAATGACCTGACAATTTGCTAGTATAAACATTACAGCCAATAAAAAAAACCGTATGGCGCACAAATCTACTTTGTAACCCACGGGACTGCCATGAGGCTTTATCCATGGCCAGGGGTGGAGGATAGTTCATAAAGGCCTAGAGGCAGAGGAGGGCTGCCCTCTACTGCCTCCCCTTCCCCCACTCTCCATCTTTGTGGGAGCACAGCACCAGGTCTTTTGCCTTCAAAGCAGCTGGATGGGTTCAAATGGACACTCTGAACTGCCCCCCCTACACCAGAAGAGCTCCTTTGAGAAGACCTCGGACACCATGTGACCAGACTGCTAAATTAACACACATGTGGCACATGGACGCCCCAGTATGACCCCTATAAATGGGTGCACACAAAAGCCACTGTGTGCACAGGCATCTGGATTCCTACAAGCATCTGACTGAATGACCATCCATCGATGACTTCCAAGGCTCTGCTTTGAGGGTCACCTCTCACTCACTGCCATGGAGTCAATGCCAACTCTCAGCAACCCTATGGGACAGAAAATTCCTTGTGGATTTACAATAGTGTAAGGTCTCATCTTTCTCTTGTCGAGTAACTGGTGGTTTCAAAGTGCCAACCCTTTTGGTTAGCAGCCTAACCATAACCCACTACACCACACTTTATTTGGGATTAATGAAAGTCCAATTAGGGAAGAGCATGGTGCAAGAGGGGGTGGTGTTTAAGTCTATTGCACATAGGGGTGCTATGCGTCAAATAGCACCTAACAAGAAAGACCCACCACTGCGAGAAGACAGAAGCTTCGGACATACCTGGGAAGGAGGGAGTGCTGAGCCCCTGTGGGCCTGGGTCACAAGGAAGCAACCCAAAGCTTCATAAGTCCTTAGGAAGTCATCCAATTATATTTGTCAAAATAAAATCCAGATGATTGAATCTCAGAGTCAACATTACTTCACTGATTAAATGTTGAAAACAAATTCATAATCAGCTAAAGACATATGTTTTCCATTTAATTATCTAGAGAAATATTAGACCCGTCAGCCACAATCACTGGGAACATGTTGGACAAGCGTCATGACCCTGCCTACTGAAAAAACAAACCCCACACCAAACCAAGTGCCGTCACCAGGATTCCAACTCAGCGCAACCCGATCAGGGTCTCCAAGGCGGTAAACCTTTAGAGAAGCAGAGAGCCTCATCTTCCTTCCTTGCAGCAGATGGTGGGTTTGAACCGCTGGCCTTGAACAGGGCAGCAGAGCTCCTTTGACCCTGGCGATAGTCGAAGAAATAGAATCAAAAGAGTAGGGGCTTTGAGAGGCCCAGGTCTTGTTTCTGCCACGAATGAGTAATTGTGGGCTTGGGGAGAGTGTCTCTCAAAGAGACATGATTTCTCCCCAATAAAACAGAGAAGACCCGCAGACACGAAGACTTAGGCTTCATCAAAATGGAAAGTGACGAGATGACTCCACACCACACCAAACACCAACATTGCTCTCCCATCGATTCCAACTCATGGACTCTGTGTGTTCCGTACAGAAGAGAACTTCTCCACAGCATATGCTTGGCCTTAATCTTCATGGAAACAGATGGCCAGACTTCTGTGGAGCTACTGGGCAGGTTCAAACTGTCAATCTTTAGACCAGCTCTGCTTGGGCTGTCCGGGACCTCTCTTGAGACACAGTAAGGAGGTGCTTGGCCATGTTAGAGCTCTCCCAGGCTCTGTTTCATGGTTTGAACATGACCTTCATTCACACGAACACCCTACATCCAAGTTTTTTCATGGTAAAGCATCAGCTCCCAATTCAACAGAACAGCTTGTCAGTGACCCAGATGTGTTGTCTCAATTAATATTCCCCATTCTCTCTGAATCCATTCTGCCTGTGAGTGACCCGACAGGACTAGGAAGAACTGCCCTCCAGGGTTTCCTGGGCAGTCCTGCTTATGGGCAGAGCAACTGCGGGGTCAAACGCCCGGCCTTTCAGCAAGCAGCCAACCACCAGGGCTCCCCTGCTTCCACTGGCCATGGGGTTCAAGTCTTCTAGCGGACAAGGGCGATTAAAACAGAGGACACATTGGAAGGCTGCATCGAGAAGTTCACACGGAAACTCAACTTGGGCTTACATGCTCTAATGTAAGGTTGTTATGTCTACAGCAGCTTATGGGTGGCAGCTTGTTTACAAGTATTGGCCAAGAACAGCTCTTCCATCTGCTCACATGCCCGGCATTACACACAGATGTTTAACATTATTCAAATATTTCATGTGTGAAAACAGGGAGGTTATTTCATGTAGGCAAATTTGGAAGGAGTCAAACGCTAAATATGCTAAACCCACAGAAACTGAGATTTTTCTCCCAGCCTGCCAGCTAATTGCCTGCTTGGCTTATGAATTCAGTCACCCACCTCTGTAAATGTGTGTCTCCACATTCTGCCCTAGACAGCCACTAAATCTCTCTGGATAGAGGGCATAGGCGGTAGAGACAGTCATACCGAATTGCAAACTCTGGCGGCCCCATCAAGTAATTTGAGCCCAGTGAAGGCCCCCAATCAAACCAGATAAAGTAGGTGACCTCAGTACCTTTATACTAGTTGTTCGACACCTCTTTGACAAGAGGCTGTCCATTCATAGAACAGATCACATGATGACCACCTGCCCCAGTTCCTGCTCCCCAAAGAGTGAGTAGGGATTGTTTAAGAGACCCAGTATTTTGTGAGACGGCAGGTACCCATCTGAGGTCACAATTCTTTCTCCCCTGAAGAGGAGGCTTGTGAAAAGGGATGAATCTCTACCAGGCTCAGACACAATCACCCAGGCTCTCTCTTCAGCCCATATTAATCTCTACTTTGAAAGGATGTGCTTCGTGTGGCTTGCTGGTTTTGAGTCAGTTCGGATTCACAATGACCCCACTCACAGCAGAATGTTGGTACAGTCCAGGGCCAGCTTCACAGCACCCGTCTGCAGCCATCGTGTATTTGGAGGGCAGTGACTTCCACGTTGGACTTTGATTGCCAGGTTGGCAGTTGGATTCCAACAGCAGCTCCAAGAGTGAAAGATGAGGCTTTCTGCTCCAAACCCACAGGGAAAGTTCTTCTTTGTCCATTAGGGTGGCTGGGTCAGAATTGACTCAGTGGCAGTGGGGTTTTTGGCTTTTCTAACCCAGGGGGCTCTCCTTCCTGAAGAAAAATATTCTGTTGTAATTCACAGGTTGTCATTGGCCATGTTCCTTTGGAGGTGCGTTTGTGTATGTTCAACCCACCAACTTTTCTGTTAGCGGCCAAGAGTGTTCATCCACTGAGGGCAGCCCCCAGACACCCTCACCTGCTGCTTGTCATCAGCTGCAGTCAAAGCCATCGACTCCAGCACTGGTGATGCACACCTGTGTGCAGGGGAGAACTGCCCCACAGGATTTCTAAGACTGTGTGGCCTTTTGGAAGCAGATCACCAGGCCAATATTCTGAGGGCCTTCTGGGTGGGTTTGAACCTCCAGCCTTTCACTTGGGTGTCCAGCTCTCCAGAGATGCCTGCTCACCAACTGATGGTATTCAAAATTTCCACCCCCTCTCCACCTTTTATATGACCTGATATTTTCTTGTGGAGTTGTTTTGTTTGTTATTGTTCTTAACACTCAGCACATTAATCAAAAGCAAAGCAAAAACCACAACTCTACAATTACTTAGATGTCTATTGCGTATTGTCCACATCCTGCTGGTAGACTCTTCAAGTTCCAAGGGAGCAAGGACCTTTCCCCGGTGTGTTTGCTAAGAAACCCCATCTGTCTACAAGTGCTTGGCAAAGAGATACCCTCAAATACTTGTCAAATCAAGGGCGAAATGGCCCCAAACAGAACGGATATGCCACAGCTCACCTCCCCACAGCTAGACCTGCAGAGTTTCACCTCTAAGGGACAGCCTCTGAGGTCAGAGGAGAGGGCCGGTCTGCCCAGGCAATGCTGAAGAGCACGTTCAAACAGAGGACCAGAAGCAGGGACAGACTTGCACAAGGCATATGCCACGCAGAAGCCTAATCTCGCTTAATTGCAGGGTTCAACCCTGTCAAGAGCACCTCACCACACACCCTCCGTGCCTGGCACTTTCCTCAGCCCTGCATGTGCTCCTCCTCAGTTCAGCTGCAAAGAACTGCTATTGGCCAGGCCCAGCCTTTCCAAGGCCCACCCAAGTACAGGTATAGTCTGATGCCCTTTAACCCGGAGTACAGCCCCACCCACCTCTTGAATCAGCACAACCAAACCTGCCCATGAATGAGGAGCCTGGCTCAGCTAGCCCTCATCCATGAAACTGAGATCACTTTTATTGCCCTGAGGCCACTGTGTGCCATAATCCAAAACAGATGCTCATCCAGTCACCTCTAGCCTGTCCTTCGAGCTACCCAACTACCACAGTTTACTGTAGCTTTAGAGTGTTCGCCTCGGTCTCTTTCATTGCACGTGGTTGTAGTAATGGTAGCTGCTGTTCATCAACCCTCCACCCACAGGCACTCCCACACAACAGAATCAATGTAGCTGATCCTGGGCCGTCCCCTTCACGGAGGGTTACAGATCAAACTATTACGGCCCATCCGATTTTCATTGTCCAATTTCTCGGACTCAGATCACCAAGTCTTTGTTTCTGGTCCATCTTAGTCTAGAAGCTCCACTGAAAGTTGTCCAGAAACAGCGCACCACCGAAGTCTTCACTGGCAGATGCGAAGTGACTACACATGGGGGTGCATTGGAATCGAACCTCGGTCTCCAGTATGGAAGGTCAGATTTCTACCACTGAATCACCATTACCTGTCCCATATTGTAAATAACTTGTACATATATCCTAATCCTCTGTTTGACATAGGAGGGTTATAGTTTGGTTTAAGAGCTGTAGTTAAACCAAGATTGCTCTACCATTTACTAATCGTGTGACCAATTTGTACTTACTTCTTATCTGTAAAATTGCGATCATCACTGACCCAGACAAGTCAGGTTTCAGTGAGGCCAAGTGAATTAAACGGTAAACCTCATGGAGCAAGTGGACACACCCACAGCGAGCATCCAAGATTCTATTCATACCATTGAGCATTATTCGTTCATAAAATGAAGGGAGCTATGCCGTAACATGCACGAACCTTGAAAACATGCTAAGTGATCACAGAAGACCACATAAGGTTCCATTTCCATGAAATGTCCAGAATAAGTAAATCCATAAGAATAAAACCTACTTTAATTGTGGCCAGAGGCTGGGTGAAGCCTGAATGGGAAGTGACTGCTAATGGGTAGAGTTGCTTTTGGGGGGCGCTGACAAGGTTTTAGAATTAGATAGTGGTATCCTACGCATAACTCTGCATTCTTAAAAGCCACGAAACTGTTATCAAAAGCTGTTTTTCCTCCTTCATGAGCTATGTTCACGCCCTGCCCGTCTCTGTGTGTCTAAAGTGCCCAACAGGAAGCAAAAGGCTAAATGTTAAATAAACAAAGTAATGGCAAAGAAGGAGGCAAAGATTTCGAGGAATTATCAACAAAGACGAGACCAATCTAGAAGCTGGGAGAAATAAATGGCCAACTTGGACTAAGCTTCATCCCCAGGCACTTGGATTCTGGCCAGCATACACTGGTTCTCTGTGGCTGAAGGTCAAAGGCAGGCTCTGCCAACAGGGGAAATGTCCAACAACCTAGATTTAAGAAGCCAATTCAGGGGGAGAAAAGGAGGAAGCAGGCACCTCCCCTCTCGTTCCCTTGAAGTTCATAATCAGAGACTGCCATCAGCATGCACAGCATCAATTTCTAACATGCAGGCCCATTTAAGCAGACGCTCTTTAATAGCACGAATGAATACAAAAATAAACGAACTGGAAAGGAGGGCTGTAAGGAGAGAGAATGCCATGGGAAACAAAGAGACCCATCTTTCAAAGCAACAGTGTCTTTGCTCGAATGGAAGTCAGTGAAGAATCCTGAACACACTCCTCCACTCAGCTGAATCACCCTTCCACCCTACTCCATACACATGCTCTAGAGGCCATTTTCTCAGCAGACATTTTTGAAAGAGAGGTTGGGGGTCAGGGAGGAAAGGCAAGGGGAAGAGGTGTCACCTCAAATAAAGAGAGGCTCCACAGTCTCGTTTCCGTCTTGGTTTTAACAAGGTCATGATGAGGGAGAATCGCTGCGGCGTGGTGTTGGCTATGAAGAGAGAGAGGGGCCTGCTGTTGGAGAAGAGTCTGTGTGTAGGTCGATCTTACAGGCCAGCTAGGCCTGGTTGATCCTCAAGGCCAGTTGAAGGAATTGAAGCTTCTTTCCTTCTTTGATGTTTTCATTCAAAGTGCTGGCTACTGTGAAAGGGGGATCACAGACCAATGTACTGAAGCTAATTTCAAAGGGTACTCAATTTCAAAGTGGCCTGAGAGAAAGCGGGCTGATGAAGGCTGGATTAGGGAACACAGTAATGGAAAAGGACAACAGCCGAGAGAAATGAAAGATGCGGCCCTGGACGTTAGTGGGTCATGAGACTTTGGACGTTGCCGGCTGCAGCAGAATTCTTGCCTTCCATGAGAAAGACCCTATTTGACTCACCCCACCATGCACCGTAAGCAGAGTCAGCGGCTGCTTTGTCAGCGGAGGCATGGTGGAGACAGGCACGCTCATTGGCAAACTCTGACCACAAGTGATCGCCTTCCATCACCCAGCAGCCATTCATTCTCGCTCACAATCACATTGTCAAAGCTCCTCAGGTGGGTCACACAGACGCAAAAACAAAACTCACTGCCATCGACTTGATTTTGACTCACGGGAACCCTAAAAAGTAACCCTTACGACAATGAGACCTTTATATCCTCTGAGCTCCGTGGAGCTTCAGTGCACTGCAGCCTGACGCCTGTCGTTCTCGACAGTGCTCTGCGAGGACCTGTGACGAGTCCAATCAGAGTGGCAGTAAGACAGCGCAGTGCTCTCAGTGGAGCTCCATCAATGCAGTGAAGGATGAGCCCAGCAGACAACGAATATCTGCTCTTTCTCTGGCCCTAGGCAAAATGCAGATGCTGTACTGTTTCACTCACATGTCTTGTTTTGTTTTTATGTAAAAATAAATCCTCAAATGACCCTTCAGCTAAGTACTATCATCTCTTTTTATTTTACCAATAAAAAAACCTGCGATTCAATTGTGCAACACCACAGAGCCAGATTCAGTGGTATAGTGCAAGGCTTTGATATAAGACCAGCTGATTCCAAACCCAGTCTCCTCAATATTAGCCCTTTCTCCCTTTCCTCCCCCTCCCCCACACCCGACACACACACCCTGAGCTTGATGCGATGGATAGGAAATGATGCTTCAGGGAAGTTACAGCAAGCCAAAGGTCGAGCCGAGATCTAAGCCTTCCTTCTGAGTCAGTGCCCAGAATACAGCAGGATCAGGAAATGCTTCTGCATCTGTCTTATTAGAGGTCAACTTTGAGGTAGTGAAGACGCGTGATATCTTCCTCTAACACCAAGGCTCCAACACGAAATAGTCTCCACACAGGATTAGAATCCACCTCTGACCCTTCTGAACTGCGTGGCATTGAACACATCATGTCAGTGTTCTGTGTCCTCATTGGCCGACCCCTATGCCACAGGATTGCTATGAGAAGAGAGAAATCAAAGAAACAAGAATGTAAGTGCCACAAGGAAAGAGACCTAGCTGATCTGAGTCAGAGCTTATCCAAGTCCCGAGCATTGCACGTTTAAAATATGTAGCACATTTTCTGAAATCTAGGGAATCATGCCCCTGGGGGATGCATCTCCATTGGCACTTTGTTACTAACCAAAAGGATGAAAGTTCGAGTCTACCCAGAGGTGCCTCCGACGACCTGGTCATCTGCTTCCATAAGGACACAGCCACAGAACCCTAATGTAAGATTCTACTCAGAAACACACAGGGGTCACCACTCAACGGCACAGGTTGGAAGGTTTTCTCTTACCCACTCATAGCCTTCTGTCTACTTGAGATACTAGAGGAGGAATTCATTTAGAAAGAAAAATGATGATGATGATGATGGTGACACTGTTATTATGATTTACACCATCCTAAAACAAACATACACTACCCACTATCGTAGCAAACAAGAAACAGCAGCATCTACAGCCACAGCACTACTTCTCTAATCAGACGAGGCTTAAAGGGAGAAAGAGAGGGGAAAAAAACAAAGAGAAATATGAATGACTAGATTAAAAAGCCTGACGGGTATCCTAAATGCCTAATCAAAAAGAACAGGCCTGGGGATAGAAATGGGCAGATCTGTTCAGCAAGAACCAATTGGAGGCCCAAATTGAACAGTCTCAGCCATTTGTGGGAGAAGAGCTATTGTGAAATGGAATAATGTAGGAACAAAGAGCAGAGCATTTTTATCTAGCTCCCAAACAATTAAATGAACCTGCCAATTCCATGTGGAAATGGCCTTTAAAAAACTGCAGTCAAGTCGGGGAAGCAGTCAGAGTTGGTCAGAATTCATTAGAAGCCAGACAAGCAGAAGCAGCAGTTACAGATTTCCAACCAGCCATCTGCAACTCAGGGCCAGAAGGAGCTCTAGGCTGCCCAGAGCTGCTGGAGGCTCCGAGGAAAGCCGGTTTCTGTCCAGCCTCTCCTACCCAGCTTCTGGGCTAGTTCACTCCTGAAGGTATTTCTAGCAAACATGTATAGACTGTATCTTTATGCAAATATTGTGTACATTATACCAGTGTTTCCCCATCCACCACATTGAGCAACCCCCTTATGTGTTAGTTTCTTGTGATCATTATTTATGTTATAGGTTACATATTAGATGCATTACATACAAGGTGGAAATACGGTGATTTTCGCAGAATCACCTAAATCAGACCAAAGCAGGAAACGTGCCAGTTGCAGGGTAGGAAAGTGGGGGTGAATCCTTTCTCTGTTTTTTATGCAGGAGGATGATGACATGTACCCCACCTCAAATGGCTCATCATCTGTGAAATGGGAAAAGGTAGGATTGAATTGCACCAGGAATTCTGTTCTTATGTCACTGAGGAAGGCAAAAGGCATCAAGTCAAAGCGTGCTTGGAACTCCCCAGATCTCCCCAAAGGGAGCATCAACAGACACGTGTCGGTGCATTTGTGCAGAGAACTGAGGCCTAGAGAGAAGACTCCTGTCTCTCCTCAGAGCTCCACGCCCATGAAGGCTCTGGACCCCAGCTTACCAGCATCAGCCACTGAACTCACTCTCTCTCCCTCATTTCTCCACCCCCTCTCCCGAGCCTTACAGCGCAGAAGACAACAGGTGCTACTTCCAGGAAGCAGGCCACAGCGCAACGTAACGGGAATCTGTGAGCGGTGGTTACTAGGGAAGGAGCGCTACACAAGGATTTTAGAGGAGAGCAGGTGAACTTGAGCCGGAGTGCTCTCAGGAGTCATTTACTCAGCCCTCTGAGTAAATATTTTTCAAGTGGAGGAAGCAAAGCTGTATGTGTTAGACTCACACAGCATGGTCTACCACAAAGCCAGGGTCGGCCAGCTCCAGGAACCGTCCCCACAAAGACCCAGGTACTCAGAGGGACCCCAGCTCCATCCGTGAGGAATATTGCACACTACAGAATAAGGGCTTGTTTTAGCGAATTGAAATAAGAGTCATCAAGCAAGCCAAGTCAGTAATATTCACTTCAGATTTTTTCCAACGAGCCCTGGTGTCTCAATGGTTGAGCATCTGGCTTCTAGCCTAAAGGCTAGTGGTGTGAATCCACACAGTGGTTCTGCAGGAGAGAGAACTGGTGCTTGGCTTCCTTACAGATTTCCTTTTTTTCTTTTTCACCAACACTGAGTTGCTGCTGACTCAGAGACCCTACAGGATACAGTAGAACTGCCCCTGTAAGTTTCTGAGACAGTAACTTTTTTTTAAATCATTTTATTGGGGGCTCTTAACGGCTCTTCTCACAATCCATACATCCATCCATTGTGCCAAGCACATTGTACATTTGTTGGCATCATTCTCAAAACATTTGCTTTCTACTTGAACCCTTGGCATCAGTTCCTCATCACCCCCCTCCCGTTCCCCTCTTCCTCATGAACCCTTGATAATTTATAAATTATTATTTCTTTTCATGTCTTACACTGACCACTGTCTCCCTTCACCCACTTTTCTGTTGTCCATCTCCCCCCGGGGGGGGGGGGTAGTTATATGCAGATCATTGTGATCTGTTCTCCCTTTCCCTTTACCCTCTTGGTATCACTATTCTCGTTATTGGTCCTGAGGGATATGTCTGTCCTGGATTCCCTGTGTTTCCAGCTCTTATCTGTACCAGTGTACATGCTCTGATCTAGCCAGATTTGTAAGGTAGAATTGGGTCATGGTTGGGGGGGAGGGTAGCAGGGAGAGAAACATTAAAGAACTAGAGGAAAGTTGTATTTCACCAGTGTTGTACTGTACCCTGACTGGCTAGTCTCTTCCTTGTTCTGTAAGGGGATGTCCAATTGTCTATAGATGGGCATTGGGTCTCCACTCTATGCGCCCCCACCCCATTCACATTGGGTATGGTTTTATTCTGGATCTTAGATGTCTGATACCTGAGCCCATCGACAACTCATGATCGCACAGGCTGGTGTGCTTCTTCCATGTGGACTTTGTTGCTTCTCAACTAAATGGCCACTTATTTATTTTAAGACTTTAAGACTTCAGATGCTATATCTTTAGATAGCTGGGCATCATCAGCTATCAACCACCACATTTGGTTATGCACCCATTCTCTCTTCAGTGATCATGTTGGGAAGGTGAGCATCACAGAATGCCAGGTTTTAGAACAAAGTGATCATGCGCTGAGGAAGTACTTGAGTAAAGGCCCAATATCTGTCTTCTACCTTAATACTTAACATATAAATATATGTACATAGATCTATTTCCATTTCTTTACATATAAATATATTTACATATGCACATGCCTGTATTTAGACCTCTATAAATGTCCTTTGCCTACTAGTTTTTTCCTCTATTTCCTTTTACTTTCCTCTGGTCCCAATATTATGCTTGGCCTTCATCCAGGTTTCAGTAATTCCTCTTGGCTACACTGCCCTTGATCAAGCTCCACAAGGCATCCTACACCCTCCTCACCATCAATTTTAGATCACTTGATTTTCCCGTCCCTGGGTTTGTTGATACCCCACTTCCTTTCTCCCACTTCTCCCTCTCCCTCTCCAGTGTTCCCAAGTTAGGAACAGTTGGTCCCACTGTTTTCTCCTTAGAATTATTTATCACTCATATCTTATCTAGATTGACATGTAGAGACAATATTAAGCACAAAAGATAAGACAAAGCAAAAAAAACCCCAAAACAACAGCAAACCAAGGACAAAAAAATAGTTCCAGTTCTTTGTTAACCTTTAGGAGTGGTTTCCAATCAAGTCTGATGGGGTGCCACACCCTGTCCCCAAAGTCTATTTTTGGTATTCCGCAGGGACTTCATTGCTTTGCTCCGCTTGCTGCTCTGTTGCATGCCCTCATTGTTTGCAAACTGTAACTCTTCAAGGACATAGAAAGCCTGTCTTTCTCCCTCAGTGGGTTTAAAGTTGAGTTAGCAGACCATAGGTAACCACTATTCCACCAGGCTTCCCACACGCACCCCTAAATTGTAGCTCTGGTTAGCTGGCTCAGAAAAGGCAGGCCAGGTCTCCTCACCACTGAAAAACACAGAGTTAAACCTTTCATTTCGATCCAGGTCTTAAACCTTGGCAGAAACCCACCTTGCTGCAGAGGGCTTCCCCACCCCCCACGCCATTTGAATTTTATTTTTTATTGTTGCAACGACTGATCTGGGAAACCAGTACATTCTAAAAGGAGGAGCAGAGTCATTAGCATGCATAAAAAATAAAGGCAGTAGAATATTGATTGTGACCATTTAGGGGAGCTGGCACAATACACCTCTCTAATTCACAGGAAATTGGAAGAAAATAGAGCCTACGTCGCATGTGAAATGGAGATGTGATGGTCTCGGGATGCGGGCCGTTGCTGAAGGTGCATAGTCTCGTCCGTGCCAGCCACGACCAGGGCCAGAGCACCCCAACCGAGTGGGAGACACTACAAATCTTGGGAGAAATCAGGCCTGGTCCCACTTCTTCACTGATATCCCTGTCTCTGGGGCCAGCAGTCCTGATAGACACCTACCTGAACTCAATCTACGGACACCACAGAGGACCTCTACTGGTGGCCAGGTGAGTAGCCCTTTAAAGGCCAATGTCATTTATTTTCCATCCTTCACTCTGGTAAGAGAAGCCCTGCTGGTACAGAGGTTATGTGTTGGGCTGCTAACTGCAAATTCAGCAGTTTGAAACCACCAGCCGCTCCTTGGTAGAAAGACGAGGCTTTCTACTCCTATAAAGAGTTACAGTATCAGAAACCTTCAAGGGCAGTTCTACCATGCTATAGAGTTGCTATGAGTCAGCACTGACTCAATGGCAGACAGGTTTACTCTGTAAACAAAAGGAGACTGGTAAATAAGACAAAGGGCTGATGAAAATTAAAGGAAAGAGCACTAAACTAAGAGCCTAAAGATTGGAAGTCCAGGCCTAACTTGAGACCAGACTTGTCCCAAATAACCATGGACAAGCCACTGGATGACCCTTGGGCTCAGCTCCCTTCTTAACAGCAATGGGTTTGTGGTTTGTTTTCAATCAACTCACGTAACCGAGGCGCCCCTCTGAAAGCTTCCTATGATTAACTCTAACGTACAAAGCAGAGTTTCCCAAGTCACAAGCAAGAGGTGGAACAGGAATGCAAGCTCCGGTCTGCCTGACTTCAGGGTTCGTGTCCTTAAGTCCCCGTGTCCCTTAGTGGTGCACATGGTTTGAATGCTTAGCTGCTAACAGAAAGGGTAGAGGTTCAAGTCCACCCGAAGGCACCTTAGAGGAAAGGCCTGGTGATCCACTGTCAGAAAACCCAGTCATTTTAATGGCTCTAGAGTTTTTTACAGTTTTACTCTGACACACATGCGGTCGCCAGAAATTGGAATAGACTCAAAGCATCTGTTTTTGTTTGTTTTTATTCTTAATTGCACTACATTCAGAGTACCACCGCCATGTACCTGCTGGTGCTGAGCATGCATGGCACATTCATTTACCCATCTATGCAAATGTGCTCAAAGAGGAAAGGTCGGATCCGCCTGCATCGACTTCTATCTTACGAGTACATACCCCAAGTTGTAAGGAAACCTTAAACCAGCCAAGGCCACTGCTATCCAGTTAATTCTGACTCACAGTGACCCTATCTGGGATTTTGAGAATGTAAATGATAAATATTTATGGGAGCAGACAGCCCCATTTTTCTCTCATGGATCAGCTGGTGGGTTTGAACTGCTGACCTGTGGTTAGCAGCTTAACATCTAACCACAGCACCCCAAGGCTCTTGACAGAAGAACCCTCATATGGACATGAAGGAGCCGAGGAACAGGAGCAGCAGAACATAGTGCCTTTCCACAGCTATTCCCACACTCTATCTGAGCTCTGTGTTCTAATCAGCTGTCTATTCTTGGAGAATCATACAGGGACGTCTCACATAGAGGTCCCTCCTCCACTGTCTCCCCTCCCAACTACTATCAGAAAAGGCACAATGGCAAAAATGTGATAAAGCTGCGGGACCAGACTAAGGTTAAAGGGCCAGCCAAATGCTGCAAGGTCAACTGTAACCACACAAAGGCTAGGCTGTGCTCTTGGGAACAATTGGCTCAATGAGCATCACATGAAACTGATGTGTTGTCTACTCAGTGTGACCACGTTACAAACAAGGGGCTTCAAAAAGTTCATGAGAAAACAGAGTTAAAAAGTAATGGACCTTTCCCACACCCTCCATGAAGCCCCTTCCTACAGACAAGTCAATTCCCAGGAAGGAGATGCTTCTGCTTTGTTCTATGCAGCTCATGCCACCCCTGGAAGGTTCAAGCTGAGTTTCGCACAAGCAGACAAAGAGGAAGTTCCTGGGACTAGAGAAAAGAAGACGTGGGACCAGGCGCACCATCTTCAAAATGGGAAAGTTCTTCTCTCCCCTGCCCTACTGGGAGAACAATGGAGACTGCAGGCAGGTAGATGTGGAACTAAGAAAAGAAGACGAAAACTACCCAGAAAGCTCAAACGCCAGAACTAACTTCCCATGCTGGAGAAGCTGCAGCAGATGCCGGAGAGCCACTGGGAGGCAAAGCTAAAGAGTGACATCGCCAAGATGCTACGGGCATCTTGAGATCTAAGGGCCAACACCTGGACTTGAGAATGCTGTGTCTGTCTTTAGATGTCCGCAGTTAGTTTCCAAGTGGGGATGTTGATGGAACACTAAGATGCCTTCCTCAGAATCGGGAGGAAGTTAAGAAAACTGGTTTCACTTAGGGTTTGTGCTTTGTGTTTCCTCCTTTATGGTCATTCACATACTTATCGAAAGTGTACTGGTATTTAACATGGGCCATGATTCCGCTAAGTCGTAACAATACAAACATGAAGGGGACAGGATGCTTGCCATCAATGAGCTAACTGTCCACCAAGTGTGCGCAGGCATCCAGGGGCTGATGCCTGCCCATGGGGACGGAGTGTTGCAGCAGAGGCATTTCCACAGAACACGAGGTGGAAAGTGTGTCAAGGGAGGAAGTTCACCTGTCACAATCTGAAATGAGTAGGCACTCTGAGGGGACAAGGGAGAGGAGCTCCCTCTAGGATGACAGTCCATGAGGAAACGCCTTGACGCCTCACAACCAAACACAGGGAGTCATGGAGTATGGGGGGCGGGGGGGACAGGACAAGCAATGGCACTCGCGAGCTTTGCAGAAGGAACTGAACTGTATACATACTAGCCCCAGGAGACCCCAAAGTGCTTACCCAGCTCTCTTCTCCATTGATTACTAGGCATCGTTCTCAGAGACACACTATGTGGTTTTCATTGTTCTCCCTGTGTCTGTTGAGTGACCGAAGTCCCAGATTCGGGTTCCCACCCTGGCTGTCCCCACCTTGCAGTTTGGATAAGGATATCAAATGTCACAATGAAAATGCTCTATGACGAAAACTAGGACTCAGATGGCGTTCCCCTCCCCCAACACAATTGTAAGCCATTCATTGTATATTTTCCCCACTCCAGGGCAGATGGAGAAGGGAGAGAGAAATTGAACTGCTTCCCCGCAGTCGAGTGTGAGAGATGTCGTGTGTCACACTTGACAGCTGCGGGCTCTCTTAGAATACAATTACATAACCTCTAGCATCTAGAGCTTTCTACTCCTGTCACTTGGCTTTATTCTCCCAGCAGCCTGGGGAGCCGAGCCGGGTCAGTGGTGCTGGAAGGAGGCGCACAGGTTAGGCCAACTGCAAACGAGAGGTGGATCTGAAGTGAGAGTCCAGCCTCCTGACCCCTTCTGCTTGCTCTTTTGTTTGTCTGGATTTTTCATTTGACACATGGTAACAGAGGCTTCTGGAATCAGACACTGGGAAAGGGGTGGCACCGGAAGCAAATGGTAATCAATGCCACGACAGGATGAAGAGTCCACTGGGAAAGCTACCCAAGCAAGTTCTACTTTTCTTCCCACAAGTAAGCGACAGTTCCCTCCTGTGATCCAAAGAGCCACAAGTCTGTATTCTGAATTCACGCGTTTAAGGGAAGGTGGAATGGGGAGGGGAGCAAGCATGGTGTGGGAATGACAGTGATGGGACGCACGCGTCCTGAGATGCAGCTCGGGAGCAGGGCTGGCCCGCAAAGTCCCCTCTCGCTCCTTCGCTGAGCCACTGTGGACGCCTCTATTCCCATATGTGTGGCCACAAAAGATTGCTTTTCAGAAGTAAGAACATTAGAGGCACTTACAGCAAGGATAAGAGTGAAATTATTGATCAGAAACTTAGAAGAGTGTCGTTCATCTCATCCGCTATTGGGCTCTTCTCTAAATGTTATTAAATGGCGCTAACGGGTCATGTAGAAATCTCAGGTTAGGAAGGCAATAAAACTAAACTCAACCCATAGTCTCCAAGTCGACTCTGACTCCTAATCACACCCTACAGGGCAGAGCATAACTGCCCCCTAGTATTCCAAAGACTGTAAGTCTTTTTGGAAGCAGAAAGCATCATGTCTCTCCCCCAGAGCAGCTGGAGGGCTAGATAGGGTGATCGTTGGGTGATTAGCCCAACGTATAACCCATGACCCCACCAGACTTCTATTACAAAGGCCTGCACGCTCCTTGAGTCGTTGGCAAGGATGTCACAACTACAGGTATGCATGTGGCTCTGATCACTCAAGCTCTAGGGCAGGGGGCTTCAAACTTTCACAACAGGGGGCCAGTTCACTGTCCCTCAGACCCGTTGGAGGGCCAGACTATAGTCTTAAAACGTACTGTGACAAATTACTAATGCACACTGCACATATCTTATTTTGAAGTAAAAAAAACAAAATGGGCAAAAACACCCAGCAGGCTGGATAAATGTGTTCGGTGAGCTGCATGTGGCCCACGGGCTGTAGTTTGAGGACGCCTGCCCTAGGGAGTAGGTCTACACTGCCCCACAGGGTCCCTATGAGTCAGAATCCACCTAATAGTGTAGGGAGGAAGCAACAGAAACACCAAATAGACTAGGATTATAGTGCAGATAGGCAGGAATATTAATCTTCCTGAGAGAACTGAAAATACCACCGTCGAAGCTGCTGGGATTGAAAAGCTAATAGCTTAAATTAGAGGGGCGCTTTACCTTCTGGTTACAGACAGGTTCTGGTAGTGTCGTTGGTCACGTGCTGGGCTGCTAACTGCAAGTTCATCAGTTCAAACCAACCTCATCACTCTGAGAAACAATGATGAGGTTGTCTGCTTCTGTGGAGATTTTAAGCCTTAGAAACCATAGGGAGCAGCTCTACCTTTCCCTATAGGATTCACTCTGAGTCACTGGCAGTGGGTGTTTTTAGTTTACAGGTTACAAGAAAGTGTCCATTCTCTGATTAAGAAAGGAGCAGATGTAATGAAATAAATGAACGTGACATTTACTTTATCCACTCACCTTACCCTACCTCCTCACCTTCTGCGTGCATAGTGATTTTTCTTGCCTTTTCTACAGTAGGTAAAGACCTAGTACTCTCTCTCTCTCCCCTCCTCCCTTTTTCCCTCCCTCCCTCTTCTACACACATTTAATCCAGAACTGCAGAGCCATTTATTCCACTCCAGATGCCCCAGGTGAGAGATGAATTCTGAAGAGAGTATCAGTGTCTTCGCTGAGATATCTTATGTAATTGCATGAACCATAACGACGGAAAAGCAAATTTCTCCCCATCCATTCATTGCCACCAAGTCGACTGTGACTCATGGTGACCTTACAGGACAGATCGGAACTGCTCCACAGTGTTTCCTTATGGGACTAGACACTCACCTTTCTCCCTGAGTGACTAGTGACCTTGAACCATCACCTTTCAAGTTGGCAGCGACCTTGTTGAGGGCCTTCCTCTTTTACATTGCCTCTCCTTTACCCAGCATGATGTCCTTCTCCAGGGACTGGTCTCTCCAGTTAACATGTCCAAAGTATGTGAGACAAAGTCTCGCCACCATTCTTGCCTCTAAGGAGCATTCTGGCTGTATTTCTTCCATGATACATCTGTGTTCTTTTAGCAGTTTGTGGTACTTTTCAAGATTCTTCACCAATACCATACTTCAAACATACTGATTCTTCTTTGGTCTTTCTTATTCAATGTCCAACTTTGACAGGCATAGGAGGCAAAGGAAAATGCCATGGCTTGTTTCAGGTGCACCTCAGCCCTCAAAGTAACAAACATCCTTGCTCTGAACACGCTTAAGAGGTATTATGCAGCAGATTGAACCCACACAATGTGTCCTTTGACCTCCTGACTGCTGCTTCCATGAGAATTGGCTGTAGATGCAAGCAAAAGAAAATCCTTCACAATTTCAGTGTTGTCTCCATTTATCATGATGTTACCTACTGGTCCAGTTATGAAGATTTTGGCTTCTTTACATTGAGCGGTAATCCATACTGACACCTGCAATCCATGCTCATCGTCAGCAAATGTTCAGGTCCTCCTCACTTTCAGCAAGCAAGATTGTGTCATCAGCATAGCACAGGCTGTCAATACGAACTTCCTCCAATTCTGAAGCCATATTCTTCTTCGTATAATTCAGCTTCTGTGATAATTGGCTCAGAATACAGATTGAATAAGTATGGTGAGGGAACAACCCTATGGCATCCCTTTCCTGATTTAAAATTATGAGGTATCCCCTTATTCTGGTCCAACAACTACCTCCTGATCTATGTACAAGTTCCACACGAGCACAATGAAGTGTTCTAGGATTCTCATCTTCTCAAGATTACCCATAACTTGTTATGATTCAATGCACACAGTCAAATGTCTGGGTAGAATCAATAAAAGAAATAATCATCTCTCTGGTACTCTCTGTTTTAAGCCAAGATCCACCTGACAGCAGCAATGAGAGCCTTTATTCCAAGTCCTCTTCTGAATCCAGCCTAAACCTCTGGCAGTTCCCTGTCAACATACTGTTGCAACTTTTGTTGGAAGATCAGCAGCATTTTGCTTGCATCTGATACTAATGATATTATTCTATAATTTGAGCATTCAGATGGGTCACCTTTCTTTGGAATGGGTACAAATATGGATCCCTTTCAGTCAGTTGGCCAAATAGTCCAAATTATCTGGCACAGACTAATGAGTGCTTCCAGTGTCTCATCGGCTTGTTGAAACATATCTTTGTTGTTGTTGAAACATTTCAATTGGTGTTCTATATATTCTTGGAGACTTGATTTGGACTAATGCTTTCAGTGCAACTTGAACTTCTTCCTTTTCTAGCATTGGTTCTTGGTCATACGCTACTTCTTGAAGTGGTGGATGTTGACCAGCTCTTTGGGTACAGTGCCCCTGTGTATTCTTTCCATCTTCGACTAAGGCTCCGTGCACCATTCAATATGTTGCCCATTGAATCGGTCAAGGCTTGAAATCTGCCTTGAACTGTTGCAGTTTAAGATATGCTAAGCATGTGCTTCTTGTGTGGTTTCTGAACTCTATGTCTTTCCACTTTCTACTTTTAACACATTACTTTGTCTTCTTGAGCTGCCCTTTGAAATTTTCTGTTCAACTCTTTTCCTTCATAATTTCTTCTTCATAAAAGCCTTAGCTATTATACAATTAAGACGAGTTTCAGAGTCTTTTGTGGCATCTACTTTGCTCTTTCCTTTCTTTTTAAAGGCCTTTTATCTTCTTTAGGAATGAGGTTCTGGATGTCTTCCAACAGCCTATCTGGTCTTTCATCATTCGTGTTCAACTTGTCAAATCTGTTCTTGAAATTCAGGTGAGATAGAACCAAGGTTGTATTTTGGGTCTTGTTTCAATTTTCTTGAGCTTCAACCGGAATTTACATATGAGCAATTGGTGATCTGTTCCATAGTCAGCCCCTGGCCTAATTTTAGCTGCTGATAGGGAGCTTCTCCATCTTCTCTTTTCACAAATGTAGTCAAATTGATTTCTGTGTATTCCGTCGGGAGAAGTCCATGTGTACAGTCATCGTCTGTGTCGCTGCAAAAGGCATTTACTGTGAACAAGCCATTGGTCTTGCAAAATTCTGTCATACAGTTTCCAATTTTGTTTCTACCACAAAGATGATATTTTCCGACTATACTTCTCTCCTCTTTGTTTAGAATTTTTGCATTCTGATCACCAATAATTTTCAGTGCATCTTGACTGCATGTTTGCGCAATTTCTGACTGAAGGCATCTGCAGAGTTCTTTCATTTCTTCATCACTAGCATTAGTGGTTGGTGCATATATATGAATAATGTTGTAGTGGTTGGATTTCCTCGATGCAGAAAAATGCAGTCCTATCACAGACAGCATTATACTTCACGACAGATCTTGAAATGTCCTTTTTAACAAGGAATGCAATGCCATTCCTCCTAATTGTTTCCTTCCTGGCAGAGAAAACCATGATTTTCTGATTCAAAAGGGTCAATCACAGTCCATTTAAGCTTAGTAACACGTAGCAGATTGATCTTTCTATGTTCCATTTCATTTTTGATGTCTTCTAATTCTACTAGATTCAAATTTTGTATATTCTGATTAATAATACACTTTCGTAGCTGTATCTTCTCATTTTGAGTTACGCCACATCAGCAAATGAAAGTCCTGAAGCTTGACTCCCACAAGTTTTACTCCATCCACGTCATATGGTCAACTCATTTTGGGAAGGCAACTCTTCCTTAGTTATATTTTGACTGTCTTCTGGCTTGAGGCCATCTTCTGCATCATCTCTGACAACGCTCTGCTTCGAGTCATTACACCTTCTATATCTGACAATATCTTGATGGTATACACAAAGTTTTCGGCAGCTAATTCCTCAAAGTGGACAGCGTATTCCTGCTTCGTTGTGTACTCTTAGTCTGGAAGCTCAGATGAAACCTGCTCACTTTGGGTGACTGCTAGTATTTGAAACACCAGTGCCATAGCTTCCAACATACGGCGACAATGAAGCCACCACAATATGACAAGGGGTGGTGACAGTAAAGCTACTGTCTTGGAAATTTACAAGGGCAGTTCTACCCTGTCCCATAGGGTCATTGTGATTTGAACTTAACACGATGGCATGAGTTTAGGTTTGGGGGATTACATACTAATGATAAAATAACTTGAAGGTAAAGGGAAGAGTTTCGATCTTTAGAAAAGGAGAGGTCATTGCTTTCATACCAAACCCTCTGACCAGTCCTCAGGCCTCCTCCCTCACAGAGCTAGAAGCAAAAGGCAAGTTAGTCTGGGTGAAGAAAGGCTGAGGGTTCTCCCTCTGGCTCCAGAAAGGGAGGGGGATGCACATATTCCCCCTCCATTCCATTGTGGGCATGCATGCATACCAGATGGTGCAGAGTCCCAAGTTGGAGAGAGCCCAGAAAATACTGTCACGCGAATTTGTGAAAGAGATGCATCTGATAGGAATGTATCCGTGGCCCACTAATTGCAGGATGGAGCACTGGAGTGAGGGGAGGAAGATGGAGCTCAAAGCAGCAGAACCCCAATGCTCAGTCCCTTCTACCCGCAGCCTCCTCACTCTGCCCAGGAAGAAGAGGTACAAGAGGCAGGGGGACAAACACTGCACAACCACAACAGGTCGTCCCTCTCTGCCCTTGGCTGAGGAAGCAGTTTCGTCAGAGCCAGCCAGCCTGAGACCACTGCAAAGCAGCTCCCTAAACACTGCCAACCAGTGTCTGGTCAGCATCTTATTTGCACAGGTAAAGCAACATACCCTGCTCACCCTGCTTTGGACCTCCCATGGCTCACTGATACAAAGCAAAAGAAGTATGTAAATGGACAGGTGTACAGGTATGATAGCTTTTGTATTGATTATTGATTGTTTCCCATTTTCCTTCTGAAAAGCAGACGAGAGAAGTTGGCCCAATCATCCCTCTTCTTAGGACTTCGGTTTTTAAAACAAGCAATTAGCCGACCAGGTGACCAAGCCCAAATGATCAAATCCATTGTCATCAAGTCCATTCTGACTCATCGGAACCCATTAGGCCAGAGTAGAACTGCCCTTGTGGCTTTCCAAGATGTAAATCTCTATAGATTCTATCGCATAGAAGCAGCCTGCCACACGTTCTCCGGGAGAGCAGCTGGTGGTTGAACCACTGACCTTTTGGTTAGCAGCTGAGTGTTTAACAGCTGTGTTACCAGGGCTCTCATGTAAGTCAGTTTAGGCTGCAAGTAGGTCTCAAAGAGGCGGAGCAAAGATGGCTGTATAGTCTCCCATCATGAGGTCAGGTCTATGTTCTGTCCTCTTGCATCCAGGCAGGCACTGAGTCCACTCTACCCAACAGAATGCTACAGAGGCACACTGTGTCAGTTTCAGAAACTAAGTGACAGTGTGTGTGGCCTATCTCTTGGGACATTCTCTCTGAGCATCCTGATATGCCATGTAAAATGACTGCTTAGAGTTGAGACTGTCATGCTTCCAGGAAGGCCCAGCTAAGTCATGTGGACAGGGTGTGTATAGGGTGGGGCTAGGGGTGCATAAGAAGAAGGGTGACAGAAAGAGGGAACGGTATCTGGTCAGATTTCTGGTGAGGTCTAGAAATTGTGGCGCAATTACAAATCATTCCCTCTGTAACATCTGAATTCCTGAGTCACAGGATAGTCAAGCAGAATAAGCTGTTATTTTATCAACTAGGTGTGAGGGTAGTTTTATCCAGCAACCTGTAACTGAAACGGTGATCCATTGAACCCCATCTGGCTCTCACCACTGCCCGGTCTCCGACCTGCAGGATCTGTCTCACTGGCCCAGCAGCCCTCTGCTCATTCGAACCAGAAGTTGGAAGCCAACTCTCAACGTTGGCAGGGCAGGTGTAAGCTTATGTTGAATCTTCATTGTCGGACTCTTCAGCATACCGGGAACAACATTTTCACCTGGTGTTTGATATAGATTGAACTGTGGCCCCTTAAACCGGACACCTGTGCCTGGGAGTCCTGGTGGTGTAGTGGGATACACCTTGAACTGCTAACTGCAAGGTCAGTGGTCCCGACCCAGCAGTTGCTCTTCAGGAAGAAACATGAGACTCTCTACTTCTATAAGGAAGTCACACCAGTGTGGTCTATCCCAACTTTGATCTGTTCAAGATGTTTCTTATTAACAAAAAAAAAAGAGAAGCCTCTACAGCAGTGGTTCTCAACCTTCCTCATGCTGCGACCCTTTAATACAGTTCCTCATGTTGAGGTGACCCCCCCAACCATAACATTACTTTTGTTGCTACTTCATAACTGTAATTTTGCTACTGTTGTGAATCGGGTGACACCTGTGAAAGGGTCATTCAGCCCCCCACCCCCACCCAAAGGGGTCGCGACCCACAGGTTGAGAACCAGCTGCTCTACAGAGACCCATACATCTGGCGGGGCAGAAAACAACCGACACAGCTGCATCTACAAGCGGAGGAACACAGCGAGTGGAAGCCGACACAGACAGACAGATGGCTCTGCGGGAGCCCCTCTCCGGAATTCGGAGCACCAGCTTCCGCAACCAGGAGAAACCGCATTTACTCTTTTCTCTCAAGTCACCCATTGAAAAGATGATTTGTTCTGACAGCACGAGGTAAGGCGCCCTGTCAGAGCTCTGGGGTAAGCACTAGACGGTGGTTCAATGTTGCAAGGTTGGCGATTCGAACCACCTGCCACTCAGAGGGAGAAAGATGAGGCTGTCTGCTCCCACAGAGCTCTCCAGCCCAGAAAACCCACTGCATTATGGCTACAAATCAGAACTGACAAAACAGCATGGGTTCGATGGCTTTAGATAACTGAGACAGAGAAGGACCTATTCTTTGGCCACTCTCAAACAAACAAACTCACTGCCATCAAATTGATTCCCACTCATAGAAATCCTCTAAGCAGGGCAGAACTGCCCCTGTGGGTTTCTTTCCAGGAGTCCAAAGCCTCGTCTTTCTCCCATGGTGCTTTGCTCCGTGAACCTTGTGGTTGGCGGCACAAGGCATTACCACTGTGCCACCTGTTCGCACCTCCCGTGGTTCCAGGGGTGATGCTACTCACGAAACCAATCAGTTGACACAACTCCTGACAACAGTGACAACTGAAGGATGGACTTGTCAGAGACATCATAACGACGCACTGCCAGGAAGCCTGGGCGGAGAGACAGAGCTTCCCCCAGAGAGGAAGCGCATGTGTGGCACAGTAAGAGAGGAGCCAGGGAAAGTAGAGGAGCACAGGCAGGTGACGACAGCATTGGACTCCTTCAATCACCCTGCTTTCCCCCTGACTTTCCAGATACACAGGTCAATACATGGATATTTGCTTCAGGAAATGTGTGTGTGTGTGGACTACCCTTTACTGCTGAAAAAACACCCAGCATCTAGTTCACGGGGGCAAGTGTCACCAATCATTGATTTCTTCCATTCCTTTTCAATCGGTTTGTAAAGAAAGGAATCATCTATATGGGGAGGTGGGGCTGGAAGATTTTAAACATACAATAAAATGCTTTTTTTAATGTTTAAGCAAACCAGCTTTAAAAAAAATTTTTACCATAAGAGCTGCATTTTCTGATCTATAATATGGAAAGACCACAGGCTCTAATATTTTGAAGATTCTATGGGAGCCCTGGTGGTGCAGTGGTTAAGTGCTTGGATGCTAACCAACAGGTTGGTGGTTCGAACCCACTGGCTGCTCCACAGAAGAAAAGACCTGTCAATCTGCAAGAGGAGACTGGCGAGCCTATGGAGCAGTTCTATTGTTCTACAGGGCTGCAATGAGTCAGAATCCACTCAATAGCGCACAATAGCAGCAACATTCTTCACAGAAGACACGCCCAGGCTGTCCCCTGCCACACAGACTCATAGAGGAAAACCAGCCAGCGGGCATCAGTAACTAGGTGAACAGACTACCTGCCAATCAAAAGCACGGTGAAAAACAACAAAGCCAGTGAAATGGTCACTTTGGGGACTATGCTACTGACTGAAAATACATCCGTGAACTCAAGCACTGAGTGATGAAGTAGGCTGTATACTTTTAAAAGAAGAAATGTACTGTGGGGCCAGTAATGAAACCAGGAGGAAGGCTAATGGGGCAGGATTTTAGAAGCAAGCATGAAACCATTCAGACTCTAAAAGTAAAGCGGGCTGCAGCTGAGGCTTACTGGTGTAACTGTCAACTCCCGAATAGGTGAATCAACCTCAAACCCAATTATCCAAAACCCTGCCGTGTGGTTGGCCTTACTATGATTACTATAGCAACTGTTGATTTGACCCCCAACTCAGGGTGATGCCATGCACAACAGATAGAAACGCAGGCTGGTCCTGTGCTATCCCCATCAATCAGACCACCCTGATCCATAGGGCTTTCATTAGCTGTTTTTCTTAAGTAAATTTCAGGCCTTTCTTCCTGGTCTTAGTCTGGAAGCTCTGCTGAAACCTATTCAGCATCGTAACAATATGCAAGCCTCCAATGACAGGTGAGTGCTGATCGCATATGTGGTAACTTGGCCAGGAAATGAATCCAGGTCCCCCACTTGGAGAGTAGAATTTTACCACTGGAACCCCAATGCCCTTATGTGGTTGGCTCTTACCCAGATTCTGTTGACAGTTGAGTCCCCTGGCCATGCCAAACAAAGCAATGGCTGCCAGCTGCCCAGAAGCTCTCTGCTCTGCACCTCCACACATCCACCCCCAGCAGCCACTTGACCTCAGTGTCCATTTGGCTGGCGCGAGGGACAGAAGAGTAGCTGCACCTGCTGCCACCAATGAGCTCGGTCCAGCATGCGCAGGCCCAAGCAGCCAACCTGCCGCGGCATCATGAATAATGGAAAGGATCACTGTTCTCTGGGCAGCCACCAGCACCATCTCCGCCTGCTCGGCGAGCTAGAAAGGGGGCCGGTGAAGCCTTCACATCTTATTAGATGCACGTGGAACAATTCCCAGGGGAAAATAAATTGCACCACCATAGTAGTTGGGCGGATGATGCTTGAAAGAGTGGGGAAAGCCCTGAGATTTATCAGAAAAGCTAACTGAAGGGGAAAGATGATAATCAGCACCGCCCTGCGCCTCTCTCTCTCTCTCTCTCTCTCTCTCTCTCTCTCTCTCTCTCTCTCTCTCTCTCTCTCTCTCTCTCTCTCTCTCTCTCTCTCTCTCATACACACACACACACACACACCCCATTGCCATGGAGCTGCCTCTGACACATAATAACCCTGTAGGGCAAAGTAGAACTGCCTCCTGGGATGTCCAGTGCTGTAATCTTTGGGGAGGCCGCCTGCCACATCTTTCTCCTGTGGAGCAGCTAGTTTAGGCATCCTCAAACTGCGGCCCGCTGAGGACATTTCTCCGGCCTGCCCAATTGTTTACTTCAAAATAAGAGATGTGCAGTGTGCACAGGAATTTGTTCATAGTTTTTGGGTCTGAGGGACAGTGAACTGGCCCCATGTTTTAAAAGTCTGAGGATCCTTGAGCTAGTGGATTTGAACCATAAGGTTAACAGCCGAGCACCTAACCAAGGTACCACCAGGGTTCCTTAACCAATCAGCACCATCATGAAATAAATCACGCAACCAACTACTGGTGACATCTGCCCGGGATGGCTTGTGCTGCTGTCAGTAGCCAATGAGCCCGCTGCTGATGTGGAAGACAATGAAACTCGGCCCGATGATGCGCTGTCTCCACACACATTGGACTGATTGAGTACACTGCGCAGCCATCGGGATTGCTAAGATGAACAGGGCTTTCAAAACCATGAATCACAGGATGTCCTTACTCCCAGCCCAGGCGTGGTCTACCATGAGTCCTGGGCATGCGCCCGGAAGCCTGGATTCGCAACCAACTCTATCCCACAGAATCACCCTGGCAAATGCCATCCCTCAAGCTCTCACTTGTCTCTCTTGAAGATGAGTACGTGACCCTGAAGCCTACAGCCCAGGAGGTACAATGGATGAGGGCTCTGGATCCACGACATGTTGTCAGTACAAAGCCCACCATGAGTCAAGCAGGTTAAAATAAGTCCTCCTCAAATGCCTTGCTATGGTCAAAATGTATTCTTCCATTCTGAGAACATCTCCCATGAAGAATGTTAGGGCTACACTTGTCTCCTTCTAATCAGTGTGGTCCGCTTGGTCATCACCCTTTCACAGCGAAGGCGTGATGCAACTTCTGGCCCAGATGCTATTTGCTGTACTTGTAGAATGGGGAACACAATGTGTTGTCCCAGACATCACAGGAGCTTTGGGGAAGCTGGCAGCTCTACTCTATCCTATCCTATAGGCTCTATCCTATAGAGTATATCCTATACGCTATCCTATAGAGTTGCTGTGAGTCAGAACTGACTCACTTGCAGTGGGTTTGTTTGGTCAAATTCATCCAGGTCACCAAGGGATACTCTGAAGGTGAAAGGTGCAGCTCATAATGCTCCCAAGCCCTTGGGAGGTGGGCATGTTCATGAAGACAAGGGCCGGGCCAATCTCTTCTGTATATAGCCCACCGCCCACTCCTCTGACCCTTGGCTCATATTACTGATACCTGTAGAGTGAGTACACGCAGGTGTAATGGAAAAAGGAGGACCCAAATTTCCTAAAAGTGGTGTTTCTCTAGGCGTTGACAGGATCTACTAAATATGGATGGATAATCTTGAGTACTGAGAAAGCACATTTCATTTTTTCAACAAATCTCTCCTGAGCATGCACAGTCTGCCAGGCAATGAGCAGGTAACCATGCTACCATTGTAAACAAGGACGCCATTTCTGTTCTCCTGGGGGTCACCATCAAAGGCTTTACCTGTGACAAAGTGGACTGATGGATATCAGAGATACAGATGTGGGAGTAAGTCGGGGAAATCTCGCCTCGCCTATAAGAGCAGAGAAGAAGACTCGAAGAACAAGGAGAGGCCGGGGGCAGTGAGGGCAACATGCTGGCAGTCTCAAGGGAAGAGAAAGGGAGGTGAAGCAAAGAGGAGAGTGAAAGAGGTAGGTGGCAGAAGAGACGGTTTGGGAGCTGGACAGGGGCCAGGAGGGTCCTTGAAGTAAGGTTAATGGGGATGATTTGCAACTTAATGGCAACAGAAGCTCAGCTTTAAAGATCAAGAAAAAGAGTTCCTGGGGAGAGTAGTAACTGAGGCTTCCAGGTGGCTCGCAAAGGGTCAATATGAGTTGGAATGACTTGATGGTGCCTAACAACATCAACACAACAGAAAGGGCCACTGTATACACCATGATTCCTCTTGGTACAATGATTACATTCTGAGTTAAAAAATAAAACCAAACCAAACTGATGGCCATGGAGTTGATTGCAACGGGGTAGAACTGCCCCTGTGGGTTTCCCAGGACTGTAACTCTTTATGGGGTGCAGAAAGCCTCATCTTTCTCCCACGGAGCAGTAGTAGCGGGTGGCTTTGAACTCCCACGCATAACCACTCCAGCACCAAGACTCAGACACTTTAGTCACTAAAAACCTACCTTTGGGCACAAGATGCTGCTGTTGTTCGGTTCTACGGACCACTCCATAGAAGTGGTCCAACTCACAGCAACCCAAGGATAGGCTGCCCTCTGATCTTTACAGAAGCAAATCACCAGGCTTTTCCCCCGTGGAGCCACCAGCTGCCAACCTTGCAGTTAGCAGCCAGCCCCTGAGCTCTTTCTCCACCGGGGCTCCTAAAGCTACCAAGCAAACACCTGTCATCTGGTGCTGAGATCTTAGAGAAAAGCCAACAGTGCGGTAGACTGGGGGAGAGCTGCCTGAGCCCTGTCACATGCCACAGTTCACTTACTTCTTAATAGTTCTGATCCAATTTCCTATGTATACACGTCTATATTTATTTTCACATATAAACATGTGAGCGTGTGTAATAAAAAAGGAAAAGAGAGACATGCACAAACCAGAATACGTCCTAAGGTAAAGGGTGATTCATAGCTGACTTTCCTATGTTACTCGCACCTACAGGGAATCAGGTATAAAAGTTGCAAAGTTCTGAATTTACGTCTGAAAATGCCAATACAAAGAAAAGAATCAGGGGTGAGGGCAGTATCTCCTAAGGGGCTTCCTATAATTAAGGAGCAGAAACATTTTCCATGTTCTCACCAAGCCCCTCCAATGCCACCCCTCAAACCAGAAGGGTAAAATATAACAAAGCAGCGATCAACGTTATCAAAGATAACAAAGCTGCAAAGGGCCCATCCTATGTCTGCAAGCATCGGTTCCCTTCGTTCAAAGACGCAAGCAGGCAGGCACATCCACATACAGCCATTAAAGGTGCCATTGGATTCTGACCTCTGCCCCTACTCCCCCTAGGGAACTCTGGGGAAGAAAGGATGCAGCACATTCCAGCAGCTCAGTAAAGCCCCAAAGCTGACGTTCACAGGTTCAAAGGCAAGCATCCCAGAGAAGCAGCCCCTCCCATAGGTGGGGAGCTCACATGATTCTCCCAGACTACAAAATAAAACCCTAACTCCTCATCCCATCTGCCTTCAGGAAACTTCACCGGGAGGTCCTCAGTGAGATGGACTGAGGATGGTGCGGGACTGGGCTGTGTCTCTTTCTGTCGCACACAGGGCCACTGCGGTTCAAACGACTTGATGGCACCTAACAACAACACACAGAAAGGCCACTATACTCCACGCTTACTACTGGTACAATTGCATTCTGAGTTGAATAATAAAGTAAAACCAAACCCGCTGCCAGTTGATTCCAATTCAGAGTGACTTATATGGCAGAGTAAGGTTTCCGAGGTTATACATTTTTCTGGGAGCACACAGCCTCGTCTATCTCCCACAAAGTGGCAGGTGGATTTGAAACATAGACCTGCTGGTTAGTAGGCCATGGCCTAAGCTGTGGTACCAGCAGGGTTTCTTGGTTAATTACTACTAGAACAGCCAAGGCGCGTCAGACCTTATAGAACGAATTCCTAGGATGACAGAGATGCGGACTGGGAGAGTCCTGGAAGCTTACCAACCCCACTGCGTGGTGCCACACGAAGGGGAATAACGTTTGGAGAGCACTGGGGTGAAGGGAGAGACACTCGCTGGGCCTTCAGGTTCACTGGCCCTCCCTTACCCTGTCACCCTACAAAGTCCCTCTGAAGCTCTGCTGGAAGGGACAGCTGAGTCCAGTCACAACTTCCCTCACTTTCCTGCTACCACCCCATCACGCAACCCATTCACAGCTGAGACAGCAGGCACCCTCCACTGCCACTCCTAAAAAAAAAAAAATCATTATTATTGCCTGGCAGTGAGTTTGGTTGAAGAGGTTTTATCAATCTGATCTTTATTTGTCTTTAGGGGTTAGTAAGAGAATAAAAGTATCAGCAAATGACACTACAACACTGTAGCAAAAGTGACTCAAAAAAAAAAAACAACCAAACAACCAAAAACAAACCAACCTGAGCGTTTCAAGTGCTGTGAGCCCTCAAATGCAGTCTAATGGGGGAGCCTTCCTGCTCCCTCTTAGCGATTAGGATAGCTAAAATAACTAACAAATAAAAATTAAGTTTAATATTATTTAAAGAGGACTAGTCCACACACACACAAAAAAAACTGACTGCAAGACAATTCTGACTCCTTTTGACCCTACGGGACATGGCGGAGCTGCTCCTGCGGGTTTCTGAGACTACTATCTATCTCTTTGTGGGAGTAGAAAGCCCTGTCTTTCTCTTGCACAGTGGCTGGTGGTTTCAGACTGCTCATCTCTCTTTTAGTAGGGCAATGCACAATCACTATGTCATCAAGACCCCTCACCCTAAGAACTACAGCTTCCAGCAAGTGCCCCAGCACTGGAGGTGCTGCTGAACTTCACTAAGCAGAGGTCACATAACCATCTGTGGCTCTCCTAACAAAGTTCACAGCACAACACGGAACCACATGGGGAAATTGCCAATTTAAGGACTTTTCCTGCTTCCCAAACTCAATCCACAAGGAAAAAATGGTCAGCCCAAACTCAAAATCATGTAAACGACCAGGTTCACTGGTCTGAGAGAAGCTAGAAGGGCTCACCTCGGTGGCTCAGCTTCCAGTCAAATAATAGGTCTGTCGGGGAACAAGCTCCTGGGGAGGTGCACACTCCTTAGAGCCGTCAGTTGGGCAAGATCAAAAGGGCAGTGTGTGCCCAAGGGCAAAGTGTGGAGGTAGGAATGGAAAAAGGAAGCACATGGAGTGAGGGGGATGAGTGATGGTCCATGGTGAGAATTGCAATCAGTGACATGACACAGGATGCTTGTGGATTCCTGGAATGGAAAAAGGATGTACTCTGGCAACTTTCACACAATTCTCAATAAAAAGCTAAAACAATAATTTGGCCCAGCAAATGGATTTTTATAAGAGTTATACAAAATATACTATGCATATAAAAGTCTTACTATTTTCCTCATTTGCAAAAAAGGGCTCCTTAGCAGAAAAGGTCAGAGACAGCTACTTGCACTGCGATGGCACCTTTGACCACAAGTGAGACTTCCCAGCAAGGATGTGGCTACTTCTCTTCCCTGTGTTCCAGGCCCGGTTCTCGGAGAGTCACCTGCCCTGTTCTTCCTGCTCGGTTTCCATGTCTTGTCATCAAGGGGTGCCTTCCAATTTAATTGTCAAGCTTTGATGACCACAGAATTATTTTCCTATTTCCCAAAGTCCTTGATTTTTCTCAGAATTCGCAAAAGCAAATTTCCAAGAACTACCAAAAAATAATTCCCACAAGAAAACAATAACAATGAAAAACTTTGAACTATGCTACATGCCAACCACACAGCAGAATCAAACAGAGATAATGATGCGGACAGGAGTCAGTCATGAAAGCATGGACATTGCATTATTCTATTAATAGGACAATCAAGAATACACATCACATAGCTGTGGTAATGATTGTACAACTCTTCTTGATATGATTGAACCACCGAATCACGATGTGTAGATCATGTGCCAATAAAACGGTTTTGTTTTCTTTAAAAGGATAAATAAAACCAAATGATGCTCTTGTTCACAAAGACAATGTTCTACGTCCTACTTTGGCGAGCAGCAGTAGGTGAATGAATAGTGAAGGTGAAGCTCTTGGCCTCTCCCTGTTGAGAGGAAATAAGTGTATGGGGGCGGGGGATGGAAAGATGTATGCAAATAGTAAGTCCAATGGCTCAGAGACCATGAAAAGTTTTGCCTCTACAACCCAGGGACCAGAAAATCTAGATCCCAAAGGATCATATCAGAAAGTTTCAAAGAGTCAGAGAAAATTATGAAACAAACTCAAAATCATAAAAGGGAACAGATAGAGATTAGAGGGACCCTGCCTGTGTGACTACAGTCCTTTCATGTTTGGCAATGGACTTATCATTTGAGGTCAAAGGACAGCATTTGCTCAAGGGCGAAGTTGAGAAGAGCGAGGAAATGCAAAGGAACAGAATCACTGAGAAGCAGCAAAATAAACAGTGGCACATTAAGGGATAAACAGATGCGTTGAAACAAAAATGTATGCAAATGGCTGACTGTAAAATGCATTATCTGATTTCTCTATGAACCTTCACCAAAATTACAATAAAAAATTATGAAAATTAACCTACTGATGCTCATAAAGGCCGTCTTGGTGCTTACTGTGGTAGAGAAAGAAGAGTAAAGGGAAGGAGCAAGCAAGAGCTTCCTGGGTAGTCAAACTTCTGTCTCTAAACCTGGGTGGGGGTTACATGGGTGTCTACACACCTAAAATTTCATCAAACCACACACAAAGATTTTTGTGCTTATCAAATGTTAGACCTCGGAGGGAGGGAGGTCAGGAATGGGTGGGGGTGCTTGTTGAATGAATGAATGAATGAATGAATGAATGAATGAGAAGCCAGAGCTAGCATCAAGGTCCATCCACATTGTCTATGACACATGATAAACCTTAAGCAAATACATCAGCATATTTTTTCATTTCCTTATGTTTAATATGAGCAAAATGTCTGGATAGACTCTGGAGAGTCCAACCAGAAGGAAGCCCAGCAAAAAGGGGGAGGGGGAAACAAGGGAAGATGGGATGAAGTGGGAGAGGAAGTTGAGGGCACTGAGTCTCCTAACTCTTTCTCTACAAGGTTGCCGTGGGATGGCTGTTTCCTTCATTTTGGCTCTCCTTCCCTCAAACCAGCCTCTCGAGCCCAATTCTCTCCTTCCAGAGTGCAGACACCTCCTTCCCCTGGCTTCTTTAAGACCACAAGGAGCTTTACACTAACGGCTGTTGTGGCTGTCTGACATCAAGTCGCTTTGGACCCATGGTGATCTTGTCAGAACTGGAACTGCCCCCATAGGATTTCATAGGGGAGTAAATCTGCAGGTCTTTTCTCCCACTGAGCTGCTGGTGGGTTTGAACTGCTGATCCTTTGGTTAGCTGATAGCACTTAACCATTCACCCTAGCTCTTAAAAAAACAAACCAAACTCGCTACCATCAAATCAATGCTAACCCATAGTTGACACAGAAGAGGGTAGGACTACCCGTGTGTTGCTGAAACTGTTAACTCTTTACAGGCATAGTAAGCTTTATCTTTCTCCTGTGGTCTTGAACTGCTGGTGCTTTTGAACTGCTGACCTTGTGGTAACCCACCAGCCCTAGCTCTGGGTAAGAGCATTTCCTACATTTGGCCACACCTTGGCAAACTCTCCCTATGTGAAGCTCTTCTCTTTCTCTGAATTTAGGCAAACCGTGTGTTTACTACTGAATCCCCAAAAGATTCACTATCTGAAAGAGAGAGCATGGTTACATCAGTTAGGTTACACCTGTAACACGAAATGAATGCACCATAGTTTGTTATCTTGAATGCATTTATTTTTCTACTTGGCATTACTGTGTTGTCCACCCAATCACTCCCCTGTCCTCCATCTGTCAGCTTCATGAGAACTGTAACTCCCACACCCCAAGTCCTGCCCAGTGCCTGGCTGGCATCTAGACAACACTCAAATGTTTGCTGAACGGATGCAGGAATCCATGAACAAATGAATGAACAAAACCACCACCACCTCCACCGAACATGGCAAAATCATTAATGAGAGAAGAGTTTAGAAACTGAACCTAAGTAGGGTTGGCCATGTGTGTGTAACGAGAGACTAAAATAACATAGAGCTTGATTATTTTTGTTGTTGTCATGCAAAGACAGTGGGTGGATTTTTAAAAATTTAAATAAATGTCCTATGTTTATACAGCAATACTACTCTAAAAAGAAAACATTTGGGTATCACAGAAATCTGCAATGAAAACTGAAAAGTAAAACTCTGCCTTTGTACACTTTCTGGAGAGACAAATACACTATGAAGACAGACTTACGTCAACAGGCAACTAAGTGATTCCACATAAAGGTTGGCTGTCCCGTGGACTATGGCTGTTAAAGAGTGATTAAGACTTTCCACTGTGATAAGCAACCACTTGCCTACCAAAGTTGCATAACCATGTTTAGACAGGGCAGATGGATTCAAATGCAACGTAAATGGGGCAGTCCCCGTGAGCATACAGCCCACAGTTTTACTTTCAGTAATTCTCCCAAAGCAGAGGGCACCAGACAGCCCACCGCCGGCCGCTGAGTGGATTCCTACCAGGTAGGACACAGGAGAAGCGCCCCCTGTGGCTTCCACAGCTGTATTCCTGTGGAAGCAGACTGCTATACTGTTCTCCTTTGTCGGCCAGGTGCTTTCTACACGCTGTGTTGTTGTTAGGCGCAGTTCAATCCATTCCCACTAATATCAACCCTCTGTACCACAGACCGAAACAGTGCCCGGTCCTGAACCACCCTCCCAATGGTTCTCATGTTTGAGTTGACGTTCTGCGAAATAACGGAAGTGGAAATGCTCCTGCACCTAGACGCGAACAGCTTACCTTCTAATCACAGATCAACCACTAATGTAGCTGAGTGCCTACAGGTAGGTAGCTCCAACCTTTCTGGACTACATTTTGCTGCCAAAGCCTCACATCCCCGGAGCCCTGACAGTCTACAGCTCACTACAAGTGGTCGCGGGACATTCTAAGGCAAAGGTGGAATTCCCCCCTGGTCGGACCAATGCCATGCTGTCATGCAGAAACCCACTGTCCCCTTTGCTTGCCACACTCTTTCGCTGAGAACAGTTTCACCACTCAATTTGGTCCTAAAGACAGAAACCTGACCATCACCTTGCATTTCCGACTCCTCGTCAAAAGAGCAGTGCCAAGCAATTTCAACTGCTATTATCTCTTAAAGGAGCCTGGGAGGTATAGTGGGTTATGCATTGAGCTTCTAACCACAAGGTCGGCGGTTCAAAACCACTGGCCACTTTTCTGGAAGCATGATGAGGTTTTTCACTCTAGTAAAGAGTGACCGTCTCAGAAACCCACAGGGGCAGTTCTACTCTGTCCTGTACGGTTGCTCTGGGTCAGAATCAACTCGATGGCTGTGAGTTTGGGGTTTCTGAATTCTCTCGTAAGTCTCCTGAGCTTTCTCTATCATTGCCGCTCCTACCCCAGTTCAGACTCTCATTTTCACTCCCCAGTACTGTTGCAGGAGAGCCTGGGAGCTTCAAATGGTCACTCAGTTGCTAACAGAAAGGTTGGCGGTATGACAAAAGAATGGCCTGACATCCTACTTCCACATTAGCCACTGAAAACCCAAAGAAGCGCCCGTGGGGAAGCCAGGAGATGAAGCTGACTCAGTACAAGCAGTTGGGGCTTTTCTAACACTCCAACTGGTTGCCCTTCATTTAGTCTATTTAGTGCCTTCTCCATACTGTACCCACGGAGGCCTTACTAAGCATGCACTGACTCCCCTGCTCAAAACCCTGAGCGAAGAGCTACTGGCCTTGGGATAGGGCCATGTGCCTTGGCAAGTTGGCGCAGGATGTTCTTCATCATCAAGCCTGCTTATGCTCTTGGTTTTGCTTCTTGTCATTCCTCGCATTCGCTCCATTGCCTCCTCATCCTTAACTACCTCTCGTCTGGTCAGGGACCATTTTCTGTTTCCTTTGGCTCCTGGTCTTTGAACATAATACACCCTCTGGGTGCTCTATGTTCCTCCTTGATCTTTCTCTCTCTCTTAGCCTGGCCACCTCTAACTACTCTTGATCTTTCCCTCTCTCTTACCATGGCCAACTCTGACTACTGACCCTTCAGACCCCAGCCTTCTCCAACATCTTCCTCCGGCTCCCAGAGCTACGCCAGGTGCTCTGCCTACATGCCCCGACAACCCCTAAGACGTCTCTCTCAGGATGGTAATTGTCTGCTGAGTGCGACTGGAGGGCACAGGCTGGCGCATCCTTTATGTCCAAGACCCAGACTAATATCTAGCCACAATGAGTCATTAATATATGTTTATGGATGGATGCATGAAGGAGAAAAAGTAATTCATTTTAAGCAAGCCCAAGACTGTACAACAGTACTGTAAATTGGGTTAGTCAGGACCCTTGAAGTCCCCTAAGGCTTGCTAGGCAGCTAAATGTCCTTAGTTTCATAACTTGAGAAGATGGAATTCCCAGAAGGAGCAAGGCGTCACGCTTTGTAGAGTAGCGGGCAAGTAAAGAGGAAGTTACTCGACAGGATGGACTGACACGGTGGCTGCAACAACGGCCTCAGACGTAGCAACAGCTGTGAGGACGGCACAGGACCAGACTGCGCTCTGTTCGGTTTCGCCACTGAGTGCCTATGAGGGGGAGCAACTAGACACCACCTAACAATACAACAACCCTCTTGTTTTGTATTCAAACAATGTGACCCCAACTCGTCCCAGATGCTTCCAAGCTCATCTCTTAAAATAAAAACCATAACTACTCACATTACAATTCAAAAGAATCTGAAGCTGGACTGTCCAAGTAACGATAGGTGACACTCACTCTACAAGTTCAAGGCCATTTTAAACAAGTCACCCTTCACCAAGTAAGTCCTACATGTCCTTTCCCAATATCTGAAGTGAGGCTCATGTCATTCCCTCTTCTCTGCCACGAGCTCTGCCCATCTCACGTGCCAGCTCAGCTGCAATGGCTCCTTGAGCCTATGTCATCTACGTGAAAGCCCGAGTTAGTCACTGTCTTGCTATTCTCCCAGTGTGCTTCATCAAGGATCTTCCTATGTGTACACCATTAATCCCGGGCTGCTCACGCATCTGTACTTGAAGTTACAGATTGTACAGGGAGAGAGGGAACATGGCAAAAGTCATCTGGGGTTATGCAAAAGATTGCTCAAGGGATCTAGGTGAAACTCCTATCCAATGGATGTGTATTAAAAAGAGTAACAGTTGACAGCAAGCTGCTAAGAATGGACACTGGGGTTCTGATAAATCCCCATCCGAGCATCACTAAGTGGGGCAGTTGTGTGCATCTTTCTCTCTAGAAGTGGCTGATGCCCCATTCTAAGGGGTATCTTTGTTGGCTGAGCAGGAAAGGACCAAAGAGGGCAGCTATTGGGAATGGGGCCTTCCTGGGTAAATCAAGGCCTCTCCTCCCTCAGCAGGACCCAATTGTTAAAAGAGAACACTAAGAGGCAGCAGCTGGCCCACAAGGAATCGGCAGAGTGTCCCTCTCCAGTGTCTGCAAGCAGCCCCTTCCCCTCCCCCACCCCCCAACGTTCCCAATAAAGAGAGTGAACAAAATGACTTCAGAAGCTGTTTGAACTCCGTGGCACATTCTCTACATCTGAGCCCTCTCCCCTCAGGCAGATCTGGTGGCAGGACTGGTATTAAGAAGGTGGACACAGATGAGTGCCTTTACAGACCGCTCTCCCCCTACAGAGAAAATTGGGCAAGAAATAAAAAGCTGACCAGCTTCTGGCGTGTCATCAGGTCTCTGCCTATTACAGTCTACAGCTAAGCGGCTTGTTTAGCAGCACCTTCTGGTCTACTTTACCCTTTCATTTAAAACCAAACAAAACTTTCTTAGAGCTTTAAAAGGCATCCACTAAGCAAGTGAGAATTGTGACTACCTGCATTTCTCTAACCTATGGCTAGCAGGTCTTCCTAAGAAAATCCCAGCTCCTCTTGGGTCCTAGCTAGCTTGTCTTCACAAGGCAGGGTCTGTGTGTGGGGCAGTAAGCCCACTTCATGGAAATGGCCATCTCATAGAAAGAGGGACTCCAAGACTGTGAGAGAGAGGGAGCGAGAGAGAATGGGGCATGGAAAAGAAATGGCCAACTACTCCCGTGCAGGCCTTCTCTAGCACCCTAAAATCCACGCAGGCACTAAAATCCTCATCTGGGTTGCTGGTTACAGGCTCAAGGTCAGAGCATAAAAACAAGCTGAGGACTTAAGCATCACAAATACACCGGAGCGATCCAGGTGGGAGTGGGGTAGATCAAGAAGGTCTGGCACCTACATGAGCTTAATGAAGAGAGGAATGGTCCTAGGGACCAGGGCCAGTGGCGCTCAGCAAACCAGATGCCAGCAGCACAAAGAGCCTTGAAATGAAGATCTCCAGAGGGACCCAAGGAAGAGTGCAGGTCCACTGATGGCCCCAGCAGGAATGGAGATGGCCAATTATGCGTAAACACAGCACTGACACAAGGGCCCTCTGGCTTTTAAAGACGCCCCTTTCCTCGCTCACTGCCCCCCCCCCATACTCCTCTACTTGGCTCTCCCCCCAGGGAGGTGACAGCTCCTGCAGGAAGTTAAGAGTGATTGGAGGGGCGGAGTAAACAAGGTACCCCAGGGGGAAATCATTCACCAACTGGGTGGAAATAGCTGTTGGAGGTTTAAAAAAAAAAAAAAGACCTTCTTAACCAACTCTGGGACAGGAGCCTTCCATTGTTAGAGAAACATTCTCTCAAGGCAGATAAATCTTTCATTGATTAATGTCATAGACAATTAAAATGAGTATTTATCGCAGTGTACCCTCAAAGCAAGAAAGCCTTTTAAGTTATTGCTTAAAACCACAAAGCAGTCAGCTTCAGCACCTTGCCCAAGGCCAAATTCTTCAAATGCTGAACATCAAACATCTGAAGCGGGCTGGGGTTGGGGGTGATGCAGGCGCTGGGTGCGAAGCGGGCTCCAGGAGGAGGGCTGGCTGAGGAGGACAGGAACCCCCAGGACCTGGACCTTGGCCAACAAGGGGGGCTGCAGCTGGAGACCGTTGCTGATGCAAATCCAAATCTCAGATGATCACAAACAAGCACGCAGCAAACCCCCCTGCTGCAGGTGGGGCTCTCTCCAAGCAGGGACAGAGTTGGTGGATCTTGGTGTTTCTTCGGGATCTGCATTTGTAAGGGGAAGGAAGAAAGCAGGAGAGGGAAAATGTATTCCACTGTTCAATGTGCCACCGGTAGCTTCAACCTTGCCTAGTCACCAGGTGTCCACAGATAGGCCCCTCTGAGGCACGACTGTGCCACTGAGGCAGATCATCGGGGAGCCCGAAGCTGAAGGCTGCCCCCAGACCAAACTCCCCAGAAGGCCAGCAAGTTCTCCCTGCTAGGGAAGCTGGGTGGTACATCTCTGTGGCTGCCACATTGCCTCTTCCAACGACAGAACTTGTCATTAGAGTTGTCATTTATACATTCAGGCTAAGTGTTAAGAAGAGTCAATGTTTTCAGTTCTGTCAACGAAAGAGTACTGTGATGGATAGGGACTTGGTCCACTAAACACTCCTGGGTAAGCGTAGGGGTGGAGCACAACTGATCAGTTGCTTTGTAGCCTGATGGTATTTCCTTGAGGTTGTAAGCCATTTTTACTTACACTGAGCAGGGTTGAGTTCTCTTTGGCCTTTCACCTTCTGCCAGAGCTGGCCCTTGCATCTGGTTCCTTGATTTTTCATTAATCATCCTTTTTCATTCTCCTGCCAATCCCAGGAGCTGCCATCAGACTACTAATGTGGATCCATTCACCTGACTTTGGACCTCTGCATCCACCAGCCTGCGCCCCCTGCTTTTTCTGCTGCTTCATCCTGTTGGCTTCCTTGTGTTAGGAGAAGCCTGACTGGAACTGGACTCAACTTACCTATTTCTAAAACTGTGTAAGCCACACCTTGATATCAATCTCTTTCTACATACATAAAATTACAAGCATCGCTGGTTTGGCTTCTCTAGAGAACCCAATCTAACACACATGCTGTGACTATTGTCAGGGACTGGTGAGTAGGTCTGGTTCAAGGTGACCCCATACGTTACAAAGCTCCACAGGGCTTTCTTGGGGTTCTATAAGAAAACACACCTTCAGACCTTTTCTTCACAGGACCATTGGGTGACTTGAACCACCAACTTTTATGTTAACAGTCAAGTACACACCTTGCCACACAGACGTTGTTGTTGTTGTTGTTGTTAGGTGCCATCAAGAGGTTCCCACTCATGGCGACCATGTACAACAGAGGGGGAAAACTGCCTGGTCAGTCCTGCACCCTCCTCCCAATTGTTCTTATGTCTTGAGTTCACTGTTGCACAGTGGCTACCGTGTCCAGCCATCTCCTTGGGGGTCTTCCTCCTTTTCACAGCTCCTCTACTTTACCAAGCATGAGGATGATCTTTCTGGGTCCTTTCAGCTCAGGGTTGTATGGTTCTATGAGAAATGTCAATCACAACATGCCCCTGATCCCTGGATGATTTTTCCTATGAGAAATTAAATTTAACTGACAAGCACACAGAATGTCCTAAGTATACCAGCTTTCCAAAGACAGCTGTTGAAGAGTATGCCTGTTACCATAAGCCTGCTGGGGAGGCGCAGCGTTTGTGGGTCGTTGCTATAGAAATTGCTGATGTTTAAGCCCCATGCTGGTCATAGCAGCAATAAGCCCCTCTGTGCCTGAGAAGCCAAATGAGGGAGGCCTCTGGAGAAAACTAGGAAGGCTAGTCAGTAGGGGTCCTTCCCGTCAGGTGGCCAAAAGGAGACACTGACATTCCATCATTAGGAGGTATGATAAGGAGTCTTGATGGTTAAATGTTGGGCTGCTAACCAAAAGGGCAGTGGTTCGAACCCACCAGCCACTCTACATGAGAAAGAGGAGACAGTCTGCTTCTGTAAGCCATTACAGTCTTAAAAGCCCCGTGGGGCAGTTCTGTGCTGAGCCATAGGGTGGCTATAAGTTGAAATAGACTCCATGCCAGTAAGACGCACAGCTCAGCTCATTGCCATTGAAACGAATCGGGCTTAAAGGGGCCCATAGGAAACCCCTGTGGGCTTCCAAAACTGTAACTCTTTATGGGAATAGAACGATGGCCATAGGTGTGGAGGTATAAAACCAGGAAAGAAAAAGAACTGGAATGTTCAATGTTAGTCTACTCTTGAACCAGACATGCTGGGCGCCCACTGCCCTCCTGTGCGATATTTTAGCCTACCTTTGTAAGCACTGGAACTCAGAGGGCGATGTAGCCAAAGAGCAGGATGCTTCCCATTGCTTCTTCCCACAATACAAATCCACTCCCGCAGAGGAATGGGGCATGCATCCATTCTGGGGTGGGTAACAGGCTAGCCTCTGAGCTTTACGGCTGCAAGGGCCTCTTCTGTGTCTCCAATAGCAATGCTACCGCTTGGCAAAGGTCAGCTATCTGCTTAATAATCGCTAAATAAAATGAACAATTAAACTCACGTGCTCCTTGACCAAGTGCTCTGGCCCTACAGGTTTTAAGAAACATTATCCAACACTTGCAAATGAGGCAAAAGGCAAGCCATTTGTCTTTTCAATGGCGCACTTGAATGTTGATTATTGTCTAACAGATGAGCCTGAGTCATTTGTGTTGGACTTCTTACCATCAATTAGGGCTCGGACTTCCTGATGGGTAGCATGTAGATGTGGGGGTTTTTTCCCCTCTGAAGATGCAAATGATTTCTAACTAGTAAAACTGATAACCCCAAGTGTTATCGCTGTACTGTCCTGTATGTTAAACCTGCCTCATATCTGACCCAGCATCTTGTTCCAGCATTCATCAGAACTTACAACAGCAGTTGCTCAAATGCTCTTTGAACCAACTTGATCTCCCTACTGGTTCTCCCATTCATGAGTTAAAGCCATCTTTGACACATGCTCAATTTATAATTGTATGAGAGTCAGGTGTATGATGTTCTAAAAAGGACAGATAACCTAAGAAGGAACACCCAAGAAAAAAGACAAAATTGCTCCCTAGCATGGGAGTAACATACATATGCATAAACATGTATGTTTTAGGTCAGAAAAGGTGCCGCAGGAGAACAAGCCAAAAGGAGCTGCAGAGGGCTGGGACGGAAGAGCTTGCAAAGCTGAACTCACAGACAAGTATGTATTGTCAGAGATATAAACCCTTGGCCGTTCCCTGAAATAAGTGATTGGTATGCGGCGATACCTAGATACGCTGTGGGTTAGTTGTTGAACTGCTAACTACAAGGTTGATAGTTCAAAGCCACCAGTAGCTCCTTGGGACAGAGAGGAGACTGACTATTCCCATGAAGATTTACAGTGTCGGGAACCCTGTGTATAGGGTTGCTATGATAGGGAATAAATTTAATGGCAGGTGGTTTGATTTTTTTGGTAGAAACCATACACAGTGAGTGGTTGTATCTCTTTGTAATGGCCAGGAAATCAAAAGTCACTCTCCGGCTTATCTGGAGGCATACTGGTTATGACTTGGCCACTAACTGCAAGGTCAGCAGTCCAAAACCATAAGCTGCTCGGGTTTTCTACTCCCGGAAAGAATTCCAGTGTGGAAACCCCCCGGCGCAGTTCCACCGTGTCCAAAGGGTGGCTGTGAATCGGCATCGGTGCATGGCCGTGAGAAGATGGATACCCAAGTGTGATCACAATATGGATATCTCATCTCGCCCAGGGATTCCCTTGTCATGGTAGGAAACACTCCCTCTGAAAGCCAGTTTCTCAATCCAAAATTATCTGATTATTCAACAAGTACCTACCCTGACCGATAGCTCAGTTGCAGTTTCTTGTTCCTCTCTAAAGGCATCTCTCAGTGGGCAAGGAGACAGGGGAATCTTTCAGTTGCTAAAGGCCACCCCACTTACCCCCGGGTGGCTCTGCTGCCTTCAGGTAACAGTCACGTCTCAGAGTAATCCCATAGCCCTCTCAGGCTTGGCCTGCTGTCTGGTGTGTCTGGGCATCTGAGACCCCTCGGTTACAGCAGATGAAGTGGACGAGGATCAAGGTCACTTGCCGAAGGGATCTCACACATGAAGTTAGAACTCCAGGCTCTGGGATGTTCACCGTGAGTTTCTCTTTACTTCTGTGAGGTAGCCGGACAGGGGGTTGTTGCTCTCCATGCCTAGGGGCACCCTACAGGAAGCTAGAAGCTGATCAAGGCTAAAGGGCATGTGCCAATTCAGACCCCCAGACAGTGGGGCGGTACACCTAAGTGGGCGGTACACCTGGCTGGGTCCCAATCTAGGCCAGGTGGGCTTAATTCAGCCAATGGAGTCAACCGTTGACCATGCCTCCAGGGGAAGGCCCGAAAAGGCTATAACTTGAGACCATCACCCTCTTTTCCAGCTGTTCTCCGTGGTTCTGTGCAGCTTGGCTGTGGTCTCTCTCTTTCTGTGACCTGAGGCCGCCATGCGTAGGTGTGCAGTGCCATCAGGGTGCTGTGTCGTTAACTGTATCACCAGAAACTGCCTCTGTCCTTTATAAAAACCCACTAGGATCACAAACTAGGCTTCGGCGTGAATTCTTTCTCGTGCGAAGCCAAGAACCGAAGCATTCCCACCCGAGGACTCTAACACTTCCTCTGTTGCTGCTTATATTTTAAACCAGTAATTCGTTAACTTCTCCAGCAACATGTCATTCTCGGAATTTCCTCCAACTTCCTCTCTGTTTTGGTTAAGTGCAAATGAACATTTGAAGAACGGCAACAGGGTTGGTGGCTGAGTTCCGTGAGGTTGCTTCAAACCCACGAATTCTTCCATTCTAACAAAGTCAAACCCACAGCTGCGCTGCAGGAGAAAGAGGGGGCTGTCTGCTCCCACAATGATTGACAGCCTTAGAAATGCTATATATAGGACTACTGAATCAGAATCGCCAGATGGCAATGGGTTTGCTTGTTTTGTTTAACCAAAGTGAAACCAAAGGGGGGGGGGCTGTCGGTGGCGCAGAGGTTAAAGCACTTGGCTGTTGATTAAGAAGGTGACAATTCAAATTCACCAGCCTCTTCATGGGAGAAAGATGTGGCATTCGGATCCATAACAGTTACAGACTAATGGAATACTTGTACCCTTGTCTTGCAGGGTCACTGTGAGTTGGAACTGATTTGACAGCAACAGATTTCCAAGTAAAAGTCAAACCATAATACTGAGTTAGATCCCAAAAGAGTCCTCTCTCAACCTATGTATATGCCTATGTCCCCCTGCTTCCCATGACCCACTCTTCCCCCTCCCTTGTAACACCTGCCAGCCTGTACGTAAGGATTTCACAAAGACCAGGTGGACTCCCGGATGAAAGGACACCCCTGAACAACTCTGCCATGGAAAAGGGCAGGGTATCAGTCCTATTCTAAAGAGAACAGTCTGACACTACACAGACGCAGGGTCACACAAGAGCCAGGAAGCAATTCTGCTGCTGCAGCTGGCACGACGCAGACCCTTAAAGATAATTATATATGTTTCTGGAAGATTAGAGATATTTCAGGGTTGAGATAAGAGCCATAGAGATGATGAAGGGGACCAAAATCGGTTCTGCAAAGGAACAAAATCATAGCAACAAGGGCTAGATAACGAGAGGCAGACCCCACCTGACAGCGTCAGGTCCCCGAACACGCCCAGTTCAGTGTGGTCACTAACAATAAAGCAACCACAGCCCCGAGGTCTCCAGGCTGACCAGCCTGCGCACAAGCACATTGTTTAAGCTCTGAGCAAGACAGACCCTATCCTTCGACCTGAGCTATTCTCTCAATGCAGCTTAATTAACAATATATTTTGCTCCCCTCACCCAGCATACACATTTTGATGGTTTAAAACCCCAAGCTTTATGCTTGCTGGGAAGAACATCCATAGTGATGCCTTGCAGTTCTACACTCATGAATAAATATCAAATGTGTGACCTTTATCACACCCTCCTGGGAAGGATTATTCTAATGAAGCACTGAGCTCTGATGGAGGAGGAGACCCATCCTGAAGGGAACGGTGATTAAATACTTGAGAATCCTACAGAATCCCCTTTTCGTGATCCTGAAGACTGCCAGCTGTCCCAACGAATCAGAATTCATTCTGCCTGATGATGGGGCAGGAACTAAGGACAGCGAGCAGCAATGGTAAGCACAGGATGCATTCAAGGTCCCAAGGCCACTCGAAATCCTCATTGGAAAGAACAGAGTTGTGAGCGCCAAGGGAGTCCCAGGGTGCTTCCAAGAGTGGACACATTCAGCTGCAGAGGGCACAGTTGTACGTCCGAGTCCACCCAAGCGGGCCTCAGAAGAAAAGTCTTGCAGAATACTTGTGAGATTACAAGAATAAAAAAGCAAGCCACTGGAAACCCTGGAGAGCACAGTTCTAGAGACCTGCCTGGGATAGCCAGGAGTCCGAATCCACTCCTTAGCAAGCTGGTTGGTTGGTTAAGAAGTGCCAACAAAACACAACCGGCCTCGTTCATCATTACACCTCAGTGGACCTTTATCAGAATCTAGTGGGAAGGTGGGCAGCACCTATGAGCATTAAAAGAAGGCCAATTCAAACTGTGGAGCATCCAACACACTGAACAAGCAGTTCCTTTTAACTATGCCTTGAAGTCTTCAATCCCGCTGCATGTCTAAATTCATCACTCTGTGGTAGCTGACTGACTATGCGGTCAGTGTTTCAAATACCAGCAGGGTCACCCCTGTGGGACAGGATACCATAAGCAGTGGTTCTCAGCCTTCCTCATGCCGAGACCCTTTCATACAGTTCCTCATGCTGTGGTGACCCCCCAACTATAACATTATTTTTGTTGCTACTTCATCGCTGTAATTTTGCTACTGTTATGAATCGGGTGACCCCCGGAAAGGGTTTTTCAACCCCCAAAGGGGTGGCGACCCACAGGTTGAGAACCTCTTAGTCTGCATAGAGGTTCCCAGACTAAGAAGAGAGGCTTGGCAATCTATCTCTGAAAATTAAGCAATGGGAATTTTATGGATCACACAGAATGCTGCCCAGCATCGTGCTGGGAGTTGAGTTGAGTGAAAGTTAGAAGGCACTACACAATAGCTGCAACAATCTCAGAATATCAAGGATTCTAAAGGTAGCACAGGACCAGCCAACATCTTGGGCTTTTATACCTAAGGTCAACTCCAGTCAGAGCCCGGTTACTGGCAGCTAACAGCAAACCCCACTGGGGAACACCACAACTGTTAAACCATCTTCATAATTTCGTCCACAGTCTCAACCTACTTATCATGAGGTTGGGGTATCAATATCTAAGATTTGCTAGCTTTGGGGGAGATATGAGGAATGCTTGAGGTTATCAAATATTTCTCCATAAATGGACTAGCTTTATTTTGCAGAATTTTACACTAATTCCAAACATATATAACCAGAAATAATATTAGCAATCAGCCTCCACAAAATCTCAGCATGGCATTTTTGGCACATTTCCTTTGGCGAGCTGAAGATTAAAGACATTATGCATTTTCAAACCCTGGGAGTTGGTCGTGGGCGCTGTCAAATCTGTTTCAATTCATAACAACCGATTTGGCGAAGAACTGACCCCTTGGGCTTTTCTAGGCTGTCATCTCTCTAGAAAGGAGTCCTGGTCCTCACAGGGCTGCTAATCTTAAAAGTCAGTGGTTAAAACTCACCAGCAACCCAGAAGAAAGATGAAGCTGTCTGCCCCACAAAGATCTACAGAGCCTGGGAAACCAAGAGGCCTGCTATGAGTGGGAATGGACCACTCAACAGTCAGTGGGTCTCTCTCTCTCTCTCTCTCTCTCAGACCAATTCGCTAGGTCTTTCATCCACAGGAGTCACGAGTGGGGCTGAACCACTGACCATGTGTTCATAGCAGCTGAGCATATAACTACTGTGCCACATCAAAAGATATAAAAGCGTAGTCTCCGAAGTAATTAAACGTGGCCTTAATAAAGTTTCAATATTGATTCATCGATTGCATCAAATGCGTCCCAGGCGTGCACAATAAATAGGAATAAAAGGGGGAGGTGTGCAGAGGAAGCGGGGGCATTCAGGAACTCTGGACGACGTACTCCATTTTCCTGCAAATCTACAACTGCCCTGAGCAATCAAAGTGTATTTCTGAAACAATGAATTCAATGCCACAGATACAATTATGCCGTTCAACTCCCCTCTGCCTTCAGAGGCGAGGACTGTCTGCCACGCATGGGTCATCCTCGAGCGTGGTGTCATACTTGTAGGCAGATGTGCCTTCCTGAATCATTCAGAGGATTGATTTTTGTTTAACATGAGATACACGGTGCCCTATTGTGAGAACTCACTCGTCACAATTTGCTTTCCTCCGCTCTTATGCTCCTGAGATTTACCCACGTTGGAGAGTGAACTGGGCTTCATTCATCCTAATTTCAGTATGGCATCCCAATTTTTACTCGATTTTCAAAATAACCTTGGAGCCAGAGATGATGACAGAGTACCTGGCTCAAAACACGAAGGAGCAGCCACGGGCTCAGACTTAGGTTTTCTGAGTCATCAATCTGCATCTTTTCGACTACAAAACTCCAATGTCCAAAAATAGAAGGCTGCAAGTCACAAAGTCTTTGCACACGACCTTACCAGTTGACAGCCAAAGACAAGGGTGGGGTGGGGGGAGCTTGTTAAGGGTCCACCCCAACATATGCCTCTGAATTCTGCACTGTAAAATCAGGATCGCTAATTGGGTGTGGAAGAGGTGCATGTGTTCTGAGAAATGTGAATAAGGGACTATGCTGGTACTATGGTTAAGCGTTTGGCTGCTAACCAGATGGCGAGCAGTGAAAACCCACCAGCTGCTCTGCAGGGGGCAAGATGCTTGCTTCTAAGTCCTATACACTGTCCCACAGGGTCTCTACGAGTCAGAATGCCCTCGACAGCTATGGTGTCGTTTCTTGATTTGGGCTGGATTGTGCTTATGTTGAAAAAGGGAACAGACATATTCGGGGACACATTCTATGTCTTGTATTTTTTCTATAATAATCCAGAGTAAGCTTGCGGTTATAGATACAACAAAATTATCTTTGAATTGGTAACTGATGACGCTGGGGCATACAGAAAAATGCAGTGCCACTGTGTCGATTCCAACTCGTAGCCACCCTATATGAACAAGGTAAAACTGCCCCTGTGGGTTTACAGGAGTAGAAAGCCTTGTCTCTCTCCCATGGAGTGGCTACTGGTTTTGAATTGCTGACCTTGTGGTTAACAACCCAACACATAAACATTATGCCACCAGAGTTCCTCAGATAGGTGTATAGGAGTTCGTTACAAAACAAAACCTCCCAGAGTCAGAACCTGTACGTCAGGCAGAAGTGGGAGTTGGCAGGGCAAGCTTGTGAAGAGATACCCAGAGCTGGTGAAAACACTTCAAGGACAGGGCGAGAGACCAGGCCTCCCCCTCCCCTTCCATGGCCTTCCAGTCCAGGTGCAGAAGGCTTACCATTACAGATAACTTTGAACATTGTTGCTTAGCCCCAGATCTGCAGACAACAAAGTTGCAGTGGAAAATTCCCCAGCTACTCCCTCCACTAGACCTTGGCTATAAAACTCTCCACCTCTTGCCAGGACACAGGCCTTCAGCTGGGGACACGTGAACCTAGCCCAGGAGCTCTGGATGCTCCCTTCCTGAGATAGTTAAGGTTGATTGTGACAACCTGGCCAATAAACACAGGTGGGGCTAATTGAAGGGAGGAGGGATAAATGGCTCGGTGAGCCTTGCCTTTCTTGTTCTCAGATCTCTTGCTCTCTGATGGTCACACCAGGGTGCAGCTGCTGAGTTCCCTGCTTCAGCGGGCAAGGCTCACTTCCTGCAAGACATTCCCAAGGAGAAGCCACATGGACCTACCCCGCTGAAATTCCTGCCAGCGCTGAGATGCTTACACGTTTATTGATTCAGCTTTCCTCCTGCAGTTGGCACCATTAAGTGTGTTTTGTCAGATGGGGAGGACAGTGTAGATTCGTGTCAGATATACAGGCTAATGTTGGGCTTATGGGTTTGGACAGCACTGGTTGGGCTGCTTTCTTAATGTACACTTACCCTTTATATAAAATTCTCTTATCCAGGAGTTTTGGTGGATTTGTTTCCCTAGTTTACCCAGACTAACACATGTCCCTTTCTCTGTACTCTCCTCCCTCCCAGGTGGCATTCGACTTCACTGGCCCCAATTAGGGACCCATGAACCTCTCCCGGGAGCTCTGAAATAAACCCTTGAAACTGTTTTCTATGTTCACCTTCTTTCCGCCACCACATGTACCTTACACTGTGTAAAACAAACTTGTCAGAGAAAGAAAATTCAGATATTTCCACTAAAATATGCAACAGAAAAGTGGTAAGACTGCACGCTGTCAAAGACAGAAAACTTGAGTCACAGAAAAGTGACCGGTCCCAGTGAGTTCCTGCTCTCATAGGCTTCATTGTCCTTGTCTCTAGACAATTACATGTTGGAAGTTCTCCCCCCGAAAGTCTGAAAGAAATGGTCTAGTCTAGCAACAACAAAGTCCTTTCATTAACAAGTTGGTTTGCTTTTCGTTGGGCTAAAAAAAAAAAAAAAATCGGTGCATTTCCCTATGGTCACAGTTGGAGACCTGACTGGCCTGTGGCGGTCTGGACCGTCCACTACTCACTATTATGAATTGGATCCTGACTCAGAGAGATCCTCGAAGTGGCTGATGGGTTTGAACTACCGACCTTGCAGCTTACTTATTTTACAGTGCTTGAATTGACAGTGCTTCTCAAACCTGACTGTGCAGACTGATTCTCTTAGGAGCATGTCACAATGCAGTTTCTGCACAGTCGGTCTGGGTGAAGCCCAGCACCAGGCCGCGCGATTCCCTTCATGGCAACCACCAAAGTGGCAGGGGGCAAGCCGAGATGAACGCTAGCACCGCTCTGGCTTGTTTGCTCCAGGGACAGCCTGGCACATCTGAACGTAAATAACGAAACATCGTAGCAATGACTACACCAAAGAACCCTGTCTAGAAGTCAAAGTTCAGAGGCCCAGCCAAGACTTGGGAATCATTAATAGGCTATAAAGTAGAGGAGCCAAACATCTTGAAAACGCAAGTAACTCCCACCCGATGAAGAAATGCTACATGGTTAAAGCATGCTCACCCGGAAATCACCTGGGGATTCGGAAGAACCAACAAAGTACTTTCTCCCATGAGAAGGTCATGTGCACAAAGCGCAGTGATTTCCTCTCCTGCCCAGTGCCCATCACGTCGATTCAGCCAGGCTCTGCCCTCAGACTGCCCTACTGTCTGCCAGACTAGGCTCCCCATTCCCAGAGGACGGGGATTACAAGGTTCCGTAGCTTAGCTGGTAAAATAAGTGATTAAGTCATTGCGCTGCTCATATGATCCTAATGGCCCCCATTTGCTGAAACTCTGCTAAGTGCTAAGCAGTTTAGGTGAATTATTTCACTTACAGTGTTTTGTCTTCCATCGTTGCCTTTTGAAATCTCCTGGCAAGCTTCTCTGATCCTCTCTCTCCCTGAACCATTCCTGCTTGCTTTGCTCAGCAGGGTGGTGTTAAAGGAGAAGCAGCCGGGCACCGGGCTCTGTGAACCCCACTGCTACTAGCTGGCCACCTTCTAGAGGCAGGGCGCGGACCATGGTCTGTGTTCACGCTGCCAGGGAGGGGCGCAGAGGGGAGCCACACGCAGCCCCTACCTTCCCCGAGTATGCCGTGCATGCTGGTGTCATCCGGTCCTTTCTGACCCAGAGCAAACCCCGGGGACGAAGGTCTAGTCCCTCCTAAGAGCATATCCAAAGGATGCGATGCAAGTCTCGATATCCTTGCTCAGAAGGGTTTTCTGCCCGTACTACTTGTTTGTTCAGCCTTCAAGCCGTCTATGCATATTCAGTATTCTCCGGCAACGCCATAATTCAAGGGCATCAGTTCTTGGTTCTTCCTTATTCCTCGCCCAGCTTTTGAGACGTCTGAGGCACTTGGGAACACCATGGCTTGGAGCAGGCGCACCCGAGTCCTGAAACTGTTTTTTAACACTATATACGATTCGGTAGGTTAAACTTGAAGTGGCTAGTCATTTATTTACATTACGCACACGACACGTATTCTTTTCGGAGAAAGAGAGATGGGAAATTTTCTGATAAGAGGATTAAGGGGTCTCTAGGATGAAGATTTCTGGTCTGGGTTTTGAAAGACGAGCACTCAGGAAAGACGGAGAAGGTATTTTAAGCTGAAGGGAAACTACGAGCCGAGGCACTAACGGGCGTGAGAAGGAAGACCGGTGGCTGTCTTGGGATGGCTGGATGCAGGGGCCTCCCGGGAAAAGAGAAGCCAACTGGTTGCTTATTCCAAGTCATTCTGGAGTTCCGGCTCTCAAATTTTATACATAAAGCTTAGTTTACACCGAGTGGGGGTTGTTCTTTGAAAAAGTCTCATGGTTTTTCATCCTAGATGAGGCAGAAGCTTTTCCTTGAAGTCGCAGCCCACAGAGAAACTATAGGACGCTTGCCCAGAACAGCTCCTGTCCTGCTGCCCTGGGCCAGCAGTTTATCACAAGATGAGAGCAAACCTGCCTCCAAAGAAAGATGTCCATAGGCAACTTGCAGAAGCTTGTTCCAGAGTGTCTCAAGACTCAGCCAAGACTGTCACCCACAGTACTTAATCAGGAAGCAACACCCCTCCCCCCATCCCCCAAGAAAAATCACATCCAGAGCACAGAGACTTGAAAAACTTGGTGGATGATTTGCAAAATATGCACGAGCACAGTAAAACATTACAGTAAGCGTGGAAGCTTTCACCTACAATGAAAAGCAATGTAACCAATTCTAACCCAGTCCAAAGACACTGCATAGGAAGACTTAAAAGTCCTGAACACGCACACCCAGACAATCGACAAAACAAACACTTCTCATCACCAAACATGCGGCTTCCTCAATAAAGACCCAAAAGTAGGCTTCGGTGAGGTCTGGTCTTGTTGGCAGAGAATGAGTTTCTGGAAATAAGAAACATGTAGGGTTCTTTCTAGATCTCTGGTGGAATAGCAGTTACACATTGGGCTGCTAACTGCAAGGTCCCCGGTTCGAAACCACCAGCCACTCCTTGGGAGCAAGATGGTGCTTTCTACAACTATAAAGAGTTAAGAGTCTCGGAAACTCAACGGTATACCCTGTCCTATAGGGTCACTATGATTCGGCACTGACTGGAAAACAGTGAGCCTGACTTTTTTGAGAGTGCTCTTTCTTGAACTACAGCTAGTCAGAAAAATAAAACCCGATCTTTTCCCTTCTATTTAGCCTCAGAAAACACAGAAAGACTAAAGAATAACCTTTCCTTGACCTTCCTTGATGTCCTGGGGACAAATCACCAAAATGTGTCCCTGTCCCTGTCTCCTTTACTGGACAGGTGTGAGGATCAAATAATAGGCATAAATGGTTTCGTTGGAGGAAAGCCATATGCAAACAAGCAAATAAAAGGTTTCATCATTGTGTGCCTAGTCTGTATCTTTCCCGACCACAGATGTCAGGGAACTTCCCCTCCGATGTCGCACAGCTTCAGTAGATTTCTTTCTAGCATCTCATCTCTGCATATTTAGGCACAGCATGATTTGGGTAAATCTGGAAAACTCAGGACATCAGACGAAAGAGCTTGTGCCAAGGGGCTTCAAAAAGTTCATGGAGAAAATGAGGTTGAAAGACATGAAATCTGGGACAAGTGTTTTGAAGTCCCACAGTGTGTGTCCTTTGGAGAAAGTTTGGGTTTAGGGCTATCTGTCGTATTCGTCATGCTGTCTGGGGCATCAACACAAAAGGTAGGCCTCCTGTACAATTTTCCAGGTACTGAAAAATCCTGGTGCAATCAGTGCTTCAAGAGATAATCAAGGGGAAAAAAACAAAACAAAACACCTTAGCATTTGGTGTACCACACCTCTTCAGACTGCGCAGGTGAAACCCAACAGTTCTGAAAGCTGTGAAGCCAAGTGATCATGCTAGCAAAAGCAAATGTGGTAAAGAAAGCTGATGGTGCCCGGCTACCAAAAGACACAGCATCTGGGGTCTTAAAGGCTTGAAGATAAACAAGCGGCCATCTAGCTGAGAAGCAACAAAGCCCACATGGAAGGAACACACCAGCCTGTGTGAACATGAGGTGTAAATCAGATCAGGTATCAGGCATATAAGACCCAGAACAAAATCATATAAATGTGAATTGGGGGGAGGATGGGGTAGGTATAGTGGAGACCCAAAGTCCATCTGTAGACAATTGGACATCCCCTCACAGAAAGATCACAAGGAAGAGATGAGCCAGTCAGGGTGCAATACAGCATCAATGAAATGTACAACTTTCCTCTAGTTCTTTAATGCTTCCTTCCCCCCACTATCATGACCTCAATTCTACCTTAAAAATCAGATTAGACCCGAACACATACACTGCTACAGATACGAGCCCGCAACACAGGAAATCCAGGATAGATAAACCCCTTAGGGCCAACAATGAGACTAGAGATACCAAGAGGATAAGGGGAAGGTGGGAGGGGGGGGGAGGAAGGGGGAAATCAACCACAAGGATCAACATATAACCCCCTCCCAGGGGGACAAACAACAGAAAAGTGGGTGAAGGGCTACAGAGGACAATGTAAGATATGAAAATAATAATCTATAATTTACCAAGGGTTCATAAAGAGTGGGGGAGGGAAGGTAGAAAATGAGTTGATACCAAAGGCTCAAGTAGAAAGAAAACGTTTTGAGGATGATGGTGGCAACATATGTACAAATGTGCTTGAGACAATGGATGGATGTATGGATTGTGATAAGAGATGTAAGAGCCCCAATAAGTTTGTAATTTAAATTTTTAAAAACCATTAAAACAAGTGGATTTCTGCAAAATATGCCATATAATGTGAGAGTGTGGCACTAAGTCATAATTGCCACCCTCACATCCCCTGTGGCAGCTAGTTATGATCCAAGATGCAAACATACCCATTGGCAATTCCTAAGTATCAGGTCTCAGCAGAGCCATGGGGAGGGGCAGAGGAGAATGGCAACTTTAAGATATTAATAATAAACATGCAGAGATTGACGTGAGGTAGGGAGAGGGAATGCTGGAGACATGCTCTAAACGATTCTAACGTTGTTATGTATAGAGGTCATTTTCATCATTTCACAACAGCTTATCAAAAAGAAAAAGAAAAACAACACCGGTCAGGGGAAGAGGAAGCCAACAATTTATTTATGATACAAAACACACATCATCTTCCGACATGTACAAAGCTCCTCTGAAAGCTTCCTGCTCAAAGTAACTGGGTAAGCCAGTTCTCTCAAATAGGGGCCGTCCTGTCTTGATACTCCTAAACTTGCCTTGGTAGCTCACCCCCAAAGAGGGAACTATCTCAGGACTAAACAAAAAGACTGCCCTCCCTCCACCTCTCTGCCTGGAGAAAGGAGAGGAGGAGGGGAAAGGAAACCATTTCCATTTCAAGGAGGTGGTTTGGTGCTAGTACGCAGGCCTCCGCATCAACACCAGCCCTACATCCCTTAGCTGGTACCTTTGACCCACCATCCCCATCTCTCTCTGCTCCCCTTTGCTTTTAGGGAGCATGATGGCTTAAGGATCTCCTGTGAGCCAGGTACTCAGTGAGCAGTCTCCAGGATTTAGGGAGGTTCCTGTGAACAGTCTGATCTACAGGAAAAAGCAGAGCAGGGATTCAGACCAAGGAGTACCCAACAGCAAGTTCTTGCTCTTTGTCCTTTCCACATCTCTACACAAACATTAGCCCAAACCATAAAAGCCCTTGAACCTGATGATTGCTAAGGCCCCTGCTAGAGCTAATAGTTTATTCTTTCCAACAGTACTAATGTCCAGGTCCCAGAATGCTACACTTCTGAACTTATCTTAGAAGCAGCCCTGGCAAGTAGAAAGTGGTTTGAGAATGATAATGGCAACAAATGTATAAATGTACTTGACACAATGGATGGATGGATGGATGGATTGTGATAAGAGTTATACGAGCCAATAAAATGATTAAAAAAAAAAGGAATCCTGGATAACCACTGGGTTACTGAGCAGGTCAGCAGTAACCCAGCAACCACCTGGGGGGAGGAAGGTGTGTAGTCATCTGCTTCCATACAGAGATACAGAGTCACAGCCTTGGAAATACTACATGGCAGTACTAGTCTATTCGATGAGGGTCTCTGCAACTCAGGGTCAGCTTGACAGCGGTGGGTACGGGCCGAGGCAAAGGACTGGACCGAGACATGGAGATGTTAGGCTCTTGAGAGAGTCCTGGTGGCACAGTGGTTAAGGTGTTAGGCTGCAAACCCAAAGGTCAGCGGTTTGAATCTACCAAGCCACTCTACAGGAGACAAGTTAGGCTTCCTGCTCCTGAAGAGGTTTATAGCCTGGCATACTCATGGGGCAGTTCTTCTCCGTCTTATAGGTCAGAACGGACTGGATGACTGTGGGGTTTGGTACTTACCTTGCCCAGTCCAATTTCCCCCCCTAAGTTCTCCATGTCCCTGGCCAATCCATTACCTGTAGCCGGTCCTGGATAATAAAGACCAGGATCAAACACTGAAGGCTGAAAGTACCATTCAGGGTAGCTTGTAGGACGTGCCCTTGGCTTTGCTTCTATCTATCTGTTCAGGGTGTCGCACATAGCTGCAACGCTGAGGTCTCTTGTTTGCTGCCTGCATGCAGACCTGCCATCCCTCCGTTCCCTTATCCAAGAACAGGGACCATCCCTAACCTTTACGCAGCACATAAATTTAAAAAAACTGAAAACTGTAATATATGTTGATCTGTTGGTTATTTTTTGTGAATTTTTCCCCAGGAAAATCTCAAACTTTTCTAGCATAATTTAGCTGCTCACTTATCCAACATAAATCCTGAGTACCATCCAGGTGTCAGTACTCTAACGAGTGCTGGGAGCTAATATCAGCCACACTTTTATATCAGGAAAGAGCTGGGAGAAGCTAAGTGCCTTGCCCAGCCAGGTACAAAGTGGTAGAGAACAAAGATTCAAAAAATCTATCTCAAGTTTAAAGTGATGACGAGGTGCTAATGCTCCCCAATCCCCTCCAGTAGCTTATAGGTTCAATAGGCAACAATCTGCAAAGTGCTTTCACACACATTCTCACATTTATCTCGTCAAAGCTACGGCTTCTTGCAGAAAACATTGTTTCCTCATATTTCCAAATGCGAGGTAGTAAGTCCAATGACAGTAATTTGTGCAAGAGTGGGTCTCAGCATGTCTCCTTTGGCTTTCAAGGCTAGAGAGATGGGCTTCCCTCTCCACCTACGTCACAGGTCAAACCCAGTGTGCCCACCCAGAAAAAGAGGACCGTGAGAACATGTCACCAGAAATAGTTAATATCCTGCCACTTAAGTAAGCTTATTTCCTAAGCCAAAGAACAAACAAACAAACCACCACCACCAAACCCGTGGCCATTTGAGCCCAGCTCGTGAGGACTCTCTAGAATGAAGTACAAGTGCCCCGTAAGGGTTCTACAGTGATCCATCATCTATCCAGCTGGCCGGGAGCAGATGGCCGCAGCTGGGGCCTGGTGAGTTTGGAATGCTGACCTTTCGGTTGGCAGCCCAGCATTTACCCAAAGGACCACCAGGACCCCATAGCTGGTCTTAAACCACCCTCCCCAGTGAACTCAGCACGCATTTACCGAATGTCTTCTCCGTGCCAGTAATCCTCTCTTCTTCTTGCTCAAAGCACGGGAGCCCTGGGGGCAGTGTGCTGATGCTCTAGGCGGCCCCCCACGGGGTCAGCAGCAAACACCCAGCTGTTCTGAGGGCGAATCGCCTCTTGACACCCCTCACGCGCTGCGGCTGCGGCACTCACCGGGAGTCCGACCCTGTCCTACAGGGTGCTACAAGTGGACATCGACTCAATGGGATGAGTTTGTTTTCATTTTTTTGTTGTTTTTGACCCAAAGCTCATCATTCTTCTAAGGACCTCATTCTGATGAGCAGTAGGGGGAGACGGAGGAAGGAGAGGAAGAGGGGAAAAGGGAGACCATTTCCAGTTTCAAGAAGATGGCTTGGCCCTACAATGCAGACAAGCTGGACCCAATGTTGCCATAAGTCTTCACAGGACACCATAAACCCAGATGTTTACATAAAATCAGTCGCATGTATTGCTTCTGCCATCTTATTCAATTGCTTATTCGATGACAAACTTAATTCATGTGGCACAGAGCCCCAGTGATAACACATAGCTTAGAATAGGAAGGAGCTAGGACAGCGAGGCCGGTAGTGCAGCTGTCGAGTGTCCAGCCGATGGCTCTAGGGGAGAGAGCCTGGCCATGTGCTTCAGCATCGCTCACAGCCCGCACCACATCGTGCAGTTCAACTGTCACAAGGACCACCAGGGGTGAAACCCAACAAGCGCACCGAACATCAGCAACCACAAAGGAAGATTAAACAGAGCAGCCTCAGAGGCAACCTGACCTACTTGCACTGATTCCCAAATGTAAGAGAAGAACTCTCTCTGGCATCGAGTCGATCCTGAACTGTAGCGACCCTGTAAGACAGGGTGGAACTGCGGCTGTGCGTTGCTGAGCCACTATCTCTTTACCAGAGTGGAAAGCTTCATCTTTCTCCCATGCAGTAGCTGGTGGTTTTGAACTGCTAACCTTGTGATGCTGCCCAACATATAAGGCAGCCCAATGCCTAACCCACTGTGCCACCAGGACTCAAGAAGACAGTAGAGAAGTATTTGCAAATCACTGAGAGATAAGAGATGAAAGGCACTGCTCACCTGCAGGACAGTTTCTAAAGGTACTTCTTCACAGGGCCAGTAGCACCCAATAGATTCTGAATGGGCACGACTGAACCCAGGGCCTGGTACCTGGGATGTGAGGATAACTAATGTCACCGCTGTTGTTCTTGTTAGGCTAGGAACAGCTCCGATGGGCTCGCCACCCCGGCTCTGTCACCTTCAGCAAGTTACTTTCAAGAGGACTTCAAAAAGTCCATAGAAAATTGGAATTAAAAGGTAAGAGGATTTTTCAACACGCGTTTTTGAAGTTCCCTCGAATCGCATTCCTGTGTTGTACTAGCATCCTCATCCAAGAAGGCCCGGCGGCACAGGGCTTACCTGGTGGGCTGCTAACCGCGAGGGCAGCAATTGGAACCCACCAGTAGAAAGTAGAAAGTAGAAATTCTACAGTAGGAAGACAAAGGTTTCCTCTCCCACAGAGAGCTGTGGTCTGGGAAAGCCACAGGGGCAGCTCTGCCCTGACATGTACAGCTGCTATGAGTAAGGATCAAGCCAGCAGTGAGAGTGAGTAAGAGAAGTCCCTTTCTTGTAAAGGGACTACTAGCCTAGGGCAAGCTTCAGTGAAGGCTGGGTATTACACTGAGGTGACCTGTGTGTTGCTGGGATGCCGGGGTCATGCCACTGGTATTTCAAATGCCAGCAGGGTCACCCATGGTGGGCATGCTTCCACAGAGTTTCCCAACGAAGAGAGACTACTTTCTGAAATTGAGTCACAGTCTGAGACATTGACTCGTTACTTTGGCTACGTCATTAGAAGAGACGAATCCCTAAAGAAGGGCACCAGGTTTGGCAGTGTGGAGGGTCACTACGGGAAAGCGAGGAAGATGCAGGAAGATGGACTCACGAAACGAAGTCACAAGCGTGCAGATGGCAGAGGGGCCGGGCTGTTTCCTTCTGTTGTACCCGGGTCCCCAGGGAGCTGGCACCAACTTGAGGGCAATGAAGAGCAATAACGTTGTTGCCTGACAGAGGCGATGTCACCAAGCTTATTGTTCACCGGCACCAAGTATGGTACTTTCACAGAGAAAGCCGAATGCATCAATAAATCACGTTCAACCCATTTTCATTTGATTTTAGGCAAATTACTACACCCATCTCCACCTTAATTGCTTGCTTTGTAGAATGGGAGAAAGAAAACAAAAATATTGATCTCAGTTTGGGAGTAAAAGGACACTACACCACGCCCACTACACCACATCAGACAAATATAAAAATCATTAGCCAACATGTACAATTTCCATTCCACAAAAACAAACAGGAGGCTATCTGGAAGCACAGTGGCGGTGGCGGCTGCCCGCGGCCCATCCACACTTCAGGGTGGACGCCATGGAACTGCTCTCACTGCTCACATGGGCGGAGTGCGGCCTCCATGCAGAATTCTGTCATGCGGGCGGCCTAGTGACACTGGGACAGCACTGCTTCAATCCCATCAGTCGCTTCCAGAGAGAAAAGTTTATAGTCTCGCAAACTCTATAGAGGGTCCAGTGGATTTGATGGCCGTGGGTTAGGTCACAGCCAATGTGCCTCCAGTGCAGCTACCCACCCGTCATCTGTCAGCAGAGGCTCATGTGTTGCCATGGTGCTGAGTAGCTTTCCGTGCAGCTTCCAGACTAAGACAGATTGAGAAGGAAAACCTGGTGGCCCGTTTCCCAAAGACTCAGCCAGTGAAAGTGCTGAGGATCATCATGATCTGGTCCCATGTACACGGTCCGATACGAACACCAACAGCAACACCAGCTCACACCTGTCCACTCCCATCACCAGCCTCCAAGGTGCTTTCACACCCATCAAGCTCCTCCCATCCACCTGTGACTGGGGTTCATGAACACTGGTCTCCATGTTACAGAGGAGGAGGTAGAACCTGGGTCTCTGAATTGGAACACAACTCCCCTTCCCATGCCTCTCTCTGGCTGCCTGGAAGAGCACACACAGACTAAGGACAAAGGGTTAGAAAAATTTTCTTAACTTAAAAGCTTCCTGAACGCTTTTTAATTTCCAGTCATTGCTTATTAAGATGACCAGTCCAGGCAGGCTCAGGGCTAATATTACAGCAATTCAAAAGCAGAAAGCAGCTCTTTAATTACCCTAATGTTTCTAATAAAGAGTTACACAATGGGCCTAGAATTATGTACAGACGGAGTAGATTATATTAGATGCCTCTAAACCTTGGAAACTGTAGTGCTTAGAACCTTGACAAATGAACAGTTATTATTTAAAGATTAAGATGAATGTCCCATGTGGTGCCCTGGTTAACTTGAGCCAAGGTATTTGGCTGCCACGTTCATCTACAGGGCACAAGGCCCTCTCCTCCACCCTGGGCTGACCGTCCTGAGCTCTGTACCAGCAGTTGCGGCAGCAGCAAGGGTCCCTGTTCATGAGGTTCATGAGCCCTCTTGTGAACGCCCCAGGAAGCAATCCGGGCTTCCAGCGTATCCTGTGCTCGGGCGTGCGCCATGTTGTCGGACAGGGCTTCCTCCTCTTGGAGCAGAAGCTGCTCTTGGGAAGTGCATCGCTGCCCCCAAACCAGCCACCACCACAAATTCCACATCCACTCAGGACCCCTGGAAGTACAGCTATTTGCCACAGTCGTGACCTAAATGAGGAAGAGATGGTTGTAGTTACAGAATGCTGATATCACAGACGGAGCAGGGCAGCCCAATTTCCTAGTCCTATCGATAGGGAAAGGGAAGGCCAGAGAAAAGAAGGGACATGCTGAAGATGCCATAGTAAGTAAAGAGTCGAGGTCTTAAATGTTCCCAGTGTGCCTTGTGAGGTTAATGGAAACCCTCCGTTTCTGGAACACCTGGGAAACCTCCTTAGACAGCACCAAGCACTGAGAGGCAGCCCTCCCTGGCCAGCACTTTTGCCCTCACCACCACCCACCCCACTCCACCCCACCACCCTCTAACTGAAGGCTGGCTCTCCTGCTCTCTGCCTCCCATTCTGTGTCTTAAGTTTCTCTTCTGGCCTGTTTTGATTTTGTTTTTTAGAACAGTGTGATCACCTCAGTTTGGGGGGTGCTGCGTCTGATCTTGTTGCCTTGCTTCCCCTGAACACAGCTCAAACGCCTTTCCATCCCAGACTTCTTTACAGCTCGGAGGCACAACACGGAGGCACGAGGAAGCTGGGACAACAAAGCCGAGAGCAGTTACAAGTTGCTAGACTCTTACAGAATCCTATATTTTGACTTGCAAAATATCCACAGTCCCTAGTGGAGAGCATAACTCTGGTTCTGGGAAAGAATTTGGAGTTTCCACTTCAATCCTGAAACAAAAGGTGAGTCTCCAACAACTGCCTCAATTTTTTAACGTCCCACACCTCAGTTATCTACCTCCAACACAACAAGTGAGAGAGTATATCCATCTCACAGGGTAGCTAGCTATGGGAAAGGTTGTTTTTAGGTTTTAATGTAGTGGGTTACACGTTGTTCTGCTAGCCACAAAGTCGATGGTTCAAACTCTTAGTTGCTCCTTGGGTGAAAGATGAGGCTATCTGTCCGAGTATAGATTTACAGCATGGGAATCCTGAGGAGCACCTCTACTCTGTCCTACAGGATTGTTGGAATTGATTCAAGGTAGTGGGTCGGCTTTAGGGTTTACCAAAACACAAAATAGATACGAAGTGATCAAGGTAAATATCGATAAGAAAAACCCTTCCCTTTTGGGATAATGCAGAAACAGTGCTATGCTTCTCATGTTAACTGCCGATCACAATGTCATGATTAGAACACTGTGATTGATACAATTTTCACACGCAGACTTTCAGAAGTAGATCTCCAGGCCTTCGTTCTAAGTCTTAATGTGGAAACTACTGAAACGTATTCAGCATCATAATGGTAGGTAGCCAGGATAAGGACAGGGGGCTGTCCCTCCTATGCCTGCACAGGCCCCCCTACAGGAGGTTGGGAAGAAAAGCCAGGTGACGATAAGCCACCTATGAAGACTTTAATTGGGCATGTTCCAATTCAGCCTCCACAACCCCACCCTGCCCCAGCCAGGTGGGCTTCAGTCACCCAATAGGGTCAACCAAGGCCTTCGACTATGCTTCCCAAGCCAGAGATTTGAAATACCCTGGCAGAAAAGCCCACATGGAAGAAGCACACCAGCCTGCACGATCACAGAGTGCCAAAAGGATCAGTTATCAGGCATCAAAGAACAAAAAATCATATCATTGTGTGCTCATCTCCCTGATACAATCACTGAAGACAAATGGGTGCATAAGCAAATATGGTGACAAAAGCTTATGGTGTCCGGCTATCAAAAGATATAGAGTCTGGGGTCTTAAAGGCTTGAAGGTAAACAAGAGACCATCTAGCTCAGAAGCAACAAAGCCCACATGGAAGAAACACACCAGCCTGTGTGACCACGAGGTTTTGAAAGGATCAGGTATCAGGCATCATCAAAACAAAAAATCTTACCACAGTGAATGAGGGGGATAGTGTGGAGACCCAAAGCTCATTTGTAGGCCTCTGGACATCCCCTTACAGAAGGGTCTCAGGGAGGAGACAAGCCAGTCAGGGTGCGATATAGCAACGATGAAACACAACTTTCCTCTAGTTCCTAAATGCTTCCTCCCAGTCCCCCGGCCTCCCACTATCATGACCCCAATTCTACCTTACAAATCTGGCTAGATCAGAGGATGCATGCTGGTACAGATAAGAACTGGAAACACAGGAAACTGGAACTGGAAATCCAGGGCAGATGATCCCTTCAGGACCAGTGATGCCAGTGGCAATACTGGGAGGGATCGTTTACAAGGATCTACATATCACCTCCTCCGCGGGGGAAAAACAACAGTAAAGTGGGTGAAGGGAGACATCGGACAGGGCAAGATATGACAAAATAACAATTTATAAATTATCAAGGGTTCATGAGGGAGGGAGGAGGGGGGAGGAACTGATGCCAGGAGCTTAAGTGGAGAGCAAATGTTTTGAGAATGATGAGGGCAATGAATGTACAAATGTGCTTGACACAATTGATGTGTGTATGGATTGTGATAAGAGTTGTATGAGCCCCTAATAAAAATGATTTTTAAAAAGAACTAGAGAAAAAACAAAGAAATATCCTGGCAGCAGGAGGGCAGCCTCTTTGACCCTGCCCCCGGCTCCACGTCAGGGCCCCGCTCCACGTCAGGGGCAGGTCCGAGAGGACTCTCTCCTCTCCTTACCCTGCTCCTGCGCCAAACTTGCCGTGCCAAGGTGTCTCTGGCCTCAGGTCACCACATGTTGCCCACGAGGCTGCCCATGTTCAGTTGTGGGCCCCAGCATGGCTTCAGCATAGTTTAGCACACGCCCCTGAATAGTGCATACTCTACTGAGTCTCTAACGCCTGAAACTTCTCCTGTCCTTCATTAAAATTCACTTAGATTACAAACCAGGGTGAATTCTTCCACAAGCTAAGAACCAAGGTATTACCGACTCAAGCAACCTAACAATCACTGGACACAAAACCTCCACTGACAAACAAGTCCCACCTTGGCACAAAGTACAACGGGCCTGGAAATGAACCCGGGTCAGAAGGTGAGATTTCCACCTCTGAACAGCCAACGCATCGTGTGCTTTTCTTAATCTCTCAGAAAGATAATTTGGGGGCCCTAGTAACATAGTGGCTATAAAATGGTCTATTAACCACAAGGTCAGCAATTTGAAACCACCAGCCACGCTGCATGAAAGATGAGGCTTTCTAAAGGCTTGAAGATAAACAAGCGACCATCTAGCTGAGGAGCAACAAGCCCACATGGAAGAAGCACACCAGCCTGTGTGATCAGGGGTGTTGATGGGATCAGGTATCAAGCATCAAAAAACAAAAATTCATATTGTGAATGAGGGGGAGTGCAGAGTGGGGACCCAAAGCCCATCTGTAGGAAACAGGACATCCCCTTACAGAAGGGTCATGGGGAGGAGATGAGCCAGTCAGGGAGCAGGGTAGCAACAATGAAACATTGTTGCTAAATGCTTCCTCTAGTTCCTAAATGCTTCCTCCACCACCACTATCATGATCCCAAGTCTACCTTACAAATCTGTCTAGACCAGAGGATGTACACTGGTACAGATAGGAACTAGAAACGCTGGGAATCCAAGACAGATGATCCCTTCAGGACCAGTGGTGAGAGTGGTGATACTGGTAGGGTGGAGGGAAGGTAGGGTAGAAAGGGGGAGCTGATTACAGGACGCACATATAGACTCTCTGGGGGACAGACAACAGAAAAGTAGGTGAAGGGAGATGTCGGATGGTGTAATATAGGACAAAATAATTTATAAATTATCAAGGGTCCAAGAGGGAGGAGGGTAGCAGGGAGGGAGGAGAAAAAACTGAGGAGCTGATACCAAGGGCTCAAGCAGTTAGCAAATGTTTTGAGAATGATGATGGCAACAAATATACAAATGTGCTTGACAAAATGGATGTATGTATGGATTTTGATAAGAGTTGTACAAGCCCCCAATAAAATGATTTAAAAAAATAAAAGAAACATACAATTTTTCTCTACTTCTTAAATGCTTCCTTCCCCCCCCCCCCCAACCCTACTATCATGATCCCAACTCTACCTTACAAATCCGGTTAGACCAGAGGATAAACACTGGTACAGATGGGAACTGGAAACACAGGAAATCCAAGACAGATGATCCCTTAAGGACCAGTGGTGATAGTAGCGATACCAGGATGGTGGAGAGAAGGTGGGGTAGGAAGGGGGGAAACAATTACGAGGATCTACATAAAACCCCCTCCTTGGGGACAGACAACAGAAAAGTGGTGAAGGGAGATGTTGGACAGTGTAAGACGTGGCAAAATAATAATAATTTATAAATTATCAAGGGTTCTTGAGGGAGCGGTGGTTGGGAGGGAGGGGAAAAAATGAGGCGCTGATACCAGGGCTCAAGTAGAAAGCAAATGTTTTGAGAATGATTATGGCAGAATGTACAAATGTGCTTGATACAATGGATGGATGGATGGATTGTGATAAGAGTTATATGAGCCCCTAATAAAATGGTTTTAAAAAAAGATGAGGCTTTCTATTCCCATAAAAAGTGATGGTTTCCCCCTCCCCCAAATATCATGATCCGAATTCTACCTTGTAAGTCTGGATAGAGCAGAGGATGTACACTGGTGCAGATAGGAGCTGGAGGCACAGGGAATCCAGGGCGGATGATACCTCCAGAATCAGGGGTGTAAGTGGCGATACTGGGAGGGTAGAGGGTGAGTGGGTTGGAAAGAGGGAACCGATTACAAGGATCTACATGTGAACTCCTCCCTGGAGGGTGGACAACAAAAAAGAGTGTGAAGGAAGACGTTGGACAGGGCAAGATATGACAAAACAATAATTTATAAACTATCAAGGACTTATGGGGGAGGGGAAAGCAGGAAGGGAGGGGGGAAAAAGAGGACCTGATGCAAAGGGCTTAAGAGGAGAGCAAATGCTTTGAGAATTATGAAGGCAATGAATGTACAGATGTGCTTTAAACAATTGCTGTATGTATGGATTGTGATAAGAGTTGTAAAAAAAAGTTGTATGAGTCCCTAATAAAACATTTTTTAAAAAAGAAACACAATGCTCACAATATGGATGAAATGTCAATTTATTCAATAAATAAAAATCAATAAAAAAGTGATGGTCTCATAAGCCCAGTGTGGTAGTTACATAAGCTGTTATCAATTTGAGACTTAAGCGTGAAAGGGTGCAGTTTAGCTGTCAATCAGGTCGCAGCTTGATGACCTCATTTGGAGGCACTAAGGAGATAAATAGCTAGCTGAAGGTGGGACATTCGCTCACTCCCTGCAAGATATTCCTGGTGATGCTTCCACTGCCACTGGATCCACAAGACTTTCCACCCACTGGCCTGTGATCTTCCTGCACTAGGCACCATTGCATGTGTTGCGTGAATGTGAAAAGGAATTTACAGATTGGTATCAGAAATATGAGCTAATATCGGACTTATGGACTTGATCTGGACTGGGCTGAGATGTTTTCTCAATATACAATCGCTCTTTTATATAAAACTCTTTCTTATACACGTATGAGTCTCCCTAGACTTGTTTCTCTAGTCCACCCAGACTAACACACCCACAAAGGCAGTTCGGCTCAGTCTTGTAGTGTTCCTGTGAGTTAGCATCTAAGCGATGGCAGAGAGTTTAAAGTTGGACTTTAGGAGCAAGGACTTCTGGCTCTAAGGAAAGACAATGTGTCCACACTGAAGGAAAACCCTTGTCTGGACATCTTGCTGTCCCTTGATCATCCCCGCCTAACACCTATCTTTTCCCCAGTTCTGTTCCCTTGCTTGAGTGCCTCATGCACTCCTTTCATACTCAAAAGTCTGACAGACATGCAGCTACTAGAAGACCCTGTTTCCAAACGAGAGCACACTCACAGATGTGGGGGCTTAGAACTGACAGCTCACTCGGACGTGACAGGAGTCCACCCACAGCAGACCCCAACTAATCATGGGCACCATGTCCACCAAGCCTCTGTACACCCAACTCGTCAAGTTGGTGTCAGAAGCAGGAAACCAAGGCAGGTAGGGGTGGCTAGGGGACCTCTGCAGGGTCATGGAGATGCTTCCTTCCTGGGACTTGATGACGCACAGAAATAGTGTCCCCATGACTGTACTTCTGGTCCAGTGCCTACAGCAGCAGGTACCTTATCCCCATCCCCACACTGTCACCAAAAGGTCGACAGGCGGCCTTTGACACAGAGTTCCAACATCACCCCATCTATGCTCCATCATCTCCCAGGCATGTCTCCCCTAAGCCATCTCCTCCTCTTCCTCTCCAAGTCAACCTTATTCGTCACGCATCGGATATGAAACTTCATTGTTAGGTCAATTTACTCTGTCCCGGCCAGGTTAAAGGTTCCCAATCCCTGCGTCCCATCGAGCCCCCTCCAGAAGGCCTCTCTCACAGGCTGCATTTGCAGAGTGAATGGAATAAGCATAAGGTTTGGCCAAGCTCACACGTTTGAGAGATCCAGGAAACTACTTAAAGGTAGAAGCAATTTCTTTGTTTCCGGACAAGTCTAGCTTTTGTTTACTTACAACATTAAAGAAGAAAAATGAGAACTTCCAGTCAAAAGGTTGAGACAAAGGATTCCACTAGTCAGTAATTCAAGCAATGTTATTCTACTAGTCTGTTCACAGGCCGCCCCACTAATCCGATGTAGAGGAGACGGGGAGAAAAGATACTCAGCAAAAACATGGAAGGCCAGGGCCGTTTCAAGCGCTGAGCATGTTTATATATTTATGTTTATGTATGAACAGGCATTTCTATTTCATGTATTGAGCACAGTGTGGCACAATTAACTTAACTGTGCCTGTACTTCCTAAATCCAAGCCTACTGGCATTGAGTCCATGCCAACTCATAGTGACCCTGTAGGACAGGGTCAAATTGACCCTGTGAAATTCCAAGACTGTAACTGTTTACAGGAGAGAAAACCTTTTCACGGGAGTAGAAAACTTCCACTTTCTCATGTGAAGCAGCTGGTGGTTCCCAACTGCTGACCTTGCAGTTGGTAGCCCGATGTGTAATGACTACACCACCAGGGCTCCTTGCGCCTGCACTTACTGATCCTTAACACAACACTAAGAAGTTGGTGTTTTGTTCAAAATCTGTCCAAATTATTGCAGGGGGTAAAATTACAAAAGGCGGCACTTCTCTTTGGTGAATGTGGAAACTCAGGCTCTCAGAAAGGTTCGTTTAGCCATGGTCACAAAGCGGCCAGGTGTGTGCCACTCTGGTGCCTGCCTCCAAAGTCCACATTCCTTCTCTCCCCGACACCACCCAGCTTCTCCAAAGGTGAGACTGACACTCCGGTGTTTCCACTTTCCTGGCAGCTGCCTCAACTCCCTTCCAGATTCCAAAGGACAAAGGCACGGACACTCTTCATCTCAAACAATGGGACTTAATGCAGAACCACAAGTTCTGCCTACAAGGGCATCGCAGCTGAAAGGAAACCCTCCATGTGCACCTGCTATCCTGTTACCATGTCACGGGTATTAGCAACACCACAGAAATGACTACAATTGGCTAGTTAGGAGTGGTTCAGCAGGCAATGATGCCGCTAGCACTCTGCTACGAGGACCACAGTTCCAGCATTGTGATGTCTCGGTTTCACTCCAGGGGCTGGGTTATGGGTATGAGACCCCCAGCAGCAAAGGATGGACAAGGAAAGCTGGAGCAGGGCTATGCTCACCTCCAGACATGAATAAGGTACGAAATGTTGGGGGTAGGGAAGTGAATGGCAATCTACAGCCTCCTCATATTACTGAAGTGAACCACGAAGAGGCAGCCATAATCCACTGTTCCTCCATGAGGGAGATAGTAAAAAGCATCTGCTATGACACGAAGCGATTTTCCCTCATTCACTGGACTGCTAACCATAAAGTCAGAAGTTCAAAACCAGCAGCTGCTCCATGAGAGAAAGATGGGGCTTTCCGTTCCTGTAGAGAGTTTGAGTCTCGGACACCCGCAGGGGCAGTTCTCTCTATCCTGTTGGGTTTTAGAGATCAAAAAACTCCGGGGATAAGATGGAGGGGTGAAAGGGGTCGGTTCTGGAAGGTGAGTATTTATTTTTACTTTGTGACGGTAACAAACCTGAGACAGGGAGAGGCTATATTAGCTTGGGGAATGTCATAACGCTTGTTGACTTCCAGAGCAGGGCTTTCTGCTCACAGGCTTCTGCAGAGGTTGGTGAGAAACCTGACTAGCCCAGGGGGTCAAGCCCCGGGACCTCAATTCCCATTCAATCAGGAACTTCTGTTCAGCAATAAAGATGGCTGGAGGCTGTGACAAGTGGAACAGCTAGCGGTGTAAATGGATTATGTACTGGGCTGCTAATCACAAGGTCAGCAGTTGAAATCCCCCTCGAGGGACAACGATAAGGCTTTCTACTCCTGTAAAGATTTAGTGCTAGTAACCACAGGGACACAGGACCCTTAAAGTAAAAGGAGTCGTCCCCCCAAGTCCCACCAGCCCACTCAGCAAAGAACAGCTAGCCAGGCTCATAAAAGAAAAGATCCTTCCCTAAGAGATCAGACATATGCTAACCAGCTATGGGAAGTGAGAGGCACAGGAAGGGCCAGTGACGTCACATGCACAAGTTCGTTAGCCCGCGCAAAGCCGGGGCATGCGCGGAAGTGACCAGTTCCATGCCACGCCTCTCGCATAATTGAGCAGCACACCCAGCAGCTTGCAACCATGCACCAGCACCTGCAAACATGTGTGGACAGGGAGGAGACCAGTCAGTCGGGGAGGTAGGGCGCAGCCTCTGTGGGTCTTTTTTGGTTCCACGCTCCCCACCTACCCCTTCCTTGTGAGTCCATGCTATCAAAACTGTACATTCACTCGTAAAAGCTTACTGTCACTATCATGCGGCTGTCGTGTGGATTCTTTCTGCATCAAGAGGCAAGCACGGAGTAGAAGCATCCCATGCCTAACACTGAGGAGGACACAACTCTGGAGCAGTGAGTTTGGGGATGGTGAACGGGAGAGTGAGTGGCACGTCTAAAGGAGGGAGTTGTTTCCCAGTGCCAGGAGGTGACTTGGTCCATACAAGAATAAAACCCAGTTCTTCGTAATTTTCCGGAAATGTTAGAAACCTGGCTTGGTAGAGTCTCCCTATTTTTACATGGCTGCTCCGGAGTTTTTAAAGCATCACACTGGCCAAATCAAGCACATATACAGGGGAAACTGAGCTCACAGGTGGGTGATTCTAAATCTTTCTTCTTTGTCGCACATCCGGAGGCAGAGGCAGCCCAAATGTGAAATAAAGGCCCAGATCCACTGGCCGGTTCCTAACTGAGGCATCTCAGGGACATGGAGTTAATGGTGCTATAAATCCACATTGCCTGCCATGCGAATATAAATAAAGGGATAAGTCAAATAGCATTTCTACAAAATCCCAGAAACCTTGATTAAACAAAAATATCAAAATCTCAAGCTAAAGTTTCTTGGCATCTCCTCCACGTGGGATCGTGCCCTTCGGCAGGCGGTGGGATCGTGCCCTTCGGCAGTCCCTGAGGAAGTCTGCACTGGACACCAATCAAAATGGCAGTTTTGACATCCTCCAGGGAATCAAACCTACGTTCCTTGAGTTTAGGAACCAACAAATAGGTATTGGAGTCAGTACAGCGAGAATGCTCCTGATCAGAGGAACCGGTCCTCAGAGAAGAACATCATGCTAGGCAACGTGGAGAGTCAGTGCAAAAGAGGAAGAGCCACAATGAGTTGGAGCGTCACAGTGGCTGTAGCAATGAGCTCAACTCTAACAACTGAAAGGGTGGCGCAGGACACGGCAGTGTCTCCTTCTCTTGTGCACCGGGTAGCTATGAGCGAAAACCAACTCAACAGCAGCGAACAACAACATGCCATTTTAGAAGCCTTTGACCTGTGCTGGGCTAGTGGGTAGGAAGCCTTAGTGGTATACTGGTTATGCTTTGGGCTATGATCCCACAGGTCAGCAGTTCGAAATCACTCGCCGGTCCACCGGAAAAAGAGGACTTTCCATTCCCATAGAGTTATAGTTTCAGAGACTCACAGGGCCAATTCTACCCTGTCCCAACTATGAATCAGCACCAACTTGATGGCAGTGAGTTTGGTTTTTTTTTGATTGGGCGAATCAGTAAATCTCCCTCAAGACATGATTTGCTTAAGCTGAGATCTAAATGGCACATAACCACACACACCCAGCCAGGGGGGAGAACAACAGAAACCAGAGGGGAAGGGAGACAGCAGTCGGTATGAGATTTGAAAATAATTAACAATCTACAATTTATTAGGGGGGCCATATGAGTTGGGGGGGCGGGGAGAGAAGCTGATCCCAAGGGCTCAATGGAAAGTAAATGTCTAAAAAAGAATGATGGAATGTATGTACGAATATGTCAGATACAATTAATGTGCGGTTTCTAACAAGAATTGTAAGAGCCCCCAATAAAATGGTTTTTTTTTAAAAGTAGAGTTAACCAGGTATGTGTTCATGTGAACGTGGGATGGCATTCCAGCAGTGGTGGGGCTGTAGTATCTTCAAAGAACTGGAAAGCCAGGGCAGTTGAAACCAAGAGAATGAGGGCATGCCAGGCCTCTGAGAAAGCTGAAATGAGGCTTAGCTCTCCCTGTAGAATACATAGCATTGAGGTTTTCTTGTCATTTCAGAACGTTTGGGTTTTTACCTTAAAATACATTGTCAGTGCCTCACCCAGTGCGTGCCACACAGCAGGTGTTTAAGAAATACAAGATTGATGTAGTGGCAGCAGATGAAGGCTTAGATGTGAACTGAGGATAGGTTTACAAGGGCCTTGTAAAATAAAATACACCGAGGAGTCTGAACTTTATAGGAAGAATGATGGGAGGCCACTGAAGAGCTTTAGGCACATTCAAAAGATGAGTCACCATGGAGAATGGATTGAAAGGATACACAACGGAACCCTGGAACCCCAGTGGGATTGTTTAAGCACTGGGGGAAGAGTCAGCTTTGGCCTGGATGAAGGGGATGATAGGATTAGGGTGATGAATGGGAAGCAGAAGCTGAAGACACAGGAGGAAGAACTGGCAAGTTCCTGAGACCTGAGGTTCCTTCTTAGATCTGGGGCAGAAAGATGAGCCTAGTTCCTGTCCTGTACACCTCCGTGAATGATGATATGCTTAGCTGAGATTGCAGGAGGACCAGGTTTAGAGCGCACATTAATTTTGAATATTCAATTTGTGGCGCCCCTGAGTCATCTAAATGGAAATGTCAAAGAGGCAGCTGAGAGGTCCAATGATGCTTGGAAAGTGGTAGCAGGAAAATGGAAGTACTATAAAATAGATCGGAGATGCTGGGGGAAAGCAGACAAAAGCAGTCACAAGGCATGGGTGATTGAAACCCACCTCTGACAACGAGGTTGAAAGGGGGGGATAACCAACAAGAGCCCGTTGTTAGGAAGCCAAGAGAAGAAAGAGTTGAGAGAATAATCAACCTTTGGAAGGGGGATGACGGATGTGAGGTTCTGTTGTTTCCTTCAGAGCACTAACTGTAATCTGCGAGGTTGTTTAAGTTGCACTTAATTGTCTAGCATTTTCTCAGACATGTGAGAACATGAGGATTTAGTCTCCACACTATCCCTATTGTCCAGCAGGAGACTTGTGGCCAAGAATCCTCCAAGATATCCACTGAAAGAATAGAAGAAGAATGTGATGCAGATTGCTTTGGGCAGATGGACTGAGAGCAGATGAAGGGAGCAGGAGAGAGTCTGGGAATGCGGAGGATGAGGTCTCAGACAAAAGACGGGCAGTCAGTGGTCTCGCACTAGGATCTTTCCCCATCAGCCCTCTGCCCAAGGAGCAGAAGTAAAAAGCGTTCCTTTGCTATGAGTTTCTCCAGTTGTTCAAATGGGCTCAGTAATATAGGAAGCTTCCGCCGCCATCAACATTTTTATTATTATACCCAGCAAACCTTGAATAAGTGGGTTGGGAAGGAATCTTCTCTGAGAATCTCTATCCTGCCTTCTGCATTGTGAGCCTCCCAAAGGTATTTCATCACAGGGCACATTTCTGTAGCCTGTGCTTCAGTACTGCAAGTTCCACATTGGAATGGCTTTTATCTGAATGGCGGCATCTGTCTCTTCAGTGCTGTCGCTCCTTACTGCTGTGACTCCCTTTGAAAAGTCAATACTTATTTGCTAAGGTAAAGAACCCTGTTCAGTTCCCCTTTAGATGTTAGTACCTTAACTTTTGTTCTCACTTTGAAAAGATTCATTAAAGACAGATAAATCTTTATTGATACTAGCAAGGGAAAAAAGGTAAAAGGCATTTTACTAATTACAGAATGAAAAAAAAAGATGAACTCAAAGTAACTTTCTTGAAAGTATATTTGGCATCTGAGTTTTACTGAAAATTCTAAGATCTGCTCCCCCTCCTCCCCCCCCCCAATGACAGCTGACATCAACCATGTCCTAATTAAATGTTCTAAATCCAGAATCAAACCTACTTAGGGGGGAGGGGGAGCCTGTGCCTTCATAAAACCGGCTTAATTTACTTAGCTCCCAGGGTGCGGGGTGACCTTTGCACTGTCTTCAATCAGTCAATCATTGGCGACACGCCTTCTTTTACTTTAAAAATGAGATGGTTGTAAGATAAGATTTCAGACCAAAGACTTTTCCATAAACATAAACCACAAGCATTAAAAAAAAAAATTAAAAGTTTGCCCTGAGGGCTGCCAAGGAAGGTCAATTGATAGAATGGAAAGACTCTGGACCAGGAGCCAGAAGAGGCACAGACACAGCTGACTTCCAGGAGAGCCAAGCCACAAACATCCTCACTTCCATTCTCTCCTTCAGTGCCTGGCACCACCTCATGTGAGGAGACCAGCAACCACCTGAGAACTTGGCATTGTGGGAGCACTACCAGTATTGGGGTGGGGTGGGGGGGGGCTGCATGGGTCTCAATCCAGTCTCCATCCCTAGCTTGAGCAAGTGACTTGCCTGCTCATCTATGAAATAGGAATGGTAAGGTTAGCCAGGGGGAAGGCAGCCAATGAAAGAAATCCTAACACAAAAGGGGAGTGGAGGCACCCGCCTCCTCAACACAAAGAAAGGTATAGGGCAGATAAGCCAGACTTCCAGATCCAGGGAAGAGAGGGTTTTGTGAGGGATTGGGGAAAGACAGGATGTTTACATGTCACCCACAAGGACTGAATTGACCCTGCCAACAGGGACACAGCATGAACTGCAGGGCGTAATGGGGCGTGGATCTGGAAAGGGGAGAAGGTATGCCACAGACAGACAGAAAGTCAGCGGTGGTGGGAAGCCTACCATGAGCAGGATTAAACCCTAGCGCTTCACTCTATTCGGCTCTTGATTAGCTGGGAATCCTCTGGGGTTCCATGCCACAGACCCTCCTTCATAAGCTTACTCATCCAGTTCAAGCCCTTTCACGGACTCTCTGAGCACTGTCCCCTCATCTGAATTCTTCATTGCAGCAGTCCAAGAACTGAGAGAGGCTCAAAAACCTTGAGTTGCCTCCTTGTAGTGATTCCTCTTTTGGGGACTGTTGCCAGGATTGCTTGGATTGGCATTTATAAAATGGGGGTGGGCTTCCCAGCATTATCATCACCATCACCACCACCGTTTGACGTGCACGGAGAGTCACAGATTAACTGCTTCAAAGAAGATCTCCAATGGCTCCAAGATCTCCAAGGAAGATCTCCAATGGCTCCAAGATCTCCAAGGAAGATCTCTAATGGCTCCAAGATCTCCAAGGAAGATTTCTAATGGCTCCAAGATCTCCAAGGAAGATCTCCAATGGCTCACCACCTCCAGAGTCTTTGACTCCGATTACATCTTGAAATCCTCCTAAGGCTCTGAGACCCAAGGCAGGCAGGCAGGCAGGCAAGGAGGGAGGGAGAAAGGAGGGAAGAGATGGAGGGAAGGAGGAAGCATTGGTTGTCCTTCAAATCCCAAGATAGCCTACTAGCCCACAGAGCCTCAATTCCCAACCACAGGCTGGAACCAGTCCTGTGATCCACAACCAGCCCCCTTCCGTATGACCAAGATGGTACATTCATAGCTCCAGAGTCTTGTGATGTGCCAAGCTGTGGAAACAACACATATTTGAGAAAAAGACTCACTTCAAAGGAAAGGAAAAATTCTGGTGCCTCAAGGTCGGTAGTTCCAACTCACCAGCCGTCCCATGAGAAATAATAAAAGATGAAGCCAGCCTGGTCCCATAAAGATGTTCAGCCTCAGAGTCACTAAGGAGGGTTGTCATGAGCCAGAAAGGACGTGATGGGCATGGATTCAGAGAAAAGAAACCTGAGAGGGGACTGAATAGTCCAAGGATCAAAGCATGACAGAGCAGACTGTCTGCAAGTGACGTATTCAGCATCCTTCGTAAGAAAGCAATTAGGAGAACTTCAAGCTCTATGGTGGTTTTGCAGCACGGAAATTGTTCCCTACCTGGGGACTCTCTTCCAGCGAGGCACAGTCCAGTCCCCCCCCCACCCCCCAGGTTCCTCCCAGGGAGCAGGCCCCACTCTGTCAACGGTTTCAGGTACGGGCCCTTTGTCTTCCCCCTCCACTATGCCCCAGGCACAAATAGGTGTTCAGGATCAATATCCCCTCTCTTTCCATTTCTACTTTGGTAAAATGGGAAGTTGGCCTACCCAATTTCCAAATTTCCTAACAGTGTTAAAATTAAAAGATGGCATCAAGAATTCCCACTTTCCCAAGGAGAGGGGTTGTTAAAATAAAGTACAAAAGAAGATTTATAGTTCTCTGAAGTTTTCAGCCTGAAGTTATATTTCAAATTGCCCACTCTACTAGTAACCACTGTGTCTTTGCACAAATTACTTTACTGGGGGCTCATACAACTCTTTGCACAATCCATACATAATCCATTGTATCAAGCACATTTGTACATTCGTTGCCCTCATCATTCTCAAAACATTTGCTCTCCACTTAAGCCACTGGCATCAACTCATTTTTTCACTTCCCTCCCTGTACCCCCTCCCTCATGAACCCTTGATAATTTATAAATTATTATTTTGTCATATCTTGCACTGTCTGAAGTCTCCCTTCACTCATTTTTCTGTTGTCCGTCCCCCGATTATAGGTTATATGTAGATACCTATAATCGGTTCCCCCTTTCCACCCAACCCTCCCTCCACACTCCTGGTATCGCCACTCTTACCACTGGTCCTGAAGGGATCATCTACCCTGGATTCCCTGCATTTCCTTTTCCTATCTGTACCAGTGTGCATCCTCTAGTCTAGTCAGATTTGTAAGGTAGAATTGGGATCATGATAGTGGCGGGGGGCGGGGGTGGAGCATTTAGGAACTAGAGGAAAGTTGTATGTGTCATCGTTGCTATACTGCACCCTGACTGGCTCGTCTCCTCCCCGTGATGAAGTAACTAATTTTTTGGAAGTAGATGGCCAGGCCTTTCTTCCGAGGTATCTCCAGATAGGCTCAAACCTCGAACCTTTTGGTTAGCAGAAAAGTGCCATTTGTGTGACCCAAGGGCTCTAAGAACTTCATTTAGAAATGCAAATACCAGGTTCCATGCTCAACTACTGAATCAGAAGATCTGGGATCGGGGTCCAAAATCTTATGTTTTCACAAGCCCTCCGGGAGATTCTAAGCACAGGAAACTGTGGGAGCCACTGCAATGGGGGAGCCAGCAGGGCTAGGGGATCAGCTGCCACTTCTGTCTAGACAAGTGTTCCCACCATGCCCCGGGCCCAGCCTCTGACACGGAGGCCCTTGGGTAAGTAAGTATTGCAGAGCTGCCCCCAGGCCCCACTTCCCCTACTGCCCAGTCTCTGGTGGGCCACCTCTTCTGACCAGGGTCTCTGAGCCCCTCAGACACTGGCTGCCACTAGGCCCGATTGCAGTGTCACAGTCAGAAATGCAGCTCGCACTGTGAATGCAGGCTGCACCCACCGAGGGCACAGTTGAAAGAACAAGCTGTTGAGTCCCCTTTATTAATCACAGCACAATTTCCATGCACAGCTGCTAGTGAGAACAGCTGCAGCTGCTGAAAGAGCGCACTTCCAGCAGCCTAGAACCAGTGTGTACAGACCGACTGCCACTTAACAGGCATGTGCCAGGGTCCCAGCCATGGGCTGTGTTCTTCCTCCACATCCTCAGGGTCCCTCTTCACACCGGAAACCGTTTTCCTCCCACCCAGGAGAGGTGTAGGGCAGGGTGCTTTCCGAATCGGCACGATACATGACAGAGAAATCGAGGTTCATTTCAAAGGCCTTCCCTTGGACCCTGGCTCAAGTATTTGCTGCACTTGGAAAAGTGATTCCGCAACCCTGTTCCTCCACATCTTCCTGGGTTAAAATAGAGTAAACAATACGTCCGCTCACAGGGGTGGGTTTGAGGAGTAAACCACAATGAGATGACGCCCACACAAATGCTTTGTAACCTGGAGGACGAGATACGGACAAAGGCACCTTGATTCTCATCCCCTGAAAGCCGAAGTTGGGTCCAGAAGTCATCAACAAGTAAGCTCACCGTTCCCAGCCAAGAGTTATCCAAGTTGAAATCAGAGCACCACATGGTTACAGAGGGCCTTTTGAGGATCTGTAATCCAAGATTTCACTGCACACCCCTTGTGCAACACCCCCCCTCAACACACACACACACACACACACACACACACACACACAAACACGCACCTCCAATCTCTTACAGCGGTCCACAAGAGCCTCGCCCAAGGGGACTCTCCCAACAACAGGCAGCCCGTTGCACACGAGGCCTGATCTGAGCATTAGATGAACGATCCTCTTAAAGGAAGTCAATGCAGGCTTGCTCTCACTTCAGCAGCCTGTCAAGCCCTGGTGGTATAGCGTGTACACATTGGGCTGCTAACCACAAGGTCAGCAGTTTGAAAGCACCAGTCACTTAGGAAGAGAAAGATGAGGCTTTCTTCTCCCGTGAAGAGTTCAGTCTCCGAAACCCACAGGGGCAACGAGCTTGGTGAATTTGCAGGGGAGGGCAGGATTTCCCCATGTTTCTCAACAGGCACATGACTAGCTTTGAGACACACACACACACACACACACGCACACGCGCACACACACACACACACACACACACACACGGCTCATGAGTTCTAAGAAAAACCCCAAATGCTTACTTAAGCTCATCTCAAGTTGTTGCCTTTTGTTTTCCTGTCAGAATGTCCCCAAAGTTCATTTGTTGGCGCGTTTGTCTCCCCAGTTATTTAAGAAACCCCGTAAGAGCTCACCTGTATGACTCCTGGTCTCAAATTAGGACCCCTGTGCCTTTCTACCTTCGGATTTCTTCCATTCCACCCTCTCGACACAGTACTTCAAGGGGAATGAAGAGCTCTCAGGCTAGAAGTTCACCCAGACTAAGCTACCATCTGAAGGCACGCACTCTTCATTTCTGAAATGCTCACCCTGCAGAGCCCTGTATGGAGCAAGCAAGCAGATATGGCCTTGTTCACCAGTTCTGTTCCATAAATCTTAGCGTCCAGTGCCAGAAAGAGATGCCTTCAATTCAGCAAGTGTGTTCCCGTCCTTGCGTCCCCCCCAGAGGGTGCACGGCCCAAAAGAGCAAATCACCCGTCGTCTCTCCTGCTGGTCACAATCTGCTGACTCCACTCCACTCACAGTGGCCGTGTCTCCATGCACTTGCTGCCTGTCTACACGCTCTCCCACCCAATCACGCTCTCCCACCCAATCCTCAGACCGCTGACTCTTTCTCCTTCATTTCACGTCTCCCTCCTTCTGACCCTTTCTCTACCAATGTTCGCTATACCGAGTTTCTCTCGGTCCTAAACCTCTGCACTTGCTTACATTTTGTTTTTATAGCACACACACTCTTATTTATTTCACATTGCAATCTTGTTGCCTAACCCCCCAAGGACAGAAGCCTCTTGGAGGTAATAACCTTGCATCTCTTATTCACCCCTGTGCATTTTACACAGTCACAACACCAGCACCTAGCACACCATACATGCTCTAACATATGTGGAATGAATTTATGAGTTCATAAATGAATAATTCGTTCAAAACACAACTCACTACCATCAAGTCACTACTGACTCAGAGCATCCCTTGAGGACAGAGTAGAACTGCCCCTGTGAGATTCTGCGACTGTAACTCTTTATGAGAGCAGAAAGCCTCACTTACTTCTACAAAGTGGCTGGTGGTTTCGAACTGCTGACCTTATGGTTAGCAGCCGGGTGCATAAGCATTACATTATAAATATTCAAATATTAGGAGAACAGGCATTTTGGTGACGTAATGGATTAAGTGGTGGACTGCTCACCACAGAGTCAGAAGTTCAAACACACCAGCCACTCTTCAAGAGAAAATGAGGGTTTCTGTTCATGGACAGCCTCCGAATCCACCATGACAGTGAATAGAGCTGGAAGCAGCAGAAACCTAAACAAGACCCACTACTTACTGGACTTGGCTCACCAGCAGTAATCAAGTCTGTGGAGTGTGTGAGAAAGAAACAAACTGAACAACTTAATGCACAGCAGCACTGTCCCTAGGAGCTGCAGCTTTACCTTTGCAAGAGGAATTCATGAAAAGGCTGCTTCCTAGAGTCAGGGCGTACATAATGGCATAATTAGGAACTGCCTTTCAAGAACTCATGTAGCTTAGCCAGGCCATTGTCAGCACTCTCACACAGACCCCCCGGAAGCAGGCAGGCAAGGCCTCAGAGTCGGTGCCGGGAATGTACATCTACATGCCATGTACTTACCCATTCCACTCACAGCCAGCTTCGCCCACCACAGACCTGCTGCCCAGAATGCAGAAACACACCCAGCGGAGAATGGAAGCGGCTAGCCTACCCTTGTCCAGAGAACCTTCGCTCCAGCAAGCGATCAGGAGATGAGAGAGGGGACAGAAGAGCCCACTCTAGACCTGGGTTGAGCCCTGTTCCTTGACTCAGTCACACAAAGTCACATCACCTCCCGAAACCTCAGGAGCCTCATCTGTGAATGGGTGTTATCAGTTCATACACCTCCCTCCCCAAAGGCCGTTTGTTTGTTTGTTTGTTTAAGTGGAACACCACATGAAGTGGGAACATCAAGGGAATCTATTCAGCACTGGGTAAAGGTACATTGTCATTACTGATAGCAAATAATGGCAACTCACAGTAGACATCCCACTGTTAGTGGGAGGGGTGACTGAGGCCTGAGGGTGGGCATGCTGGAGGTCCATGAGTGCCAACCATGCCCGGCCCAGGCAATCCAGGGCCACAAGATAAACATCGGTCCCAGAGTCCCCATTTGCTGCTCTCTACCAACAAGCTAAAAGAATCACTTTTGTCATTTCATCATTGTCCTGGAAGACGTCTTTAAGAGAGTTATTCTTGCAATCCAGGAAAAAACACCCCATCTGCCATGAAAGAGAGTCAGACCAAGAAGCCCCTACTCCTGAACGACGGTGTAGCGCAGTTTACTAATACACGAGGAAACCTTCTCGAGCCAATGTCAGAACAGGTCCGGCCCTTAAACAGGTCCTGAAATGAGGAGCTTCAAGCGGAAAAGCTCCTTTAAGAGTAAATCACATCACTTAACAAGCACCTACTGTGTACATGACTCCACAGAGTGCTGCCAGATAACTAGGCCTGGGAGTGTTTAATAGCCAGCAGGCAGAAGGACATGCTAAAGGCCAAAAGAAAAGGCGACCCAGGGTTAGGAAGAAAGGTACTTTTATGGTCCCCTTGGGAGAGATTCAGGAAAACCTCCTGAGTTAAGGGGTATTTGAGTGCACAGTGGAGAGCCACGCGGAGCCAGAGAAGCTGAGGCTCCTAACAGTTTCTGTGCCATGGGTCCTCGTGACAAGCAGGGGCAGCCCTTGGATTCCTACACAGAATAGTGTATTTGTTATAAAAATCAACAGGGTTTCGAAGCAAAACTCAAACTCACTGTTATCATGTCAATTCTGACTCATCACAGCCCCGATAGGCAGAAAGAACTGCCCCTGTGGGTTTCCAAGGCCGTGAATCCATACGAGAACAGAAAGCCTCATCTTTCTCCTGCAGAGGAGCTGCTGGTTTTAAACTATTGACCTTGTGGTTAGTAGCCCTACGGATAACCCACTATGCCACCAGTTTTAAACTACAAAACATGCTTTAAATACGAAGTTGTGATAAAGCAATGTAATGCTTTATGAATTCACTAAATTAAAAAAATCTATCAGCAAACTTAATACCCACGGTCATTTCAAACCCAAAACACATCTGTGATTGCGTCTGCTCCAATTTCCAGCAACCTCTTGTTTATCGGCCTGTTTTCAGTGGTGGAGATTTTGGAAGTAGATGGCAAGTCTTTTCTTCCAGTGGGCCTATGGATTGATGTGAACCTCTGACCTTCTGGTTAGCAGCCAAGCATTTACTGTTCATACCGCCAAGGGATACCCAAAGCGGCTACAAGGTGTCATTTTAACACATCTACTGAAAGGATGGGGAGCCGGTGGCATAGTGGTTACGTGTCAGGCTGCTAACTGCAAGGTCAGTGGTTAGAAACCATCTCCGACTCCAGGGGAGAAACCATCCCCTCCATGGGAGAAAGGTGGGCCTTTCTACTCCCCGCAAGGGTTGCAGTCTCATAAGCTTGTAGGGACAGTTCTAGCCTCAAAGTCAGTGAGATTGGTTTGGGTTGCAGACTATCAAGATGTGAAACAAAAATGTATGAGATTTCGCTAAGCAAGGAAAACATGGGCCCTACCAATCCTACAGTGCTCTGTTCTCTGCACTTATACTAGAAGGAAATGCTACATTGTGGCCAGGGGTTAATAAAATAAAGATGCAATCCCTCCCCCCGCATCACAATCAAAACTCCACCAAATTATTCCCATGGGCCCAGGTTAAGGCTGACTGGTAGATAGGACAGCAAAGACCTGACGGGAGATGGGGAGCATTCTGGGTGTGTTATGTGACCAGGCGGAGCAGACAGACAGGCAGCACTGAGAGGCAGGCTGAGGGCTCAGCAGTTAATATATGCGCCCATCACCCCAATTATTAAAGTACAGACAATGCTTCAAGATGAAGAAAAAAAGCTGGGAGGTCATTCAAGAATGTTATATATACACGAGTCTATGGTGTAATTATATATATATGGTGTAGTGGTTACACATGGGGCTGCGATCTGAATGGTTGCCGGTTCGAAACCACCAGCAGCTGTGAGGGAGAAAGGGCTTTCTAGTCCCATAAACAAGTTACAGTCTCAGAAACCCACAGGGGGTCACTATGAATCAGCACTGCCTGGATGACAGTGAGCTCCGTTTTTTAAAAATATACCCGTTTTTAAAATATATATATATGTATGTGTGTATTATGTGTACACACGATGAGTACACATTTTTGTCCATTTGGGAAGCTGACAGATGTCCAGAACAAGGTTTGTCATCAATCGACATTTCACTTTTGAAATGATAAAACCACGTGTACACTTGAGCTTTCCCCATAACGCTGTCCTTGTAAGCAGTGTTCCTCAGAACAACAGTTTCTGCAACAGTTTTCCGGAGCAAAAATTTCACAGCCTCACGCTGTTCTCTTAAATCAGCCATCACAAAACCTGGTTCGAGCAAAACTGCTTTTTATGAAAAAATTCACTGTGACCAGAGAGAATCTTCCCAGGCTTTGCCACTGGGTGCACGAACTCAGAAAGAGTTGCTTGATGCTTGCCTAGTGTGAAAAATGTGTACTATGAAAACTGCCCAGCGGAACTTTTTCTGTTTTGTTTGTTTGTTTGTTTTTGTACGCCCTCCTATATATCACTCTGCTTTGAATGTGTCATTGAGACATCCTGGTGCTAAATTTCTTAAAAGAGCATTTTATCCTGTTATGATCTTTTTATGCACACTACACACATGTAAACATGTGGGTGCAAATATGTGCATAAGTGTCTACGAAAACCCATACTGATCAGAATTTGGGTGTGGTTTTCATCTTTGTATTTTCTACCATTGGAAATTGGGCAAAAGGGGGCCCAATCGAGATCAAGGTGCATTCAAGATAGCACATATTTCCCAAATTACAGAGCAAGCTGGTACTAGAACTTAGAAAACCCCTACTTTTACACTGTAAAAATGCCTAAAGTCAGTATCAAATGTGTCCAAAGTCGTGAGGCAAGTATATTTACTGGCCCCATCTTATAGCTTCAGAAACAAATGCTCAAAGACTTGTCCACAGACACACAGCAAGTAACTGGAATAATTACGAGCTAGAATCCCCATCTCCTGCCCCTCCTCAGGGCAGAATATTGCCATTTTCATTAAAAGCCAGGGATTTGGCATCCGCCTGACCTTGGATAAGTCCTGCTGCTATGTTATTTGCTTGCTGGTAAACTGGACCAAGTCCTAAAGTTATCCTATCCTTGGTAGCCTGTAGTACTTCATCTCAAAGGGTTATACAAACTCCCTGCCACCGAGTCAATGCTGACTAATAGCAACCCTTTAGGACAGGGTAGAATGGCCTGGTAGTTCCCGAAACTAACTCTTTACCAAAGCAGAAAGCCCCATCCTACTCCCAAGGGGCAGCTAGTGGTTTCGAACTACTGACCTTGCAGTTAACAGTGCAACACATAACAACTACACCATCCATGCTCCCTCTCAAAGGGCTACACCAACCAAAGAGCAGACTAGCAAAATGGAGTCAATTCTAACCCATAGCTTCTCTGCATAGGGCGTTCAAGACTATAAATCTGTGTGCATACAGGCACCCTCATCTTTCTCCCACGAATGCTTTATGAATTTGCTGGCCTTGTGGTTAGCAGCCCCACACCTAGCCCGCAGACCTGCCAGAGGCCCTACAGAAGATTCAATGGCACCATGACGTCATTAATACAATAATAAATGTGCAGAGCAAACACTCAGCGACAATGGCAGATACCATTATCGCCCATTCTACTCGCCCTGCTTGTCTCCACTCAGGTACAGAGACTCCAGCATACCTTTCCCAGAACCCGCAGACATATCAGAACATGAGGTTCAGCAGCCTGGTTCTGGTCTCCAGAGTCAACCAGGACCATGACTCACTGTACTTGACAGCAGCTCTGTCCTGTAGGGCACCGACTAACATGAGACAAGATGCAGTAGTGCCAACTCAGGATGCATGGCATTTAGATTTAGTAATGGGACCTGAGATTCTGAATTTTAAAAGGGTCCCCAGGAGAGTCGCAGGGGCCAGCAATCTTCAATGGCAAGGTGTCCATTTGATAAGAGGGAATCTAACTCTTCTATGAGTACTAATGGGGTCCAGCCTCATCCCAAGTGATGCACTAGCAAATGGGCAGTACAACAGTGAATAATGGTGTGATGGGGTAAATGTGTCTACATGTGGGAAGGATGGAGTTAGGGGGTGGGTGGATTGCATTGTGCCACTGCAGAGCGATGTGGTATACATACATCCTTCCCCTTACACTGATGGGTGGAAGCCCACTAGGGAACAGGGATTTCTTTTTTATGCTAATGAGGCTGCTCTAGCAATGGGGTGTGTCCAGAGTCAGTCACATTTTGAGAGAGAAAAGATCCAGTGCCAAAGAAAGAAAGTGCAAAGGGAGGGATGAGACACACTACCTGAAGAGTGTTAAGGAACTGGGAAACAGAGATCTTCCCAGAGCCCAGATTTCTAGCCTCCGCAACCCACAGCCAAGGACACAGTTCCCACTCAATGCAAGCAGACGGGACAGCAAGCAACTGCCCCAGGGGGTTCCTATGGCTGTGACTCTTGACAGAGCCACCCCTGAGGAGGGGTGGAGGCTCAAACCTCTGACCTCGTGATTAACCAACTGTGAGAAAATAAATGTCTGCTCATGAAAGCTACCCCTTTGAAGTATTTTTGTAGCAGCACTAAGAAACTGAGACACACAGCAAGACCCTTGAATCTTCTGTAAGGAAGAAGGGGAGCAACTACAAGATCTCCTAAGCGAGGGGGAGATGCCTGCATTTCTTGGGGCTAATCACACTTCAAGAGATGATGGGGTCCGTGACACTAGGACGCAAAAAAACGTGGGAGCGTGTGAAGGGTCACAAAACAACACTTTGCAGTGAGTTCCCTTATAAATTCTGTAGGGTGAGTTCAATTTTTTTTAAGGGTCACTTAAACACAGAGCTTCAAAATGCCTAACTCTAACTCCCTAGGAAGTCCAGAATATAGCAGGTCCAGCTCCATGCAGACACACCACCCTAAGTTTAGAACCTTGCTTTTTTTGGCCTTGGAAAAGCCAAAAGCCAGCAAAGTATTCTCGTGGAGCTGGTAGGGGAAGGAAGAGGAGGAAGGGTCTCCAACGGTCCGTAAGAATTTCTTATGTCTCCAGGTACTGTGTTCTCCTCCGAATCCTGCCTACTGCCTGGAACACAGCAAACATCCAGTAAATATTTGTTAAGCATGTAAGAGAGAGACAAAGAGAAACCATCCTCGAGGTGAGCACGAGCCTCTGAGTCAGATGTGCCTGGGCTCCGGCTCCAGGTCTATCTGTCAGCTTGTGGTGGGATCAGCAGTAGACAGACCTCTTTGAGCCCGAGTGTTTCTCCTTCAAAGAAGGTAACCTCACTGACTGTAATGCCAAAAGAATCATGGAGATACTTACCTTGACACATTACACAAGCTCCTATATTTATGCAAAGTAGCCAGGACAAAGCCTACTGCGGTCACATGTTTAACTGATGGCAAAGCGTGTTAGAGTTCATCAAGCCTGGCATAAACCAAAGGGACTCCATGGCAACAGGGTTTTGTTTTGTGGTTTGTTTGGGGTTTCTTTTGCATTTGTTTGTTGTTGTTGTTGTTGTTTTTATGAACCCTAACCAATCATGGGAGAGCTGATTCTAATTCGGGAAGACCCCAGGTGTTCAGAGTGCTACAATGTACCATAGGGTTTTCAGGGTTGTGATTTTTCTGAAGGAGCCCTGGTAGCCTTGTGGGTTACATGTTGGAAGGTCAGCAGTTCAAAACCACTAATGGTCCCTCAGGAGAAAGGTGAGACTTTCTCCGACCACAGAGTTATGGTCTTGGGAACCAGAGGGGCAGCTCTACCCTGTCCTCGAGAGTGGCATGACTCAATGACAGGGAGTTTTGCTTTGGGAGCTTCCTGAAGCAGATGGCCAGGTCTGCCTCCCAAGGTGCCCCAGAATGGCTTCTGACTGGCTTATCTGGCTTACTGTTTCTTAATTTCCAGCCAAGAACTTAACCACTAGTGTCACCCACAGACTCCTTGCACTCCACGGTTCTTCTGCAGAAATTATCCCTGCTCAAATTCACTACATTTTCTAATCAAGCGCATTTCTTTAAATAAATAATACATCTTGTACATACATTCGCTTTCCCTTTAGAAAGCAATTTTACATTTGCACACAATTCTGAAATGAGCCATGACTACCAGCCATGTTTAATAGATGAGAAAACTAAGAGCACACAGTCAGCAAGAAGCAGCACTGAGCCTGGAACATTTAATATTTCTTCACCATGATTTTCTCCATAAAAAGCCCCCAAAAAAGATCTCATTGTGGAATATCACTGCCTGTCCGTCAGCTGGGCCGGTGGAGGTGGCCTGCATGTTGCTGTGATGCTGGGAGCCACGTCCCTGGTATTTTAAATAGCAGCAGGGTCACCTGTGGTTGGGCAGGTTTCAGCACAACTTCCAGACTAGAATCGGTTACGGAGAAATGCCTGGCAACCTACTCCCCAAACTAACCAACGCAAGCTATATGGACCACAACAGGAGACTGACCAACAGTGTGAGAAGATGTGCCCCCAGGCTGAGAAGGAACTAAACAGCCACAAAACTCAACTCAACCATGCCAACAATCATGAAGACGCTGCAGGACTAGGCAATGTCTGTTGTACATGACTCACAGCTACTTCCATGGCAACTGAAGCAACAACATTAAGAAATACAGTGTTCGAATGCACACTCCAGCAACTATTGTAGGCGCTGTGCTTAGTTCATGCATCCTGGAGGCTGAAATGAGAAATAAAATTCTTCACAAACAGGAAGAAATTCTCTTTCCTAAAGCAAAGTCTCACCTACAGATTTCACATGCAAGAAGCCCTAGTGGCGCTGTCAGGGCTGCTAACTGCAAGGTTGGTGGTTCAAACCCACCAGATGCTTGCTCCTCAGCAGAAAGATGAGGCTGACTATTGGGTCCAGGAGTCAGAATCAACTCAATGGCAGTGGATTGGGTTTGGTCTTGTAGTTAGTGGAGGAGCCCTGGTGGTGCAGTGGTTAAGCACCTTGGCAGCTACTCAAACAGTCAGCTGTTTGAACTCTCCAGCTGTTTGGTGGGGGGATGAAGAGACAGTCTACTGTCTCTACAAAAATTTACCACCCCAGAAATCCAATGAGGCAGTTCTACCATACCTAATAGGAAGCTCAGAGTCAGAATCTACTAGACAACAATGGGTTGGGTTTACAGTTAGTCTCCAGTAAGAGAAAAGGAACAGATCTCAGATCATCAGTCAGAAGAATGATTTAGAAAGAATAGGAAGTAATTGTCCTTCCTTTCACACATTTAACAGTCTCCCATAAGAAAAAAAAGAACAGGTCTCAGGTCAGAAAAACCTGTGTTTTTGCTACATCCCTAGCATTAGTTGGCCACACGACCCTGGTGGCTTCCTAACCCCACTGAACTCAGTGCCCTCACCTGTGTAATGGGAAAGTAGTCCCTTTTCCTAAGACTGCAGTTGGCTTAGCTCCTAACCCCAGGAAGACACCGAACAAATGATAGAGACAATATCCCTCTTCTGCATCTGTTCAATGGGGATACAACCAGTCTCCTGTTGGCCTCGCAGGGAATGAAGATAACAAAAGAGCTGGCAGAGTCATTATGTAAACACCAAATATTATTAAAACATTAATGAACTCTGGCAATTTCCCTGAATTTTGATAAATGGTGTTTATTACACACTGCCAGCCTCTCACACAATCTGGGGCTCTCAAATATTAAACCAGAAAATAACAGCAATCATTCTCTTAAAGACCAAGGTGTACAGAATTAAGGCATGGGTCTAGGTGATACCAGCTAAAAACCGTCTCCAAAGGAAACAGAGGCCCCAACAAAAAGAGAATGCTGGAAGAGGCCATGAAGACCACAGTGGCCATTGGTGACCACAGCAGTCACAAATGGTGACCTCAGAGCAGCTCCGACATCCATCCAGGATGCGGTCAGGGTTCTTGGAATTGAGAGGTCATTGATTATGAAGCCAGTCTACAACAACTTTGCTCTAACCAAAAGGAAAAATACCTGGGCATCTGCAGCCGGGAGGCAACCCAGGCTGCCAACCTCACAAGGAAAGACAGTGGCTGCTTCCCATCTCACCCCACACATACCCTACCCCATGCAAAAAGAAAAGTTGGGGGGGGGGGCAACTGAAGCTGATGCTATGGGCTACAGAGTAAACCTGGTACACTGAACGATATGGGTTCTCCCTTAGAGCCCCTGAGTGAGTATGAACTGCCAGCCTTTAGGTCGGTAAGCAAGTGCAAACTATCTGTGCCTAGCTGGGACCTGCCCCAGCAGCATTGCCCCATAAACCCCACTGCCAGTAAGTAAACAGAGATGCCTGGTGCTGGGCTGCAGAGAGGGAAAGGAGCAGGCAGGCTCCTCTCCACAACAGAGTACGTAGCAGTGTTGGTGACCTTCTAGTCTCCACATCACCAAAACCCCAAAATCACTACCATCAAGTCAATTCTGACTCCTAGCGACACTGATAGGACAGGATAGGAGAGACGTGCCTCTGGTTTTCCGAGACTGCAACTCTTCACGGAAGCAGAAATCCTCGTCTCTCTCCTGTGGAGTGGAGCAGCTGATGGTTTCGAACTGGCACGGCAGTCTGATGGGTAGCCCACTGAGTCACCAGGGCTTCCCAAAAGGAGTGGGGAGGGGGGAGGAAGTGCTACCCACAGCTCCATTCAAGAAGCTTGTACCAAATTACTCTGACATTGTATTTGCTTGATGGGATGAAGTTTTTAAGCTTTTCATGATCCTCAGGTGCAGCCAGAAAAAGTGCCAGGAAGACTCCCCACCTCCCCCAGCCCTGACACAAGGCCCAGAAATGAAGGCCTGGAGTTATTCCAATGACACCTTCATCTGCCAGCATGGCATGCATTAAGACACCGCATTCCCATATTCATTAAAAACCCCAGCCGTGGCAAGTGAAACAAAGTGCACAAAAAGGGACTTTGCCGTTTAAGTCAAGCAAAACTCTGCTTTAGCAAAGTTAATCCACCCAGGGATCCTTGCTGTCTCCAAGCCTTCACTTGTAGGGAGCAGCCAGCCATCAAGGAGGTGGACAATGAATGCAGCCCCAGCCACAGGCCGCAGGCTCATTTCGCCATCTGCCTTCCGGTGTCCAGAGGGGCTGGAGGCTTAACTGACATGCTCCTGAATTTTCTCTCCTGCAGGTGGAAAGAGCCAATTCCCAGGAGGCAAGAAAGACTTCTCTTGCAAGGTCAGCGGAGTGAATAAGGAATGGAAGCCGATTTCATGTACCTGATAACCGATGCCACACACGTTCAAATGAAAGCTACTAGGCAAATGCATCCTTTATAGATAGCTAAAAGCTTTGTGGGGTCAGTGTACTGTGTATGTTTGGCGTAAGTTCCTAAAAAGACATCTAAACTTACCCATGCCCACATCTTCCCATCTTCTGATCCCTAGCTACCCTGACTTTTCAGAGTCCAGTATCTTCTTTTAGTGTCTCAATGACCTAGGGCAGGAGACAGGGGAAGTAGGAGATAATAGTACGTCTGCACACTCCCTTAGCTATGCCAAAGAGGAAGGCCATGATTAAGCAACTTAAATAACTGCCCGTGAGCCTTGTCCCGGTGCTCCCACCTCCCTGACAATGACTGCCCCGGTTTTCAGATCCCAAAGGCTTGTATGCATGATGAACGTACCCAAGGAATTGCTTAAACATTTCAAAATTTCAAGAGTGGAAGATTCCAAAATACCAACAGAGGGCTTTCCAATCCCACACACAACCTAGGATATAGTAGGGGTGAGTGGAACAAAGCCTCAAGCTCTAATCTCTTCTACCCACTTCCCCTACCTGCGCTGGGAGGAAGAAGAAAGCCTAGACGAAAGGGGAAATTCCAGGTGGATATGCCCGCAACCACGGATAACGGACTGGAAACAAGTAGATGGAAGGAGGAAAGGCAGACGGTCAATTTTCCACTTTGGCCAAAAGGCTTTTTCTAATCGAATTCTCCACGGCTTGGGCTGGGGAGCGCTCGCACAGAGAGAGCTCCGGGCCCTGGCCATGAATCTATAGCCTAGGTTCCACCCTCCCCAACCCCTCCCACCCCCGGAGCCTCAGCGAGCTGCATCCGGAGGGTCCCAAAGGCAGGACCCGTGGAGGGGTTCGACCCCCCTCCACCAAAGTCTGGTTGATTTGTCCTTTATAATCGGTTTAAGGACCCACAGTTGTCAGTTTGAGAAGTAAGGGGTGGACGACATATTTTCTTACCCCTCCACCTCTTGGCTTCGAAAGGCAGGTACAATGCACAAAGAGGAACCGGCCGGTGCGCCCTGAGGTCAACTCTCCGAGCCCAGTAATTTTCTGAGAGTTGGGAATGAGCAATTCCGAACTCCACAAGCACCCAAGAGAAGCACCGGAAATGCTTCCCATCGCTTCACGGGGAAGTGGATTTGCAAAGCGAAGTTGCAGGAACTCCGGGCGCCCAGCCTACTCCGACGGGCTGCTCGAGAACACCCAACAAGTTTGTCCACCGGGGGCTCGGCGTTCCAGCGCCGCACAGCTAGACGAGAGCGGCAACTTGTCGCTCGGGCGCCGAGCCAGCGCCCCAGGCTGTCCTGGCGAGCGGAGCTCGGGCGACCAGGCGCAGGTCCCAGGCTCCAGGAGCCAAATCCCCAAAGGCGCCGCAGCGTGGCACCTGGACGGGGCTGTGTCCAGAGGCTGCCCCCCGGGACGCGGAGAGCTGTCCCCAGGAACACATCACCTGCCTGCCAACCCCGGGCAGGTGAGACAGTCACAAAGGAGCCAAAGACCCGGGAGGTAAAATAAGGCTCGAAGTACCAACAGCAGAGGGAAGGCAGGGACAAGGGAAGAGGCGGGACGCAGATGGGTCCCCAGGGCCCTGGGCTCCAGTAAGGACCGCCAGCGGGCAGGGGCACAGTCTCCGACCCCTCTCCCGTCGCGCGCGCGCGTGCACACACACACACACACACACACACACGCACACTCACACCTCCTCCTCGTCGTCCTCCTTACCCAGCATGGAAAAGATGAAATCCTTAGCCGTGTGAATCTCCAGCGCTCTCTGGTCGTCGTATTCGCGCTGGTCGTGCTTGGTGAATTCTTGGATGAGTTTGTTCAATTCCTCCACCCGAGCTCCCGACCTGAAATCCAGCTCCGGGAACGAAGGCTTGTTGTTACAGCCCAGGGAAGCTGCCTTGCTGGCGGTGGGAGCCGCCATCTTCATGCAAAAGGCGCTGAGCAGCAGCTCCGCGGCGGCGGCGGCGGCGGCGGCCCCCACCCCGCCCCCACCCCGCCCCCTGGGCCGCCTCCCGTCGCCCGCTCGCGGCCGCTGGCCCCGGCCCGTGGGCGGGCGTGGGGCGCTCCGGGCTCCGGGCGGAGCTGGGCTGCGGCGCCGGCGCGCGCGGGTGGCCCCGACCCCGTCGCCTCGCGCCCCTGCCCTCCCCGCCGGCTTCCGCTGGCGGCGGCCCCCTCTGCGGCCGAGCCGCCGGGAGGCTGCCCGCGGGCGGGGAAAGTGAAGTGGGAACAATGTGGAATTCACCCGCCCCGAAATCAACAAGCGGCCGGCGCCCGGGCGCACAGCCCGGCCCGGCGTCCCCGCTTAAAGGGCCCGGGCGCCCGGCGGAAAGGGACGGGAAGGAGCGCCTGCGGGCTGCGCGCCGCGGCCACTCGCCGCCGGCCGGTCCTCGGGCGGCCGCGCGGGGGGTGGCCGGCGTCTTTCTCCACCCCCGCCCCTTGGGGGCCGGGCTAGCCCCGCGCCGATCGAGAGCGAGGCGTCTCAGGCGGATTTTCAGGGCGGTGTCCTGGGCGACCGCGGCAACGCCTTCCCAAGGCGAAGCCGACAACTCCTGTGCCCTGAGATGGGTTCGTCCCACCCGAAGGAGCGTGAGCCCGAGCTTCCGTCTTTCTCTTTGTTTTTTCACTGGCTTGCCGGCGTGCTTTCAAAAGAGGGTGCCCACACCGCCCCATATGAACACTCCCATTAGCCACAAGAATAGCTCCACCTTTGTCCCAGGTAATTCATTTGTTTTTTCTTGCTTTTGCTTTGAAACAAGCTTTCTCATCTGCTTCAAATTAAAGAGGGAGAATACATACCCAGATACATGCTGGTAGGCAGATGAAAACACTGCTTAAGACCTCTGACTATGCTGCTGCGGCGGTAGGCTGGGTTGTCTGGAGAAACAAAACCAGTGGTACAGCAAATCTGTCTAAGAAAAAGCAGGGTACAAGAAGGCATCCCAGCCCAGCCCCATGTCCATGGGTCAGACCCAAGCCAGAGGCCTCTTCAGATTCAAGCTGCTGACGCAGAAAGGTGAAGTGGGATGCAGGGGGACAGGTAGGTACAGGGCCCCGTGGATCCAAGAAACATGGCAGGTTCCCACAGCCCCGGAGGTTGGCTTCCAGGGTCAGGGCCCCCATGGATCTGTGCCTGGTGGCAGACAGAGTGCCAGAAGGAGCAAAAAAGAAGGGCAAGAGAAAAGAACTTCCTCATGGCCTTTCTTCTAGAAAGCCAACCCCCACCCAAGGTGCCTGCTGACATAAAATCTAACTGCCAAGGTCGCATGGAGTTCCCATCCTGAGAGAAATGCTCCCCTTATCTACACAGTGGTATGAACTAGGATGGTTGTTGAAACTCCAGTATAAATGGATGGTTTTTGTCCATCAATCCTTCTCATTTGGTCAATAGCAGACACCAGTGAGACAGCTGCCTGAGGCACAGCCATTCTGTAAATGAGAACGATCCTAAGTATCCACCTCCAGCCAACCTCCATGGTACCGCTTTTTTAAGACAAAGAAGTCAAGGCATTGTTTCTTGGTTCCTTTCCAGAAGTTTGAATGAGACACTGTTCATCCTTGGTTTCTACCTTTCTTGGTTGGTTATAGTCATGGATTAAAAAGTAGGTAGTTCCCCCAAACTCCTAGACTTTCATGGAAGTGCCAAGCAGCTCTTGAGAGATCAAACAGCATATGACATTGAGTGAGCCTCCTGCACAAGACTTCTTTAACGTGATGAAAAGCAAAGGATTGACTTTGAGGACTAAAGTGGGTGTGCCCCAAGCCTTGGCATTTTTGATCACCCCATATGCATGTGAAAATTGGGCATTGAATAAGGAAAAGCCCAGAAGAATTGATGAGGTTGCGGTGCTGGTGGTGAACCTTGCCAAAAGAACAAACAAATCCATCTTGGGAGAAGTACAGCCAGAAAGTTCTTTAGAAACAAGGATGACAGGACTTTTCCCCACATACTTTGGACATGTCCTTAGGAAAGACAAGTCCCTGGAGAAGGACAGCATGCTTGGTAAAGCAGAAAGTCAGGGAGCATGAGGAAGACCTTGGAAGAGATGGATTGATACAAGCGTTACAGCAACAAGCTCAAACGTAGCAATTGTGCGGACAGTGCAGGCCCAGGCAGCATTTCTGTCTGTTGTACATAGGGTCGCAATGAATCCACACAGCCAGGACTTACTCTGGTTGTGCCTTAGCTCTGGGCCTTGAGTGTTTTGAATGAGGGAGTCAATAAGGAATTCTCTGTTGTTCTTTGTCTCCTCCACTCGTCAATCAAGTCAGAACTCTATTCAATGATCCTCAAAGACATGTATTTAAACCAAGTATCTTTGACAGGATCTTCCCTGTCTCTGATAAGACAGTATAAACATCCCTTGTTAAACTGTGGAAGAGACTGGGTTAGACACTAGAATGGCTTAGATCAGGTTCTTGAGAGGCTACTAGATGAGGCGGAAGCTCCGTAAGGCAAGAGCTGTACACAGTACAGTTCCTGACCCATGTTATGACATGTGTATCCTCGAACGAATTCATGAACTAAAACACCATCTCTCAAGCCCAGAAAGTCAATATTGAGGTAGGTGATTGTTGTTACAATTTAATATTTTGATAAAATTAAATATTTCCGAGCTTTCACTGGTAGTTGTGATAAACGTAGGTATTTTTACATAAGTTTAATTATATGCTTTTATTTCCGTGTGCTTTTTCCTTTCTGAGTTTATATGATCTAAGAGAAAGCGCCATGGTGGCCCAGTGGGTGAGAACTCAGCGTTTGTAACCCAACAGCCACTCGGCCAGACCAAAGAACTGCAATCTGTTCCCATAAGGATTGCCACCAAACCACGCTGACTACCACTGAGTCAAGTCTGACTCCTAGTAGCCCTAGGTAGGGTTTCTGAAGAGGAAGCAGACAGTCTTACCTCAGTCACCCTCCAAGAAGCTGATGGATTCCAACCTTGAACCTTCTCCTTAGCAGCCCACCTTGTACACAACAGCGCCCTCAGGGGTCCCCAAAAGGATTACAGCCTAGACAATCCTAAAGGCAATTCTTAGCATCCCTGTTCTATAGCCCTGCGAAGTGGTTATGCGTTGGGCATACCCACTTTACAGCAGTTCGAAGCCAACAGCCTCTCCACAGCCCTGTAAACAGTTACAGTCTGAAATTCACAGCGGCAGTAGGGTCACTATGAGTTGACACAAACCCACAAGAAGAGCAGGAAAGGAGCCGGGGAAGCAGATGAGAAGCAATCCTTGTAAAGAGATGTTAAAGAGTTTCTGAGCCTTGTAATAAAAGGCCATATTTCTACACTTCTCAAAAGCTGTGTTGAGGAAGGTTAGTGGAGTGGATGAACTCAACAAGCCATCCTGCGTCACTTGCTCCTGCAGCTTTCAACCAACAGAGAAAATCCCCAGATTCCACCTGCTGCCCCACTTGAGACAGAACTCTCCGCCCCATCTCCCACCTCTGAATTTTATCAGCGTGTGCACAGAGCCTTCCTTTGCTTCTCTGAAGCTATTTGTTTTCAAACACAGCTCTGGAGTTTCTGCAGCAAACTCTGAGCCACGAATAACTGAGCTGTGCAGAGCACGTATTAAAAATAGCAAGCACCACATCCCCGTGATGGATTAACAACATATAAATTTAAACAAAGATTCTCTGGTTTGACAGATTTAAATAGCACCCTGGGTTGCAAGATCCAGCCTTCTGGGGCAGTTGGATTTTCAAGAAAAATCTAACTAATGCAAGTGGCCTGACCTATTAAAGTCTCTTGTAGAAGATGTAGTTGGGTTACAATGTAACACCTCATCACTTGATCTCCCTTTTGACCAATTTTAAAGTTGTGTAACTTTTTAACATTTTCTGTTGTATTTTCGATTGAGGTTTTTTCTATATTTTCTCTAATCATGTTGTCGGGGTTTTATTTGTTTGCTGCTTGCTTCCTGCTTGTATTTTCTGTGATTTTCTGTATGTGAGATCCAGGATGGGTAGAGCTGTGAGAGACAGTAACTGGATTGATCGTTGCCTAGGGGCATGGCAGGGGAGGAAAGGGAAAAAGAGCTAACAAGGAGAACAATCAGAAAACGTTCTGAAATTGATTGTGGGGATGGTAGCACAACTCTGCTTAATGTGATTGAACAATTAAATTGTATGATATGTAACGTATATGCCAATAAGCTATTTTTTCGAAAGGAGCCCGGGTTTCTTAGGATTTTGAAAGTATATGTAGGCAGGCAAAAAAAGAGCATCACAGACCTCCTGGAAGGTTGTAAAAATTACCGAAAGGTAGAAGGGGCTTGGGAGAGAAATCCCGCTCACCAGCCTGCTTTGGCCGTAGGAGAACTAGTGTACAGAAAAGAAACTTGTCGGAGCAGCAGAGAAAGGGCTGCTTTTATTTTTCATCTGAGCGTAGAATTTAGCACTTATTGTGTTTCCACAATAAGCTTAGAGATGAAGTGGAAAGCACTCTTTCTCTGTGGATAAGATTTTAAATGATAGTAACTTAATAGAAAGATAATAATGACAATCACATTCACAACTGACATAGTTAACTCCCCGCTGTCTTGGCTTGTCCATTAGCCGGGAAATCGGCAACACAGTCTCATCCATTTCACACCACCAGAAGAAGTCCAGGAAATGCCATCAAATTTGGCCAGAATCAGGAGAAAACAAAAAGACAAGAGTGGCCCTCGGGCAGAATGCTCACAATACACTTGAAGGTTAAATCTCAATATAACCTGGAATTGCTGACATTTGAAATGACCTGACTACTGCTTTCCCTGATCACTTGCTGTTGAGTTTTTAGCAGCCCCATAGGACAGAATAGAGCTACCAGTACAGGGTCCTAGACTGGAATCTCTGGGGGAGCAGATGGTCAAGTCTTTTCATTCATGGAACTGCAGGGGGTTCACATTTGTGCACTTAAGTTAGCCCCTGAATGTTTCCCCCATTGCACCTCGGTGCTCCTCCAGAGCCCTGTGGGAATGTGCATAAGCCTTTTGGCTCAGCCTGCTGAGTACTAAGGGAGCCCTGGTGGCATCGTGGTAATGAATTGGGCTGTTAACCACAAGATCAATAGTTCAAAACCACCATTTGCCATTTGCTGATCCTGTAAAGAGTTACAGCCTCAACTCAATGGCAAGGAAATTTTGCTTTGTATTTTGTACAATTTAACAAAGCACTTTTAACCCCCCCCCCCCCAAAATCGGCTTATTAGATCCTCACAACCTTTTCCTGAAACATGCTCCTTAAAATTTGTTATTCTCGTTTTAGAGGAAAAGGGACCCCTGGATGAATGAGCTTGGCTGCTAACCCAAAGGTTGTAGATCCAAGTTCACTCCGGCGGTACCTTCAAAGGAAGGGCTGGTGAGCCCCTTCTCCAAAAGCAGCCACTGGAAGTTCTATTGAGGCCCAGTGCTACTCCGGTGCATGGGGAGTTGCCTTGAGTTTGAAATGGACTCCATGGCAACAGCTCAGCTGGGCTTAGAGGGACAGAAAGCAAGATTCGTGGAGATGTGATGTTTGTGAGGCCACAGATAGCAACTGTCATCCTCTAGCTCTCAAGTTGGAAGTTATTTTCTGTAACTGGGTCTCCATGACCCTCCTCCACAGTGACATATCCCAAGTGTCCGGCAGCTAGGCTCTCATGACCTTTGCACTTTCTTCCATTGCAATGCAGCTGTCTGGCAATTTGTCTGTCCTCCTGACTGCCTACCTGTAAGCTCCACATTGGTAGACACCAGGAGTGTCTTTACCGCAGATGCATCTCCAATGCCTAAACCTGGGCCTGGCAGATAGTAGGTGTTTAATCAATGTTTGATAGTTGAAAGATTAAATGAATGAATATGGCCTCGAGCTCAGACCTGCCCATTGGTGATCCAGATTCTCTCCAGCAAACTTCATCAACTCTATTGCTCCCAATTCTTGGGAGTCACTCACCATAGTGATGCCTACAGAGGACGATGCTTTAGGAGCGTTTATGCAGTGTGTGGGATCACCTGCTCTGATCCCGAAGTTTCCTTGGAGTTTCATCACTACAAGCACAACATGTTGTTCTTCTCTCTACCTTAAAGTTTGAACTCAGGTTATTTGCTACATAAAATTTATAACAAAATTATGCTTTAAAAAAAGTAAGTCCTAATGATTAGAGAAAAAGAAAGTAAGTGCAAAATTTCAATGCTTCCATCTCTGGGGCAGCCCCCAAGGTACTTAACCTCTGCCCATCTGCCAAGAGGAGGCAACTTGATGAATTGCATTCAATTATGCAATACCCCAAAAGTCCTCTTTTTCTGTGAATACTTTAACCCCATTAACTGTGAGGATACTACCTCAACACCATTAAGACTCCCTTTAACCTTTGCCTTTGAACTTACCTAATGAGCCTGCTGTGATAGAGCCCTGGTAGTGTAGTGGTTCGGCATTGCTACGATCCACATGATCAGCAGTTCGAAACCACCAGCAGCTCCATAGGAGAAAGAATAGGCTTTCTACTTTGGTAAGTGAAACCAGCACTCGATGGCAGTGAGGAAATAGCCCTGTGTCGGTCTTAGATCCATACCAGCTCACTCCATCAGGTTGGTTCTTCGGGGACTGCATCATGCGCAGAGTGGAGTTTGATTCTACCGTGTAAAAATTAAAGATGCTTACTTTGCATGCTGCATGCAAATTAAATGAAAGACTCACGGGAGAAAAGAAATCCTGTCTTTTTTCCAGTGCAAACTGTTGGCACTCCGCTACTAAGAAAAACGTTGGCGGTTCTAGTCCACCCAGAGACACCAGGGAGGCAAATGCTGAAGGACCTGCTTCCTGAAGACACCAGCCAAGAACCCAAAGGAACACGTGCAAGCAGAGCCGCACGAGGTCGTCATGAGTGAAAAGCAAGGGTGCAGCAGGGCTTTGGGCTGATGGAACATAGTGGGCGAAGTGGGCGATGGGGGCCGTTTCCAGCTCAGTCTACAAACGCATTTTCTAACCTCTCTGCGTGGGATCTGCTGCCTTATGAATTAGTAAAGCCCGCATCACAGGCCGGGTTCCGAGCAGTGCTACCATCTGTCAGGGTTCCACTACAGGAGGGGACTGTGGTGCTAAGGAGCAGTAGCTGAGATGACCCCTGGGGTGCCTTTCAGCTCTGAGAAGTTATCTATGACCCTCCGACTCCCACCCCCACCCTACCCTTTTTCATTTTCCCTTCCTCCTTCACCTGCTTCCTGCAAGCAGATATCTCCCGCATGACAGCACTATGCTCTGTGCTCTGAGCGCAGGGTGTTTTATGTCCATTGTCACATAAGAGTAAGATCAGGGAGCGTGTCTTTGCTTTTTTTCCTCAGCTTGAAAACATAGATTTCAATGCTTCCGGTGTTTCCGCTGTCCAGTGCTAGCAGGCTGCTTCATTCCATGGAGTGCAAAGTAGTTGTGTGGTCTATACCACAGCCATGGCCCACCTATCCGCACCCCGCACAGGGTAAAGTTACACTGTTGCGTCTGGAAGAGCCCTGGCTGAATTTACACACGTGTTCTATAATCATGGACCTTGGCTGTCTGAGCAGGCCTTTAAAATTGCCAGGGAATCATAGGGATGCCTGTTTTATTTGCTGAAATGTTTCCAAAAAGTGATTCTCTACACCCTCACTGTAATGAGTTTATTGAACAGCATGGCTTTCATTCCCAGCCAGGCCCAGTGCAGTACTGTAATACACGGAGTTGCTACCCCTGAGCTGAGACCTGGTGGGTTGAGTGGTGGTCCGAAGCTCATTTTAAATTCCAAGTTGCCAAACCTGGAGGGACGGCATTTGAGGAAAATGCTGACATGCCTTCAGTTCTGACAACATTATCACACGCCGCCATAAACATGCTTCCTGGACCATGCCCGCTCACTCTGCTTTCCCATTAGTAGTTTCTAAGCAGGATTCACCGTCAAACTCCTTGTATTCTCCTGTGGATAGTGGGAAAAGAAAAGAAATCCAAAAATAAATCATTAAATAAAATAAAGAAGGAAGGAAAGACACACACACAGGACCCCCCCCCCTTCTAGTGAAAATGTTAAAAAATATATAAACATTTTGGGGGTCACAGGGAACCTCAGATCCATCAGGAATAAACAAATTCAGAAACTCAGACAACTGTTGTAAAGAGTCTTCTTTGGTCTGAGTCCAATGGCCAGGAGAGAATATTCTTCCTTCCCTGACACCGTGAATAAATAAAATAAGACGTCGTTCAGACACAACAGGCTGAGAATGTGTATCTGAAAGGTGAAGACCAAAAAAAAAACAAAATCCAGCTATCTTCTGTTCGACACAAATTCTATACACGTTGTGTACATTTGTTTATTTCCTCCCCTCCATCTGTCTTTGCCCAGCTTGACAGTGCACAGCTGGATATTCCGGGGGGGAAAGAAAAAGGATCTTCTTTTAAGAGAATTAGCCTGAAATCAAAAGAGAAGAAAATCCATGAGTGCATTAAGACCCTCTTAGTACATCTGGGCTAACAGCCTCTTATTCTCTGCTGGTGGGGGAGGAAGCAAAGCTGATCACCGAGATTCACTCAGCAGCTTGCCCCTGCGGCACTGAGACGCACCCTCTGGTTACCATGGCCCAGCTGTGGACCTGCGTGGATGCAGACTCTAGAAATCTTCCCCTCCACAGGATGAGGAGAAGCAAAAGGTACTCAAAGAAAGTGCCCCATGAAGCATTTATCAGAGGCAGCAATATAGTTAGAAAATAATATTCTGGCCCTAAAATTAGAAGTCAAGTATTGATATTCTGAAACTCAGGTGCAGGATGAAGATTATATGGGGACAGCCAGGCTTATAAACCACCTTTTTGCAAAAGGCCTTAAGGAGCTTTTCCATTTCCTCAATGGAACCAAAATATGGGGAAGAGGGTTGCGGACCATTCATTCCTAGAAATCGTAGTTGAGACATTCGGAAAAGAGTACCTGAGAAAATAGCGAAATGGGGGCTACATCTGACCTTCTCTGGCTAAACAAAGACAAGGAGAATTCATCTCAATACCAGCCCCAGGCTGATTCCCACGGGACATCCTATGCTGGCATGAACTTTGTCTTCCACAATGCTCTACCTCTCTGGCTGGGTTTGATAATCCATGGGAGCAGTCACACAGAACTCACAGATAACACCAAAAATTATGGGGGACTTATTAGGGAAGTGAACAGGTTATCACAGCCAGGATCAGAAAAGCAAGGATACAGTTATTGGTCTACAGCAATGCCTCTCAGTCAACAGCCAAGTCTCTCTCTCTGGTCCTCAGCCTCTTCGTCTTGTGCCCCTTGACCTCGGCCTCTGTGGGCTAGGATACCTGCCTGCTGGTCTGCATCACAGTCTCATAGTCTTGGTCATGCTCCTCTGCTTTGTCTCGTGGTCCCTTGCCTCGGCCTCTTGTCTCCCTGTGTCAGGCCTCTGCTGTCTCTGCTACTTTAGACAAGGATTTCCACCATGCTGTGCTGGTCACTCTTCCTTGATGGTCCTGAGGATTCTCTCTCTGCTTCTGGGATGCTTCATTCTTACAGCCAGGGGAACGGCAACGCCAATGAAGCCCTAAAATAAGTAGATAGATAGATAGATAGATAGATAGATAGATAGATAGATAGATAGATAGATAGATAGATAGAAAGATAAAGAGCTACAGTTTCACATCCCTATTTGCAAAACCTCACTGAATCATTTGGGGGGAATTATAGAGGAGTGGATACAATGGTCATGTTAAGAAATTCCACTTCACCGCAATACCTTAATAAATTTCAGGCAGTTATTGTTGATAGCATGATTAGTAATGAAAGAAATAACAATCATCATGCAGTCAGGTATATGGGATGACAAAAATAAATACAAAACTAGGGACATAACTCTGCATACCAATCACAGTTCAACAGCTTTGTCATGCTGATGAGTCAGACAGGCTCAGGGAACTCACAGATTATCAGGACTGGGATGTTTTTTTCTGTCCTGCTGGTAACCACGAGGGCCAAAATATTTGAAGGCACAGGGGAAAACAAGGACACGTGTGCCAGTTATCCTAATGTCTTATTTACCTAATGCTCCTATCACAGAGATACCACAAAAGGAGAGTTTTAATGAACAGATAATTTCTTTCACCTAAACCAGGAGCCTGGAAGTCTAAATTCAGGGCACTGGCTCTAGGGCTCCTGCACTATAATAGCACAGAGTGTTTCTTAATTCAACCTACAGGACCCAGTAAACAGCCCAACCAGTGTTTTATTTGGCGCTGCCTAGTTATTCCTTCCTTCATACAGAAAATGTTTATTGAGCCCTTTTATGTGTCAGACACTGTTCTAGGGCTGGGGAAACAGCAGAAGCCAAAGCAACAACAACAAAAAAAATCCTTGTCCTCATAAAGTTTATATTTCAATTAAATGTCTTAATTTAAACAATAACTATGTATACTCTGAGCACTAAAAATGAACCTTCTCATCTACTTAGCAAACAATTAAATGCTTATATTAGGTGCTGTTACGAATTGAGCACTCTTTCTTCCAACCGCTTGTTGTAAATTCTAACCCCAGTGGTTATAATCTCATTTAGGAATGGTGTTTTTTGTGCTGTTAATGGAGAAGTATTAGTGTAAGGTAGGTCTTAAAACAATCTCTTTTAAGATACAAAAGAGATTAAATAAGCAAGTGAGCAAGCAGGGGCAGGTGGGGGAGGATGATGCCATGTCACATGAAGATCCCCAAGAAGTCAAGGAATAGATGCTGAGGAGATCTTCCCTCAGAATCTCCAGGGAGAAAAAGCCTGCCATGGAAGTTGGAGACTTCTAGCCTCCTAACTGGAGAGAAAATAATTTCTGTTTGTTTAAGTCACCCTCTTGTGGTATTTCTGCTATAATAGCACTAGCTGATGACATAAGTGCGAAGTTAAGATATAAATCATGAACTGGCTCTGCCCTCTAAAGCAAGGTTGTAAATCACTTTAATAAATACATACAAAATACGCAACTCAACCAAATCCACCAAAGAGGTGGAGAACAAATGGCATACATGTGAGATTGGAAGGAGCAGCAGTACTGTCAGGTAAAGAAATCAGGAAAAGCTGAAAACGTAAAAGCCGGTTGACCTTGTCCTTGGAAAACAGATGAAATTAGAATGTAGGAAAACAGAGTGGGGTTGCTAGTGCAAGGCTCTGCTTGAGCAAAGTGTGGACTCAGAGAAGCTTGTGACGTGCCTACATGGATCAGTCTGCCGGGAAATGTTAGAGCCCCAAGCTACCCCTCCTTTTGTTCTTTGAAGCCCCTGAGTACTCAGCGCTTGTCCAAGTAGTCTGTCCCTAGATAACACATTCGCAGAGGAAACAGAGAGATGGAGGCAACGTTCTAAAGTCACACTCAAAGCCTATAGGACACTCACTGCACAGGGAACTCAAACCAAAATGTTATTGTCTTCAAGAAACTAGGTACTGTTGACTCTTTAAAATGAGCTTTACCATCCCCGAGAAAGGAGTCCTGTGCTCAAATCTCTGTTGTTGCACTTTAACTAGTTTTGAAATAATCACATTAGTCTTTGATTTAAGGAGGAAATTTATTAGGCCCTAACTTTCCGTGAAAATGGAGGTATCGATGCACCCAACCAGATGCTTGGGGATTTATATATCATAAAATTAAAACCTTATTGTTTCTACCACTCAGCCAAGGGTATTTTGTTTTTGCACAATAATTAAGTTACTATCTCGAGTCAGGGGAATGGTGTGCACAGAGAAAATATATATAGTAGCCACAGGGTTCACATGAAAGAAACATTCATTTAGGACTGCTGTTTTCTCAATTTTATGCTTTGTATGTTAGTTCATTTTAATTCCTCTAAGCATTCTGGTTTCCTGGCCCCAGTTTGCTCCCTAGTTTTAAGGAATAGCTGTTGGCTTATCAAGTTCTTATTAAATAGACATAGCCTGGGGCTTAATTCTTGCCCATCTCTGCATTAAGCACAGTCATCCTTTTTTCCCAATGGAATTAATATAGACATATTTAAATATTACATATATATATATTACCAGTTAACTAACCAGCCATGGGTTTGTTTTTAAAGTTGGTGATTTTATGGCCCCTCCAAAAATTATTTTTAATCTGCCAGGCTTTGAAAGAAATTGAAAAAATAGATTTTAAATGTATAAAATAATTGTACAAATTTAAGGAAGCAAATGGTTAGTCCATCCCCATTCCCCTCTCCCCCTCCTGCTTTTGACTTTAACAAAGGGAAGCTGAGGGCTCCAATCAGGAAGTGACATCATCACGTGCCTGGTTTCATATCCCCATAAACTGCATTACTTTAATTAAATCTATCCAAGTGGCTAGTAGAAGGGAGACTGGGGAGAAATGCGGTTATCGATCAGAGGTGTTAAATGAATAGAAGTCATTGGGGAGTGGATGTTAATAGATATGTGACTCACTCAGGGAGGAGGGAGTTCGCCACATTGGATACGGCCTTATGATGATACTTTCTATTATTCCCTAAGGGTAGAAGACCCAGAAAGTATCTTGAGCCTCAGATTCACAATAATGCTTCATATTTATATAACACTTTTGACATGATGTCCATGGTAACGTGAATCCCCACATCAGCCTCGACTCAGGGACAGAAAGTTGAGAGGGTAGAATTCAGCCATCCGCAGCATGCCCATGAGACCTGGGAAGGAGTGTGTTTGGGAGGGTTGCTGTTTGTACCTCAGCAGGGTGGGGGTACGGAAGCAGACATGGACTGTATTGGTGAAAATAAGTGATAGTCGTACCAACTAGCTAACAGTTCATTTAAAAGTCTCGCCCATGCCCACTGACTGGTGGTCCAAGACTACCATATGCTTACTATTTTAATATTCTCCTTGCTTTTTTATGACATGTATTAGTCTGAAGACATGGTTGTGCCTCTGTGAAATGGGTGTTATTGGAAGTTTTGCCCTCTCAGTAACTCCCAATGTTCATATAAATAGTGTTTAGTCCAGCGGTTCTCAACCTGTGGGGCGCGACTCCTTTGGAGGTCGAACAATCTTTTCACCAGGGTCGTCGATTCATAACTGTAGCAAAATTACAATTATGAAGTAGCAACAAAAATAATTTCATGGTTGGGGGTCACCACCACATGAGAAACTGTATTACAGGGTCGCAGCATTAGAAGGTTAAGACCCACTGGGTTTAGTCACTTAAGCATTTAAACTGTATAGGTCAACCATCCATGTATTATACTCTGAAAAGCCGGCCTATATATGTCTAATTTATTCTTCTTAACAATGTTTTAACTTCTATAATATTGTCTAAATTGAAGACACTATCAATAGAATTGAAGAGTCCGGGTGGTGTCGTGGTTACACATTGGGTTGAAAATCACAAGGTCAGCAGTTTGAAACCACCAGTGGCAGAAAGATGGGCTGTCTACTCTCAGAAACCTACAGGAACAATTTCACCCTGTCCCATAGGATCCCAATGAGACAGCATTGACTCAACAGCAGGGACTTGACTTGATCAATAGAATCACCTTATGTCCCCAGGGGATGATTTATAATATTCTCTATCACAAGATGATCATTATGTCTCTAAAGTGAAAGAGACATATATAATCCATAGATGTATGAACGGATTTGGGGATCACACTTAATTCTAGCCCCAATCTAAGAACAATTAGTTTTTATGACATGGCCCTACTCCATATTCCTCCCATGAAGAGATCACTGAAGATATGGATACAATAGCAAAGTGTGGTGAAGGAACCAGTTGGTGCCAAGCTCTCAGAAAGGATAGTGCCTGGAGTCTTAAAGGCTTGTCTTGAAAGCAGCAGCCGTGTAAGTGAAGTGTCAACTAAGTCCACATGGAAGATGCACACCAACCTATATGATCTAAGGATTGTAAATAATAAAATCCAGGTCCAAAGGAGGGAACCGTATCTGAGCTTAAGCTGTGAACACCCAGTTTGCAGGTCATGGGTGAGAGTGAAAGTCCACTTGCAGGGTCCTCACATGAATTAAACCTCAGTTAAGCTCCTCTGGCCACAGTCCAGGGAGAGCATTGTACAGTGGATTATGGCAGAAG